>NC_081323.1:43440052-44640052 GCF_026419965.1 Kogia breviceps | reverse complement strand
GCAGTACCCGCATGCTACGAATATGATCTGTTAATGGTGCCCTTGAAAGGAACTCTGGCACTTGTACTTCCCAAGTGAACTTAGTCGGCCTCTCCACGAGAGTCTATACACAAAAGGAACACCTTGAAGCTGCCGGTGAATGCACAGTTTAGGAGGAAACCAGTACCCGCATGCTACGAAAGTGATCTCTTTATGGTGCCCCGGAGAGGAACTCTGGCACTTGTACTTCCCAAGTGAGCTTAGCTGGTAACTCCACGAGAGTCTATCCACAAAAGGAACACCTTGAAGCTGGCTGTGAATGCACAGCTTAGGAGGAAAGCGGTACACGCATGCTATGAATGTGATCGCTTGATGGTGCCCCGGAGAGGAACACTTGCACTTGTACATCCCAAGTGAGCATCGCCGGCATCTCCACGAGAGTTTATCCAGAAAAGGAACACGTTTAAGCTGGCCGCGAATACACACCTTAGGAGGAAAGCAGTACCCGCATGCTACCAATATGATCTCTTGATGGTGTCCCAGAATGGAACTCTGGCATTTGTATTTCCCAAGTCAGCTTAGCCGGCATCTCCACGAGAGTCTATCCACAAAAGGAACACCTTGAATGTGGCTGCGAATGCACAGCTTTGGAGGAAAGCTGTACCCGCATGCTAAGAATGTGATCTCTTGATGTTGCCCCGGAGGGGAACTCTGCACTTGTACTTCCCAAGTGAGTTTAGCCGGCATCTCCACGAGAGTTTATCCACAAAAGGAACAAGTTGAAGCTGGCTGCGAATTCACAGCTTGGAAGGAAAGCAGTACCCGCATGCTACGAACGAGATCTCTTGATGGTGCCCCGGAAAGGACCTCTGGCACTTTTACTTCCCACGTGAGCTTACCCGGCATCTCCACGAGAGTCTATCCACAAAAGGAACACCTTGAATCTTCCGGCGAATGCACAGTTTAGGAGGAAAGCAGTACCCGCATGCTACGAATGTGATCTCTTGATGGTGCCCCGGAGAGGAACTCTGGCACTTGTACTTCCCAAGTGAGCTTAGCTGTTATCTCCACGAGAGTCTATCCACAAAACGAACACCTTGAAGCTGGCTGTGAATGCACAGCTTAGGAGGAAAGCGGTACCTGCATGCTACGAATGTGGTCTCTTGATGGTGCCCCGGAGAGGAACTCTGGCACTTGTACTTCCCAAGTGAGCTTAGCCGGTATCTCTACGAGAGTCTATCCACAAAAGGAACATCTTGAAGCTCGCTGCCAATGAACAGCTTAGGAGGAAAGCAGTACCCGCATGCTACGAATGTGATCACTTGATGTTGTCCCGGAAAGGAACTCTGGCATTTGTACTAACCAAGTGATTTGGCTGGCATCTGCACGAGAGTCTATCCACAAAAGGCACACCTTGAAGCTAGCTGCGAATGCACAGCTTAGCAGGAAAGCAGTACCCGCATGCTAAGAATATGATCTCTTGATGGTGTTCCGGAAAGGAACTCTGGCATTTGTACTTCCCAAGTGAGCTTAGCCGGCATCTCCACGAGAGTCTGTCCAAAAAAGGAACACCTTGAACCTGGCTGCGAATGCACAGCTTAGCAGGAATGCGGTGTCCGCATGCTACGAATGTGATCTTTTGTTGGTGCCCCGGAGAGGAACTCTGGCACTTGTACTTCCCATGTGAGCTTAGCCGGCATCTCCAAGAGAGTCTATCCACAAAAGGAACACCTTGAAGCTGCCGGCGAATGCACAGTTTAGGAGGAAACCAGTACCCACATGCTACGAATGTGATCTCTTGATGGTGCCCGGAGTGGAAATCTGGCACTCGTACCTCCCAAGTGAGCTTCGCAGGCATCTGCACGAGAGTCTATCCACAAAAGGACCACCTTGAAGCTGGCTGTGAATGCACAGCTTAGGAGGAAACGGTACCCGCATGCTATGAATGTGATCGCTTGATGGTGCCCCGGAGAGGAACTCTGGCACTTGTACATCCCAAGTGAGCATTGCCGGCATCTCCACAAGAGTCTATCCAGAAAAGGAACACGTTTAAGCTGGCTTCGAATGCACAGCTTAGGAGGAAAGCAGTACCCGCATGCTACGAATATGATCTCTTGATGGTGCCCCGGAGGGGAACTCTGCACTTGTACTTCCCAAGTGAGCTTAGCCGGCATCTCCACGAGAGTTTATCCACAAAAGGAACACCTTGAGGCTGGCTGCGAATGCACAGCTTAGGAGGAAAGCAGTACCCACATGCTACGAATGTGATCTCTTGATGGTGTCCCGGAAAGGAAATCTGGCATTTGTACTTCCCAAGTGAGCTTAGCCAGCATCTCCACGAGAGACTATTCCACAAAAGGAACACCTTGAAGGTGGCTGCGAATGCACAGATTAGGAGGAAGGCGGTAACTGCATGCTACGAATGTGATCTCTTGATGGTGCCCCGGAGGGGAACTGTGGTACTTGTACCTCCCAAGTGAGGTTAGCCGGCATCTCCATGAGAGTCTTTCCACAAAAGGAACACCTTGAATCTGGCTGCGAATGCACAGCTTAGGCTGAAAGCAGTACCCGCATGCTATGAATGTTATCTCTTGATGGTGCCCCGGAGAGGAATTCTGGCACTTGTACTTCCCACGTGAGCTTAGCCGGCATCTCCATGAGAGTCTATCCACAAAAGGAACACCTTGAAGCTGGCTTCGAATGCACAGCTTAGGAGGAAAGCAGTACCCGCATGCTACGAATGTGTTCTCTTGATAGTGCCCCAGAAAGGAACTCTGCCACTTCTACTTCGCAAGTGAGCTTAGCCGGCATACCCATGAGAGTCTATCCACAACAGGACCACCTTGAAGCCGGCTGCGAAAGCACAGCTTAGGAGGAAAGCTGTACCCGCATGCTATGAATTTGATCCCTAGTTGTTGCCCGTAAAGGAACTCTGGCACTTGTCCTTCCCAATTGAGCTTAGCCGGCATCTCCACGAGAGTCTATCCACAAAAGGAACACCTTGAAGCTGGCTGCGAATGCACAGCTTAGGAGGAAAGCGGTACTCACATGCTACGAATGTGATCTCTTGATGCTGCCCTGGAGAGGAACACTGGCACGTGTACTTCCCACGTGATATTAGCCAGCAACTCCACGAGAGTCTGTCCACAAAAGGAACACCTTGAAGATGGCTGCGAAAGCACAGCTTAGGAGGAAAGCGGTACCCGCATGCTACGAATGTTATCTCTTGATGGTTCCCCAGGAAGGAACTCTGTCACTTGTACTTCGCAACTGAGTTTAGCTGCACAACCTTTGCCCCACATTGGCGAGCAGAAACATTGCTAGTGGGCAGTGAGCCACCCAATACACCGACGCAGTTGTATCACCCACTTCTCCCAGAGAAGAGAGGCTTCCCATTCCGTGCGTGCCCTCTTAGAATGGAAATGGTAGTTTGCTGTCTTCGAAGCACAGTCATGGCCCACAGCGCAGCAGGAGTGCCATCTTTAAAGTGAATGGATAGCTGCCCTCCCTTGAGTGGGTAAAGTCCGAACACCAGCCGTGAAGGCACTTCGCCGTGTGCAAAAGAACAGACAACGGACATTTTCCCTTCAGGAAAAGGGCTCTAGGTTTCTCAAAGGGAAAGACAAGCTGTCACAGGTAAGTCAGTATTGGAGAGAGGCAGAAGGCTGTACTTGGCAGAGGCAAGGTAAGAGGTTCCTCGAAGCAGTCTTCTCAAAGAGCATACAAGCAGAGGCCATCTCCAGTGGCATCTCCACGAGAGTCTATCCACAAAAGAAACACCTTGAAGCTGGTTGCGAATGCACAGCTTAGGAGGAAAGCAGTACGCGCGTGCTACGAAATTGATCTCTTGATGGTGCCCGGGAGTGAAACTCTGGCACTTGTACTTCCCATGTGAGCTTAGCCGGCATCTCCACGAGAATCTATCTAGAAACGGAAAACCTTGTAGCTGGCTGCGAAAGCACAGGTTAGGAGGAAAGCAGTAACCTCATGCTACGAATGTGATCTCTTGATGGTGAACCGAAGAGAAACTCTGGCACTTGTACTTCCCAAGTGAGCTTAGCCAGCACCTACACGAGAGTCTATCCACAAAAGGAACACCTTGAAGATGCATGCGAATGCACAGATTAGGAGAAAAGCAGTACCCGCATGCTACGAATGTCATCTCTTCATGGTGCCCTGGAGAGGAACTCTGGCACTTGTACCACCCAAGTGAGCATCACCGGCATCTCCATGAGAGTCTATCCACAAAATGAACACGTTGAAGCTGCCGGCGAATGCACAGCTTAGGAGGAAAGCAGTACCCTCATGCTACGAATGTGATCTCTTGATGGTGCCCGGGAGATCAACTCTGGCACTTGTACTTCCCAAGTGAGCTTAGCCGGCATCTGCACGAGAGTCTATCCACAAAAGGAACACCTTGAAGCTGGCTGCGAATGCACAGCTCAGGAGAAAAGCAGTACCCACATGCTACAAATGTGATCACTTGATGGTGCCCCAGAGGGGAACTCTGGCACTTGTACTTCCCACGTGAGCTTAGCCTGCAACTCCACGAGAGTCTATCCACAAAAGGAACACCTTGAAGATGGCTGCAAATGCACAGCTTAGGAGGAAAGATGTACCCGAATGCTACGAATGTGATCTCTTGATAGTGCACTGGAAAGGAACTCTGGCACTTCTACTTCCCAAGAGAACTTAGCCGGCATCTCCACGAGAGTTTATCCACAAAATAAACACCTTGAAACTGTCTGCGAATGCACAGCTTAGGAGGAAAGCGGTACCCGCATGCTATGAATGTGATCGCTTGATGGTGCACCAGAGAGGAACTCTGGCACTTGTACATCCCAAGTGAGCATTGCCGGCATCTCCACAAGAGTCTATCCAGAAAAGGAACAGGTTTAAGCTGGCCGAGAATGCACAGCTTTTGAGGAAAGCAATACCCGCATGCTACGAATATGATCTCTTAATGGTGTCCGGAATGGAACTCTGAAATTTGTGTTTCCCAAATGAGCTTAGCCGGCATCTCCACGAGAGTCTATCCACAAAAGGAACACCTTTAAGATGGCTGCGAAAGCACAGCTTAGGAGGAAAGATGTACCCCCATGCTACGAATGTGATCTCTTGATATTGCACTGGAAAGGAACTCTGGCACTTCTACTTCCCAAGAGAACTTAGCCGGCATCTCCACGAGAGTGTATCCACAAAATAAACACCTTGAAACTGTCTGCGAATGCACAGTTTGAAAGGAAAGCAGTACCCTGCATGCTACGAACGAGATCTCTTGATGGTGCCCCGGAAAGGACCTCTGGCACTTTTAATTCCCACGTGAGCTTAGCCGGCATCTCCACGAGAGTCTATCCACAAAATAAACACCTTAAAGCTGGCTGCGAATGAACAGATTAGGAGGAAAGCGGTACCTGCATGCTACGAATGTGATCTCTTGATGGGGCCCTGGAGAGGAACTCTGGCACTTGTACATCCTAAGTGAGCTCAGCCGGTATTTGCACGAGAGTCTATCCACAAAAGGAACACCTTGAAGCTGGCTGCAAATGCACAGCTTAGGAGAAAAGCAGTAGCCGCATTCTACGAATGTGGTCTCTTGATAGTGCCCTGGAAACGAACTCTGGCATTTGTACTTCCCAAGTGATCTTCGCTGGCATCTGCACGAGAGTCTATCCACAAAAGGAACACCTTGAAGTTGGCTGCGAATGCACATCTTAGCAGGAAAGCAGTACCCGCATGCTACGAATGTGATCTCTTGATGGTGCCCCGGAGAGGAACTCTGCCACTTGTACTTCCCAAGTGAGCTTAGCTGGTATCTCCACGAGAGTCTATCCACAAAACGAACACCTTGAAGCTGGCTGCAAATGCACAGCTTAGGAGGAAAGCAGTACCCGCATGGTACGAATGTGATCTCTTGATGGTGCCACAGAGAGGAACTCTGGCAGGTGTACTTCCCAAGTGAGCGTAGCCGGCATCTGCACGAGAGTCTATCTACAAAAGGAACACCTTGCAGCTGGCTGTGAATGCACAGCTTAGGAGGAAAGCAGTACGCACATGCTATGAATGTGATCGCTTGATGGTGCACCAGAGAGGAACTCTGGCACTTGTACATCCCAAATGAGCATTGCCGGCATCTCCATGAGAGTCTATCCATAAAAGGAACAGGTTTAAGCTGGCCGAGAATGCACAGCTTTTGAGGAAAGCAGTACCCGCATGCTACGAATATGATCTCTTGATGGTGTCCGGAATGGAACTCTGAAATTTGTGTTTCCCAAGAGAGCTTAGCCGGCATCTCCACGAGAGTCTATCCACAAAAGGGACACCCTGAAGATGGCTGCGAAAGCACAGCTTAGGAGGAAAGATGTACCCACATGCTACGAATGTGATCTCTTGATAGTGCACTGGAAAGGAACTCTGGCACTTCTACTTCCCAAGAGAACTTAGCCGGCATCTCCACGAGAGTCTATCCACAAAATAAACACCTTGAAACTGTCTGTGAATGCACAGTTTGGAAGGAAAGCAGTACCCTGCATGCTACGAACGAGATCTCTTGATGGTGCCCCAGAAAGGACCTCTGGCACTTTTAATTCCCACGTGAGCTTAGCCGGCATCTCCACGAGAGTCTATCCACAAAATAAACACCTTGAAGCTGGCTGCGAATGAACAGATTAGGAGGAAAGCGGTACCTACATGCTACGAATGTGATCTCTTGATGGTGCCCCGGATATCAACTCTGGCACTTGTACTTCCCAAGTGAGCTCAGCCGGTAGTTGCACGAGAGTTTATCCACAAAAGGAACACCTTGAAGCTGGCTGCAAATGCACAGCTTAGCAGGAAAGCACTACCCGCATGCTACGAATGTGATCTCTTGGTGTTGACCCGGAGAGGAACTCTAGAACTTGTACTTCCCTTGTGAGCTTAGCCGGCATCTCCACGAGAGTCTATCCACAAAAGGAACACCTTGAAGCTGGCTGCGAATGCACAGCTTAGGAAGAAAGCAGTACCCGCATGCTACGAATATGATCTCTTGATGGTGCCGCAGAAAGGAACTCTGGCACTTGTACTTCCAAAGTGAGCTTAGCCGGCATCTCTACGAGAGTCTATCCACAAAATGAACACCTTGAAGCTGGCTACGAATGCACAGCTTAGGAGGAAAGCAGTACCTGCATGCTACGAATGTGATCTCTTGTTGGTGGCCCGGAAAGGAACTCGGCCAATGGTACTTCCCAAGTGAGCATAGCCGGCATCTTCACGAGAGTCTATCCACAAAAGGAACACGTTGAGGTTGGCTGCGAATGCACAGCTTAGGCGGAATGCGGAACCCGCATGCGATGAATTTGATCTCTTGATGGTTCCCCGGAAAGGAACTCGGGCACTTGTTCTTCCCACCTGAGCTTAGCCGGAATCTCCAAGACAGTCTATCCACAACAGGAACAACTTGAAGCGGGCTGTGAATGCACGGCTTAGGAGGAAATGAGTACCCGCATGCTACGAATTTGATCTCTTGATGGTGCCCCTGAAAGGAACTCTGTCACGTGTACTTCCAATGTGAGCTTAGCCAGCACCTCCACGAGAGTCTAACCACAAAAGGAACACCTTGAAGGTGCCTGCGAATGCAGAGCTTAGGAGGAAACTGGTACCCGCATGCTAGGAATTTGATCTCTTAATGTTATCCTGCAAAGGAACTCTGTCATTGTACTTCTCAAGTGAGCTTACCCGGCATTTCCACGAGAGTCTATCCACAAAGGTACACCTTGAAGCTGGCTGCGAGTGCACAGCTTAGGAGGAAAGCGGGACCCGCATGCTACGAATTTGATCTGTTGATGGTGCCCCGGAAAGAAACGTTGCCACGTCTACTTCCCACGTGAACTTAGCCGGCACGTCCAGGAGAGTCTATCCACAAAAGGAACACCTTGAAGGTGGCTGCGAATGCACAGCTTAGGAGGAAAGCAGTACCCGCATGCGAGGAATTTGATCTATTGATGGTGCCCCGGAAAGGGACTCGGGCACGTGTACTTCCCAAGTGAGCTTAGCCGGCATCTCCACCAGAGTCTATCCATAAAAGGAACACCTTGAAGGTGGCTGCGAATGCACAGGTTAGGAGGAAAGCTGTACCCGCATGCGACGAATTTGATCTCTTGATGTGGACCCGGAAAGGAACTCGGGCACTTGTGCTTCCCACGAGAGCTTAGTCGGCATCTCCACGACAGTCTATCCACAAAAGGAACAACTTGAAGCTGGCTGCGAATGCACAGATTAGGAGGAAAGCAGTACGCACATCCTACGAATTTGATCCCTTGATGGTGACCCGGAAAGGAATTCGTGCACTTGTTCTTCCCAAATGACCTTTGCCGGCATCTCCACGAGAGTCTATCCACAAAACGAACACCTTGAAGCTGGCTGCGAATGCACAGCTTAGGAGAAAAGATGTACCCGCATGCTATGAATGTGATCTCTTGATAGTGCCCTGGAGAGGAAGTCTGGCACTTCTACTTCCCAAGAGAGCTTAGCTGGCATCTTCATGAGAGTTTATCCACAAGAGGAACACCTTGAAGCTGGCTGCGAATGCACAGCTTAGGAGGAAAGCGGTACCTGCATGCTACGAATTTGATCTCTTGATGGTGCCCCGAAAAGGAACTCTGACACTTGTACTTCCCAAGTGAGCTTACCCGGCATCTCCACGAGAGTCTATCCACAAAATGAACACCTTGAAGCTGGCTGCGAATGCACAGCTTAGGAGGAAAGCAGTACCCGCATGCTACGAATGTGATGTCTTGCTGGTGTCCCAGAAAGGAACTCTGGCATTTGTACTTCCCAAGTGATCTTAGCTGGCATCTTCACGAGAGTCTATCCACAGAAGGAACACCTTGAAGCTGGTTGCGAATGCACAGCTTAGGAGGAAAGCAGTACCGGCATGCTACCTATGTGATCTCTTGATGGTGTCCCCAAAAGGAACTCTGGCACTTCTACTTCCCAAGTGAGGTTAGCCGGCATCTCCAAGAGAGTCTATCCACAAAAGGAACACCTTGAAGCTGGCTGCGAATGCACAGGTAAGGAGGAAAGCGGTACCCGTATGCTACGAATGTGATCTCTTGGTGGTGTCCCGGAGAGGAACTCTGGCATTTGTACTTCCCAAGTGATCTTAGATGGCATCTGCACGAGAGTCTATCCACAAAAGGAACACCATGAAGCTGGCTGTGAATGCACAGCTTAGGAAGAAAGCAGTACGCGCATGCTACGAATATGATCTCTTGATGGTGCCCCGAAAAGGAACTCTGACATTTGTACTTCCCAAGTGAGCTTAGCCAGCATCTCCACGAGAGTCTATCCCCAAAAGGAACACCTTGAAGCTGCGGGCGAATGCACAGTTTAGGAGGAAAGCAGTACCCGCATGCTACGAATGTGATCTCTTGATGGTGCCCCGGAGAGGAACTCTGCCACTTGTACTTCCCAAGTGAGCTTAGCTGGTATCTCCACGAGAGTCTATCCACAAAACGAACACCTTGAAGCTGGCTGCGAATGCACAGCTTAGGAGGAAAGCAGTACCCGCATGCTACGAATGTGATCACTTGATGATGCCCCGGAGAGAAACTCTGGCACTTGTATTTCCCAAGTGAGCTTAGCCGGCAGCTCCACGAGAGTATATCCACAAAAGGAACACCTTGAAGCAGGCTGCGAATGCACACCTTACGAGGAAAGCGGTACCCGCATGCTATGAATGTGTTCGCTTGATGGTGCACTGGAGAGGAACTCTGGCGCTTGTACATCCCAAGTGAGCATTGCCTGCATCTCCACGAGAGTCTATCCAGAACAGGAACAGGTTTAAGCTGGCCGCGAATGCACAGCTTTTGAGGAAAGCAGTACCCGCATGCTACGAATATGATCTCTTGATGGTGTCATGGAAAGGAACTCTGGCATTTGTACTTCCCAAGTGAGCTTAGCCGGCATCTCTACGAGAGTCTATCCACAAAAGGAACACTTTGAAGCTGGCTGCGAATGCACAGCGTAGGAAGAAAGCAGTACCCGCATGCTACGAATATGATCTGTTAATGGTGCCCTTGAAAGGAACTCTGGCACTTGTACTTCCCAAGTGAACTTAGTCGGCCTCTCCACGAGAGTCTATCCACAAAGGTACACCTTGAAGCTGGCTGCGAGTGCACAGCTTAGGAGGAAAGCGGTACATGCATGCTACGAATGTGATCTCTTGATGCTCCCCGGGAGAGGAACTCTGGCACTTGTACCTCCAAAGGGAGAATAGCTTGCATCTCAACGAGAGTCTATCCACAAAATGAACACCTTCAAGCTGCCTGCGAATGCACAGATTAGGAGGAAAGCAGTACCCACATGCTACAAATGTGATCTCTTGATGGTGCCCCGGAAAGGAACGCTGGAACTTCTACTTCCCTCATGAACTTAGCCGGCATCTCCACGAGAGGTTATCCACAAAAGGAACACCTTGAAGCTGCCGGCGAATGCACAGCTTAGCAAGAAAGCACTACCCGCATGCTACGAATGTGATCCCTTGATGGTGCCCCGGAAAGGAACTGTGGCACTTGTACTTCCCAAGTGAGCTTAGCCGGCACCTACACGAGAGTCTATCCACAAAAGGAACACCTTAAATCTTGCTGCGAATGCAGAGCTTAGGAGGAAAGCGGGACCCGCATGCTATGAATATGATCACTTGATGGTGCCCCGGAAAAGAACGCTGCAACGTATACTTCCCACGTGAGCTTAGCTGGCACCTCCACGAGAGTCTATCCATAAAAGGAACACCTTGAAAGTGGCTGCGAATGCACAGCTTAGGAGGAAAGCATTACCCGCATGCGACGAATTTGATCTCTTTATGGTGCCCCGTAAAGGAACTCTGGCACTTGTACTTCCCACGTGACATTTGCAGGCATCTCCACCGGAGTCTATCCACAAAAGGAACACCTTGAAGCTGGCTGAGAATGCACAGCTTACGAGGAAAGCAGTACCCGCATGCTACGAATTTGATCACTTGATGGGGCCCCAGAATGGAACTCGGGCACTTGTACCTCCCAAGTGAGCTTAGCCGGCCTCTCCACGAGAGTCTATCCACAAAAGGAACACCTTGAAGGTGGCTGCGAATGCCCAGCTTAGGAGGAAAGTGGTACTGGCATGCTACTAATTTGATCTCTTCATTGTGCCCCGGAAAGAAACTCGGGCACATGTACTTCAAACGTGAGGTTAGCCGGCATCTCCACGAGACTCTATCCACAAAAGGAACACCTTGAAGCTGGCTGCGAATGCACAGCTTAGGAGGAAAGCTGTACCCGCATGCTACGAATTTGATCTCTTGTTGGTGCCCCGGAAAGGAACTCTGGCACGTGTACTTCCCAAGTGAGCCTAGATGGCATCTCCACGAGAGTCTATCCTCAAAAGGAACACCTTGAAGATTGCTGCGAATGCAAAGCTTAGGAGGAAAGTGCTACCGTCATGCTGCTAATTTGATCTATTGATGGAGCCCCAGACAGGAACTCGGGCACTTGTTCTTCCCACGTGAGCTTAGCCGGCATCTCCACGAGTGTCTATCCACAGAGGAACACCTTGAAGCAGGCGGCGAATGCACAGCTTAGGAGGAAAGCAATACCCGCATGCTTCGAATTTGATCTCTTGATGGTAACCCGGAAAAGAACTTTGGCACGTGTACTTCCCACGTGAGCTTAGCAGGCACCTCCACGAGAGTGTTTCCACAAGAGGAAAACCTTGAAGGGGGCTACGAATGCACAGCTTAGGAGGAAAGCAGTACCCGCATGCGACGAAATTGATCTCTTGATGGTGCCCCGGAAAGGAACTCTGGCACTTGTACTTCCCACGTGAGCTTAGCCGGCATGTCCACCAGAGTCTATCCACAAAAGGAACAACTTGAAGCTGGCTGCGAATGCACAGCTTTGGGGGAAATCAGTACCCGCATGCTACGAATTTGATCTCATGATGATGCCCTGGAAAGTAACTCTAGCACGTGTACTTCCCAAGTGAGATTAGCCGGCATCTCCACAAAAGCCTATCCACAAAAGGAACACCTTGAAGCTGGCTGCGAATGCACAGCGTAGGAGGAAAGCAGTACCTGCATTCTCTGAATTTGATCTCTTGATGGTGCTCAGGAAAGGAACTCTGGCACTTTTACTTCCCAAGTGAGCTTAGGCGGAATCTCCACGAGAGGCTATCCACAAAAGGAACACCTTGAAGCTGGCTGCGAATGAACAGATTAGGAGGAAAGCGGTACATGCATGGTACGAATGTGATCTCTTGATGCTCCCAGGGAGAGGAACTCTGGCACTTGTCCCTCCAAAGGGAGAATAGCTGGCATCTCCACGAGAGTCTATCCACAAAAGGAACACCTTGAAGCTGCCGGCGAATGCACAGCTTAGGAGGAAAGCAGTACCCACATGCTACAAATGTGATCTGTTGATGGTGCCCCGGAAAGGAACGCTGGAACTTGTACTTCCCTCGTGAACTTAGCCGGCATCTCTACAAGAGGTTATCCACAAAAGGAACACCTTGAAGCTGCCGGCGAATGCACAACTTAGGAAGAAAGCACTACCCGCATGCTACGAATGTGATCTCTTGATGGTGCCCCGGAAAGGAACTCTGGCACTTGTACTTCCCAAGAGAGCTTAGCCAGCACCTACACGAGTGTCTATCCACAAAAGGAACACCTTAAAGCTGGCTGCGAATGCACAGCTTAGAAGGAAAGCGGTACCCACATACTACGAATTTGATCTCTTGATGGGGCACCCAAACGGAACTCTGGCACTTGTACTTCCCACGTGAGCTTAGCCAGCACCTCCATGAGAGTCTATCCACAAAAGGAACACCTTGAAGGTGGCTGCGAATGCACAGGGTAGGAGGAAAGCGCTACCCGCATGGGACGAATTTGATCTATTGATGGTGCCCCGGAAAGGAACTCTGGCACTTGTACTTCCCACGTGAGCTTAGCCAGTATCTCCACGAAAGTCTATCCACAAAGGAACACCTTTAAGCTGGCTGCGAATGCACAGCTTAGGAGGAAAGAGGGACCTGCATGCTACGAATATGATCACTTGATGGTGCCCCGGAAAAGAACGCTGCAACGTATACTTCCCACGTGAGCTTAGCCGGCACCTCCACGAGAGTCTATCCATAAAAGGAACACCTTCAAAGTGGCTGCGAATGCACAGCTTAGGGTGAAATCTGTACCCGCATGTGACGAATTTGATCTCTTTATGGTGCCCCGTTAAGGAACTCTGGCACTTGTACTTCCCACGTGAGCTTTGCACGCATCTCCACCAGAGTCTATCCACAAAAGGAACTCCTTGAAGCTGGCTGCGAATGCACAGCTTAGGAGGAAAGCGGTACCCGCATGCTACTTATTTGATCTCTTGATCGGGCCCCGTAAAGGAACTCGGGCACTTATGCTTCCCACGTGAGCTTAGCCAGCATCTCCACCAGAGTCTATCCACAAAAGGAACACCTTGAAGCCTGCTGCGAATGCAGAGCTTAGGAGGAAAGCAGTACCCGCATTCTATGAATTTGATCTCTTGATGGGGCCCCGGAACGGAACCCTGGCACTTGTATTTCCCACGTGAGCTTAGTCGGCATCTCCACGAGAGTCTATCCAGAAAAGGAACACCGTGAAGCTGGCTGCGAATGCACAGCTTCGGAGGAATGAAGTACCCGCATCCTACGACTTTGACCACTTGATGGTGCACAGGAAAGGAATTCGGGCACTTGTATTTCCCAAATTAGCTTCGCCGGCATCTCCATGAAGGGCTATCCACAAAAGGAACACCTTGATCCTGGCTGCGAATGCACAGCTTAGGAGGAAAGCAGTACCCGCATTCTATGAATTTGATCTCTTGATGGGGCCCCGGAATGGAACTCTGGCACTTGTATTTCCCACGTGAGCTTAGTCGGCATCTCCACGAGAGTCTATTCAAAAAAGGAACACCGTGAAGCTAGCTGCGAATGCACAGCTTCGGAGGAATGCAGTACCCGCATCCTACGAATTTGACCACTTGATGGTGCACAGGAAAGGAACTCGGGCACTTGTACTTCCCAAATTAGCTTCGCCGGCATCTCCATGAAGGGCTATCCACAAAAGGAACACCTTGAAGCTGGCTGCGAATACACAGCTTAGAAGGAAAGCAGTACCCGCATGCTACGAACGAGATGTCTTGATGGTGCCCAGTAAAGGACCTCTGGCACTTTTACTTCCCATGTGAGCTTAGGCGGAATCTCCACGAGAGTCTATCCACAAAAGGAACACCTTGAAGCTGGCTGCAAATGAACAGATTAGGAAGAAAGCAGTACCAGCATGCTACGAATTTGATCACTTCATGGGGCCCCGGAATGGAACATGGGCACTTGTTCCTCCCAAGTGAGCTTAGCCGGCCTCTACACGAGCGTCTATCCACAAAAGTAACACCTTGAAGGTGGTTGCGAATGCCCAGCATAGCAGGAAAGCGGTACTGGCATGCTACTAATTTGATCGCTTCATGGTGCCCCGGAAAGATACTCGGGCACTTGTACTTCCCACGTGAGGTTAGCCCGCATCTCCACGAGACTCTATCCACAAAAGGAACACCTTGAAGCTGGCTACGAATGCACAGATTAGGAGGAAAGCGGTACCCGCATGCTACTAATTTGATCTCTTGATCGGGCCCCGGAAAGGAACTCTGGAACTTGTACTTCCCACGTGAGCTTAGCCGGCACCTCCACGAGAGTCTATCCATAAAAGGAACACCTTGAATGTGGCTGCAAATGCACAGCTTAGGAGGAAAGCAGTACCCGCATTCTATCAATTTGATCTCTTTATGGTGCCCCGTAAAGGAACTCTGGCACTTGTACTTCCCACGTGACCTTTGCAGGCATCTCCACCAGAGTCTATCCACAAAAGGAACACCTTGAAGCTGGCTGAGAATGCACAGCTTACGAGGAAAGCAGTACCCGCATGCTACGAATTTGATCACTTGATGGGGCCCCGGAATGGAACTCGGGCACTTGTACCTCCCAAGTGAGCATAGCCGGCCTCTCCACGAGAGTCTATCCACAAAAGGAACACATTGAAGGTGGTTGCGAATGCCCCGCTTAGGAGGAAAGTGGTACTGGCATGCTACTAATTTGATCTCTTCATTGTGCCCCGGAAAGAAACTCGGGCACATGTACTTCAAACGTGAGGTTAGCCGGCATCTCCACGAGACTCTATCCACAAAAGGAACACCTTGAAGCTGGCTGCGAATGCACAGCTTAGGAGGAAAGCTGTACCCGCATGCTACGAATTTGATCTCTTGATGGTATCCCGGAAAACAACTCTGGCACGTGTACTTCCCACGTGAGCTTAGCATGCACCTCCACGAGAGTGTTTCCACAAGAGGAAAACCTTGAAGGTGGTTACGAATGCACAGCTTAGGAGGAAAGCAGTACCCGCATGCGACGAAATTGATCTCTTGATGGTGGCCCGGAAAGGAACTCTGGCACTTGTAATTCCCACGTGAGCTTAGCCGGCATCTCCACCAGAGTCTATCCAGAAAAAGAACAACTTGAAGCTGGCTGCGAATGCACAGTTTTGGGGGAAAGAAGTACCCACATGCCACGAATTTGATCTCATGATGATGCCCTGGAAAGGAACTCTAGCACGTGTACTTCCCAAGGGAGCTTAGCCGGCATCTCCACGAAAGTCTATCCACAAAAGGAACACCTTGAAGCTGGCTGCGAATGCACAGCTTAGGTGGAAAGCAGTAACCGCATTCTGTGAATTTGATCTCTTGATGGTGCTCAGGAAAGGAACTCTGGCATGTGTACTTACAAAGTGACTTTAGCCGGCACCTCCACGAGGGTCTATCCACAAAAGGAACACCTTGAAGCTGCCTGCGAATGCACAGCTTAGGTGGAATGCTGCCGGGAGCCGTATAGGAAGTGCCTTTGAGTCTCAGCACGGACGAGACCTATAGTGCCAAGCAAAGCTGGTACTGTCAGGCACAAATATGGAGAAGCAAAGCTCTCCTCTGTATGGTTCCCCCTGTTTTCCCCTGCTTTTGCTTAAGGTAATTTTTATAGGATTGCTATTAGTGTTGGGAAACATTTATAGTTTTAATGTAGGGATTAAGGAAAGACCCCGATTTAGGGTAAAGCCAAAAATGATTGTAACTACTCCGGCTTTTTTAATGATTATATTTGAAATTTTTATTTTAGGCCAGGGCATTGGACTTGGGGAAATACAATGGTGGGAACATTTGTGTGGCAAGAACTTATTATAAAAGGAAAACTGAAAGAGTTATGGCTCCCCAGGAGAGTTATAAATATGTTGGGAAATACCTGGCTATGGTGACGAGGAGGTTTTATGCAACAGTGGGTATATTCAATAAGTTTATGGTACAATGTCCGCCCCCATGGCCTCCTAGAAGTATAAAAAATGATGTACATTGTTTTGATTATAATGATAGGGTTAGAAAATCTGTGGATGAAATGTTGTATTATTGTTTTTAACATGCTTAAGTTTATGGCTTGATTGAACAGAACGTGCAGGTACAAGAACACCTTAATCTTCTGAGAAGAATGAGGAAACCGCAGACAGAGTTCCTGAACTAGATGTGAATGTACCTAACCACAAGAGGCGAAAGAGAATGGAGGCAATAAGAAGATTACTTAACTTGTCTAACCTGCTGATGTAAATTACTTTTGTAAACAATGGCTTATGTAAGGGATTTTTTGGCATGGGAATGAAGTTGTTAAGATTGAAAATGAGATTATTTTACAGTATAAATGCTTTGGAATCATGATATTAAATTTGTCAGAGCCTTGCATCCTCTGAGGTGTCTTGTGCTCTGTCCACGCCGACTCCGTCTCCCCTTTGGGTGAAACCTGTCCGGCTGGGGCTGGTCCCCGGCAAGTGGCGCCCGAACAGGGACCTGAAGGGGTAAGTATTATTATTTTATTTCTCGGACGGATAGGAGTCTCACCGTAGGGTGCTGCAGACCCCCAGTTAAGAATACTGGTTAGGAAGGTGAGTAAGGCGGTGTCAAGATGGGACACGCTGAGTCCAAAGAGAGGCTCTTATTTATTGATATAGTTAAACATATGATAAATGGAAGAGGAATTAAGGTAACTAATAAGCAATTAACTCAGTTTTTTCAGTTTGTACAGGAACAATGCCCATGGTTTCCAGAACAGGGAACAGTTAATATAGAAACCTGGCAAAAGGTGGGGCAAACTTTGCAAGTATATTACAGTCATTTTGGACCTGAAAAGGTTCCAGTAGATACTTTTACTTTATGGAACCTTATTAGAGAGAGCATTGCTCCCTTACCTGAAGGTCAAAAGAACCCATATAAATATCCTGCAGAAGTAATAGATGAATGTACTCCGTTACTTTCCCCAAAAACATCAAAAGAAATTGAGGCTTTGGCTATAGCTTTAAAAGACTGTAACCTTAATGACAATGACTCAGAGGAGAAAAATGAGTCACCTACTGATACTAAGCCTCATTTGTTAAAGAACCCTCCTTTTAATGATGAATTGCCTCCTGCAGATCAGGATGATTTAGATGCTGCTGCATATGATTATGAAAGAAAGAAATATGAACCCTATGGTGCTTTTTCAATGCAAGAAACTAAGAAAAATAGGCCTAATTTACAGGATATGCGCCCTTTGGGTCGTCTACCGACTGCCCCACCAGCACCTTTAAGTTCTTCATTTCTCCCTTCAAAAAGGTCAGGACATCCAACTTTAAATGTCAGGGGCCCACCACCTCCACCACCTTTTAATAAAGGCCAAGGCGAATATAAAAAGCATAGGAGAATAAACGGTGAAGATGATGATTATGCTTTTGCAGCCTGCTTTCCAGTCATTTTTGAGGATGGTTCTGATGATGATGATGTATATTGGGATCCCTTGCCTTTAAAACTTTTAAAAGAACTTAAAAAGGCCTGTGTAGATTACGGACCGTTGGCGCCTTATACTATGACTCTTATAGATGCCTTGGCAAATAGATGGATGACTCCATATGATTGGATTCAGGTTACAAAGGCCTGTTTATCTGGAGGACAATATTTGCTTTGGAAAACAGAATATGAAGAATTGGTGGCTAAGCAACATGTTTTAAATAAGAAAAGGGATAAATTTAATATTACTAAAGATATGTTATTAGGCCAGGGAGAATATGATACAGCCCAACAGCAGATGCATATGGGAAAGGAGGCCTTATGGCAAGTAACTATGTGTGCAGTGAATGCCTGGAAGTCTTTGCCTTTGACTCCAGGAAAAGCCTCCACTTTGACAGATTTAAGACAAAAGCCTGAGGAGCCATATGAGGATTTTGTTTCTCGCTTGCTAGCAGGATAAAAAGAGTGATAACTGATGAGGAAGCAGCTAACATGTTGGCTAAACAACTAGCTTTTGAAAATGCCAATCCTGTTTGTCAGAACGTGATTCGCCCTATTAGAAAAACTGGAAGTATTTCAGATTTCATTAAAAAATGTTCTGACGTTGGTCCCTCCTATATGCAAGGGATTGCCTTGGCAGCCGCCCTAAAGGGAGAAACACTTCCTCAATGCATGATGAATATGGTTCAAAAAACAAAAAACCCTAAGGGACCAAAAGGAAATAATTGTTTTGCTTGTGGAGGCGCAGGTCATTTTAGTAGGGAATGTCCTGATAAAAATATACCTCCAACAAGTCCTGTTAGAATGATATCTCCTGGTAATGATGGGGTCCCAAAGACTCCTTGCCAAAGATGTGGGAAAGGAAACCATTGGACTAAATTGTGTAGGAGTAAATATCACAAGGACGGATACATTCTTCCCCCTAATGGGGTTTCTGCAGTACCTCAGGCGAGAGCTCAGATGCCAATATTTCCTGCACCTGTTTTTCCAGATGCACCTGCTGGAACTAATTCGGGAAACTTACTTCGGGCCCAACCCCGGGCCCAACAAACAATAGGGGCAATTCACCAGACGCTCAATCCCTTTCTTCCCTCAGGGGAATCGATGAATTGTTTAGGGCCACCCCAGGCAGCGCAGGATTGGACCTCTGTGCCACCTCCGCAACAATACTAACTCCTGACTCTCCAGTCATAAAAATACCAACTGGGATTAAAGGTCCATTGCCCCCAGGAGTAATGGGTTTAATTATTGGTAGGAGTTCAATTTCCTTATCTGGCTTAACAGTTTTGCCTGGAGTCATTGATTCTGATTATACAGGAGAAATTCACATAATGGTGGCTCCCTCTAATAAAACACAACAAATTTATGTAGGACAAAGAATAGCACAGTTGTTATTATTACCATATTATAAAACAGGAAAGAATGTTGTTCAGGAAGCAAGAAATGAGAAAGGATTTGGCTCCAGCGATATAGTATTTTGGATTCAAGAAATTACCAAAAACAGGCCTTTAAAAACTTTAAAAATTAATGGAAAGAATATTCAGGGATTGTTAGATACAGGTGCAGATGCTTCCTGCATAGCAGGAAAAGATTGGCCTAGCAGCTGGCCCACCCAGCATGCTGACAATATGTTAACAGGTCTGGGAACTGCTCCAGCAGTAGCTAAGAGTACCCAGATTTTAACTTGGGAGAATACTGCCAATAAACAAACAGGCTCCTTTTGTCCTTATGTAATACCTGGCCTGCCAATTTCCCTTTGGGGTAGAGACATACTTATGCAGATGGGAATGCTTCTGTATAGTCCAGATGACTGGGTCTCCTCACAAATGTTAAAAATGGGATTTGACCCAGATAAAGGTTTAGGAAAAAATCAGGAGGGAAGATTATATCCTGTGGTTGCTGAGCCCCAAAATGATAAACATGGAGTGGGCTATCCAAATTTAAAAAGGGGGCCATTGTTCTGAAAGCAGCTGACCCTATAGTGTGGCTTTCAGAAGAACCTGTATGGGTAGAACAATGGCCCCTAACTTCTGAGAAATTAGCAGCTGCAGAAGAATTAGTGGAACAGCAATTATTGGCAGGACATATTGAACCCTCTAATAGTCCTTGGAATACTCCTATATTTGTTATAAAGAAGAAATCAGGAAAATGGAGATTATTACAAGATCTTAGAGCAATAAATAAAACAATGGAAACAATGGGGGCTTTACAGCCTGGACTTCCCTCTCCAGTAGCCATCCCTAAAGATTATGCTATTATAGTCATAGACCTGCAAGATTGCTTTTTTACGATCCCCTTACATAAGGAGGACAGAAAGAGGTTTGCGTTTAGTGTGCCCTCTTCTAATTTTACCAGACCATATCAGCGATATCAATGGAAAGTTTTACCACAGGGCATGAAAAATAGCCCTACCTTATGTCAGAAATATGTAGATCAAGCCATATGCAATATAAGACAGAAATATAAAGAAATATATTTAATACATTATATGGATGATATATTATTGGCCCATAAAGATAAGGCCTACTTACATCAGGCATTGCAAGATATGATGGAAGCTTTACAGGAGTATGGATTAAAAGTTGCTCCAGAGAAAATTCAAACTGAGCCTCCTTATAATTATTTGGGCAGATTAATACAGGAATTTTCCATTCAGCATATACCTTTTCAGCTAAGAACTGATCATTTGGTTACTTTAAATGATTTTCAAAAGTTTTTAGGAGATATAAATTGGATAAGACCTTTGTTAAAAATTACTACTGTGGAATTAAAACCTTTGTTTTTAATATTACAAGGAGATTCTAACCCCTTATCCCCTAGAGAGTTAACTGTAGAAGGAAAGCAAGCCATAGAAAAAATAGAAAGGGCTTTTAAAAATGTTTTTATTAAAAGACTAGATTATACCAAACCTTGGGATTTAATTATTTTAAGGACTCCAGTTATTCCTACAGGATTATTATGGCAAAATGGACCACTAGAATGGATACATTTGGCTGCTAGTCCAAAAAAGATTGTTGCCTCATACCCTTTTATGGTTAGTTTGTTAATTATTAAAGGTAGAAAGAGAAGTAGAGAGTTATTTGGAAAAGATATGGATAATATAATTATACCTTATAATAAAGATCAATTAGAGGCCTTGCTGTTGTTAGAAGATTCATTAGGAATAGCCCTGGCCTCATTTAGAGGTCAGATTTTATTCCATTTGCCTAAAAGTGTATTGCTACAGTTTTTTAAAGAACATATGGTGGTTTTTCCTATATATTATAGGATGAAACCTTTGGAAGAGGCCATATTAGTATTTACTGATGGATCCTCCTCAGGGAGGGCAGCCTATATTATTAATAATGAAAAGAAAGTATTAAATACAGAAAATTGCTCAGCACAGCAATCAGAAATTATGGCAGTTATAGAAGTGATAAAATTAACCAGGGATAAAAAGATTAATTTATATACTGATTCCTTATATATAGTTAAATTATTTCCAGCAATAGAAACAGCAACCTTTCCTGGAAATAAGAGTACAATAATTAAGTTGCTTAAGAGATTACAAAAAGGTATATGGAAAAGAACACAGCCTTATTATGTAGGCCACATTAGAGCTCACTCTGGATTGCCAGGGCCTTTAGCAGAAGGCAATGCCTCTGCTGATGCCCTGACTAAAATTTTTATAGTAGATGAGAATAAAGTACAAGAAGCAATAAAATCTCATCAGCTGCATCATCAAAATGCTAATGCTTTAAGATATCAGTTCAGCCTAACTAGAGAAGCAGCAAGGGAAATAGTAAAAAATTGCTCTGTGTGCCCTACACAAACTAATGTACCTCAACAAGGAGTAAATCCCCGAGGTTTGTGAGCTAATGATCTGTGGCAAATGGATGTGACTCATGTACCCAGTTTTGGAAAGCTGTCATATGTACATGTTTGTGTAGATACCTTTTCACATGTAATTGTAGCCTCAGCTAGGACTGGAGAAGCCTTTAAGGATGTGTGCCAGCACTTGATGTTTTGCTTTAGTTATTTGGGGATTCCCCGAAAGTTAAAAACTGACAATGGCCCTGCTTATGTCTCTAAGTCTTTTCAGCAATTATGCCAACAGTTTGGCATAGCCCATAGTACAGGAATTCCTTATAACCCACAAGGACAAGCTATAATTGAAAGAACCAATCAGGTATTAAAAAATATGATTTATAAATTGCAATATGGAGATTTAAAATATTTTTCTCCTCATCATTTACTTAACCATTCTATGTTTGTATTAAATTATTTAAATATGAATAATATGGAGAAAACTCCCATGATGAGACATTGGGAGATAAATGAAGAAAATATAAAACCAAAGGTATTATGGAAGGATGTTTTAACAGGAAAATGGAATGGGCCAGATACATTATTAACTAGTGGTAGAGGATACGCTTGTATCTTTCCCCAGAATTTTGATTCACCGATTTGGATTCCTGATCGATTAATTAGACACCCTGAGGTGGGGAACTTATCGAAGCGTCTTTCAGAAAAGAAATTTCACTGCCGAGATGGCGAAACCGCATCCACAGAAAGTGAAACCAGATAGTCTTGTGGCTGCGACGCTAGTTCCCCCGATGAAACAGCTGTCGCTTGAATCATCTTGCGATAGGGAAGTACAAACTTCTCCAAAACTTTTGGAGAAAAAGTCTTTAATGCCTTCTCGTTTACGAAAAAGAAGGTACGCTGCCTCCACCGTTGAAGCGGCTCCAATAACTTGGGGAGCAATTAAAAAGCTTTGCCTGAGTGCTGAGAATGCCGTGAATGCTCAAGGATTGCCTTTGACGACTGCTAATTTTTTTGTGGCTATGCTTAGCTTGCTTTCGGTTCAGGTAAGTGCCAACGGTACGTATTGGGCTTATTTTCCAGATCCTCCTATTTTACATACATGTACATGGAAAGATTCCAATATTCCAGTAACTTCCTCATTTCCTGAATTGACCGATGGTATTCGAGGAGTACAGGGTTATAAACAATTTGTAATTAATTTTAATTATTCATTTATAGGCCAGACTGATTTTCCTCCAATATGCTTTTTTCTTGATTCAGGGTCAATAGGAAATAGTCAAACAAAAAATGGATGTTTGTCTGTAGTTGATGCAGGATTTTTGACAGACTCCCCTAAAAAGCCAGTAGGAGGAAGAGATAAAACCACAAGATATTTATGGTCATTGTTAGGGAAGGTTATAGGACAAAACCAAGTTTTTGTTAATAAATCTTTGGCTAAAGTTGTTCATCCTCCTAAATATGATGATTGTGATGAGATTATAGGGGAAGCTACAAATGAATGGATTTGGATAGATATTAAAACTGGATATCCTTCATGGATATATTGTATGTATAATAAACAGAATAGAATATCCATTCCTGGAACTAAATATTATATTTCAGATTGGAGTAGTGATTTTCCTGAGGGAGATTATAGAACATATTTAGAGAAAGGCTTGCTATACCCATGGAACAATTCCTATATTCCCCGTCCATTGAAGGTAAATAGATGGAATAGTCATGGATGGGTGGCTCCTATTTATACTTTTGTTTATGAAAATAAAACCTATTATCAATCTCAGTTATGGAGATTGCCCTTAACCACTCGTAAAATAACGCTAATTAGAGCTACTAACCATGTGGAAGAATATTCTGTTCAAACCTGTGTGTCATCTCCGTATTCCTTATTGCTTTCTAATGATAGTGAGCAGTTGCAGATTATGCAGTATAATATGAGGTTTTATATTACTTGTCAGCAATGCATATTAACCACTTGCATTGTTCCTGAAATAAATATATCAACCATAATGGTGTTAAAAAGACCAGCTTATATTATGCTGCCAGTAGCGCTTAATGAATCTTGGTATACAGATATAGGGGCAGAAATTGTAAGACAGGTTGGAGAGCTCATGCAGCCAAAAAGATTTGTGGCTACTTTGATTTTGGGAATTTCCGCCTTGATAGGAATATTGAGTTCTTTTACTGTAGCAACATATACTTTAGTAAAAGAAGTACAAACAGCACAATATGCTAATGATTTATCAAAAAATATATCCTTGGCTTTAGCGACTCAGGAAGCAATAGATAGAAAGTTAGAAGCTAAAGTTGATGCCCTTGAAGAAGCAGTTTTACATATTGGTCAAGAACTTACTGCTTTAAAAATACGCCTATCTTTAACATGCCATAAAAAATATTCTTGGATATGTGTTACTCCCTTAAAAGTAAATCATTCTGAATATTCCTGGGAAAAAATTAAAATGCATATTTTAAATATATGGAATTCTAGTGATTTAGGAATTGATTTGGAACATTTACATAAACAAATTCATGATATTGCAGCTTCTCAATATGATATGAATCCCTCTAAGGTTGCTGCAGAATTTTTACAAAATTTACAAAGTTATTCTAAGGATAATTCCTTTATGCATATTTTAATAAATTATGGGGCTGCCGGAGTGGTTATAATTTTGCTCCTTATTTCTTTTCCAGTCATCATCCGATTAATTCAAGCTGCCCTCCAGAGTGTATATAAAACCAAAGTGGAATTGCATACTGCCTTTTTAAAAAATAAAAAAGGGGGAGATGCCAGGAGCCGTATAGGAAGTGCCTTTGAGTCTCAGCACGGACGAGACCTATAGTGCCAAGCAAAGCTGGTACTGTCAGGCACAAATATGGAGAAGCAAAGCTCTCCTCTGTATGGTTCCCCCTGTTTTCCCCTGCTTTTGCTTAAGGTAATTTTTATAGGATTGCTATTAGTGTTGGGAAACATTTATAGTTTTAATGTAGGGATTAAGGAAAGACCCCGATTTAGGGTAAAGCCAAAAATGATTGTAACTACTCCGGCTTTTTTAATGATTATATTTGAAATTTTTATTTTAGGCCAGGGCATTGGACTTGGGGAAATACAATGGTGGGAACATTTGTGTGGCAAGAACTTATTATAAAAGGAAAACTGAAAGAGTTATGGCTCCCCAGGAGAGTTATAAATATGTTGGGAAATACCTGGCTATGGTGACGAGGAGGTTTTATGCAACAGTGGGTATATTCAATAAGTTTATGGTACAATGTCCGCCCCCATGGCCTCCTAGAAGTATAAAAAATGATGTACATTGTTTTGATTATAATGATAGGGTTAGAAAATCTGTGGATGAAATGTTGTATTATTGTTTTTAACATGCTTAAGTTTATGGCTTGATTGAACAGAACGTGCAGGTACAAGAACACCTTAATCTTCTGAGAAGAATGAGGAAACCGCAGACAGAGTTCCTGAACTAGATGTGAATGTACCTAACCACAAGAGGCGAAAGAGAATGGAGGCAATAAGAAGATTACTTAACTTGTCTAACCTGCTGATGTAAATTACTTTTGTAAACAATGGCTTATGTAAGGGATTTTTTGGCATGGGAATGAAGTTGTTAAGATTGAAAATGAGATTATTTTACAGTATAAATGCTTTGGAATCATGATATTAAATTTGTCAGAGCCTTGCATCCTCTGAGGTGTCTTGTGCTCTGTCCACGCCGACTCCGTCTCCCCTTTGGGTGAAACCTGTCCACCTGGGGCTGGTCCCCGGCAGAATGCGGTACCCGCATGCTACGAATTTGATCTCTTGATGGGGCCCCGGAATGGAACTCTGGCACTTGTACTTCCCACGTCAGCTTAGTCGGCACCTCCACGAGAGTCTATCTACAACAGGAACACCTTGAAGGTGGCTGCAGATGCACAGGTTAGGAGGAAAGCGGTACCCGCATGTTACGAATTTGATCTCTTGATGGGGCCCCGGAACGGAACTCTGGCACTTGTACTTCCCACGTGAGCTTAGGCGGAATCTCCACGAAAGTCTATCAACAGAAGGAACACCTTGAATCTGGCTGCGAATGCACAGCTTAGGAGGAAAGCAGTACCCGCATCCTACGAATTTGACCACTTGATGGTGCACAAGAAAGGAACTCGGGAACTTGTACTTCCCAAATTGGCTTTGCCGGCATCTCCATGAAGGGCTTTGCACAAAAGGAACACCTTGAAGCTGGCTGCAAATGCACAGCTTAGCAGCAAACCAGTACCCGCATCCTACGAACGAGATGTCTTGATGGTGCCCCGGAAAGGACCTCTGGCACATTTACTTCCCAAGTGAGCTTAGCCGGCATCAACATGAGAGCCTATCCACAAAAGGAACACCTTGAAGCTGGATGCGAATGAAGAGATTAGGTGGAAAGCGGTAGCTGCATGCTATGAATGTGATCTCTTGATGCTACCCGGGAGAGGAACTCTGGCACTTGTACCTCCAAAAGGAGCATAGCTGGCATCTTCACGAGAGTCTATCCACAAAAGGAACACCTTGAAGCTGCCGGCGAATGTACAGCTTTGGAGGAAAGCAGTACCGACATGCTACGAATGTGATCTCTTGATAGTGCTCCAGAAAGGAACTCTGGCACTTGTACTTCCAAATTGAGCTTAGCCGGCATCTCCACAAGAGTCTATCCACACAAGGAACAACTCGAAGCTGGCTGAGAATGCAAGCTTAGGAGGAAAGCAATACCCGCATGCTATGAATGTCATCTCTTGATGGTGCCCCGGAAAGGAACTCTTGCAATTGTACTTCCAAAGTGAGCTTAGCCGGCATCTCCAACAGAGTCTATCAACAAAAGGAACACCTTGAAGCTGGCTGCAAAAGCACAGATTAGGAGGAAAGCAGTACCCGCCTGCTACGAATGTGATCACCTGATGGTGCCCCGGAAATGAACTCTTGCACTTGTACTTCCCACGTGCGTTTAGCCGGCATCTCCACGAGATTCTATCCACAAAAGGAACACCTTGAAGCTGGCTGTGAATGCAAAGCTTAGGAGGAAAGCGGTACCCGCATTCTATGAATTTGATCTCCTAATGGTGCTCAGGAAAAGAACTCTGGCACGTGTACTTCCAAAGTGAGATTGGCCGGCACCTCCACGAGGGTCTATCCACAAAAGGAACACCTTGAACCTGGCTGCGAATGCACAGCTTAGGTGGAAAGCAGTACCCGCATACTACGAATTTGATCTCTTGATGGGGCCCCGGAACGGAACTCTGGCACTTGTACTTCCCACGTGAGCTTAGCCGGCACCTCCACGACAGTCTATCCACAAAAGGAACACTTTGAAACTGGCTACGAAGGCACAGCTTAGGAGGAAAGCGGTACCCGCATGAGACTTATGTGATCACTTGATGGTGCCCCGGAGAGTAACTCTGGCATTTGTAATTCCCAAGAGAGCTTAGCCGGCATCTCCACCAGAGTCTCACCACAAAAGGAACACCTTGAAGCTGCCGGCGAATGCACAGCTTAGGAGGAAAGAAGTACCCACATGCTAGGAATGTGATCTCTTGATGGTGCTCCGGAAAGGAACTCTGGCACTTGTACTTCCCACGTGAGCTTAGCCGGCATCTCCACAAGAGTCTATCCACAAAAGGAACACCTTGAAGCTGGCTGCGAAGGCACAGCTTAAGAGGAAAGCGGTACCCACATGCTACAAATGTGATCTCTTGATGGTGCTCCGGAAAGGAACCCTGGCACTTGTACATCCCAAGTGAGCTTCGCCAGCCTATCCCTAGAGTCTATCTAGAAAAGGAACACATTGAAGGTGGCTGCGAATGCACAGGTTAGGAGGAAAGAGGTACCGACATGCTAAGAATGTGATCTCTTGTTGGTGCCCCGGAAAGGAACTCGGGCACTTCTACTTCCCAAGAGAGTTTAGCCGGCATCTCCTCGAGAGTCTATCCACAAAAGGAACACCTAGAAGTTGGTTTCGAATGCACAGCTTAGAAGGAATGCGGAACCCGAATGCGACGAATTTGATTTCTTAATGGTGCCCAGGAAAAGAACTGAGGCTCTTGTACTTCCCACGTGACTATGGCCGGCATCTCCACGAGAGTCTATCCACAAAAGGAACACCTTGAAGTTGGCTGCGAATGCACAGCTTAGGAGGAAATCAGTAGCCGCATGCTACGAATTTGATCTCTTGATGGTGCCTCGGAAAGGAACTCTGGCACTTGTACTTCCCATGTGAGCTTCGCCGGCATCTCGACGAGAGTCTATACACAAAGGAACACCTTGAAGCTGGCTGCGAATGCACAGCTTAGGAGGAAAGCGGTACCCGCATGCTACTAAATTGATCTCTTGATGGGGCCCCGGGAAGGAACTCGGGCACTTGTTTTTCCCAAGGGAGCTTAGGCGGATCTCCACGCCAGTCTATCCACAAAAGTAACACCTTGAAGATGGCTGCGAATGCGCAGCTTAAGAGGAAAGCAGTACCCGCATACTACCATCGAGATGTCTTGATGGTGCCCCGGAAAGGACCTCTGGCAGTTTTACTTCCCAAGTGAGCTCAGCCGGCATCGCCACCAGAGTCTATCCACAAAAGGAACACTTTGTAGCTGGCTGCGAATGCACAGCTTAGGGGGAAAGCATTACCCGAATGCTACGAATGTGATCTCTTGATAGTGCCCTGGAAAGGAGCTCTGGCACTTCTACTTCCCAAGTGAGCTTCGACGGCATCTCCAAGAGAGTCAATCCACGAAAGGAACACCTTGAAACTGGCTGCGAATGAACAGCTTAGGAGTAAAGCGTTAACCACATGCTACGAATGTGATCGCTTGATGGTGCCCCGGAGAGGAACTCTGGCACTTGTACCTCCCAAGTGAGCATCGCCGGGATCTCCACGAGACTCTATCCACAAAAGGAACACCTTGAAGCTGGCTGCGAATGCCCAGCTTAGGAGGAAAGCTGTACCCGCATGCTACGAATTTGATCTCTTTTTGGTGCCCCGGAAAGGAACTCTGGCACGTGTACTTCCCAAGTGAGCCTAGATGGCATCTCCACGAGAGTCTATCCTCAAAAGAAACACCTTGAAGCTTGCTGCGAATGCAAAGCTTAGGAGGAAAGTGGTACCGTCATGCTGCTAATTTGATCTATTGATGGTGCCCCGGACAGGAACTCGGGCACTTGTTCTTCCCACGTGAGCTTAGCCGGCATCTCCACGAGTGTCTATCCACAGAGGAACACCTTGAAGCAGGCGGCGAATGCACAGCTTAGGAGGAAAGCAATACCCGCATGCTACGAATTTGATCTCATGATGATGCCCTGGAAAGGAACTCTAGCACGTGTACTTCCCAAGTGAGCTTAGCCAGCATCTCCACGAAAGTCTATCCACAAAAGGAACACCTTGAACCTGGCTGCGAATGCACAGCGTAGGAGGAAAGCAGTACCCGCATGCTACGAACGAGATGTCTTGATGGTGCCCAGGAAAGGACCTCTGGCACTTTTACTTCCCAAGTGAGCTTAGGCGGAATCTCCACGAGAGTCTATCCACAAAAGGAAACCTTGAAGCTGCCGGCGAATGCACAGATTAGGAGGAAAGCAGTACACGCATGCTACGAATGTGATCTCTTGATGGTGCCCCGGAAAGGAACTCTGGCACTTGTACTTCCCAAGTGAGCTTAGCCGGCATTTCCACAAGAGGTTATCCACAAAAGGAACACCTTGAAGCTGCCGGTGAATGCACAACTTAGGAAGAAAGCACTAGCCGCATGCTACGAATGTGATCTCTTGATGGTGCCCCGGAAAGGAACTCTGGCACTTGTACTTCCCAAGTGAGCTTAGCCGGCACCTACACGAGTGTCTATCCACAAAAGGAACACCTTAAAGCTGGCTGCGAATGCACAGCTTAGGAGGAAAGCGGTACCCGCATACTACGAACTTGATCTCTTGATGGGGCACCGGAATGGAACTCTGGCACTTGTACTTCCCACGTGAGCTTAGCCAGCACCTCCATGAGAGTCTATCCACAAAAGGAACACCTTGAAGGTGGCTGCGAATGCACAGGGTAGGAGGAAAGCGCCACCCGCATGGGACGAATTTGATCTATTGATGGTGCCCCGGAAAGGAACTCTGGCACTTGTACTTCCCACGTGAGCTTAGCCAGTATCTCCACGAAAGTCTATCCACAAAGGAAAACCTTTAAGCTGGCTGCGAATGCACAGCATGGGAGGAAAGCGGGACCTGCATGCTACGAATATGATCACTTGATGGTGCCCCGGAAAAGAACGCTGCAACGTATACTTCCCACGTGAGCTTAGCCGGCACCTCCACGAGAGTCTATCCATAAAAGGAACACCTTGAAAGTGGCTGCGAATGCACCGCTGGGGGAAAGCAGTACACACATGTGACGAATTTGATCTCTTTATGGTGCCCCGTAAAGGAACTCTGGCACTTGTACTTCCCACGTGAGCTTTGCACGCATCTCCACCAGAGTCTATCCACAAAAGGAACACCTTGAAGCTGGCTGCGAATGCACAGCTTAGGAGGAAAGCAGTACCCGCATTCTATGAATTTGATCTCTTGATGGAGCCCCGGAACGGAACTCTGGCACTTGTATTTCCCACCTGAGCTTAGTCGGAATATCCACGAGACTCTATCCAAAAAAGGAACACCGTGAAGCTGGCTGCGAATGCACAGTTTTGGAGGAATGCAGTACACGCATCCTACGACTTTGACCACTTGATGGTGCACAGGAAAGGAACTCGGGCACTTGTACTTCCCAAATTAGCTTCGCCGGCATCTCCATGAAGGGCTATCCACAAAAGGAACTCCTTGAAGCTGGCTGTGAATGCACAGCTTAGGAGGAAAGCAGTACCCGCATTCTATGAATTTGATCTCTAGATGGGGCCCCGGAACGGAACTCTGGCACTTGTATTTTCCACGTGAGCTTAGTCGGGATCTCCACGAGAGTCTATCCACAACAGGAACACCTTGAAGCTGGCTGCGAATGCACAGATTAGGAGGAAAGCAGTACCCGCTTGCTACGAAAGAGATGTCTTGATGGTGCCCAGTAAAGGACTTCTGGCACTTTTACTTCCCATGTGAGCTTAGGCGGAATCTCCACGAGAGTCTATCCACAAAAGGAACACCTTGAAGCTGGGTGCTAATGAACAGATTAGGAGGAAAGCGGTACCTGCATGCTACGAATGTGATCTCTTGATGCTCCCCGGGAGAGGAACTCTGGCACTTGTACCTCCAAAGGGAGAATAGCTGGCATCTCAACGAGAGTCTATACACAAAATGAACACGTTAAAGCTGCCTGCGAAGGCACAGATTAGGAGGAAAGCAGTACCCACATGATACAAATGTGATCTCTTGATGGTGCCCCGGAAAGGAACTCTGGCACTTGTACTTCCCAAGTGAGCTTAGCCGGCACCTACACGAGAGTTTATCCACAAAAGTAACACCTTAATGCTTGCTGCGAATGCACAGCTTAGGAGGAAAGCGGTACCCGCATACTACGAATTTGATCTCTTCATCGGGCCCCTGAACGGAACTCTGGCACTTGTACTTCCCACGTGAGCTTAGCCAGCACCTCCACGAGAGTCTATCCAAAAAAGTAACACCTTGAAGGTGGCTGCGAATGCACAGGTCAGGAGGAAAGCGGTACCCGCATGCGACGAATTTGATCTCTTGATGGTGCCCCGGAAAGGAACTCTGGCACTTGTACTTCCCACGTGAGCTTAGCCAGTATCTCCACGAGAGTCTATCCACAAAGGAACACCTTTAAGCTGGCTGCGAATGCGCAGCTTAGGAGGAAAGCGGGACCCGCATGCTACGAATATGATCACTTGATGGTGCCCCGGAAAAGAACGCTGCAACGTATACTTCCCACGTGAGCTTAGCTGGCACCTCCACGAGAGTCTATCCATAAAAGGAACACCTTGAAAGTGGCTGCGAATGCACAGCTTAGGAGGAAAGCAGTACCCGCATGCGACGAATTTGATCTCTTTATGGTGCCCCGTAAAGGAACTCTGGCACTTGTACCTCCCACGTGACCTTTGCAGGCATCTACACCAGAGTCTATCCACAAAAGGAACACCTTGAAGCTGGCTGAGAATGCACAGCTTAGGAGGAAAGCAGTACCCGCATGCTACGGATTTGATCACTTGATGGGGCCCCGGAATGGAACTCGGGCACTTGTACCTCCCAAGTGAGCTTAGCCGGCCTCTCCACGACAGTCTATGCACAAAAGGAACACCTTGAAGGTGGCTGCGAATGCACAGCTTAGGAGGAAAGCGGTACTGGCATGCTACTAATTTGATCTCTTCATTGTGCGGCGGAAAGAAACTCGGGCTCTTGTACTTCCCACGTGAGGTTAGCCAGCATCTCCACCAAACTCTATCCACAAAAGGAACACCTTGAAGCTGGCTGCGAATGCCCAGCTTAGGAGGAAAGCTGTACCCGCATGCTACGAATTTGATCTCTTGTTGGTGCCCCGGAAAGGAACTCTGGCACGTGTACTTCCCAAGTGAGCCTAGATGGCATCTCCACGAGAGTCTATCCTCAAAAGGAACACCTTGAAGATTGCTGCGAATGCAAAGCTTAGGAGGAAAGTGGTACCGTCATGTTGCTAATTTGATCTATTGATGGTGCCCCGGACAGGAACTCGGGCACTTGTTCTTCCCACGTGAGCTTAGCCGGCATCTCCACGAGTGTCTATCCACAGAGGAACACCTTGAAGCAGGCGGCGAATGCACAGCTTAGGAGGAAAGCAATACCCGCATGCTACGAATTTGATCTCATGATGATGCCCTGGAAAGGAACTCTAGCACGTGTACTTCCCAAGTGAGCTTAGCTGGCATCTCCACGAAAGTCTATCCACAAAAGGAACACCTTGAAGCTGGCTGCGAATGCACAGCGTAGGAGGAAAGCAGTACCCGCATGCTACGAACGAGATGTCTTGATGGTGCCCAGGAAAGGACCTCTGGCACTTTTACTTCCCAAGTGAGCTTAGGCGGAATCTCCACGAGAGTCTAACCACAAAAGGAACACCTCGAAGCTGGCTGCGAATGCACAGCTTAGGAGGAAAGCGGTACCCGCATACTACGAACTTGATCTCTTGATGGGGCACCGGAACGGAACTCTGGCACTTGTACTTCCCACGTGAGCTTAGCCAGCACCTCCATGAGAGTCTATCCACAAAAGGAACACCTTGAAGGTGGCTGCAAATGCACAGGGTAGGAGGAAAGCGCCACCCGCATGGGACGAATTTGATCTATTGATGGTGCCCCGGAAAGGAACTCTGGCACTTGTACTTCCCACGTGAGCTTAGCCAGTATCTCCACGAAAGTCTATCCACAAAGGAAAACCTTTAAGCTGGCTGCGAATGCACAGCATGGGAGGAAAGCGGGACCTGCATGCTACGAATATGATCACTTGATGGTGCCCCGGAAAAGAACGCTGCAACGTATACTTCCCACGTGAGCTTAGTCGGCACCACCACGAGAGTCTATCCATAAAAGGAACACCTTGAAAGTGGCTGCGAATGCACCGCTGGGGGAAAGCAGTACACACATGTGACGAATTTGATCTCTTTATGGTGCCCCGTAAAGGAACTCTGGCACTTGTACTTCCCACGTGAGCTTTGCATGCATCTCCACCAGAGTCTATCCACAAAAGGAACACCTTGAAGCTGGCTGCGAATGCACAGCTTAGGAGGAAAGCGGTACCCGCATGCTACTTATTTGATCTCTTGATCGGGCCCCGTAAAGGAACTCGGGCACTTATGCTTCCCACGTGAGCTTAGCCGGCATCTCCACCAGACTCTATCCACAAAAGGAACACCTTGAAGCTGGCTGCGAATGCAGAGCTTAGGAGGAAAGCAGTACCCGCATTCTATGAATTTGATCTCTTGATGGGGCCCCGGAACGGAACTCTGGCACTTGTATTTCCCACTTGAGCTTAGTCGGCATCTCCACGAGAGTCTATCCAAAAAAGGAACACCGTGAAGCTGGCTGCGAATGCACAGTTTCCGAGGAATGCAGTACACGCATCCTACGAATTTGACCACTTGATGGTGCACAGGAAAGGAACTCGGGCACTTGTACTTCCCAGATTAGCTTCGCTGGCATCTCCATGAAGGGCTATCCACAAAAGGAACACCTTGAAGCTGGCTGCGAATGCACAGCTTAGGAGGAAAGCAGTACCCGCATTCTATGAATTTGATCTCTAGATGGGGCCCCGGAACGGAACTCTGGCACTTGTATTTCCCACGTTAGCTTAGTCGGCATCTCCACGAGAGTCTATCCACAACAGGAACACCTTGAAGCTGGCTGCGAATGCACAGATTAGGAGGAAAGCAGTACCCGCATGCTATGAAAGAGATGTCTTGATGGTGCCCAGTAAAGGACTTCTGGCACTTTTACTTCCCATGTGAGCTTAGGCGGAATCTCCACGAGAGTCTATCCACAAAAGGAACACCTTTAAGCTGGGTGCTAATGAACAGATTAGGAGGAAAGCGGTACCTGCATGCTACGAATGTGTTCTCTTGATGCTCCCCGGGAGAGGAACTCTGGCACTTGTACCTCCAAAGGGAGAATAGCTGGCATCTCAACGAGAGTCTATACACAAAATGAACCGTTAAAGCTGCCTGCGAAGGCACAGATTAGGAGGAAAGCAGTACCCACAGGCTACAAATGTGATCTCTTGATGGTGCCCCGGAAAGGAACTCTGGCACTTGTACTTCCCAAGTGAGCTTAGCCGGCACCTACACGAGAGTCTATCCACAAAAGTAACACCTTAATGCTTACTGCAAATGCACAGCTTAGGAGGAAAGCGGTACCCGCATACTACGAATTTGATCTCTTCATCGGGCCCCTGAACGGAACTCTGGCACTTGTAATTCCCACGTGAGCTTAGCCAGCACCTCCACGAGAGTCTATCCAAAAAAGTAACACCTTGAAGGTGGCTGCGAATGCACAGGTTAGGAGAAAAGCGGTACTCGCATGCGACGAATTTGATCTCTTGATGGTGCCCCGGAAAGGAACTCTGGCACTTGTACTTCCCACGTGAGCTTAGCCAGTATCTCCACGAGAGTCTATCCACAAAGGAACACCTTTAAGCTGGCTGCGAATGCACAGCTTAGGAGCAAAGCGGGACCCGCATGCTACGAATATGATCACTTGATGGTGCCCCGGAAAAGAACGCTGCAACGTATACTTCCCACGTGAGCTTATCTGGCACCTCCACGAGAGTCTATCCATAAAAGGAACACCTTGAAAGTGGCTGCGAATGCACAGCTTAGGAGGAAAGCAGTACCCGCATGTGACGAATTTGATCTCTTTATGGTGCCCCGTAAAGGAACTCTGGCACTTGTACTTCCCACGTGACCTTTGCAGGCATCTACACCAGAGTCTATCCACAAAAGGAACACCTTGAAGCTGGCTGAGAATGCACAGCTTAGGAGGAAAGCAGTACCCGCATGCTACGAATTTGATCACTTGATGGGGCCCCGGAATGGAACTCGGGCACTTGTACCTCCCACGTGAGCTTAGCCGGCCTCTCCACGACAGTCTATCCACAAAAGGAACACCTTGAAGGTGGCTGCGAATGCCCAGCTTAGGAGGAAAGCGGTACTGGCATGCTACTAATTTGATCTCTTCATTGTGCCACGGAAAGAAACTCGGGCTCTTGTACTTCCCACGTGAGGTTAGCCGGCATCTCCACGAAAGTCTATCCACAAAAGGAACACCTTGAAGCTGGCTGCGAATGCACAGCTTAAGAGGAAAGCAGTACCCGCATTCTATGAATTTGATCGCTTGATGATTCTCAGGAAAGGAACTCTGGCACGTGTATTTCCAATGTGAGTTTAGCCGGCACCTCCACGAGGGTCTATCCACAAAAGGAACACCTTGAAGCTGGCTGCAAATGCACAGCTTAGTAGGAAAGCAGAACCCGCATGCTACGAACGAGATGTCTTGATGGTTCCCAGGAAAGGACCTCTGGCACTTTTACTTCCCAAGTGAGCTTAGGCAGAATCTCCACGAGAGTCTATCCACAAAAGGAACACCTTGAAGCTGGCCTCGAATGAACAGATTAGGAGGAAATCGGTACCTGCATGGTACGAATGTGATCTCTTGATGCTCCCAGGGAGAGGAACTCTGGCACTTGTCCCTCCAAAGGGAGAATAGCTGGCATCTCCACGAGAGTCTATCCACAAAAGGAACACTTTGAAGCTGCTGGCGAATGCACAGCTGAGGAGGAAAGCAGTACCCACATGCTACAAATGTGTTCTCTTGATGGTGCCCTGGAAAGGAACGCTGGAACTTGTACTTCCCTCGTGAACTTAGCCGGCATCTCCACAAGAGGTTATCCACAAAAGGAACACCTTGAAGATGCCGGAGAATGCACAACTTAGGAAGAAAGCATTACCCGCATGCTACGAATGTGATCTCTTGATGGTGCCCCGGAAAGGAACTCTGGCACTTGTACTTCCCAAGTGAGCTTAGCCGGCACCTACACGAGTGTCTATCCACAAAAGGAACACCTTAAAGCTGGCTGCGAATGCACAGCTTAGGAGGAAAGCGGTATCCGCATACTACGAATTTGATCTCTTGATGGGGCACCGGAATGTAACTCTGGCACTTGTACTTCCCACGTGAGCTTAGCCAGCACCTCCATGAGAGTCTATCCACAAAAGGAACACCTTGAAGGTGGCTGCGAATGCACAGGGTAGGAGGAAAGCGGGACCCGCATGCTACGAATATGATCACTTGATGGTGCCCCGGAAAAGAACGCGGCAATGTATACTTCCCACGTGAGCTTAGCCGGCACCTCCACGAGAGTCTATCCATAAAAGGAACACCTTGAAATTGGCTGCGAATGCACAGCTTAGGGGGAAAGCAGTACCCGCATACGACGAATTTGATCTCTTAATGGTGCCCCGTAAAGGAACTCTGGCACTTGTAATTCCCACGTGAGCTTTGCACGCATCTCCACCAGAGTCTATCCACAAAAGGAACACCTTGAAGCTGGCCGAGATTGCACGGCTTACGAGGAAAGCAGTACCAGCATGCTACGAATTTGATCACTTCATGGGGCCCCGGAATGGAACTCGGGCACTTGTACCTCCCAAGTGAGCTTAGCCGGCCTCTCCACGAGAGTATATCCACAAAAGGAACTCCTTGAAGGTGGTTGCGAATGCCCAGCATAGGAGGAAAGCGGTACTGGCATGCTACTAATTTGATCGCTTCATGGTGCCCCGGAAGGAAACTCGGGCACTTGTACTTCCCACGTGAGCTTAGCCAGTATCTCCACGAGAGTGTTTCCACAAGAGGAAAACCTTGAATGTGGCTACGAATGCACAGCTTAGGAGGAAAGCAGTACCCGCATGCGACGAAATTGATCTCTTGATGGTGGTCCGGAAAGGAACTCTGGCACTTGTACTTCCCACGTGAGCTTAGCCGGCATCTCCACGAAAGTCTATCCACAAAAGGAACACCTTGAAGCTGGCTGCGAATGCACAGCTTAGGTGGAAAGGAGTACCCGCATTCTATGAATTTGATCTCTTGATGGTGCTCAGGAAAGGAACTCTGGCATGTGTACTTACAAAGTGAGTTTAGCCGGCACCTCCACGAGGGTCTATCCACAAAAGGAACACCCCGAAGCTGGCTGCGAATGCACACCTTAGGTGGAATGCGGTACCCGCATGTTACGAATTTGATCTCTTGATGGGGCCCCGGAACGGAACTCTGGCACTTGTACTTTCCACGTGAGCTTAGCCGGAATCTCCACGAAAGTCTATCCACAGAAGGAACACATTGAGTCTGGCTGCGAATGCACAGCTTAGGAGGAAAGCGGTACCCGCATGCTACTAAATTGATCCCTTGATGGGGCCCCGGGAAGGAACTCGGGCACTTGTTTTTCCCAAGGGAGCTTAGGCGGATCTCCACGACAGTCTATCCACAAAAGTAACACCTTGAAAATGGCAGCGAATGCGCAGCTTAAGAGGAAAGCAGTACCCGCATGCTACCATCGAGATGTCTTGATGGTGCCCCGGAAAGAACCTCTGGCAGTTTTACTTCCCAACTGACCTCAGCCGGCATCTCCACCAGAGTCTATCCACAAAAGGAGCACCTTGAAGGTGGCTGCGAATGCACAGCTGAGGGGGAAAGCATTACCCGAATGCTACGAATGTGATCGCTTGATGGTGCCCCGGAGAGGAACTCTGGCACTTGTACCTCCCAAGTGAGTATCGCCGGCATCTCCACGAGAATCTATCCACAAAAGGAACACCTTGAAGCTGGCTGCGAATGCACAGCTTAGGAGGAAAGCAGTACCCGCATGCTACAAATGTGATCCCTTGATGGTGTCGCGGAAACGAACTCTGGCATTTCTACTTGCAACTGAGCATAGCCGGCCTCTCCACGAGAGTCTATCCACAAAAGGAACACCTTGAAGCTGGCTGCGAATGCACAGCTTTAGGAGGAAAGCAGTACCCGCATGCTACGTATGTGTTCTCTTGATGGTGATCCGGATAGGAACTCTGGCATTTGTACTTCCCAAGTGAGCTTAGCTGGCATCTGCACCAGAGTCTATCCACAAAAGGAACACCTTGAAGCTGGCTGGGAATGCACAGCCTAGGAGGAAAGCAGTACCCGCATTCTATAAATTTGATCTCTTGATGGGGCCCCGGAACGGAACTCTGGCACATGTACTTCCCACGTGAGATTAGCCGGCACCTCCACGAGAGTCAATCCACAAAAGGAACACCTTGAAGGTGGCTGCGAATGCACAGGTTAGGAGGAAAGCAGTACCCGCATCCTACTAATTTGACCACTTGATGGTGCACAGGAAAGGAACTCGGGCACTTGTACTTCCCAAATTAGTTTCGCCGGCATCTCCACGAATGGCTTTCCACAAAACGAACACCTTGAAGCTGGCTGCGAATGCACAGCTTAACAGGAAAGCAGTACCCGCATGCTATGAACGAGATGTCTTGATGGTGCCCCGGAAAGGACCTCTGGCAAATTTACTTCCCAAGTTAGCTTGGCCGGCATCTCCATGAGCGTCTATCCACAAAACGAACACCTTGAATCTGGCTGCGAATGAAGAGATTAGGAGGAAAGCGGTACCTGCATGCTAGGAATTTGATCTCTTGATGGTGCCCGGGAGAGGAACTCTGGCACTTGTACCTCCAAAGGGAGCATAGCTGGCATCTCCATGAGAGTCTATCCACAAAAGGAACACCTTGAAGCTGCCGGCGAATGCACAGCTTAGGAGCAAAGCATTACCCACATGCTACAAATGTGATCTATTGATGGTGCCCCGGAAAGGAACGATGGAACTTGTACTTCCCTCGTGAGCTTAGCTGGCATCTCCACGAGAGGTTATCCACAAAAGGAACACCTTGAAGCTGCCGGCGAATGCACAACTTGGCAACAAAGCACTTCCAGCATGCTACGAATGTGATCTCTTGATGGTGCCCCAGAAAGGAACTCTGGCACTTGTAATTCCCATATGAACTTAGCCGGCACCTACACGAGAGTCTATCCACAAAAGGAACACCTTAATGCTGGCTGCGAATGCACAGATTAGGAGGAAAGCGGTACCCGCATACTACGAATTTGATCTCTTGATGGGGCCCCGGAACGGAAATCTGGCACTTCTACTTCCCACGTGAGCTTAGCCAGCATCTCCACGAGAGTCTGTCCACAAAAGGAACACCTTTAAGGTGGCTGCGAATGCACAGGTTAGGAAGAAAGCGGTACCCGCATGCGACGAATTTGATCTCCTGATGGTGACCCGGTAAAGGAACTGGGGCACTTGTACTTCCCACGTGAGCTTAAACGGCATGTCCACGAGAGTCTATCCCCAAAAGGAACACCTAGATGGTGACTGCGAATCCACAACTTACGAGGAAAGCAATACCCGTATGCTACGAATTTGATCTCTTGATGGTGCCCCGGAGAGGAACTCTGGCATTTGTACTTCCCACGTGAGCTAAGCCAGCATCTCCACGAGAGTCTATCCACAAAGGAACACCTTGAAGCTGGCTGCGAATTCACAGCTTAGGAGGAAAGCGGTACCCGCATGCTACTAATTGATTACTTGATGGAATCCAAGAATGGAACTCGAGCACTTGTTCTTCCCACGTGAGCTTAGGCGGCATCTCCACGAGAGTCTATCCACAAAGGAAAACCTTTAACCTGGCTGCGAATGCACAGCTTAGGTGGAAAGCGGTACCCTAATGCTACTAATTTGATCCCTTCATGGTGCCCCGGCAAGAAACTCGGGCCCTTGTACTTCCCACGTGAGGTTAGCCGGCATCTCCACGAGACTCTATCCACAAAAGTAACACCTGGAAGGTGGCTACGAATGCACAGCTTAGGAGGAAAGCACTACCCGCATGCGACGAAATTGATCTCTTGATGGTGCCCCGGAAAGGAACTCTGGCACTTGTACTTCCCACGTGAGCTTAGCCGGCATCCCCACCAGAGTCTATCCAAAAAAGGAACAACTTGAAACTGGCTGCGAATGCACAGATTTGGCGGAAAGCAGTACCCGCATGCTACGAATTTGATCTCATGATGATGCCCTGGAAAGGAACTCTAGCACGTGTACTTCCCAAGTGAGCTTAGCCGGCATCTCCACGAAAGTCTATCCACAAAAGGAACAGCTTGAAGCTGGCTAAGAATGCACAGCTTAGGAGGAAAGCAGTACCCGCATTCTATGAATTTGATCTCTTGATGGTGCTCAGGAAAGGAACTCTGGCACGTGTACTTCCAAAGTGAGTTTAGCCGGCACCTCCACGAGGGTCTATCCACAAAAGGAACACCTTGAAGCTGGCTGCGAATGCACAGCTTAGGAGGAAATCAGTACCCGCATGCTACGAAAGAGATGTCTTGATGGTGCCCAGGAAAGGACCTCTGGCACTTTTACTTCCCAAGTGAGCTTAGGCGGAATCTCCACGAGAGTCTATCCACAAAAGGAACACTTTGAAGCTGGCTGCGAATGAACAGATTAGGAGGAAAGCGGAACCTGCATGGTACGAATGTGATCTCTTGATACTCCCAGGGAGAGGAACTCTGGCACTTGTCCCTCCAAAGTGAGAATACCTGACATCTCCACGAGAGTCTATCCACAAAAGGAACACCTTGAAGCTGCCGGCGAATGCACAGCTTAGGAAGAAAGCAGTACCCACATGCTACAAATGTGATCTCCTGATGGTGCCCCGGAAAGGATCGCTGGAACTTGTACTTCCCTCGTGAACTTAGCCGGCATCTCCACAAGAGGTTATCCACAAAAGGAACACCTTGAAGCTACCGGCGAATGCACAACTTAGGAAGAAATCACTACCCGCATGCTACGAATGTGATCTCTTGATGGTGCCCCGGAAAGGAACTCTGGAACTTGTACTTCCCAAGTGAGCTTAGCCGGCACCTACACGAGTGTCTATCCACAAAAGGAACACCTTAAAGCTGGCTGCGAATGCACAGCTTAGAAGGAATGCGGTACCCGTAAACTACGAATTTGATCTCTTGATGGGGCACCGGAACGGAACTCTGGCACTTGTACTTCCCACGTGAGCGTGGCCAGCACCTCCATGAGAGTCTATCCACAAAAGGAACACCTTGAAGGTGGCTGCGAATGCACAGGTTAGGAGGAAAGCGGTACCCGCATGCGACGAATTTGATCACTTGATGGTGCCCCGGAAAGGAACTCTGGCACTTGTACATCCCACGTGAGCTTAGCCAGTATCTCCACGAAAGTCTATCCACAAAGGAACACCTTTAAGCTGGCTGCGAAAGCACAGCTTAGGAGGAAAGCGGGACCTGCATGCTACGAATATGATCACTTGATGGTGCCCTGGAAAAGAACTCTGCAACGTATACTTCCCACGTGAGCTTAGCTGGCACCTCCACAAGAGTCTATCCATTCAAAGAACACCTTGAAATTGGCTGCGAATGCACAGCTAAGGAGGAAAGCTGTACCCGCATGCTACGAATTTAATCTCTTGTTGGTGCCCCGGAAAGGAACTTGGCACGTGTACTTCCCAAGTGAGCCTAGATGGCATCTCCACGAGAGTCTATCCATAAAAGGAACACCTTGAAGGTGGTTGCGAATGCCCAGCTTAGGAGGAAAGCGGTACTGGCATGCTACTAATTTGATCTCTTGATTGTGCCCCGGAAAGGAACTCGGGCACTTGTTCTTACCACGTGAGCTTAGCCGGCATCTCAACGAGAGTCTATCCACAGAGGAACACCTTGAAGCTGGCTGCGAATGCATAGATTAGGAGGAAAGCAGTACCCGCATGCTACTAAATTGATCTCTTGATGGTAAGCCGGAAAAGAACTCTGGCACGTGTACTTCCCTCGTGAGCTTAGCATGCAGCTCCACGAGAGTGTTTCCACAAGAGGAAAACCTTGAAGGTGGCTACGAAAGCACAGCTTAGGAGGAAAGCAGTACCCGCATGCGACGATATTGATCTCTTGATGGTCGCCCGGAAAGGAACTCTGGCACTTGTACTTCCCACATGAGCTTAGTCAGCATCTCCACCAGAGTCTATCCACAAAAGGAACAACTTGAAGCTGGCTGCGAATGCAAAGCTTTGGAAGAAAGCGGTACGCAGATTCTATGAATTTGATCTCCGGATGGTGCTCAGGAAAAGAACTCTGGCACGTGTACATCAAAGTGAGATTAGCCGGCACCTCCACGAGGGTCTATCTACAAAAGGAACACCTTGAAGCTGGCTGCGAATGCACAGCTTAGATGGAAAGCGGTACCCGCATGCTACGAATGTGATCTCTTGATGGGGCCCCGGAAAGGAACTCTGGCACTTGTACTTCCCACGTGAGCTTAGCCGGCACCTCCACGAGAGTCTATCCACAAAAGGAACACCTTGAAGGTGGCTGCGAATGCACAGGTTAGGAGGAAAGCAGTACCCGCAGGCTACGAATTTGATCTCTTGATGGGCCCCGGAACGGAACTCTGGCACTTGTACTTCCGACGTGAGCTTAGCCGGCATCTCCACGAAAGTCTATCCACAGAAGGAACACCTTGAATCTGGCTGTAAATGCACAGCTTAGGAGGAAAGCAGTACCCGCATCCTACGAATTTGACCACTTGATGGAGCACAGGAAAGGAACTCGGGCACTTGTACTTCCCAAATTAGCTTCGCCGGCATCTCCACGAAGGGTTTTCCACAAAAGGAACACCTTGAAGCTGGCTGCAAATGCACAGCTTAGCAGGAAAGCACTACCCGCATGCTACGAACGAGATGTCTTGATAGTGCCCAGGAAAGGACCTCTGGCACATTTACTTCCCAAGTGAGCTTAGGCGGAATCTCCACGAGAGTCTATCCACAAAAGGAACACCTTGAAGCTGGCTGCGCATGAAGAGATTAGGAGGAAAGCGGTACGTGCATGCTACGAATGTGATCACTTGATGGTGCCCGAGAGAGGAACTCTGGCACTTGTCCCTCCAAAGGGAGAATAGCTGGCATCTCCACGAGAGTCTATCCACAAAATGAACACCTTCAAGCTGCCTGCGAATGCACAGCTTAGGAGGAAAGCAGTACCCACATGCTACGAATGTGATCTCAAGATGCTGCCCCGGAAAGGAACGCTGGAACTTGTACTTCCCACGTGAGCTTAGCCGGCATCTCCACGAGAGTCTATCCACAAAAAGAACACCTCGAAGCTGGCTGCCAATGCACAGCTTAGCAAGAAAGCACTACCCGCATGATAAGAATGTGATCCCTTGATGGTGCCCCGGAAAGGAACTCTTGCACTTTTACTTCCCAAGTGAGCTTAGCTGGCATCTCCACCAGAGTCTATCCACAAAAGGAACACCTTGAAGCTGTCTGCGAAAGCACAGGTTAGGAGGAAAGCGGTACCCGCATGCTACGAATGTGACCACATGATGGTGCCCCGGAAAGGAACTCTGGCACTTGTACTTCCCACGTGAGCTTAGCCAGCACCTCCACGAGAGTCTATCCACAAAAGGAACACCTCGAAAGTGGCTGCAAATGTACAGCTTAGGAGGAAAGCGGTACCCGCATGCTACGAATGTGATCGCTTGGTGGTGTGATGGAGAGGAACTCTGGCAGTTGTACCTCCCAAGTGGGATTAGCCGGCCTCTCCACGAGAGTCTATCCACAAAAGTAACAACTTGAAGGTGGCTGCGCATGCACAGGTTAGGAGGAAAGCGGTACCCGCATGCGACGAAGTTGATCTCCGGATGGTGACCCGGTAACGGAACTCGGGCACTTGTACTTCCCACGTGAGCATAGCTGGCAACTCCACGAGAGTCTATCCACAAAAGAAACACTTTGAAGATGGCTGGAAATGCATAGCTTAGGAGGAAGTCAGTACCCATATGCTACGAATGTCATCTCTTGTTGGTGCTCCGGAAAGGAACTCGGGCACTTCTACTTCCGAAGAGAGCTTAGCCGGCATTTTCACGAGAGTCTATCCACAAAAGGAACACCTAGATGGTGACTGCGAATGCACAGCTTAAGAGGAAAGCAATACCCGTTTGCTACGAATTTGATCTCGTGATGGTGCCCCGGAAAGGAACTCTGGCACTTGTACTTCCCACGTAAGCTTAGCCGGCAACTCCACGAGAGTCTATCCACAAAGGAACACCTTGAATCTCACTGCGAATGCACAGCTTAGGAGGAAAGCAGTACACGCATGCTACTAATTTGATTACATGATGGGGCCCCGGAATGGAACTGGGGCACTTGTTCTTCCCACGTGAGCTTAGGCGACATCTCCACGAGAGTCTATGCACAAAGGAACACCTTGAAGCTGGCTGCGAATGCACAGCTTAGGAGGAAATCGGGACCCGCATGCTACGAATTTGATCACTTGATGGTGCCCCGGAAAAGAACGCTGCAACGTATACTACCCACGTGAGCTTAGCCGGCACCTCCACGAGAGTCTATCCACAAAACAAACACCTTGAAGGTGGTTGCGAATGCAGAGCTTAGGAAGAAAGCAATACCCACATGCGACGAATTTGATCTCTTGATGGTGCCCCGGAAAGGAACTCTGGCACTTGTACTTCCCACGTGAGCTTTGCCGGCATCTCCACCAGAGTCTGTCCACAAAAGGAACCCCTTGAAGCTGTTGGCGAATGCACAGCTTAGGGCTAAATCAGTACCCGCATTCTACGAATTTGATCTCTTGATGGTACTCCGGAAAGAAACTCTGGCACGTGTACTTCCAAAGTGAGCTTAGCTGACACCTCCACCAGAGTCTATCCACAAAAGGAACACCATGGAGGTGGCTGCGAATGAACAGGTTAGGAGGAAAACTGTACCCGCATGCGACGAATTTGATCTCTTGATGGGGCACGGGAAAGGAATTCGGGCACTTGTACTTCAAACGTGAGCTTAGTTGGCATCTCCACGAGAGTCTATCCACAAAAGGAACACCTTGAAGCTGGCCGGGAATGCACAGATTAGGAGGAAAGCAGTACCCGCATGCTACGAATTTCATCGCTTGATGGGGCCTCAGAAAGGAACTCGGGCACTTGTTCTTCCCACCTTAGCTTAGCCGGCACCTCCACGAGAGTCTATCCACAAAAGGAACACCTTGAAGCTGCCTGTGAATGCACAGCTTAGGGGGAAAGCGGTACCTGCATGCTACGAATGTGATCTCTTGATGGTGCCCCGGAGTGGAAATCTGGCACTTGTACCTCCCAAGTGATCATAGCCGGCATCTCCACGACAGTCTGTCCACAAAAGGAACACCTTGAAGCTGCCGGCGAATGCAGAGCTTAGGAGGAAAGCAGTACCCACATGCTAAGAATGTGATCTCTTGATGATTCCCTGGAAAGGAACTCTGGCACTTGTACTTCCCACGTGAGCTTAGCCGGCATCTCCACAAGAGTCTATCCACAAAAGGAACACCTCGAAGCTGGCTGCGAATGCAAGCTTAGGATTAAAGCAGTACCCGCATTCTACGAATATCATATCTTGATGGTGCACCGGAAAGGAACTCTGGCACTTGTACTTCCCATGTCAGCTTAGCCGGCATCTCCACAAGAGTCTATCCACAAAAGGAACACCTTGAAGCTGGCTGCGAAAGCACAGCTTAGGAGGAAAGCAGTACCCCCATGCGACGAATGTGAGTACTTGATGGTTCCCCTGAAAGGAAATCTTGCACTTGTACTTCCCAAGTGAGCTGAGCCGGCATCTCCACGAGAGTTTATCCACAAAAGGAACACCTTGAAGCTGGCTGCGAAGGCACAGCTTAGGAGGAAATCGGTACCGGCATGCTAAGAATGTTATCACTTGATGGTGCCACGGAGAGGAACTCTGGCACTTGTACCTCCCAAGAGAGCTTAGCCCGCATCTCCATGAGAGTCTATCCACAAAAGGAACACCTTGAAGCTGGCGGCGAATGCACAGATTAGGAGGAAAGCAGTACCCGCATGCTAGGAATGTGATCTCTTGTTGGTGGCCTGGAAAGGAACTCGGCCAATGGTACTTCCCAAGTGAGCTTAGCCGGAATCTTCCCAAGAGTCTATCCACAAAAAGAACACCTTGAAGGTGGCTGCGAATGCACAGCTTAGGAGGAATGCAGTACCCGCATGTGACGAATTTGATCTCTTGATGGTGCCCCGGAAAGGAACTCGGGCACTTGTACTTCCCACCTGAGCTTAGCCGGCATCTAGACGAGGGTCTGTCCACAACAGGAACACCTTGAAGCTGGCTGTGAATGCACGGCTTAGGAGGAAAGCAGTACCCGCATGCTACGAATTTCATCTCTTGATGGGGCCTCGGGAAGGAACTCGGGCAATTGTTCTTCCCACCAGAGCTTAGCCGGCACCTCCACAAGAGTCTATCCACAAAAGGAACACCTTGAATGTGGCTGCAAATGCACAGCTTACGAGGAAAGCGGTACCCGCATAGGACGAATTTGATCTCTTGATGGTGCCCCGGAAAGGAACTCTGGCACTTGTACTTCCCACGTGAGCTTAGCCGGCATCTCCTCCAGAGTCTATCCAAAAAAGGAACTCCTTCAGGCCTCATACGAATGCACAGCTTAGGAGGAAAGCAATACCCGCATGCAACGAATTTGATCTCTTCATGGTGCCAGGGAAAGGAACTCTGGAACGTGTACTTCCCACGTGACCTTAGCCGGCACCTCCACGAGAGTCTATCCAAAAAAGGAACACCTTGAAGGTGGCTGCGAATGCACAGCTTAGGAGGAAAGCAGTACCCGCATGTTACGAATGTGATCTCTTGATGGTGTCCCGGAAACGAACTCTGGCATTTGTACTTCCCACGTGAGCTTAGCCGGCATCTCCAACAGAGTCTATCCACAAAAGGAACACTTTGAAGCTGCCTGCGAATGCACAGCTTAGGGGGAAAGCGGTACCTGCATGCTACGAATGTGATCTCTTGATGGTGCCCCGGAGTGGAACTCTGGCACTTGTACCTCCCAAGTGAGCATTGCTGGCATCTCCACGAGAGTCTATCCACAAAAGGAACACCTTGAAGCTGGCTGTGAATGCAAAGCTTAGGAGGAAATCGTTACCCGTACGCGACGAATTTGATCCCTTGTTTGGGCTCTGGAAAGGAACTCAGGCACTTGTTCTTCCCACGTGAGCTTAGCCGGCCTCTCCCCGAGAGTCTATCCACAAAGGAACACCTTGAAGCTGCCTACGAATGCAAAGCTTAGGACGAAAGCGGTAGCGCATGCTACGAATTTGATCTCTTGATGGGGCTTCGGAAAGGAACTCGGGCACTTGTACTTCCCACCTGAGCTTAGCAGGCATCTCCACGAGAGTCTATCCACAAAAGGAACACCTTTAAGGTGGCTGAGAATGCACAGCTTAGGAGGAAAGCAGTACCCGAATGCTACGAATGTGATCACTTGATGGTGCCCCGGATAGGAACTCTGGCACTTGTACCTCCCAAGTGAGCATAGCAGGCATATCCACGAGAGTGTGTCCACAAAAGGAACACCTTGAAGCTGCCTGCAAATGCACAGCTTAGGAGGAAACCAGTACCCGCATGCTATGAATGTGATCTCTCGATGGTGCACCGGAGGGAGCTCTGGCACTTGTACTTCCGACGTGAGCTTAGCCGGCATCTCCACGAGAGTCTATCCACAAAAGGAACACCTTGAACCTGGCTGCGAAAGTACAGCTTCGGAGGAAAGCAGTACCCGCATGCTACGAATGTTATCTCTTCATGGTGCCCCGGAAAGGAACTCTGGCACTTGTACTTCCCACGTGAGTTTACCCGGCAACTCCACGAGAGTCTATCCACAAAAGGAACACCTTGAGGCTGGCTGCGAAAGCAAGCATCGGAGGAAAGAAGAACCCGCATGCTACGAATGTGATCAGTTGATGGTGCCCCAGAACGGTAGTCTTGCACTTGTACTTCCCACGTGAGCTTAGCCGGCATCTCCACGAGAGTCTATCCACAAAAGGAACACCTTGAAGCTGGCTGCGAATGCACAGCTTAGATGGATAAAGGTACCCGCATGCTACGAATGTGATCGCTTGATGTTGCCCCGAAGAGGAACTCTGGGACTTGTACCTCCCAAGGGAGCATCGCCGGCATCTCCACGATAGTCTATCCTGAAAAGGAACACCTGAAGCTTCTGGCGACTGCAGAGCTTAGGAGGAAAGCAGTATCCGCACTCTACGAATGTCAACTCTTGATGGTGCTCCGGAAAGGAAGTCTGGCACTTGTACTTCCCAAGTGAGTTTAGCCAGCATCTCCACATGAGTCTATCCACAAAAGGAACACCTCGTAGCTTGCTGCGAATGCAAGCTTAGGAGGAGAGCAGGACCCGCATGCTACGAATATCATCTCTTGATGGTGCCCCGGATAGGAACCCTGGCACTTGTACTTACCTCGTGAGCTTAGCCAGCACCTCCACGAGAGTCTATCCAAAAAAGTAACACCTTGAAGGTGGCTGCGAATGCACAGTTTAGGAGGAAAGCGGTACCCGCATGCGACGAATTTGATCTCTTGATGGTGCCCCGGAAAGGAACTCTGGCACTTGTACTTCCCACGTGAGCTTAGCCAGTATCTCCACGAGAGTCTATCCAAAAAAGTAACACCTTGAAGGTGGCTGCGAATGCACAGCTTAGGAGGAAAGCGGGACCCGCATGCTACGAATATGATCACTTGATGGTGCCCCGGAAAAGAACGCTGCAACGTATACTTCCCACGTGAGCTTAGCTGGCACCTCCACGAGAGTCTATCCATAAAAGGAACACCTTGAAATTGGCTGCGAATGCACATCTTAGGAGGAAAGCAGTACCCGCATGCGACGAATTTGATCTCATTATGGTGCCCCGTAAAGGAACTCTGGCACTTGTACTTCCCACGTGACCTTTGCACGCATCTCCACGAGAGTCTATCCACAAAAGGAACACCTAGAAGCTGGCTGAGAATGCACAGCTTAGGAGGAAAGCAGTACCCGCATGCTACGAATTTGATCACTTGATGGGGCCCCGGAATGGAACTCGGGCACTTGTACCTCCCAAGTGAGCTTAGCCGGCCTCTCCACGACAGTCTATCCACAAAAGGAACACCTTGAAGGTGGCTGCGAATGCACAGCTTAGGAGGAAAGCGGTACTGGCATGCTACTAATTTGATCTCTTCATTGTGAACCGGAAAGAAACTCGGGCTCTTGTACTTCCCACGTGAGGTTAGCCGGCCTCTCCACCAAACTCTATCCACAAAAGGAACACCTTGAAGCTGGCTGCGAATGCACAGCTTAGGATGAATGCTGTACCCACATGCTACGAATTTGATCTCTTGTTGGTGCCCCAGAAAGGAACTCTGGCACGTGCACTTCCCAAGTGAGCCTAGATGGCATCTCCACGAGAGTCTATCCTCAAAAGGAACACTTTGAAGCTTGCTGCGAATGCAAAGCTTAGGAGGAAAGTGGTACCGTCATGCTACTAATTTGATCTATTGATGGGGCCCCGGAAAGGAACTCGGGCACTTGTTCTTGCCACGTGAGCTTAGCCGGCATCTCCAAGAGAGTCTATCCACAGAGGATCACCTTGAAGCAGGCGGGGAATGCACAGTTTAGGAGGAAAGCAATACCCGCATGCTACGAATTTGATCTCTTGGTGGTAACCCGGAAAAGAACTCTGGCACGTGTACTTCCCACGTGAGCTTTGCACGCATCTCCACCAGAGTCTATCCACAAAAGGAACACCTTGAAGCTAGCTGAGAATGCACGGCTTACGAGGAAAGCAGTACCAGCATGCTACGAATTTGATCACTTCATGGGGCCCCGGAATGGAACTCGGGAACTTGTATCTCCCAAGTGAGCTTAGCCGGCCTCTCCACGAGAGTCTATCCACAAAAGGAACTCCTTGAAGGTGGTTGCGAATGCCCAGCATAGGAGGAAAGCGGTACTGGCATGTTACTAATTTGATCGCTTCATGGTGCCCCGGAAACAAACTCGGGCACTTGTACTTCCCACGTGAGGGTAGCCGGCATCTCCACGAGACTCTATCCACAAAAGGAACACCTTGAAGCTGGCTGCGAATTAACAGATTAGGAGGAAAACGGAAGCTGCATGGTACGAATGTGATCTCTTGATACTCCCAGGGAGAGGAACTCTGGCACTTGTCCCTCCAAAGGGAGAATACCTGACATCTCCACGAGAGTCTATCCACAAAAGGAACACCTTGAAGCTGCCGGCGAATGCACAGCTTAGGAAGAAAGCAGTACCCACATGCTACAAGTATGATCTGTTGATGGTGCCCCGGAAAGGAACGCTGGAACTTGTACTTCCCTCGTGAACTTAGCCGGCATCTCCACAAGAGGTTATCCACAAAAGGAACACCTTGAAGCTACCGGCGAATGCACAACTTAGGAAGAAATCACTACCCGCATACTACGAATGTGATCTCTTGATGGTGCCCCGGAAAGGAACTCTGGCACTTGTACTTCCCAAGTGAGCTTGGCCGGCACCTACACGAGTGTCTATCCACAAAAGGAACACCTTAAAGCTGGCTGCGAATGCACAGCTTAGGAGGAAAGCGGTACCCGCATACTACGAATTTGATCTCTTGATGGGGCACTGGAACGGAACTCTGGCACTTGTACTTCCCACGTGAGCTTAGCCAGCACCTCCATGAGAGTCTATCCACAAAAGGAACACCTTGAAGGTGGCTGCGAATGCACAGGTTAGGAGGAAAGCGGTACCCGCATGCGACGATTTTGATCACTTGATGGTGCCCCGGAAAGGAACTCTGGCACTTGTACATCCCACGTGAGCTTAGCCAGTATCTCCACGAAAGTCTATCCACAAAGGAACACCTTTAAGCTGGCTGCGAAAGCACAGCTTAGGAGGAAAGCGGGACCTGCATGCTACGAATATGATCACTTGATGGTGCCCCGGAAAAGAACTCTGCAACGTATACTTCCCACGTGAGCTAAGCCGGCACCTCCACGAGAGTCTACCCATAAAAGGAACACCTTGAAAGTGGCTGCGAATGCACAGCTTAGGGGGAAAGCAGTACGCGTATGCGATGAATTTGATCTCTTTATGGTGCCCCGTAAAGGAACTCTGGCATTTGTACTTCCCACGTGAGCTTCGCACGCATCTCCACCAGAGTCTATCCACAAAAGGAACACCTTGAAGCTGGCTGAGAATGCACAGCTTACGAGGAAAGCTGTACCCGCATGGTACGAATTTGATCACTTGATGGGGCCCCGGAATGGAACTCGGGCACTTGTACCTCCCATGTGAGCTTAGCCGGCCTCTCCACGAGAGTCTATCCACAAAAGGAACACCTTGAAGTTGGTTGCGAATGCCCAACATAGGAGGAAAGCAGTCCTGGCATGCTACTAATTTGATCGCTTCATTGTGCCCCGGAAAGAAATTCGGGCACTTGGACTTCCCACGTGAGGTTAGCCGGCATCTCCACAAGACTCTTTCCACAAAAGGAACACCTTGAAGCTGGCTGCGAATGCACAGCTAAGGAGGAAAGCTGTCCCGCATGCTACGAATTTAATCTCTTGTTGGTGCCCCGGAAAGGAACTTGGCACGTGTACTTCCCAAGTGAGCCTAGATGGCATCCTCACGAGAGTCTATCCACAAAAGGAACACCTTGAAGTTGGTTGCGAATGCCCAGCTTAGGAGGAAAGCGGTACTGGCATGCTACTAATTTGATCTCTTGATTGTGCCCCAGAAAGGAACTCGGGCACTTGTTCTTCCCACGTGAGCTTAGCCGGCATCTCCACGAGAGTCTATCCACAGAGGAACACCTTGAAGCTGGCTGCGAATGCATAGATTAGGAGGAAAGCAGTACCCGCATGCTACTAAATTGATCTCTTGATGGTAAGCCGGAAAAGAACTCTGGCACGTGTACTTCCCTCGTGAGCTTAGCATGCACCTCCACGAGAGTGTTTCCACAAGAGGAAAACCTTGAAGGTGGTTACGAATGCACAGCTTAGGAGGAAAGCAGTACCCACATGCGACGAAATTGATCTCTTGATGGTCGTCCGGAAAGGATATCTGGCACTTGTACTTCCCACGTGAGTTTAGTCGGCATCTCCACCAGAGTCTATCCACAAAAGGAACAACATGAAGCTGGCTGCGAATGCAAAGCTTAGGAGGAAAGCGGTACGCGCATTCTATGAATTTGATCTCCTGATGGTGCTCAGGAAAAGAACTCTGGCACGTGTACATCAAAGTGAGATTAGCCGGCACCTCCACGAGGGTCTATCCACAAAAGGAACACCTTGAAGCTGGCTGCGAATGCACAGCTTAGATGGAAAGCGGTACCCGAATGCTACGAATTTGATCTCTTGATGGGGCCCCGGAACGGAACTCTGGCACTTGTACTTCCCACGTGAGCTTAGCCGGCACCTCCACGAGAGTCTATCCACAAAAGGAACACCTTGAAGGTGGTTGCGAATGCAGAGCTTAGGAAGAAAGCAATACCCGCATGCGACGAATTTGATCTCTTGATGGTGCCCCGGAAAGAAACTTGGGCACATGTACTTCCCACGTGAGCTTTGCCGGCATCTCCACCAGAGTCTGTCCACAAAAGGAACACCTTGAAGCTGTTGGCGAATGCACAGCTTAGGGCTAAAGCAGTACCCGCATTCTACAAATTTGATCTCTTGATGGTACTCCGGAAAGAAACTCTGGCACGTGTACTTCCAAAGTGAGCTTAGCTGACACCTCCACCAGAGTCTATCCACAAAAGGAACACCTTGGACGTGGCTGCGAATGAACACGATAGGAGGAAAACTGTACCCGCATGCGACGAATTTGATCTCGTGATGGGGCACCGGAAAGGAATTCGGGCACTTGTACTTCCAACGTGAGCTTAGTCGGCATCTCCACCAGAGTCTATCCACAAAAGGAACACCTTGGAGGTGGCTGTGAATGAACACGATAGGAGGAAAACTGTACCCGCATGCTACGAATTTCATCTCTTGATGGGGCCTCAGAAAGGAACTCGGGAACTTGTTCTTCCCACCTTAGCTTAGCCAGCACCTCCACGAGAGTCTATCCACAAAAGGAACACCTTGAAGTTGCCTGTGAATGCACAGCTTAGGGGGAAAGTGGTACCTGCATGCTACGAATGTGATCTCTTGATGGTGCCCCGGAGTGGAAATCTGGCACTTGTACCTCCCAAGTGATCAGAGCCGGCATCTCCACGACAGTCTGTCCACAAAAGGAACACCTTGAAGCTGCCGGCGAATGCACAGCTTAGGAGGAAAGCAGTACCCAAATGCTAAGAATGTGATCTCTTGATGGTTCCCCGGAAAGGAACTCTGGCACTTGTACTTCTCACGTGAGCTTAGCCGGCATCTCCACAAGAGTCTATCCACAAAAGGAACACCTCGAAGCTGGCTGCGAATGCAAGCTTAGGATTAAAGCAGTACCCGCATTCTACGAATATCATATCTTGATGGTGCCCCGGAAAGGAACTCTGGCACTTGTACTTCCCATGTCAGCATAGCCGGCATCTCCACAAGAGTCTATCCACAAAAGGAACACCTTGAAGCTGGCTGCGAAAGCACAGCTTAGGAGGAAAGCAGTACCCCCATGCGACGAATGTGAGTACTTGATGGTGCCCCTGAAAGGAAATCTTGCACTTGTACTTCCCAAGTGAGCTGAGCCGGCATCTCCACGAGAGTTTATCCACAAAAGGAACACCTTGAAGCTGGCTGCGAAGGCACAGCTTAGGAGGAAATCGGTACCCGCATGCTACGAATGTTATCACTTGATGGTGCCACGGAGAGGAACTCTGGCACTTGTACCTCCCAAGAGAGCTTAGCCCGCATCTCCATGAGAGTCTATCCACAAAATGAACACCTTGAAGCTGGCGGCGAATGCACAGCTTAGGAGGAAAGCAGTACCCGCATGCTAGGAATGTGATCTCTTTTTGGTGGCCTGGAAAGGAACTCGGCCAATGGTACTTCCCAAGTGAGCTTAGCCGGCATCTTCCCAAGAGTCTATCCACAAAAGGAACACCTTGAAGGTGGCTGCGAATGCACAGCTTAGGAGGAATGCAGTACCCGCATGTGACGAATTTGATCTCTTGATGGTGCCCCGGAAAGGAACTCGGGCACTTGTACTTCCCACCTGAGCTTAGCCGGCATCTAGACGAGGGTCTATCCACAACAGGAACACCTTGAACCTGGCTGTGAATGCACGGCTTAGGAGGAAAGCAGTACCCGCATGCTACGAATTTCATCTCTTGATGGGGCCTCGGGAAGGAACTCGGGCAATTGTTCTTCCCACCAGAGCTTAGCCGGCACCTCCACAAGAGTCTATCCACAAAAGGAACACCTTGAATGTGGCTGCAAATGCACAGCTTACGAGAAAAGCGGTACCCGCATAGGACGAATTTGATCTCTTGATGGTGCCCCGGAAAGGAACTCTGGCACTTGTAATTCCCACGTGAGCTTAGCCGGCATCTCCTCCAGAGTCTATCCAAAAAAGGAACTCCTTCAGGCCTCATACGAATGCACAGCTTAGGAGGAAAGCAATACCCGCATGCAACGAATTTGATCTCTTCATGGTGCCAGGGAAAGGAACTCTGGAACGTGTACTTCCCACGTGACCTTAGCCGGCACCTCCACGAGAGTCTATCCACAAAAGGAACACCTTGAAAGTGGCTGCGAATGCACAGCTTAGGAGGAAAGCAGTACCCGCATGCTACGAATGTGATCTCTTGATGGTGTCCCTGAAACGAACTCTGGCATTTGTACTTCCCAAGTGAGCTTAGCCGGCATCTCCACGAGAGTCTATCCACAAAAGAAACACCTTGAAGCTGCCTGCGAATGCACAGCTTAGGGGGAAAGCGGTACCTGCATGCTACGAATGCGATCTCTTGATGGTGCCCCGGAGTGGAACTCTGGCACTTGTACCTCCCAAGTGAGCATAGCTGGCATCTCCACGAGAGTCTATACACAAAAGGAACACCTTGAAGCTGGCTGTGAATGCAAAGCTTAGGAGGAAATTGTTACCCGTATGCGACGAATTTGATCCCTTGTTTGGGCTCCGGAAAGGAACTCAGGCACTTGTTCTTCCCACGTGAGCTTAGCCGGCCTCACCCCGAGAGTCTATCCACAAAGGAACACCTTGAAGCTGCCTACGAATGCAAAGCTTAGGACGAAAGCGGTAGCGCATGCTACGAATTTGATCTCTTGATGGGGCTTCGGAAAGTAACTCGGGCACTTGTACTTCCGACCTGAGCTTAGCAGGCATCTCCACGAGAGTCTATCCACAAAAGGAACACCTTGAAGCTGCCTGCGAATGCACAGATTACGAGGAAAGCAGTACCCGCATGCTACTAATGTGATCGCTTGATGGTGCCCCGGAGAGGAACTCTGTCACTTCTACATCCCAAGTTAGCTTAGCCGGCATCTCCACGAGAGTCTATCCACGAAAGCAACACCTTGAAGCTGGCTGCGAATGCACAGGTTAGGAGGAAAGCAGTACCCGCATGCTACGAATGTGATCTCTTGATGGTGTCCCGGAAAGGACCTCAGGCATTTCTACTTCCCAAGGGAGCTTAGCCGGCATTTCCACAAAAGTCTATCCACAAAGGAACACCTTGAAGCTGCCTGCAAATGCACAGCTTAGGAGGAAAGCAGTACCCGCATGCTACGAATGTCATCTCTTCATGGTGCCCCGGAAAGGAACTCTGGCACTTGTACTTCCCAAGTGAGCTTAGCCGGCATCTCCACAAGAGTCTATCCACAAAACGAACACCTTGAAGCTGGCTGCGAATGCACAGATTAGGAGGAAAGCGGTACCTTCATGCTACGAATGTGATCACTTGATGGTGCCCCGGAGAGGAACTCTGGCACTTTTACCTCCCAGGTGAGCATAGCCGGCATCTCCACGAGAGTGTGTCCACAAAAGGAACACATTGAAGTTGCCTACGAATGCACAGCTTAGGAGGAAAGCAGTACCCACATGCTACGAATGTGATCTCTTGATGGTGCTCCAGAAAGGAACTCTGGCACTTGTACTTCCCAAGTGAGCTTAGCCGGCATCTCCACGAGAGTCTATCCACAAAACAGACACCTTGAAGCTGGCTGCGAAAGCACAGCTTAGGAGGAAAGCAGTACCCGCATGCTACGAATGTGATCTCTTGATGGTGCCCCGGAAAGGAACTCTGGCACTTGTACTTCCCACGTGAGTTTAGCCGGCATCTCCACGAGAGTCTATCAACAAAAGGAACACATTGAGGCTGGCTGCGAATGCACAGCTTAGGAGGAAAGCAGTACCCGAATGCTACGAACATGATCTCTTGATGTTGCCCCCAAAGGAACTGCGGCACTTGTACCTCCCAAGTGAGCTTAACCGGCATCTCCACGAGAGTCTATCCACAAAAGGAACACCTTGAAGCTGCCGGCGAATGCGCAGATTAGCATGAAATCACTACCCGCATTCTACGAATGTCAACTCTTGATGGTGCTCCGGAAAGGAACTCTGGCACTTGTACCTCCCAAGTGAGCTGAGCCGGCATCTCCACGAGAGTCTATCCACAAAAGGAATACCTTGAAGCTGGCTGCGAATGCACAGGTTAGGAGGAAAGCAGTACCCGCATGCTACGAATGTGATCTCTTGATGGTGCCCCAGAGAGGAACTCTGGCACTTGTACTTCCCAAGTGAGCTTAGCTGGCATCTCCACGAGAGTTTATCCACAAAAGGAACACCTTGAAGCTGAAGGAGAATGCACAGATTAGCAGGAAAGCGCTACCCGCATGCTACGAATGTCAACTCTTGATGGTGCTCCGGAAAGGAACTCTGGCCCTTGTACTTCCCAAGTGAGCTTAGCCAGCATCTCCACAAGAGTCTATCCACAAAAGGAACACCTTGAAGCTGAAGGAGAATGCAAGCTTCGGAGGAAAGCAGTACCCGCATTCTACGAATATCATCTCTTGATGGTGCCCCAGATAGGAACCGTGGCACTTGTACTTCCCAAGTGAGCTTCGCCAGCATCTCCACGAGAGTCTATCCACAAAAGGAACACCGTCAAGCTTGCTGCGAATGCACAGCTTAGGAGGAATGAAGTACCCGCATGCTACGAATGTGATCTTTTGATAGTGCCCTGGAAAGGAACTCCGGCACTTCTACTTCCCAAGAGTGCTTAGCCGGCGTCTGCACGAGAGTTTATCCACAAAAGGAACACGTTGAAGCTGGCTGCAAATACACAGGTTAGGAGGAAAGCGGTACCCGCATTCTACGAATTTGACCTCTTAATGGTGCCCCGGAAAGGAACTCTATCACTTGTACTCCCCAAATCAGCTTAGCCGGCATCTGCACGAAGGTCTATCCACAAAAGTAACACCTTGAAGCTGTCTGCGAATGCACAGATTAGAAGGAAAGCAGTACCCGCATGCTACGAACGAGATCTCTTGATGGTGCCCCGGAATGGAACTCTGGCACTTTTACTTCCCAAGTGAGCTTAGCCGGCATCTCCACGAGAGTCTCTCCACAAAACAAACACCTTGAAGCTGGCTGGGAAAGCACAGCTTAGGAGGAAAGCAGTACCCGCATGCTACGAATGTGATCTCTTGATGGTGCCCCGGAAAGGAACTCTGGCACTTGTACTTCCCACGTGAGTTTAGCCGGCATCTTCACGAGAGTCTATCCACAAAAGGAACACTTTGAGGCTGGCTGCGAATGCACAGCTTAGGAGGAATGCAGTACCCGAATGCTACGAACGTGATCTCCTGATGTTGCCCCGGAAAGGAACTCTGGCACTTGTACCTCCCAAGTGACCTTAGCCGGCATCTCCACGAGAGTCTATCCACAAAAGGAACACCTTGAAGCTGCCGGCAAATGCACAGATTAGCAGGGAATCACTACTCGCATGCTACGAATGTCAACTCTTGATGGTGCTCCGGAAAGGAACTCTGGCACTTGTACTTCCCAAGTTAGCTTAGCCGGCATCTCCACGAGACTCTCTCCACAAAACAAACACCTTGAAGCTGGCTGCGAAAACACAGCTTAGGAGGAAAGCAGTACCCGCGTGCTACGAATGTGATCTCTTGATGGTGCCCCGGAAAGGAACTCTGGCACTTGTACTTACCACGTGACTTTAGCCGGCATCTCCACGAGAGTCTATCCACAAAAGGAACACCTTGAGGCTGGCGGCGAATGCAGAGCTTAGGAGGAAAGCAGTACACGAATGCTATGAACGTGATCTCCTGATGTTGCCCCGGAAAGTAACTCTGGCACTTGTACCTCCCAAGTGACCTTAGCCGGCATCTCCACGAGAGTCTATCCACAAAAGGAACACCTTGAAGCTGCCGGCAAATGCACAGATTAGCAGGGAATCACTACCCGCATGCTACGAATGTCAACTCTTGATGGTGCTCCGGAAAGGAACTCTGGCACTTGTACTTCCCAAGTGAGCTTAGCCAGCATCTCCACAAGAGTCTATCCACAAAAGGAACACCTCGAAGCTGGCTGCGAATGAAAGCTTCGGAGGAAAGCAGTACCCACATGCTACGAATGTCATCTCTTGATGGTGCCCCAGATAGGAACCCTGGCGCTTGTACTTCCCAAGTGAGCTTAGCCGGCATCTCCACGAGAGTCTATCCACAAAAGGAACACCTTGAATGAGGCTGCGAATGCACAGCTTACGAGGAAAGCAGTACCCGCATGCTACGAATGTGATCGCTTGATGGTGCCCCGGAGAGGAACTCTGGCACTTGTACCTCCCAAGTGAGCATAGCCATCATCTCCACGAGAGTGTGTCCACAAAAGTAACACCTTGACGCTGCCGGCGAATGCACAGCTTAGGAGGAAAGCAGTACCCGCATGCTACGAATGTGATCTCTTGATGGTGCTCCGGAAAGGAACCCTGGCACTTGTACTGCCCAAGTGAGCTTAGCCGGCATCTCCACGAGAGTCTGCCCACAAAAGGAACACCTTGAAGCTGGCTGCGAATGCAGAGCTTAGGACGAAAGTGGTACCCGCATGGTACGAATTTGATCACTTGATGGTGCCCCGGAAAGAAACTCGGGCACATGTACTTCCCACGTGAGCTTAGCTGTCATCTCCAAGATTGTCTATCCACAAAAGAACAACCTTGAAGCTGGCTGCGAATGCACAGCTTAGGAGGAATGTGGTACCTGCATGCTACGAAGTTGATCTCTTGATGGTGCCCCGGAAAAGAACTCGGGCACTTCTACTTCTCAAATGAGCTTACCAGCATCTCCGCGAGTGTCTATCCACAAAAGGAACACCTTGAAGCTGGCTACGAATGCACAGCATAGGAGGAAAGCAGTACCCGCATGCTACGAACGTGATCCCTTGATGGTGCTCCGGAAAGGTACTCTGGCACTTATACTTCCCAACTGAGCTTAGCCGGCATCTCCACGAGAGTTCATCCACAAAAGGAACACCTTGAAAATGCCGGCTAATGCATAGCTTAGCAGTAAAGCACTACCCTCATGCTACGAATGTAGTCTCTTGATGGTGCTCCGGAAAGGAACTCGGGCTCTTGTACTTCCCAAGTGAGCTTAGCCGGCATCTCCACAAGAGCCTATCCACAAAAGGACCACATCGAAGCTGCCTGCGAATGCACAGCTTAGGAGGAAAGCAGTACCTCAATGCTACGAATGTGATCTCTTGATGGTGTCCCTGATAGGAACTCTGGCATTTCTACTTCCCAAGTGAGCTTTGCCGGCATCTCCACGAGAGTCTATCCACAAAGGGAACACCTTGAAGCTGGCTGCGAATGCACAGATTAGGAGGAAAGCGGTACCTGCATGCTACGAATGTCATCTCTTGATCGTGACCGGAGAGGAACTCTGGCGCTTGTACGTCCAAACGGAGCATAGCCGGCATCTCCACGAGAGTCTAACCACAAAAGGAACACCTTGAAGCTGCCTGCGAATGCACAGCTTAGGGGGAAAGCGGTACCTGCATGCTACGAATGTGATCTCTTGATGGTGCCCCGGAGTGGAACTCTGGCACTTGTACCTCCCACGTGAGCATAGATGGCATCTCCACGAGAGTCTATCCACAAAAGGAACACCGTCAAGCTTGCTGCGAATGCACAGATTAGGAGGAATGAAGTACCTGCATGCTATGAATGTGATCTCTTGATATTGCCCTGGAAAGGAACTCCGGCACTTCTACTTCCCAAGAGTGCTTAGCCGGCATCTCCACGAGAGTTTATCCACAAAAGGAACACCTTGAAGCTGGCTGCAAATGCACAGCTTAGGAGGAAAGCGGTACCCGCATTCTGCGAATTTGACCTCTTAATGATGTCCCGGAAATGAACTCTATCACTTGTACTCCCCAAATCAGCTTAGCCTGCATCTGCACGAAGGTCTATCCACAAAAGGAACACCTTGAAGCTGTCTGCGAATGCACAGATTAGAAGGAAAGCAGTACCCGCATGCTACGAACGAGATCTCTTGATGGTGCACCGGGAGGGAACTCGGGCACTTTTACTTCCCAAGTGAGCTTAGCCGGGATCTCCACGAGATTCTATCCACATAATTAACACCTTGAAGCTGGCTGCGAAAGCACAGCTTAGGAGGAAGGCAGTACCCCCATGCTACGAATGTGATCACTTGATGGTGCTCCGGAAAGGAACTCTGGCGCTAGTACTTCCCACGTGAGCTTAGCCGGCATCTCCACGAGAGTCTATCCACAAAACAAACACCTTGAAGCTTGCTGCAAAAGCAAAGCTTAGGAGGAAAGCAGTACCCGCATGCTACGAATGTGATGTCTTGATGGTGCCCCGGAAAGGAACTCTGGCACTTGTACTTCCCAAGTGAGCTTAGCTGGCATCTCCACGAGAGTTTATCCACAAAAGGCACACCTTGAAGCTTAAGGAAAATGCACAGATTAGCAGCAAAGCGCTACCCACATGCTACGAATGTCAACTCTTGATGGTGCTCCGGAAAGGAACTCTGGCACTTGTATTTCCCAAGTGAGCTTAGCCAGCATCTCCACAAGAGTCTATCCACAAAAGAAACACCTCGAAGCTGGCTGCGAATGCAAGCTTAGGAGGAAAGCAGTACCCGCATGCTACGAATGTCATCCCTTGAAGGTGCCGCGGATAGGAACCATGGCACTTGTACTTCCCAAGTGAGCTTAGCCGGCATCTCCACGAGAGTCTATCCACAAAAGGAACACCTTGAATGAGGCTGCGAATGCACAGCTTACGAGGAAAGCAGTACCCGCATGCTACGAATGTGATCGCTTGATGGTGCCCCGGAGAGGAACTCTGGCACTTATACGTCCCAAGTGAGCTTAGCCGGCATCTCCACGAGAGTCTATCCACAAAAGGAACAACTCGAATCTGGCTGCGAATGCAAGCTTAGGAGGAAAGCAGTACCCGCATGCTCCGAATGTCATCTCTGAATGGTGCCCCGGAGAGGTACGTTGGCACTTGTACTTGCAAGTGATTTTAGGCGGCATCTCCACGGGAGTCTATCCAGAATAGGAACACCTTGAAGCTGGCTGCGAATGCACAGCATAGGGGGAAATCAGAACCCGCATGCTATGAACGTGATCTCTTGATGGTGCCCCGGAGAGGAACTTTGGCACTTATACTTCCCAAGTGAGCTTAGCCGGCCTCTCCACCAGTGTCTATCCACAAAAGGAACACCTTGAAGCTGGCTGCGAATGCACAGATTAGGAGGAAAGCGGTACCTGCATGCTACGAATGTGATCACTTGATGGTGCCCCGGAGAGGAACTCTGGCACTTGTACCTCCCAAGTGAGCATAGCCGGCATCTCCACGAGAGTGTGTCCACAAAAGGAAAACCTTGACGCTGCCGGTGAATGCACAGCTTAGGAGGAAAGCAGTACCCGCATGCTACGAATGTGATCTCTTGATGGTGCTCCGGAAAGGAACCCTGGCACTTGTACTTCCCAAGTAAGCTTAGGCGGCATCTCCAAGAGAGTCTATCCACAAAAGGAACACCTTGAATCTGGCTGCGAATGCACAGCTTAGCCGGAAAGCAGTACCCACATGCTACGAATGTGATCGCTTGATGGTGCCCTGGAGAGGAACTCTGTCACTTGTACTTCCCAAGTGAGCTTAGCCAGCATCTTCACGAGAGTCTATCCACAAAAGGAGCACTTTGAAGCTGCCTGTGAATGCACAGGTTAGGAGGAAAGCAGTACCCGCATGGTATGAATGTGATCTCTTGATGGTGCCCCAGAGAGGAACTCTGGCACTTGTACTTCCCAAGTGAGCTTAGCCGGCATCTCCACGAGAGTCTATCCACAAAAGGAACACCCTGAAGCTGGCTGAGAATGCACAGATTAGGAGGAAAGCGGTACCTGCATGCAAGAATGTGATCACTTGATGGTGCCCCGGAGTCGAACTCTGGCACTTGTACCTCCCAAGTGAGCATAGCCGGCATCACCACGAGAGTGTTTCCACAAAAGGCACACCTTGAAGCTGCCGGCGAATGCACAGCTTAGCAGGAAAGCGCTACCCGCATGCTGCGACTGTGATCTCTTGATGGTGCTCCGGAAAGGAACTCTGGCACTTGTACTTCCCACGTGAGCTTAGCCAGCATCTCCACAAGAGTCTCTCCACAAAAGGAACACTTCGAATCTGGCTGCGAATGCAAGCTTAGAAGGAAAGCAGGACCCGCATTCTACGAATGTAATCTCTTGATGGTGCCCCGGAGAGGAACCCTGGCACTTGTACTTCCCAACTGAGCTTAGCCGGCATCTCCACGGGAGTCTATCCACAAAAGGAACACCTTGAAGCTGGCTGCGAATGCACAGATTAGGAGGAAAGCGTTACCTGCATGCTACAAATGTGATCACTTGATGGTCCCCGGGAGAGGAACTCTGGCACTTGTACCACCCAAGTGAGCATAGCCGGCTTCTCCACGAGAGTGTGTCCACAAAAGGAACACCTTGAAGCTGCCTGAGAATGCACAGCTTAGGTGGAAAGCAGTACCCGCATGCTATGAATGTGATCTCTTGATGGTGGTCTGGAAAGGAACCCTAGCACTTGTACTGCCCTAGTGAGCTTAGCCGGCAGCTCCACGAGAGTCTATCCAAAAAAGAAACACCTTGAAGCTGGCTGCGAACGCACAGCTTAGCAGGAAAGCACTACCCGCATGCTACGAATGTGATCTCTTGATGGTGCCCCGGAAAGGAACTCTGGCACTTGCACTTCCCACGTGATTTTTGCCGGCATCTCCACGAGAGTGTATCCACAAAAGGGTCACCTTGAGGCTGGCTGCGAATGCACAGCTTAGGAGGAAAGCAGTACCTGCATGCTACGAACGTGATCTCTCGATGGTGCCCCGGAAAGGAACTCTGGCATTTGTACCTCCCAAGTGAGCTTAGCCGGCATTTCCACGAGAGTCTATCCACAAAGCAACACTTTGAAGCTGGCTGCGAATGCAGAGTTTAGGAGGAAAGTAGTACCCGCATGCGACAAATTTGATCTCTTGATGGTGCCCCGGAAAGAAACTCGAGCACTTGTACTTCCCACGTGAGCTTAGCTCTCATCTCCAAGAGTGTCTATCCACAAAAGAACAACCTTGAAGCTGGCTGCGAATGCACACCTTCGGAGGGATGTGGTACCCGCATGCTACGAAGTTGATCTCTTCATGGTTCACCGGAAAAGAACTCGGGCACTTCTACTTCCCAAGTGAGCTTAGCCAGCATCTCCGCGAGTGTCTATCCACAAACGGAACACCTTGAAGCTGGCTGCGAATGCACAGCTTAGGAGGAAAGCAGTACCCGCATGCTACGAATGTGATCCCTTGATGGTGCTCCGGAAAGGTACTCTGGCACTTATACTTCCCAAGTGAGCTTAGCCGGCATCTCCACGAGAGTTCATCCACAAAAGGAACACCTTGAAGATGCCGGCTAATGCATAGCTTAGCAGTAAAGCACTAACCGCATGCTACGAATGTGGTCTCTTGATGGTGCTCCGGAAAGGAACTCTGGCACTATTACTTCCCTAGTGAGCTTAGCCGGCATCTCCACAAGAGCCTATCCACAAAAGGACCACCTCGAAGCTCCCTGCGAATGCACAGCTTAGGAGGAAAGCAGTACCTCAATGCTACGAATGTGATCTCTTGATGGTGTCCCTGAAAGGAACTCTGGCATTTACACTTCCCAAGTGAGCTTTGCCGGCATCTCCACGAGAGTCTATCCACAAAAGGAACACCTTGAAGCTGGCTGCGAATGCATAGATTAGGAGGAAAGCGGTACGTGCATGCAACGAATGTCATCTCTTGATCGTGCCCGGAGAGGAACTCTGGCGCTTGTACCTCAAAACGGAGCATAGCCGGCATCTCCACGAGAGTCAATCCACAAAAGGAACACCTTGAAGCTGGCTGCGAATGCACAGCGTAGGTGGATAAACGTACCCGCATGCTACGAATATGATCGATTCTTGTTGCCCCGGAGAGGAACTCTGGCACGTGTACCTCCCAAGGGAGCATCGCCGGCATCTCCACGTGAGGTTTTCCACAAAAAAAACACCTTGAAGCTGGCTCCGAATGCACAGCTTAGGAGGAAAGCAGTACCCGCATGCTGTGAATGTGATCTCTTGATGGTGCTCCGGATAGGAACTCTGGCACTTGTACTTCCCAAGTGAGCTTAGCCGGCCTCTCCACGAGAGTCTATCCACAAAAGTAACACCTTGAAGCTGGCTGAGAATGCACAGCTTAGCAGGAAAGCGGTACCTACATGCTACGAATGTGATCGCTTGATGGTGCCCCGGAGAGGAACTCTGGCACTTGTACTTCCCAAGTGAGCTTAGCCGGCATCTTCACGAGAGTCTATCCACAAAAGGAACACCTTGAATCTGCCGGCGAATGCACAGCTTAGGAGGAAAACAGTACGCACATGCTACGAATGTGATCACTTGATAGTGTCCCTGAAAGGAACTCTGGCACTTGTACTGCCCAAGTGAGCTTAGCCGGCATCTCCACGGGAGTCTATCCACAAAAAGAATACCTTGAAGCTGGCTGCGAATGCACAGCGTAGGTGGATAAAGGTACCCGCATGCTACGAATGTGATCGCTTGATGTTGCCCCGGAGAGGAACTCTGGCACGTGTACCTCCCAAGTGAGCATCGCCGGCATCTCCACGTGAGTTTTTGCACAAAAAAAACACCTTGAAGCTGGCTGCGAATGCACAGCTTAGGAGGAAAGCAGTACCCGCATGCTGTGAATGTGATCTCTTGATGGTGCCCCGGAGAGGAACTCTGGCACTTGTACTTCCCAAGTGAGCTTAACCGGCATCTCCACGAGAGTATATCCACAAAAGTAACACCTTGAAGCTGGCTGAGAATGCACAGCTTAGCAGGAAAGCGGTACCTACATGCTACGAATGTGATCGCTTGATGGTGCCCCGGAGAGGAACTCTGGCACTTGTACTTCCCAAGTGAGCTTAGCCGGCATCTTCACGAGAGTCTATCCACAAAAGGAACACCTTGAAGCTGCCTGCGAATGCACAGGTTAGGAAGAAAGCAGTACCCGCATGGTTTGAAAGTGATCTCTTGATGGTGCCCCAGAGAGGAACTCTGGCACTTGTACTTCCCAAGTGAGCTTAGCCGGCATCTCCACGAGAGTCTAGCCACAAAAGGAACACCCTGAAGCTGGCTGCGAATGCACAGATTAGGAGGAAAGCGGTACCTGCATGCTACGAATGTGATCACTTGATGGTGCTCCGGAAAGGAACTCTGGCACTTGTACTTCCCACGTGAGCTTAGCCGGCATCTCCACAAGAGTCTATCCACAAAAGGAACACTTTGAAGCTCGCTGCGAATGCAAGCTTAGGAGGAAAGCAGTACCCGCATTCTACGAATGTTATCTCTTCATGGTGCCCCGGAGAGGAACCCTGGCACTTGTACTTCCCAACTGAGCTTAGCCGGCATCTCCACGAGAGTCTATCCACAAAAAGAACACCTTGAAGCTGGCTGAGAATGCACAGATTAGGAGGAAAGCGGTACCTGCATGCTACGAACGTGATCACTTGATGGTGCCCCGGAGAGGAACTCTGGCACTTCTACCTCCCACGTGAGTTTTGCCGGCATCTCCACGAGACTCTATCCACAAAAGGAACACTTTGAGGCTGGCTGCGAATGCACAGCTTAGGAGGAAACCAGTACCCGCATGCTACGAACGTGATCTCTTGATGGTGGTCCGGAAAGGAACCCTGGCACTTGTACTGCCCTAGTGAGCTTAGCCGGCATCTCCACGAGAGTCTATCCACAAAGGAACACCTTGAAGCTGGCTGCGAATGCAGAGTTTAGGAGGAAATTGGTACCCGCATGCTACAAATTTGATCTCTTGATGGTGCCCCGGAAAGAAACTCGAGCACTTGTACTTCCCACGTGAGCTTAGCTGTCATCTCCAAGAGTGTCTATCCACAAAAGAACAACCTTGAAGCTGGCTACGAATGCGCACCTTCGGAGGAATGCGGTACCCGCATTCTACGATGTTGATCTCTTGATGGTGCCCCGGAAAAGAACTCGGGCACTTCTACTTCCCAAGTGAGCTTAGCCAGCATCTCCGCGAGTGTCTATCCACAAAAGGAACACCTTGAAGCTGGCTGCGAATGCACAGCTTAGGAGGAAAGCAGTACCCACATGCTACGAATGTGATCCCTTGATGGTGCTCCGGAAAGGTACTCTGGCACTTATACTTCCCAAGTGTGCTTAGCCGGCATCTCCAGGAGAGTTCATCCACAAAAGGAACACCTTGAAGATGCCGGCTAATGCATAGCTTAGCAGTAAAGCACTACCCGCATGCTACGAATGTGGTCTCTTGATGGTGCTCCGGAAAGGAACTCTGGCACTTGTACTTCCCAAGTGAGCTTAGACGGCATCTCCACAAGAGCCTATCCACAAAAGGACCACCTCGAAGCTGCCTGCGAATGCACAGCTTAGGAGGAAAGCAGTACCTCAATGCTACGAATGTGATCTCTTGATGGTATCCCTGAAAGGAACTCTGGCATTTCTACTTCCCAAGTGAGCTTTGCCGGCATCTCCACGAGAGTCTATCCACAAAAGGAACACCTTGAAGCTGGCTGCGAACGCACAGATTAGGAGGAAAGCGGTACCTGCATGCTAAGAATGTCATCTCTTGATCGTGCCTGGAGAGGAACTCTGGCGCTTGTACCTCCAAACGGAGCATAGCCGGCATCTCCACGAGAGTCTATCCACAAAACGAACACCTTGAAGCTGCCGGGGAATGCACAGCTTAGGAGGAAAGCAGTACCCGCATGCTACGAATGTGATCTCTTGATGGTGTCCCTGAAAGGAACTCTGGCACTTGTACTTCCCAAGTGAGCTTAGCCGGCATCTCCACGGGAGTCTATCCACAAAAAGAACACCTTGAAGATGGCTGCGAATGCACAGCGTAGGTGGATAAAGGTACCCGCATGCTACGAATGTGATCGCTTGATGTTGCCCCGGAGAGGAACTCTGGCACGTGTACCACCCAAGGGAGCATCGCCGGCATCTCCACGTGAGTTTTTACACAAAAAGAACACCTTGAAGCTGGCTGCGAATGCACAGCTTAGGAGGAAAGCAGTACCCGCATGCTACGAATGTTATCACTTGATGGTGCCCCGGAGAGGAACTCTGGCACTTGTACTTCCCACGTGAGCTTAGCTGGCATCTCCACGAGAGTTTATTCACAAAAGGAATACCTTGAAGCTGCCGGTGAATGCACAGCTTTGCAGGAAAGCGCTACCCGCATGCTACGAATGTGATCTCTTGATGGTGCTCCGGAAAGGAACTCTGGCACTTGTACTTCCCAAGTGAGCTTAGCCGGCATCTTCACGAGAGTCTATCCACAAAAAGAACACCTTGAAGCTGCCTGCGAATGCACAGGTTAGGAAGAAAGCAGTACCCGCATGGTTTGAATGTGATCTCTTGATGGTGCCCCAGAGAGGAACTCTGGCACTTGTACTTCCCAAGTGAGCTTAGCCGGCATCTCCACGAGAGTCTATCCACAAAAGGAACACCCTGAAGCTGGCTGCGAATGCACAGATTAGGAGGAAAGCGGTACCTGCATGCTACGAATGTGATCACTTGATGGTGCTCCGGAAAGGAACTCTGGCACTTGTACTTCCCACGTGAGCTTAGCCGGCCTCTCCACAGGAGTCTATCCACAAAAGGAACACTTCGAAGCTCACTGCGAATGCACAGCTTAGGAGGAAAGCAGTACCCGCATGCCACAAATGTGATCTCTTGATGGTGCTCCGGAAAGGAACTCTGGCACTTGTACTTCCCAAGTGAGCTTAGCCGGCATCTCCACGAGAGTCTATCCACAAAAGGAACACCTTGAACCTCCTGCGAAAGCACAGCTTAGGAGGAGAGCAGTACCCACATGCTACAAATGTGATCTCTTGATGGTGCCCCGGAAAGGAACTCTGGCACTTGTACTTCCCACGTGCGTTTAGCCGGCATCTCCACGACAGTCTATCCACAAAAGGAACACCTTGAGGCTGGCTGCGAATGCACAGCTTAGGAGGAAAGCAGTACCCACATGCTACGAACGTGATCTCTTGATGGTGCCCCGGAAAGGAACTCTGTCACCTGTACCTCCCAAGTGAGCTTACCCAGCATCTCCACGAGAGTCTATCCACAAAAGGAACACCTTGAAGCTGTCGTGGAATGCACAGATAAGGAGGAAAGCAGTACCCGCATGCTACGAATGTGATCTCTTTAGGGTGCCCCGGAGAGGAACTCTGGCACTTGTACATCCCAAGTGAGCTTAGCTGGCATCTCCAGGAGAGTTTATCCACAAAAGGAACACCTTGAAGCTGCCGGTGAATGCACTGCTTAGCAGGAAAGCGCTACCCGCATGCTGCGAATGTGATCTCTTGATGGTGCTCCGGAAAGGAACTCTGGCACTTGTACTTCCCTCGTGAGCTTAGCCGGCATCTCCACGGGAGTCTATCGACAAAAGGAACACATTGAAGCTGTCTGCGAATGCACAGATTAGGAGGAAAGCGGTACCTGCATGCTACGAATGTCATCTCTTGATCGTGCCCGGAGAGGAACTCTGGCGTTTGTACCTCCATACGGAGCATAGCCGGCATCTCCAAGAGAGTCTATCCACAAAAGGAACACCTTGAAGCTGCCGGCGAATGCACAGCTTAGGAGGAAAGCAGTACGCACATGCTACGAATGTGATCTCTTGAAGGTGTCCCTGAAAGGAACTCTGGCACTTGTACTTCCCAAGTGAGCTTAGCCGGCATCTCCACAGGAGTCTATCCACAAAAAGAACACCTTGAAGCTGGCTGCGAATGCACAGCGTAGGTGGATAAAGGTACCCGCATGCTACGAATAGGATCGCTTGATGTTGCCCCGGAGAGGAACTCTGGCACGTGTACCTCCCAAGGGAGCATCGCCGGCATCTCCACGTGAGTTTTTCCACAAAAAGAACACCTTGAAGCTGGCTGCGAATGCACACCTTAGGAGGAAAGCTGTACTCGCATGCTATGAAGGTGATCCCTTGATGGTGCCCCGGAGAGGAACTCTGGCACTTGTACTTCCCAAGTGAGCTTAGCCAGCATCTCCACGAGAGTCTATCCACAAAAGGAACACCTTGAAGCTGGCTGAGAATGCACAGATTAGGAGGAAAGCGGTACGTGCATGCAACGAACGTGATCACTTGATGGTGCCCCGGAGAGGAACTCTGGCACTTGTACTTCCCACGTGAGTTTTGCCGGCATCTCCATGAGAGTGTGTCCACAAAAGGAACACCTTGAACCTCCTGAGAAAGCACAGCTTAGGAGGAAAGCAGTACCCACATGCTACAAATGTGATCTCTTGATGGTGCCCCGGAAAGGAACTCTGCCACTTGTACATCCCACGTGCATTTAGCCGGGATCTCCACGACAGTCTATCCACAAAAGGAACACCTTGAGGCTGGCTGCGAATGCACAGCTTAGTAGGAAAGCAGTACCCGCATGCTACGAACGTGATCTCTTGATGGTGCCCCGGAAAGGAACTCTGGCACCTGTACCTCCCAAGTGAGCTTACCCAGCATCTCCACGAGAGTCTATCCACAAAAGGAACACCTTGAAGCTGTCGTGGATTGCACAGATTAGGAGGAAAGCAGTACCCGCATGCTACGAATGTGATCTCTTGATGGTGCCCCGGAGAGGAACTCTGGCACTTGTACATCCCAAGTGAGCTTAGCTGGCATCTCCACGAGAGTTTATCCACAAAAGGAACACCTTGAAGCTGCCGGCGAATGCACAGCTTAGCAGGAAAGCGCTACCCGCATGCTGCGAATGTGATCTCTTGATGGTGCTCCGGAAAGGAACTCTGGCACTTGTCCTTCCCACGTGAGCTTAGCCAGCATCTCCACGGGAGTCTATCCACAAAAGGAACACCTTGAAGCTGGCTGCAAATGCACAGATTAGGAGGAAAGCAGTACACGCATTCTACGAATGTTATCTCTTGATGGTGCCCCGGAGAGGAACCTTGGCACTTATACTTCCCAATTTAGCTTAGCCGGCATCTCCACGGGAGTCTATCCACAAAAGGAACACCTTGAAGCTGGCTGCGAATGCACAGATTAGGAGGAAAACGGTACCTGCATGCTACGAATGTGATCACTTGATGGTGCCCGGGAGAGGAACTCTGGCACTTGTACTTCCCAAGTGAGCATAGCCGGGATCTCCACGAGAGTGTGTCCACAAAAGGAACACCTTGAAGCTGCCTGAGAATGCACAGCTTAGGTGGAAAACGGTACCCGCATGCTACGAATGTGATCTCTTCATGGTGCCCCGGAAAGGAACTCTGGCACTTGCACTTCCCACTTGATTTTAGCCGGCATCTCCACGAGAGTGTATCCACAAAAGGAACACCTTGAGGCTGGCTGCGAATGCACAACTTAGGAGGAAAGCAGTACCCGCCTGCTACGAACGTGATCTCTGGATGGTGCCCCGGAAAGGAACTCTGGCATTTGTACCTCCCAAGTGAGCTTAGCCGGCATTTCCACGAGAGTCTATCCACAAAGGAACACGTTGAAGATGGATGTGAATGCAGATTTTAGGAGGAAAGTGGTACCCGCATGCTACGAATTTGATCTGTTGATGGTGCCCTGGAAAGAAACGCGAGCACTTGGACTTCCCACGTGAGCTTAGCTGTCATCTCCAAGAGTGTCTATCCACAAAAGAACAACCTTGAAGCTGGCTGCGAATGCACACCTTCGGAGGAACGCGGTACCCGCATGCTACGACTTGATCTCTTGATGGTGCCCCGGAAAAGAACTCGGGCACTTCTACTTCCCACGTGAGCTTAGCCAGCATCTCCGCGAGTGTCTATCCACAAAAGGAACACCTTGAAGCTGGCTGCGAATGCACAGCTTAGGAGGAAAGCAGTACCCGCATGCTACGAATGTGATCCCTTGATGGTGCTCCGGAAAGGTACTCTGGCACTTATACTTCCCAAGTGAGCTTAGCCGGCATCTCCACGAGAGTTCATCCACAAAAGGAACACCTTGAAGATGCCGGCTAATGCATAGCTTAGCAGTAAAGCACTACCAGCATGCTACGAATGTGGTCTCTTGATGGTGCTCCGGAAAGGAACTCTGGCACTTGTACTCCCCAAGTGAGCTTAGCCGGCATCTCCACAAGAGCCTATCCACAAAAGGACCACCTCGAAGCTGCCTGCGAATGCACAGCTTAGGAGGAAAGCAGTACCTCAATGCTACGAATGTGATCTCTTGATGATGTCCCTGAAAGGAACTCTGGCATTTGCACTTCCCAAGTGACCTTTGCCGGCATCTCCACGAGAGTCTATCCACAAAAGGAACACCTTGAAGCTGGCTGCGAATGCACAGATTAGGAGGAAAGCGGTACGTGCATGCAACGAATGTCATCTCTTGATCGTGCCCTGAGAGGAACTCTGGCGCTTGTACCTCCAAACGGAGCATAGCCGGCATCTCCACGAGAGACTATCCACAAAAGGAACACCTTGAAGCTGCCGGCGAATGCACAGCTTAGGAGGAAAGCAGTACGCACATGCTACGAATGTGATCTCTTGATGGTGTCCCTGAAAGGAACTCTGGCACTTGTACTTCCCAAGTGAGCGTAGCCGGCATCTCCACGGGAGTCTATCCACAAAAAGACACCTTGACGCTGGCTCCGAATGCACAGCGTAGGTGTATAAAGGTACCCGCATGCTACGAATGTGATCGCTTGATGTTGCCCCGGAGAGGAACTCTGGCACGTGTACCTCCCAAGGGAGCATCGCCGGCATCTCCACGTAAGTTTTTCCACAAAAAGAACACCTTGAAGCTGGCTGGGAATGCACAGCTTAGGAGGAAAGCATTACCCGCATGCTATGAATGTGATCTCTTGATGGTCCCCCGGAGAGGAACACTGGCACTTGTACTTCCCACGTGAGCTTAGCCGGCATCTCCACGAGAGTCTATCCACAAAAGGAACACCTTGAGGCTGGCTGCGAATGCACAGCTTCGGAGGAAACGAGTACCCGCATGCTACGAACGTGATCTCATGATGGTGCCCCGGAAAGAAACTCTGGCACTTGTACCTCCCAAGTGAGCTTAGCCGGCATCTCCACGAGAGTCTATCCACAAAAGGAACACCTTGAAGCTGCCGGTGAATGCACAGCTTAGCAGGAAAGCTCTACCCGCATGCTACGAATGTGATCTCTTGATGGTGCTCCGGAAAGGAACTCTGGCACTTGCACGTCCCAAGTGAGCTTAGCCGGCATCTCCACGAGAGTCTATCCACAAAAGGAACACCCTGAAGCTGGCTGCGAATGCACAGATTAGGAGGAAAGCAGTACCTGCATGCTACGAATGTGATCACATGCTGGTGCCCCGGAGACGAACTCTGGCACTTGTACGTCCCAAGTGAGCATAGCCGGCATCACCACGAGAGTGCGTCCAAAAAAGGAACACCTTGAAGCTGCCGGCGAATGCACAGCTTAGCAGGAAAGCGCTAACCGCATGCTGCGAATGTGATCTCTTGATGGTGCTCCGGAAAGGAACTCTGGCACTTGTACTTCCCACGTGAGCTTAGCCGGCATATCCACAAGAGTCTATCCACAAAAGGAACACTTCGAAGCTGGCTGCGAATGCAAGCTTAGGAGGAAAGCAGTACCCGCATTCTACGAATGTTATCTCTTGATGGTGCCCCGGAGAGGAACCCTGGCCCTTGTACTTCCCAACTGAGCTTAGCCGGCATCTCCACGGGAGTCTATCCACAAAAGGAACACCTTGAAGCTGGCTGCGAATGCACAGATTCGGAGGAAAGCGGTACCTGCATGCTACGAATGTGATCACTTGATGGTCCCCGGGAGAGGAACTCTGGCACTTGTACCTCCCAAGTGAGCATAGCCGGCATCTCCACGAGAGTGTGTCCACAAAAAGAACACCTTGAAGCTGCCTGAGAATGCACAGCTTAGGTGGAAAGCAGTACCCGCATGCTACGAATGTGATCTCTTGATGGTGTTCCGGAAAGGAACCCAGGCACTTGTACTGCCCTAGTGAGCTTAGCCGGCATCTCCACGAGAGTCTATCCACAAAAGGAACACCTTGAGGCTGGCTGCCAATGCACAGCTTACTAGGAAAGCAGTACCCACATGCTACGAACGTGATCTCTGGATGGTGCACCGGAAAGGAACTCTGGCATTTGTACCTCCCAAGTGAGCTTAGCCGGCATTTCCACGAGAGTCTATCCACAAAGGAACACCTTGAAGCTGGCTGCGAATGCAGAGTTTAGGAAGAAAGTGGTACCCGCATGCTACGAATTTGATCTCTTGATGGTGCCCCGGAAAGAAACTCGAGCACTTGTACTTCCCACGTGAGATTAGCTGTCATCTCCAAAAGTGTCTATCCACAAAAGAACAACCTTAAATCTGGCTCTGAATGCACACCTTAGGAGGAATGCGGTACCCTCATGCTACGAAGTTGATCTTTGATGGTGCCCCAGAAAACAACTCGGACACTTCTACGTCCCAAGTGAGCTTAGCCAGCATCTCCAAGAGTGTCTATCCACAAAAGGAACACCTTGAAGCTGGCTGCGAATGCACAGCTTAGGAGGAAAGCAGTACCCGCATGCTGCGAATGTGATCCCTTGATGGTGCTCCGGAAAGGTACTCTGGCACTTATACTTCCCAAGTGAGCTTAGCTGGCATCTCCACGAGAGTTCATCCACAAAAGGAACACCTTGAAGATGCCGGCTAATGCATAGCTTAGCAGTAAAGCACTACCCGCATGCTACGAATGTGGTCTCTTGATGGTGCTCCGGAAAGGAACTCTGGCACGTTTACTTCCCAAGTGAGCTTAGCCGGCATCTCCACAAGAGCCTATCCACAAAAGGACCACCTCAAAGCTGCCGGCGAATGCACAGCTTAGGAGGAAAGCAGTACCTCAATGCTACGAATGTGATCTCTTGATGGTGTCCCTGAAAGGAACTCTGGCATTTGCACTTCCCAAGTGAGCTTTTACGGCATCTCCACGGGAGTCTATCCACAAAACGAACACCTTGAAGCTGGCTGCGAATGCACAGCGTAGGTGGATAAAGGTACCCGCATGCTACCAATGTGATCGCTTGATGTTGCCCCGGAGAGGAACTCTCGCACGTGTACCTCCCAAGGGAGCATTGCCGGCATCTCCACGTGAGATTTTCCACAAAAAGAACACCTTGAAGCTGGCTGCGAATGCACAGCTTAGGAGGAAAGCAGTACCCGCATGCTACGAATGTGATCGCTAGATGCTGCCCCGGAGAGGAACTCTGGCACTTGTACCACCCAAGAGAGCATAGCCGGCATCTCCACGAGAGTGTGTCCACAAAAGGAACACCTTGAAGCTCCCGGCGAATGCACAGCTTAGGAGGAAAGCAGTACCCGCATGCTACAAATGTGATCTTTTGATGGTGCCCCGGAAAGTAACTCTGGCATTTGTACTTCCCAAGTGAGCTTAGCCGGCATCTCCACGAGAGTCTATCCACAAAAGGAACACCTTGAAGCTCCCGGCGAATGCACAGCTTAGGAGGAAAGCAGTACCCGCGTGCTACAAATGTGATCTTTTGATGGTGCCCCGGAAAGTAACTCTGGCATTTGTACTTCCCAAGTGAGCTTAGCCGGCATCTCCACGAGAGTCTATCCACAAAAGGAAGACCTTGAAGCTGGCTGTGAATGCACAGCTTAGGAGGAAAGCACTACCCGCATGCTGCGAATGTGATCTCGTGATGGTGTCCCAGAGAGGAACTCTGCACTTGTACTTCCCAATTGAGCTTAGCCGGCACCTCCCCGAGAGTTTATCCACATAAGAAACACCTTGAAGCTGGCTGCGAATGCACAGCTTAGGAGAAAAGCAGTACCCGAATGCTACGAATATGATCTCGTGATGGTCTCCCGGAGAGAAACTCTGGCACTTGTACTTCCCAAGTGAGCTTAGCCGGCATCTCCACAAGAGTCTATCCACAAAAGGAACACCTTGAAGCTGTCTGCGAATGCACAGATTAGGAGGAAAGCGGTACGTGCATGCTAAGAATGTGATCTCTTGATGGTGCCCCGGAGAGGAACTCTGGCACTTGTACCTCCCAAGTGAGCTTAGCCGGCATTTCCACGAGAGTCTATCCACAAAAGGAACACCTTGAAGCTGCCGGCGAATGCACAGATTAGGAGGAAAGCAGTACACGAATGCTACGAATGTGATCTCTTAATGGTGCCCGGGAAAGGAACTCTGGCACTTGTAATTCCCAAGTGAGCTTAGCCGGCCTCTCCACGAGAGTCTATCCAAAAAATGAACACATTGAAGCTGGCTGTGAATGCACAGCTTAGGAGGAAAGAAGTACCCGCATTCTACGAATGTGATCTCTTGATGGTCTCCCGGAGAGGAACTCTGGCACTTGTACCACCCAAGTGAGCATAGCCGGCATCTCCACGAGAGTGTGTCCACAAAAGGAACACCTTGAAGCTGCCGCCGAATGCACAGCTTAGGAGGAAAGCAGTACCCGCATGCTACGAATGTGATCTCTTGATGGTGCCCCGGAAAGGAACTCTGGCACTTGTACCTCCCATGTGAGATTAGCCGGCATCTCCACGAGAGTCTATCCACAAAAGGAACACCTTGAAGCTGCCGGAGAATGCACAGCGTTGGAGGAAAGCAGTACCCGCATGCTACGAATGTGATCTCTTGATGGTGCCCCGGCGAGGAACTCTGGCACTTGTACTTCCAAAGTGAGCTTAGCCGGCATCTCCACGAGAGTCTATCCACAAAAGGAACACCTTGAAGCTGGCTGCGAATGCACAGATTAGGAGTTAAGCGGTACCTGCATGCTAAGAATGTGATCTCATGATGGTGCCCCGGAGAGGAACTCCTGCACTTGTACCTCCCAAGTGAGCTTAGCCGGCATATCCACGAGAGTCTATCCAGAAAAGGAACACTTCGAAGCTTGGTTCGAATGCAAGCTTAGGAGGAAAGCAGTACCCGCATGCTACGAATGTCATCACTTTATGGTGCCCCGGAAAGGAACTCTGGCACTTCTAATTCCCAAGTGAGCTTAGCCGGCATCTCCACGAGAGTCTATCCACAAAAAGAACACCTTGAAGCTGGCTTCGAATGCGCAGCTTAGGAGGAAAGCAGTACCCGCATGCTACGAATGTGATCGCTTGATGGTGCCCCTGAGAGGAAATCTGGCACTTGTACATCCCAAGTGAGCTTAGCCGGCATCTCCACGAGAGTCTATCCACGAAAGGAACACCTTGAAGCTGCCGACGAATGCACAGCTTAGGAGGAAAGCAGTACCCCCATGCTATGAATGTGAGCTCTTTATGGTGCCCTGGAGAAGAACTCTCGCACTTGTACTTCCCAAGTGAGTGTAGCTGGGATCTCCACGAGAGTTTATCCACAAAAGGAACACCTTGAAGCTGCCGGGGAATGCACAGCTTAGCAGGAGAGCGCTACCCGCATGCTATGAATGTGATCTCTTGATGGTGCTCAGGAAAGGAACTCTGGCACTTGTACTTCCCAAGTGAGCTTAATCGGCATCTCAACAAGAGTCTATCCACAAAAGGAACACCTCCAAGCTGCCTACAAATGCACAGCTTAGGAGGAATGCAGTACCCGCATGCTACGAATGTGATCTCTTGATGGTGTCCCTGAAAGGAACTCTGGCATTTGTACTTCCCAAGTGAACTTAGCTGGGGTCTCCACAAGAGTCTCTCCACAAAAGGAACACCTTGAAGGTGGCTGGGAATGCACAGCTTAGGAGGAAAGCAGTACCCACATGCTACGAACGTGATCCCTTGATGGTGCCCCGGAAAGGAAAGCTGGCACTTGTACTTCCCAAGTGAGCTTAGCCGGCATCTCCACGAGAGTCTATCCACAAAAGGAACACCTTGAAGCTGGCTGCGAATGAAGAGAATAGGAGGAAAGCGGTACCCGCATGCTACGAATGTCATCTCTTGATGGTGCCCGGGGACGAACTCTGGGGCTTGTACCTCCAAACGGAGAATAGCCGGCCTTTCCACGAGAGGCTATCCTCAAAAGGAACACCTTGAAGCTGCCGGCGAGTGCACAGCTTAGGAGGAGAGCAGTACCCACATGCTACGAATGTGATCTCTTGATGGTGCCCCGGAAAGGAACTCTGGCACTTTTACTTCCCAAGTGAGCTTAGCCGGCATCACCACGAGTGTTTATACACAAAAGGAACACCTTGAGGCTGCCAGCGAATGCACAGCTTAGCAGGAAAGCAGTACCCACATGCTGCAAATGTGATCTCATGATGGTACTCCGGAAAGGAACTCTGGCACTTGTACTTCACAAGTGAGCTTAGCCGGCATCTCCACAACAGTCTATCCACAAAAGGAACACCTCGAAGCTAGCTGCAAATGCAAGCTTAGGAGGAAAGAAGTACCCGCATGCTATGAATGTGATCACTTGATGGTGCCCCGGAACGGAAGTCTTGCACTTGTACTTCCCACGTGAGCTTAGCCGGCATCTCCATGAGAGTGTATCCACCAAAGGAACACCTTGAAGCTGGCTGCGAATGCACAGCTTAGGTGGAAAAATGTGCCCGCATGCTACGAATGTGATCGCTTGATGTTGCTCGGGAGAGGAACTCTGGCACTTGTACCTCCCAAGGGAGCATCGTGGCATCTCCACGAGAGTCTATCCACAAAAGGAACACCTTGAAGCTGGCTGCGAATACACAGATTTGGAGGAAAGCAGTACCCGCATGCTACGAATGTGATCTCTTGATGGTGCCCCGGAGAGGAACTCTGGCACTTGTACTTCCCAAGTGAGCTTAGCCGGCATCTCCACGAGAGTCTATCCACAGAAGGAACACCTTGAACCTGGCTGTGAATGCACAGATTAGGAGGAAAGCGGTACCTGCCTCCTAAGAATGTGATCTGTTGATGGTGCCCCGGAGAGGAACTCTGGCACTTGTACCTCCCAAGTGAGCTTAGCCCGCATCTCCACGAGAGTCTATCCAGAAAAGGAACACCTCGAAGCTGGCTGCAAATGCAAGCTTAGGAGGAAAGCAGTACCCGCATGCTACGAATGTCATCTCTTCATGGTGCCCGGGAAAGGAACTCTGGCACTTGTACTTCCCAAGTGAGCTTAGCCGGCCTCTCGACGAGAGTCTATCCACAAAAGAAACACCTCGAAGCTGGCTGCGAATGCACAGCTTAGCAGGAAAGCATTACCCACATTCTACGAATGTGATCGCTTCATGGTGCCCGGAGAGGAACTCTTCACTTGTACTTCCCAAGTGACCTTGCCGGCAACTCCAAGAGACTCTATCCAAAAAAGGAACACCTTGAAACTGGTTGCGAATGCACAGGTTAGGAGGAAAGCAGTACCCGCATGCTACGAATGTGATCTCTTGATGGTGTCCCGGAAAGGAACTCTGGCATTTGTACTTCCCAAGTGAGCTTAGCCGGCATTTCCACAAAAGTCTATCCACAAAAGGAACACCTCGAAGCTGGCTGCGAATGCAAGCTTAGGAGGAAAGCAGTACCGGCAAGCTACGAATGTCATCTCTTCATGGTGACCCGGAAAGGAACTATGGCACTTGTACTTCCCAAGTGAGCTTAGCCGGCCTCTCCACGAGAGTCTATCCACAAAAGGAACACCTTGAAGCTGGCTGCGAATGCACAGATTAGGAGGAAAGCCGTACCTGCATGCTACGAATGTGATCACTTGATGGTGCCCCGGAGAGGAACTCTGGCACTTGTACCACCCAAGTGAGCATAGCCGGCATCTCCACGAGAGTGTGTCCACAAAAGGAACACCTTGAAGCTCCCGGCGAATGCACAGCTTAGGAGGAAAGCAGTACCCGCATGCTACGAACGTGATATCTTGATGGTGCCCCGGAAAGGAACTCTGGCACTTGTACCTCCCAAGTGAGCTTAGCCGGCATTTCCACGAGAGTCTATCCACAAAAGGAACACCTTGAAGCTGCCGGCGAATGCACAGATTAGGAGGAAAGCAGTACACGAATGCTACGAATGTGATCTCCTGATGGTGCTCCGGAAAGGAACTCTGGCACTTGTACTTCCCAAGTGAGCTTATCCGGCATCTCCACGAGAGTCTATCCACAAAAGGAACACCTTGAAGCTGGTTGCGAATGCACAGGGTAGGAGGAAAGCAGTACCCGCATGCTACGAATGTGATCTCTTGATGGTGTCCCGGAAAGGAACTCTGGCATTTGTACTTCCCAAGTGAGCTTAGCCGGCATTTCCACAAAGTCTATCCACAAAAGGAACACCTCGAAGCTGGCTGCGAATGCAAGCTTAGGAGGAAAGCAGTACTGGCATGCTACGAATGTCATCTCTTCATGGTGACCCGGAACGGAACTCTGGCACTTGTACTTCCCGAGTGAGCTTAGCCGGCCTCTCCACGAGAGTCTATCCACAAATGGAACACCTTGAAGCTGGCAGCGAATGCACAGATTAGGAGGAATGCGGTACCTGCATGCTACGAATGTGATCACTTGATGGTGCCCCGGAGAGGAACTCTGGCACTTGTACCACCCAAGTGAGCATAGCCGGCATCTCCACGACTTTGTGTCCACAAAAGGAACACCTTGAAGCTCCCGGCGAATGCACAGCTTAGGAGGAAACCAGTACCCGCATGCTACGAATGTGATCTCTTGATGGTGCTCCGGAAAGGAACCCTGGCACTTGTACATCCCAAGTGAGCTTAGCCGGCATCTCCACGAGAGTCTATCCACAAAAGGAACACCTTGAGGCTGGCTGCGAATGCACAGCTTAGGAGGAAAGCAGTACCCGCATGCTACGAACGTGATATCTTGATGGTGCCCCGGAAAGGAACTCTGGCACTTGTACCTCCCAAGTGAGCTTAGCCGGCATTTCCACGAGAGTCTATCCACAAAAGGAACACCTTGAAGCTGCCGGCGAATGCACAGATTAGGAGGAAAGCAGTACACGAATGCTACGAATGTAATCTTCTGATGGTGCCCCGGAAAGGAACTCTGTCACTTGTACTTCCCAAGTGAGCTTAGCTGGCATCTCCACGAGAGTCTAACCACAAAAGGAACACCTCGAAGCTGGCTGCGAATGCAAGATTAGAAGGAAAGCAGTACCCGCATGCAATGAATGTCATCTGTTGATGGTTCCCCGGATAGGAACCCTGGCACTTGTACTTCCCAAGGGAGCTTAGCCGGCATCTCCACGAGAGTCTATCCACAAAAGGAACACCTTGAAGCTGGCTGCGAATGCACAGCTTAGTAGGAAAGCAGTACCCGCATGCTACGAATGTGTTCGCTTGATGCTGCCCCGGAGAGGAACTCTGACACTTTTACTTCCCAAGTGAGCTTAGCCGGCAACTCCACGAGACTCTATCCACAAAAGGAACACCTTGAAGCTGGCTGTGAATGCACAGCTTAGGAGGAATGCAGTACCCGCATGCTACGAATGTGATCTCGTGATGGTGTCCCAGAGAGGAACTCTGCACTTGTACCACCCAAGAGAGCATAGCCGGCATCTCCACGAGAGTGTGTCCACAAAAGAAACACTTGAAGCTCCCGGCGAATGCACAGCTTAGGAGGAAAGCAGTAACGGCATGCTACGAATGTGATCTCGTGATGGTGTCCCGGAGAGGAACTCTGGCACTTGTACTTCCCAAGTGAGCTTAGCTGGGCTCTCCACGAGAGTCTATCCACAAAAGGAACACCTTGAAGCTGGCTGCGAGTGCACAGCTTAGGAGGAGAGCAGTACCCACATGCTACGAATGTGATCTCTTGATGGTGCCCCGGAGAGGAACTCTGGCACTTTTACTTCCCAAGTGAGCTTAGCCGGCATCACCACGAGAGTTTATCCACAAAAGGAACACCTTGAAGCTGCCAGCGAATGCACAGCTTAGCAGGAAAGCAGTACCCACATGCTACGAATGTGATCTCATGATGGTGCTCCGGAAAGGAACTCTGGCACTGGTACTTCACAAGTGAGCTTAGCCGGCATCTCCACAACAGTCTATCCACAAAAGGAACACCTCGAAGCTAGCTGCAAATGCAAGCTTAGGAGGAAAGAAGTACCCGCATGCTATGAATGTGATCACTTGATGGTGCCCCGGAACGGAAGTCTTGCACTTGTACTTCCCACGTGAGCTTAGCCAGCATTTCCAGGAGAGTGTATCCACCAAAGGAACACCTTGAAGCTGCCGGCGAATGCACAGCTTAGGTGGATAAATGTACCCGCATGCTACGAATGTGATCGCTTGATGGTGTCCCAGAGAGGAACTCTGAACTTGTACCACCCAAGAGAGCATAGCCGGCATCTCCACGAGAGTGTGTCCACAAAAGAAACACTTGAAGCTCCCGGCGAATGCACAGCTTAGGAGGTAAGCAGTAACGGCATGCAACGAATGTGATCTCGTGATGGTGTCCCGGAGAGGAACTCTGGCACTTGTACTTCCCAAGTGAGCTTAGCCGGGCTCTCCACGAGACTCTATCCACAAAAGGAACACCTCGAAGCTGGCTGCGAATGCACAGCTTAGCAGGGAAGCATTACCCACATTCTACGAATGTGGTCGCTTCATGGTGCCCCGGAGAGGAACTCTGCACTTGTACTTCCCAAGTGAGCTTGCCGGCAACTCCACGAGACTCTATCCACAAAAGGAACACCTTGAAGCTGGTTGTGAATGCACAGGGTAGGAGCAAAGCAGTACCCGCATGCTACGAATGTGATCCCTTGATGGTGCTCCGGAAAGGTACTCTGGCACTTATACTTCCCAAGTGAGCTTAGCTGGCATCTCCACGAGAGTTCATCCACAAAAGGAACACCTTGAAGATGCCGGCTAATGCATAGCTTAGCAGTAAAGCACTACCCGCATGCTACGAATGTGGTCCCTTGATGGTGCTCCGGAAAGGAACTCTGGCACGTTTACTTCCCAAGTGAGCTTAGCCGGCATCTCCACAAGAGCCTATCCACAAAAGGACCACCTCAAAGCTGCCGGCGAATGCACAGCTTAGGAGGAAAGCAGTACCTCAATGCTACGAATGTGATCTCTTGATGGTGTCCCTGAAAGGAACTCTGGCATTTGCACTTCCCAAGTGAGCTTTTACGGCATCTCCACGGGAGTCTATCCACAAAACGAACACCTTGAAGCTGGCTGCGAATGCACAGCGTAGGTGGATAAAGGTACCCGCATGCTACCAATGTGATCGCTTGATGTTGCCCCGGAGAGGAACTCTCGCACGTGTACCTCCCAAGGGAGCATTGCCGGCATCTCCACGTGAGATTTTCCACAAAAAGAACACCTTGAAGCTGGCTGCGAATGCACAGCTTAGGAGGAAAGCAGTACCCGCATGCTACGAATGTGATCGCTTGATGCTGCCCCGGAGAGGAACTCTGGCACTTGTACCACCCAAGAGAGCATAGCCGGCATCTCCACGAGAGTGTGTCCACAAAAGGAACACCTTGAAGCTCCCGGCGAATGCACAGCTTAGGAGGAAAGCAGTACCCGCATGCTACAAATGTGATCTTTTGATGGTGCCCCGGAAAGTAACTCTGGCATTTGTACTTCCCAAGTGAGCTTAGCCGGCATCTCCACGAGAGTCTATCCACAAAAGGAACACCTTGAAGCTCCCGGCGAATGCACAGCTTAGGAGGAAAGCAGTACCCGCGTGCTACAAATGTGATCTTTTGATGGTGCCCCGGAAAGTAACTCTGGCATTTGTACTTCCCAAGTGAGCTTAGCCGGCATCTCCACGAGAGTCTATCCACAAAAGGAAGACCTTGAAGCTGGCTGTGAATGCACAGCTTAGGAGGAAAGCACTACCCGCATGCTGCGAATGTGATCTCGTGATGGTGTCCCAGAGAGGAACTCTGCACTTGTACTTCCCAATTGAGCTTAGCCGGCACCTCCCCGAGAGTTTATCCACATAAGAAACACCTTGAAGCTGGCTGCGAATGCACAGCTTAGGAGAAAAGCAGTACCCGAATGCTACGAATATGATCTCGTGATGGTCTCCCGGAGAGAAACTCTGGCACTTGTACTTCCCACGTGAGCTTAGCCGGCATCTCCACAAGAGTCTATCCACAAAAGGAACACCTTGAAGCTGTCTGCGAATGCACAGATTAGGAGGAAAGCGGTACGTGCATGCTAAGAATGTGATCTCTTGATGGTGCCCCGGAGAGGAACTCTGGCACTTGTACCTCCCAAGTGAGCTTAGCCGGCATTTCCACGAGAGTCTATCCACAAAAGGAACACCTTGAAGCTGCCGGCGAATGCACAGATTAGGAGGAAAGCAGTACACGAATGCTACGAATGTGATCTCTTAATGGTGCCCGGGAAAGGAACTCTGGCACTTGTAATTCCCAAGTGAGCTTAGCCGGCCTCTCCACGAGAGTCTATCCAAAAAATGAACACATTGAAGCTGGCTGTGAATGCACAGCTTAGGAGGAAAGAAGTACCCGCATTCTACGAATGTGATCTCTTGATGGTCTCCCGGAGAGGAACTCTGGCACTTGTACCACCCAAGTGAGCATAGCCGGCATCTCCACGAGAGTGTGTCCACAAAAGGAACACCTTGAAGCTGCCGCCGAATGCACAGCTTAGGAGGAAAGCAGTACCCGCATGCTACGAATGTGATCTCTTGATGGTGCCCCGGAAAGGAACTCTGGCACTTGTACCTCCCATGTGAGATTAGCCGGCATCTCCACGAGAGTCTATCCACAAAAGGAACACCTTGAAGCTGCCGGAGAATGCACAGCGTTGGAGGAAAGCAGTACCCGCATGCTACGAATGTGATCTCTTGATGGTGCCCCGGCGAGGAACTCTGGCACTTGTACTTCCAAAGTGAGCTTAGCCGGCATCTCCACGAGAGTCTATCCACAAAAGGAACACCTTGAAGCTGGCTGCGAATGCACAGATTAGGAGTTAAGCGGTACCTGCATGCTAAGAATGTGATCTCATGATGGTGCCCCGGAGAGGAACTCCTGCACTTGTACCTCCCAAGTGAGCTTAGCCGGCATATCCACGAGAGTCTATCCAGAAAAGGAACACTTCGAAGCTTGGTTCGAATGCAAGCTTAGGAGGAAAGCAGTACCCGCATGCTACGAATGTCATCACTTTATGGTGCCCCGGAAAGGAACTCTGGCACTTCTAATTCCCAAGTGAGCTTAGCCGGCATCTCCACGAGAGTCTATCCACAAAAAGAACACCTTGAAGCTGGCTTCGAATGCGCAGCTTAGGAGAAAAGCAGTACCCGAATGCTACGAATGTGATCTCTTGATGGTCTCCCGGAGAGGAACTCTGGCACTTGTACCACCCAAGTGAGCATAGCCGGCATCTCCACGAGAGTGTGTCCACAAAAGGAACACCTTGAAGCTGCCGCCGAATGCACAGCTTAGGAGGAAAGCAGTACCCGCATGCTACGAATGTGATCTCTTGATGGTGCCCCGGAAAGGAACTCTGGCACTTGTACCTCCCATGTGAGATTAGCCGGCATCTCCACGAGAGTCTATCCACAAAAGGAACACCTTGAAGCTGCCGGAGAATGCACAGCGTTGGAGGAAAGCAGTACCCGCATGCTACGAATGTGATCTCTTGATGGTGCCCCGGCGAGGAACTCTGGCACTTGTACTTCCAAAGTGAGCTTAGCCGGCATCTCCACGAGAGTCTATCCACAAAAGGAACACCTTGAAGCTGGCTGCGAATGCACAGATTAGGAGTTAAGCGGTACCTGCATGCTAAGAATGTGATCTCATGATGGTGCCCCGGAGAGGAACTCCTGCACTTGTACCTCCCAAGTGAGCTTAGCCGGCATATCCACGAGAGTCTATCCAGAAAAGGAACACTTCGAAGCTTGGTTCGAATGCAAGCTTAGGAGGAAAGCAGTACCCGCATGCTACGAATGTCATCACTTTATGGTGCCCCGGAAAGGAACTCTGGCACTTCTAATTCCCAAGTGAGCTTAGCCGGCATCTCCACGAGAGTCTATCCACAAAAAGAACACCTTGAAGCTGGCTTCGAATGCGCAGCTTAGGAGGAAAGCAGTACCCGCATGCTACGAATGTGATCGCTTGATGGTGCCCCTGAGAGGAAATCTGGCACTTGTACATCCCAAGTGAGCTTAGCCGGCATCTCCACGAGAGTCTATCCACGAAAGGAACACCTTGAAGCTGCCGACGAATGCACAGCTTAGGAGGAAAGCAGTACCCCCATGCTATGAATGTGAGCTCTTTATGGTGCCCTGGAGAGGAACTCTCGCACTTGTACTTCCCAAGTGAGTGTAGCTGGGATCTCCACGAGAGTTTATCCACAAAAGGAACACCTTGAAGCTGCCGGGGAATGCACAGCTTAGCAGGAGAGCGCTACCCGCATGCTATGAATGTGATCTCTTGATGGTGCTCAGGAAAGGAACTCTGGCACTTGTACTTCCCAAGTGAGCTTAATCGGCATCTCAACAAGAGTCTATCCACAAAAGGAACACCTCCAAGCTGCCTACAAATGCACAGCTTAGGAGGAATGCAGTACCCGCATGCTACGAATGTGATCTCTTGATGGTGTCCCTGAAAGGAACTCTGGCATTTGTACTTCCCAAGTGAACTTAGCTGGGGTCTCCACAAGAGTCTCTCCACAAAAGGAACACCTTGAAGGTGGCTGGGAATGCACAGCTTAGGAGGAAAGCAGTACCCACATGCTACGAACGTGATCCCTTGATGGTGCCCCGGAAAGGAAAGCTGGCACTTGTACTTCCCAAGTGAGCTTAGCCGGCATCTCCACGAGTGTCTATCCACAAAAGGAACACCTTGAAGCTGGCTGCGAATGAAGAGAATAGGAGGAAAGCGGTACCCGCATGCTACGAATGTCATCTCTTGATGGTGCCCGGGGACGAACTCTGGGGCTTGTACCTCCAAACGGAGAATAGCCGGCCTTTCCACGAGAGGCTATCCTCAAAAGGAACACCTTGAAGCTGCCGGCGAGTGCACAGCTTAGGAGGAGAGCAGTACCCACATGCTACGAATGTGATCTCTTGATGGTGCCCCGGAAAGGAACTCTGGCACTTTTACTTCCCAAGTGAGCTTAGCCGGCATCACCACGAGTGTTTATACACAAAAGGAACACCTTGAGGCTGCCAGCGAATGCACAGCTTAGCAGGAAAGCAGTACCCACATGCTGCAAATGTGATCTCATGATGGTACTCCGGAAAGGAACTCTGGCACTTGTACTTCACAAGTGAGCTTAGCCGGCATCTCCACAACAGTCTATCCACAAAAGGAACACCTCGAAGCTAGCTGCAAATGCAAGCTTAGGAGGAAAGAAGTACCCGCATGCTATGAATGTGATCACTTGATGGTGCCCCGGAACGGAAGTCTTGCACTTGTACTTCCCACGTGAGCTTAGCCGGCATCTCCATGAGAGTGTATCCACCAAAGGAACACCTTGAAGCTGGCTGCGAATGCACAGCTTAGGTGGAAAAATGTACCCGCATGCTACGAATGTGATCGCTTGATGTTGCTCGGGAGAGGAACTCTGGCACTTGTACCTCCCAAGGGAGCATCGTGGCATCTCCACGAGAGTCTATCCACAAAAGGAACACCTTGAAGCTGGCTGCGAATACACAGATTTGGAGGAAAGCAGTACCCGCATGCTACGAATGTGATCTCTTGATGGTGCCCCGGAGAGGAACTCTGGCACTTGTACTTCCCAAGTGAGCTTAGCCGGCATCTCCACGAGAGTCTATCCACAGAAGGAACACCTTGAACCTGGCTGTGAATGCACAGATTAGGAGGAAAGCGGTACCTGCCTCCTAAGAATGTGATCTGTTGATGGTGCCCCGGAGAGGAACTCTGGCACTTGTACCTCCCAAGTGAGCTTAGCCCGCATCTCCACGAGAGTCTATCCACAAAAGAAACACCTCGAAGCTGGCTGCGAATGCACAGCTTAGCAGGAAAGCATTACCCACATTCTACGAATGTGATCGCTTCATGGTGCCCGGAGAGGAACTCTTCACTTGTACTTCCCAAGTGACCTTGCCGGCAACTCCAAGAGACTCTATCCAAAAAAGGAACACCTTGAAACTGGTTGCGAATGCACAGGTTAGGAGGAAAGCAGTACCCGCATGCTACGAATGTGATCTCTTGATGGTGTCCCGGAAAGGAACTCTGGCATTTGTACTTCCCAAGTGAGCTTAGCCGGCATTTCCACAAAAGTCTATCCACAAAAGGAACACCTCGAAGCTGGCTGCGAATGCAAGCTTAGGAGGAAAGCAGTACCGGCAAGCTACGAATGTCATCTCTTCATGGTGACCCGGAAAGGAACTATGGCACTTGTACTTCCCAAGTGAGCTTAGCCGGCCTCTCCACGAGAGTCTATCCACAAAAAGAACACCTTGAAGCTGGCTGCGAATGCACAGATTAGGAGGAAAGCCGTACCTGCATGCTACGAATGTGATCACTTGATGGTGCCCCGGAGAGGAACTCTGGCACTTGTACCACCCAAGTGAGCATAGCCGGCATCTCCACGAGAGTGTGTCCACAAAAGGAACACCTTGAAGCTCCCGGCGAATGCACAGCTTAGGAGGAAAGCAGTACCCGCATGCTACGAACGTGATATCTTGATGGTGCCCCGGAAAGGAACTCTGGCACTTGTACCTCCCAAGTGAGCTTAGCCGGCATTTCCACGAGAGTCTATCCACAAAAGGAACACCTTGAAGCTGCCGGCGAATGCACAGATTAGGAGGAAAGCAGTACACGAATGCTACGAATGTGATCTCCTGATGGTGCCCCGGAAAGGAACTCTGGCACTTGTACTTCCCAAGTGAGCTTATCCGGCATCTCCACGAGAGTCTATCCACAAAAGGAACACCTTGAAGCTGGTTGCGAATGCACAGGGTAGGAGGAAAGCAGTACCCGCATGCTACGAATGTGATCTCTTGATGGTGTCCCGGAAAGGAACTCTGGCATTTGTACTTCCCAAGTGAGCTTAGCCGGCATTTCCACAAAGTCTATCCACAAAAGGAACACCTCGAAGCTGGCTGCGAATGCAAGCTTAGGAGGAAAGCAGTACTGGCATGCTACGGATGTCATCTCTTCATGGTGACCCGGAACGGAACTCTGGCACTTGTACTTCCCAAGTGAGCTTAGCCGGCCTCTCCACGAGAGTCTATCCACAAATGGAACACCTTGAAGCTGGCAGCGAATGCACAGATTAGGAGGAATGCGGTACCTGCATGCTACGAATGTGATCACTTGATGGTGCCCCGGAGAGGAACTCTGGCACTTGTACCACCCAAGTGAGCATAGCCGGCATCTCCACGACTTTGTGTCCACAAAAGGAACACCTTGAAGCTCCCGGCGAATGCACAGCTTAGGAGGAAACCAGTACCCGCATGCTACGAATGTGATCTCTTGATGGTGCTCCGGAAAGGAACCCTGGCACTTGTACATCCCAAGTGAGCTTAGCCGGCATCTCCACGAGAGTCTATCCACAAAAGGAACACCTTGAGGCTGGCTGCGAATGCACAGCTTAGGAGGAAAGCAGTACCCGCATGCTACGAACGTGATATCTTGATGGTGCCCCGGAAAGGAACTCTGGCACTTGTACCTCCCAAGTGAGCTTAGCCGGCATTTCCACGAGAGTCTATCCACAAAAGGAACACCTTGAAGCTGCCGGCGAATGCACAGATTAGGAGGAAAGCAGTACACGAATGCTACGAATGTAATCTTCTGATGGTGCCCCGGAAAGGAACTCTGTCACTTGTACTTCCCAAGTGAGCTTAGCCGGCATCTCCACGAGAGTCTAACCACAAAAGGAACACCTCGAAGCTGGCTGCGAATGCAAGATTAGAAGGAAAGCAGTACCCGCATGCAATGAATGTCATCTGTTGATGGTTCCCCGGATAGGAACCCTGGCACTTGTACTTCCCAAGTGAGCTTAGCCGGCATCTCCACGAGAGTCTATCCACAAAAGGAACACCTTGAAGCTGGCTGCGAATGCACAGCTTAGTAGGAAAGCAGTACCCGCATGCTACGAATGTGTTCGCTTGATGCTGCCCCGGAGAGGAACTCTGACACTTTTACTTCCCAAGTGAGCTTAGCCGGCAACTCCACGAGACTCTATCCACAAAAGGAACACCTTGAAGCTGGCTGTGAATGCACAGCTTAGGAGGAATGCAGTACCCGCATGCTACGAATGTGATCTCGTGATGGTGTCCCAGAGAGGAACTCTGCACTTGTACCACCCAAGAGAGCATAGCCGGCATCTCCACGAGAGTGTGTCCACAAAAGAAACACTTGAAACTCCCGGCGAATGCACAGCTTAGGAGGAAAGCAGTAACGGCATGCTACGAATGTGATCTCGTGATGGTGTCCCGGAGAGGAACTCTGGCACTTGTACTTCCCAAGTGAGCTTAGCTGGGCTCTCCACGAGAGTCTATCCACAAAAGGAACACCTTGAAGCTGGCTGCGAGTGCACAGCTTAGGAGGAGAGCAGTACCCACATGCTACGAATGTGATCTCTTGATGGTGCCCCGGAGAGGAACTCTGGCATTTTTACTTCCCAAGTGAGCTTAGCCGGCATCACCACGAGAGTTTATCCACAAAAGGAACACCTTGAAGCTGCCAGCGAATGCACAGCTTAGCAGGAAAGCAGTACCCACATGCTACGAATGTGATCTCATGATGGTGCTCCGGAAAGGAACTCTGGCACTGGTACTTCACAAGTGAGCTTAGCCGGCATCTCCACAACAGTCTATCCACAAAAGGAACACCTCGAAGCTAGCTGCAAATGCAAGCTTAGGAGGAAAGAAGTACCCGCATGCTATGAATGTGATCACTTGATGGTGCCCCGGAACGGAAGTCTTGCACTTGTACTTCCCACGTGAGCTTAGCCGGCATTTCCAGGAGAGTGTATCCACCAAAGGAACACCTTGAAGCTGCCGGCGAATGCACAGCTTAGGTGGATAAATGTACCCGCATGCTACGAATGTGATCGCTTGATGGTGTCCCAGAGAGGAACTCTGAACTTGTACCACCCAAGAGAGCATAGCCGGCATCTCCACGAGAGTGTGTCCACAAAAGAAACACTTGAAGCTCCCGGCGAATGCACAGCTTAGGAGGTAAGCAGTAACGGCATGCTACGAATGTGATCTCGTGATGGTGTCCCGGAGAGGAACTCTGGCACTTGTACTTCCCAAGTGAGCTTAGCCGGGCTCTCCACGAGACTCTATCCACAAAAGGAACACCTCGAAGCTGGCTGCGAATGCACAGCTTAGCAGGGAAGCATTACGCACATTCTACGAATGTGATCGCTTCATGGTGCCCCGGAGAGGAACTCTGCACTTGTACTTCCCAAGTGAGCTTGCCGGCAACTCCACGAGACTCTATCCACAAAAGGAACACCTTGAAGCTGGTTGTGAATGCACAGGGTAGGAGCAAAGCAGTACCCGCATGCTACGAATGTGATCTCTTGATGGTGTCCCGGAAAGGAACTCTGGCATTTGTACTTATCAAGTGAGCTTACCGGCATTTCCACAAAAGTCTATCCACAAAAGGAACACCTCGAAGCTGGCTGCGAATGCAAGCTTAGGAGGAAAGCAGTACCGGCAAGCTACGAATGTCATCTCTTCATGGTGACCCGGAACGGAACTCTGGCACTTGTACTTCCCAAGTGAGCTTAGCCGGCCTCTCCACGAGAGTGTGTCCACAAAAGAAACACTTGAAGCTCCCGGCGAATGCACAGCTTAGGAGGAAAGCAGTAACGGCATGCTACGAATGTGATCTCGTGATGGTGTCCCGGAGAGGAACTCTGGCACTTGTACTTCCGAAGTGAGCTTAGCCGGCATCTCCACCAGAGTCTATCCACAAAAGGAACACCTTGAAGCTGTCTGCGAATGAACAGATTAGGAGGAAAGCGGTACCCGCATGCTACGAATGCGATCTATTGATGGTGCCCCGGAGAGGGACTCTGGCACTTGTACTTCCCAAGTGAGCTTAGCCGGCATCTCCACAAGAGTCTAACCACAAAAGGAACACCTCGAAGCTGGCTGCAAATGCAAGATTACAAGGAAAGCAGGACCCGCATGCAATGAATGTCATCTCTTGATGGTGCCCCGGATAGGAACCCTGGCACTTGTACTTCCCAAGTGAGCTTAGCAGGCATCTCCACGAGAGTCTATCCACAAAAGGAACACCTTGAAGCTGGCTGCGAATGCACAGCTTAGTAGGAAAGCAGTATCCGCATGCTACGAATGTGATCGCTTGATGCTGCCCCGGAGAGGAACTCTGGCACTTTTACTTCCCAAGTGAGCTTAGCCGGCAACTCCACGAGAGTCTATCCACAAAAGGAACACCTTGAAGCTGGCTGTGAATGCACAGCTTAGGAGGAATACAGTACCCGCATGCTACGAATGTGATCTCTTGATGGTGTCCCAGAGAGGAACTCTGCACTTGTACCACCCAAGAGAGCATAGCCGGCATCTCAACGAGAGTGTGTCCACAAAAGAAACACTTGAAGCTCCCGGCGAATGCACAGCTTAGGAGGTAAGCAGTAACGGCATGCTACGAATGTGATCTCGTGATGGTGTCCCTGAGAGGAACTCTGGCACTTGTACTTCCCAAGTGAGCTTAGCCGGCCTCTCCACGAGAGTCTATCCACAAAAGGAACACCTTGAAACTGGCTGCGAATGCACAGCTTAGCAGGAAAGCAGTACCCACATTCTACGAATGTGATCGCTTCATGGTGCCCCGGAGAGGAACTCTGCACTTGTATTTCCCAAGTTAGCTTAGCCGGCAACTCCACGAGACTCTATCCACAAAAGGAACACCTTGAAGCTGGTTGCGAATGCATAGGTTAGGAGGAAAGCAGTACCCGCATGCTACGAATGTGATCTCTTGATGGTGTTCCGGAGAGGAACTCTGGCACTTGTACTTCCCAAGTGAGCTTAGCCGGCATCTCCACCAGAGTCTATCCACAAAAGGAACACCTTGAAGCTGGCTGCGAATGAACAGATTAGGAGGAAAGCGGTACCCGCATGGAACGAATGCGATTTCTTGATGGTGCCCAGGAGAGGGACTCTGGCACTTGTACTTCCCAAGTGAACTTAGCCGGCATCTCCACAAGAGTCTATCCACAAATGGAACACCTCGAAGCTGGCTGCGAATGCACAGATTAGGAGGAAAGCAGTACACGAATGCTTCGAATGTGATCTCTTGATGGTGCCCCGGAGAGGATCTCTGGCAGTTGTACTTCCCAAGTGAGCTTAGCCGGCATCTCCACAAGAGTCTGTCCACAAAAGGAACACCTCGAAGCTGGCTGCGAATGCAAGCTTAGGAGGAAAGCAGTACCAGCATGCTACGAATGTCATCTCTTCATTGTGCCCCGGAAAGGAACTCTGGCACTTGTACTTCCCAAGTGAGCTTAGCCGGCCTCTCCACGAGAGTCTATCCACAAAATGAACACCTTGAAGTTGGCTACGAAAGCACAGCTTAGGAGGAATGCAGTACCCGCATGCTACAAATGTGATATCTTGATGGTGCCCCGGAGGGGAACTCTGCACTTGTACTTCCCAAGTGAGCTTAGCCAGCATCTCCACGAGAGTCTATCCCCAAAAGGAACATCTTGAAGCTACCAGCCAATGCACAGATTAGGAGGAATGCAGTACCCGCATGCTACGAATGTGATCTCGTGATGGTGTCCCCGAGCTGAACTCTGCACTTGTACTTCCCAAGTGAGGTTAGCCGGCATCTCCACGAGAGTTTATCCACAAAAGAAACACCTTGAAGCTGGCTGCGAATGCACAGCTTAGGAGAAAAGCAGTACCCGCATGCTACGAATGTGATCTCGTGATGGTGTCCAGGAGAGAAAATCTGGCACTTGTACTTCCAAAGTGAGCTTAGCCGGCATCTCTACCAGAGTCTATCCACAAAAGGAACACCTTGAAGCTGGCTGCGAATGCACAGATTAGGAGGAAAGCAGTACCCGCCTGCTACGAATGTAATCTCTTGATGGTTCCCCGGATATGGACTCTGGCACTTGTACTTCCCAAGTGAATTAGCCGGCATCTCCACAAGAGTCTATCCACAAAAGGAACACCTCGAAGCTGGCTGCGAATGCAAGCTTAGGAGGAAAGAAGTACCGGCATGCTACGAATGTCATCTCTTCATGGTGCCCGGGAAAGGAACTCTGGCACTTGTACTTCCCAAGTGAGCTTAGCCGGCCTCTCCACGAGAGTCTATCCAGAAAAGAAACACCTCGAAGCTGGCTGTGAATGCACAGCTTAGCAGGAAAGCAGTACCCACATTCTAGGAATGTGATCGCCTCATGGTGCCCAGGAGAGGAATTCTGCACTTGTACTTCCCAAGTGAGCTTAACCGGCATTTCCACGAGAGTCTATCCACATAAGGAACACCTTGAAGCTGCCGACGAATGCACAGATTAAGAGGAAAGCAGTACACGAATGCTACGAATGTGATCTCCTGATGGTGCCCCGGAAAGGAACTCTGGCACTTGTTCTTCCCAAGTGAGCATAGCCGGCATTTCCACAAGAGTCTATCCACAAAAGGAACACCTCGAAGCTGGCTGCGAATTCAAGCTTAGGAGGAAAGCAGTACCCACATGCTACGAATGTCATCTCTTCATGGTGCCCCGGAAAGGAACTCTGGCACATGTACCTCCCAAGTGAGCTTAAACGGCATCTCCACCAGACTCTATCAACAAAAGGAAAACCGCGAAGCCGGCTGCGAATGCAAGGTTAGGAGGAAAGCAGTACCCGCATGCAACGAATGTCATCTCTTGATGGTGCCCCGGATAGGAAGCCTGGCACTTGTACTTCCCAAGTGAGCTTAGCCGGCATCTCCACGAGAGTCTATCCACAAAAGGAACACCTTGAAGCTGGCTGCGAATGCACAGCTTAGAAGGAAAGCAGTACCCGCATGCTTCGAATGTGATCGCTTGATGCTGCCCCGGAGAGGAACTCTGGCACTTGTACTTCCCAAGTGAGCTTAGCCGGGCTCTCCACGAGAGTCTATCCACAAAAGGAACAACTTGAAGCTGGCTGTGAATGCACAGCTTAGGCGGAAAGCAGTACCCGCATGCTACGAATGTCATCCCTTCATGGTGCCCGGGAAAGGAACTCTGGCACTTGTACTTCCCAATTGAGCTTAGCCGGCATCTCCACGAGAGTCTATCCACAAAAAGAAAACCTTGAAGCTGGCTGCGAATGCGCAGCTTAGGAGGAAAGCACTACCCGCATGCTACGAATGTGATCTCTTGATGGTGCTCCGGAAAGGAACCCTGGCTCTTGTACATCCCAAGTGAGCTTAGCCGGCATCTCCACGAGAGTCTATCCACAAAAGGAACACCTTGAGGCTGGCTGCGAATGCACAGCTTAGGAGGAAAGCAGTACCCGCATGCTACGAACGTGATATCTTGTTGGTGCCCCGGAAAGGAACTCTGGCACTTGTACCTCCCAAGTGAGCTTAGCCGGCATTTCCACGAGAGTCTATCCACAAAAGGAACACCTTGAAGCTGCCGGCGAATGCACAGATTAGGAGGAAAGCAGTACACGAATGCTACGAATGTGATCTCCTGATGGTGCCCCGGAAAGGAACTCTGGCACTTGTACTTCCCAAGTGAGCTTAGTCGGCATCTCCACAAGAGTCTAACCACAAAAAGAACACCTCGAAGCTGGGTGCAAATGCAAGATTAGAAGGAAAGCAGTACCCGCATGCAACGAATGTCATCTCTTGATGGTGCCCCGGATAGGAACCCTGGCACTTGTACTTCCCAAGTGAGCTTAGCCGGCATCTCCACGAGAGTCTATCCACAAAAGGAACACCTTGAAGCTGGCTGCGAATGCACAGCTTAGTAGGAAAGCAGTACCCGCATGCTACGAACGTGATATCTTGTTGGTGCCCCGGAAAGGAACTCTGGCACTTGTACCTCCCAAGAGAGCATAGCCGGCATCTCCACGAGAGTGTGTCCACAAAAGAAACACTTGAAGCTCCCGGCGAATGCACAGCTTAGGAGGAAAGCAGTAACGGCATGCTACGAATGTGATCTCGTGATGGTGTCCCGGAGAGGAACTCTGGCACTTGTACTTCCCAAAAGAGCTTAGCCGGCATCTCCACCAGAGTCTATCCACAAAAGGAACACCTTGAAGCTGGCTGCGAATGAACAGATTAGGAGGAAAGCGGTACCCGCATGCTATGAATGCGATCTCTTGATGGTGCCCCGGAGAGGGACTCTGGCATTTGTACTTCCCAAGTGAACGTAGCCGGCATCTCCACAAGAGTATATCCACAAAAGGAACACCTTGAAGATGGCTGCGAATGCACAGATTAGGAGGAAAGTGGTACCTGCATGCTAAGAATGTGATCTCATGATGGTGCCCCGGAGAGGAACTCCTGCACTTGTACCTCCCAAGTGAGCTTAGCGGGCATATCCACGAGAGTCTATCCAGAAAAGGAACACTTCGAAGCTTGGTTCGAATGCAAGCTTAGGAGGAAAGCAGTACCCGCATGCTACGAATGTCATCACTTTATGGTGCCCCGGAAAGGAACTCTGGCACTTCTAATTCCCAAGTGAGCTTAGCCGGCATCTCCACGAGAGTCTATCCACAAAAAGAACACCTTGAAGCTGGCTGCGAATGCGCAGCTTAGGAGGAAAGCAGTACCCACATGCTACGAATGTGATCGCTTGATGGTGCCCCTGAGAGGAAATCCTGCACTTCTACATCCCAAGTGAGCTTAGCCGGCATCTCCACGAGAGTCTATCCACGAAAGTAACACCTTGAAGCTGCCGGCGAATGCACAGGTTAGGAGGAAAGCAGTACCCCCATGCTATGAATGTGAGCTCTTTATGGTGCCCTGGAGAGGAACTCTCGCACTTGTACTTCCCAAGTGAGTGTAGCTGGGATCTCCACGATAGTTTATCCACAAAAGGAACACCTTGAAGCTGCCGGGGAATGCACAGCTTAGCAGGAGAGCGCTACCCGCATGCTATGAATGTGATCTCTTGATGGTGCTCAGGAAAGGAACTCTGGCACTTGTACTTCCCAAGTGAGCTTAACCGGCATCTCAACAAGAGTCTATCCACAAAAGGACCACCTCGAAGCTGCCTACGAATGCACAGCTTAGGAGGAAAGCAGTACCCGCATGCTACGAATGTGATCTCTTGATGGTGTCCCTGAAAGGAACTCTGGCATTTGTACTTCCCAAGTGAACTTAGCTGGGGTCTCCACAAGAGTTTATCCACAAAAGGAACACCTTGAAGGTGGCTGGGAATGCACAGCTTAGGAGGAAAGCAGTACCCACATGCTACGAACGTGATCTCTTGATGGTGCCCCGGAAAGGAAAGCTGGCACTTGTACTTCCCAAGTGAGCTTAGCCGGCATCTCCACGAGAGTCTATCCACAAAAGGAACACCTTGAAGCTGGCTGCGAATGAAGAGATTAGGAGGAAAGCGGTACCCGCATGGTACGAATGTCATCTCTTGATGGTGCCCGGAGACGAACTCTGGGGCTTGTACCTCCAAACCGAGCATAGCCGGCTTTTCCACGAGAGGCTATCCTCAAAAGGAACACCTTGAAGCTGCCGGCGAGTGCACAGCTTAGGAGGAGAGCAGTACCCACATGCTACGAATGTGATCTCTTGATGGTGCCCCGGAAAGGAACTCTGGCACTTTTACTTCCCAAGTGAGCTTAGCCGGCATCACCACGAGAGTTTATACACAAAAGGAACACCTTGAAGCTGCCAGCGAATGCACAGCTTAGCAGGAAAGCAGTACCCACATGCTACGAATGTGATCTCATGATGGTGCTCCGGAAAGGAACTCTGGCACTTGTACTTCACAAGTGAGCTTAGCCGGCATCTCCACAACAGTCTATCCACAAAAGGAACACCTAGAGGCTAGCTGCAAATGCAAGATTAGGAGGAAAGAAGTACCCGCATGCTATGAATGTGATCACTTGATGGTGCCCCAAGAAGGAAGTCTTGCACATGTACTTACCACGTGAGGTTAGCCGGCATCTCCACGAGAGTGTATCCACCAAAGGAACACCTTGAAGCTGGCTGCGAATGCACAGCTTAGGTGGATAAATGTACCCGCATGCTCCGAATGTGATCGCTTGATGTTGCCCGGGAGAGGAACTCTGGCACTTGTACCTCCCAAGGGAGCATCGTGGCATCTCCCCGAGAGTCTATCCACAAAAGGAACACCTTGAAGCTGGCTGCGAATACACAGATTTGGAGGAAAGCAGTACCCGCATGCTATGAATGTGATCTCTTGATGGTGCCCCGGAGAGGAACTCTGGCACTTGTACTTCCCAAGTGAGCTTAGCCGGCATCTCCACGAGAGTCTATCCACAGAAGGAACACCTTGAACCTGGCTGTGAATGCACAGATTAGGAGGAAAGCGGTACCTGCCTCCTAAGAATGTGATCTGTTGATGGTGCCCCGGAGAGGAACTCTGGCACTTGTAAATCCCAAGTGAGCTTAGCCCGCATCTCCACGAGAGTCTATCTAGAAAAGGAACACCTCGAAGCTGGCTGCAAATGCAAGCTTAGGAGGAAAGCAGTACCCGCATGCTACGAATGTCATCTCTTCATGGTGCCCGGGAAAGGAACTCTGGCACTTGTACTTCCCAAGTGAGCTTAGCCGGCCTCTCCACGAGAGTCTATCCACAAAAGGAACACCTTGAAGCTGGCTGCGAATGCACAGATTAGGAGGAAAGCGGTACCTGCATGCTACGAATGTGATCACTTGATGGTGCCCAGGAGAGGAACTCTGGCACTTGTACCACCCAAGTGAGAATAGCCGGCATCTCCACGAGAGTTTGTCCACAAAAGGAACACCTTGAAGCTCCCGGCGAATGCACAGCTTAGGAGGAAAGCAGTACCCGCATGCTACGAACGTGATATCTTGATGGTGCCCCGGAAAGGAACTCTGGCACTTGTACTTCCCAAGTGAGCTTAGCCGGCATCTCCACAAGAGTCTAACCACAAAAGGAACACCTCGAAGCTTGTTGCAAATGCAAGATTAGGAGGAAAGCAGTACCCGGATGCAATGAATGTCATCTCTTGATGGTTCCCCGGATAGGAACCCTGGCACTTGTACTTCCCAATTGAGCTTAGCCCGCATCTCCACGAGAGTCTATCCACAAAAGGAACACCTTGAAGCTGGCTGCGAATGCACAGCTTAGTAGAAAAGCAGTACCCGCATGCTATGAATGGGATCGCTTGATGCTGCCTCGGAGAGGAACTCTGGCACTTTTACTTCCCAAGTGAGCTTAGCCGGCAATTCCACGAGAGTCTATCCACAAAAGGAACACCTTGAAGCTGGCTGTGAATGCACAGCTTAGGAGGAATGCAGTACCCGCATGCTACGAATGTGATCTCGTGATGGTGTCCCAGAGAGGAACTCAGCACTTGTACCACCCAAGAGAGCATAGCCGGCATCTCCAAGAGAGTGTGTCCACAAAAGAAACACTTGAAGCTCCCGGCGAATGCACTGCTTAGGAGGAAAGCAGTAACCGCATGGTACGAATGTGATCTCGTGATGGTGTCCCGGAGAGGAACTCTGGCACTTGTACTTCCCAGGTGAGCTTAGCCGGGCTCTCCACGAGAGTCTATCCACAAAAGGAACACCTCGAAGCTGGCTGCGAATGCACAGCTTAGCAGGAAAGCATTACCCACATTCTACGAATGTGATCGCTTCATGGTTCCCCGGAGAGGAACTCTGCACTTGTACTTCCCAAGTGAGCTTGCCGGCAACTCCACGAGACTCTATCCACAAAAGGAACACCTTGAAGCTGGTTGCGAATGCACAGGGTAGGAGGAAAGCAGTACCCGCATGCTACGAATGTGATCTCTTGATGGTGTCCCGGAAAGGAACTCTGGCATTTGTACTTCCCAAGTGAGCTTAGCCAGCATGTTCACAAAGTCTATACACAAAAGGAACACCTCGAAGCTGGCTGCGAATGCAAGCTTAGGAGGAAAGCAGTACTGGCATGCTACGAATGTCATTTCTTCATGGTGACCCGGAAAGGAACTCTGGCACTTGTACTTCCCAAGTGAGCTTAGCCGGCCTCTCCACGAGAGTCTATCCACAAAAGGAACACTTTGAAGCTGGCTGCGAATGCACAGATTAGGAGGAAAGCGGTACCTGCATGCTACGAATGTGATCACTTGATGGTGCCCCGGAGAAGAACTCTGGCACTTGTACCACCCAAGTGAGCATAGCCGGCATCTCCACGAGAGTGTGTCCACAAAAGGAACACCTTGAAGCTCCTGGCGAATGCACAGCTTAGGAGGAAACCAGTACCCGCATGCTACGAATGTGATCTCTTGATGGTGCTCCGGAAAGGAACCCTGGCACTTGTACATCCCAAGTGAGCTTAGCCGGCATCTCCACGAGAGTCTATCCACAAAAGGAACACCTTGAGGCTGGCTGCGAATGCACAGCTTAGGAGGAAAGCAGTACCCGCATGCTACGAACGTGATATCTTGATGGTGCCCCGGAAAGGAACTCTGGCACTTGTACCTCCCAAGTGAGCTTAGCCGGCATTTCCACGAGAGTATATCCACAAAAGGAACACCTTGAAGCTGCCGGCGAATGCACAGATTAGGAGGAAAGCAGTACACGAATGCTACGAATGTGATCTCCTGATGGTGCCCCGGAAAGGAACTCTGGCACTTGTACTTCCCAAGTGAGCTTAGCCGGCATCTCCACAAGAGTCTAACCACAAAAGGAACACCTCGAAGCTGGCTGCAAATGCAAGATTAGAAGGAAAGCAGGACCCGCATGCAATGAATGTCATCTCTTGATGGTGCCCCGGATAGGAACCCTGGCACTTGTACTTCCCAAGTGAGCTTAGCCGGCAACTCCACGAGACTCTATCCACAAAAGGAACACCTTGAAGATGGCTGTGAATGCACAGCTTAGGAGGAATACAGTACCCGCATGCTACGAATGTGATCTCGTGATGGTGTCCCAGAGAGGAACTCTGCACTTGTACCACCCAAGAGAGCATAGCCGTCATCTCCACGAGAGTGTGTCCACAAAAGAAACACTTGAACCTCCCGGCGAATGCACAGCTTAGGAGGAAAGCAGTAACCGCATGCTACGAATGTGATCTCGTGATGGTGTCCCGGAGAGGAACTCTGGCACTTGTACTTCCCAAGTGAGCTTAGCCGGCATCTCCACCAGAGTCTATCCACAAAAGGAACACCTTGAAGCTGGCTGCGAATGAACAGATTAGGAGGAAAGCGGTACCTGCATGCTACGAATGTGATCTCTTGATGGTGCCCCGGAGAGGAACTCTGGCACTTGTACCTCCCAAGTGAGCTTACCCCGCATCTCCACGAGAGTCTATCCACAAAAGGAACACCTTGAAGCTGCCGGCGAATGCACAGATTAGGAGGAAAGCAGTACACGAATGCTACGAATGTGATCTCTTGATGGTGCCCCGGAGAGGAACTCTGGCACTTGTACTTCCCAAGTGAGCTTAGCCGGCATCTCCACAAGAGTCTATCCACAAAAGGAACACCTCGAAGCTGGCTGCGAATGCAAGCTTAGGAGGAAAGCAGTACCAGCATGCTACGAATGTCATCTCTTCATGGTGCCCCGGAAAGGAACTCTGGCACTTGTACTTCCCAAGTGAGCTTAGTCGGCCTCTCCACGAGATTCTATCCACAAAATGAACACCTTGAAGTTGGCTACGAAAGCACAGCTTAGGAGGAATGCAGTACCCGCATGCTACGAATGTGATCTCGTGATGGTGTCCCGGAGCTGAACTGTGAACTTGTACTTCCCAAGTGAGGTTAGCCGGCACCTCCACGAGAGTTTATCCACAAAAGAAACACCTTGAAGCTGGCTGCAAATGCACAGCTTAGGAGAAAAGCAGTACCCGCATGCTACGAATGTGATCTCGTGATGATGTCCCAGAGAGGAAATCTGGCCCTTGTACTTCCAAAGTGAACTTAGGCCGGCAACTCTACCAGAGTCTATCCACAAAAGGAACACCTTGAATCTGGCTGCGAATGCACAGATTAGGAGGAAAGCGGTACCCGCCTGCTACGTATGTGATCTCTTGATGGTGCCCCGGAGAGGGACTCTGGCACTTGTACTTCCCAAGTGAATTAGCCGGCATCTCCACAAGAGTCTATCCACAAAAGGAACACCTCGAAGCTGGCTGCGAATGCAAGCTTAGGAGGAAAGAAGTACCGGCATGCTACGAATGTCATCTCTTCATGGTTCCCGGGAAAGGAACTCTGGCACTTGTACTTCCCAAGTGAGCTTAGCCAGCCTCTCCACGAGAGTCTATCCAGAAAAGAAACACCTCGAAGCTGGCTGTGAATGCACCGCTTAGCAGGAAAGCAGTACCCACATTCTACGAATGTGATCGCTTCATGGTGCCCCGGAGAGGAATTCTGCACTTGTACTTCCCAAGTGAGCTTAGCCGGCATTTCCACGAGAGTCTATCCACAAAAGGAACACCTTGAAGCTGCTGGCGAATGCACAGCTTAGGAGGAAAGCAGTACCCGCATGCTACGAATGTCATCTCTTCATGGTGCCCGGGAAAGGAACTCTGGCACTTGTACTTCCCAAGTGAGCTTAGCCGGCCTCTCCACGAGAGTCTATCCACAAAAGGAACACCTTGAAGCTGGCTGCGAATGCACAGCTTAGCAGGAAAGCAGTATCCACATTCTACGAATGTGATCGCTTCATGGTGCCCCGGAGAGGAATTCTGCACTTGTATTTCCCAAGTTAGCTTAGCCGGCAACTCCACGAGACTCTATCCACAAAAGGAACACCTTGAAGCTGGTTGCGAATGCATAGGTTAGGAGGAAAGCAGTACCCGCATGCTACGAATGTGATCTCTTGATGGTGTCCCGGAGAGGAACTCTGGCATTTGTACTTCCCAAGTGAGCTTAGCCGGCATCTCCACCAGAGTCTATCCACAAAAGGAACACCTTGAAGCTGGCTGCGAATGAACAGATTAGGAGGAAAGCGGTACCCGCATGCTACGAATGCGATCTCTTGATGGTGCCCCGGAGAGGGACTCTGGCACTTGTACTTCCCAAGTGAACTTAGCCGGCATCTCCACAATAGTCTATCCACAAAAGGAACACCTTGAAGATGGCTGCGAATGCACAGATTAGGAGGAAAGCGGTACCTGCATGCTAAGAATGTGATCTCTTGATGGTGCCCCGGAGAGGAACTCTGGCACTTGTACCTCCCAAGTGAGCTTACCCCGCATCTCCACGAGAGTCTATCCACAAAAGGAACACCTTGAAGCTGCTGGCGAATGTACAGATTAGGAGGAAAGCAGTACACGAATGCTTCGAATGTGATCTCTTGATGGTGCCCCGGAGAGGAACTCTGGCACTTGTACCTCCCAAGTGAGCTTAGCCGGCCTCTCCACGAGAGTCTATCCACAAAATGAACACCTTGAAGTTGGCTACGAAAGCACAGCTTAGGAGGAATGCAGTACCCGCATGCTAGGAATGTGATATCTTGATGGTGCCCCGGAGGGAAACTCTGCACTTGTACTTCCCAAGTGAGCTTAGCCAGCATCTCCACGAGAGTCTATCCACAAAAGGAACATCTTGAAGCTGCCAGCGAATGCACAGATTAGGAGGAATGCAGTACCCGCATGCTACGAATGTGATCTCGTGATGGTGTCCCGGAGCTGAACTCTGCACTTGTACTTCCCAAGTGAGGTTAGCCGGCACCTACACGAGAGTTTATCCACAAAAGAAACACCTTGAAGCTGGCTGCGAATGCACAGCTTAGGAGAAAAGCAGTACCCGCATGCTACGAATGTGATCTCGTGATGGTGTCCCGGAGAGGAAATCTGGCACTTGTACTTCCAAAGTGAGCTTAGCCGGCATCTCTACCAGAGTCTATCCACAAAAGGAACACCTTGAAGCTGGCTGCGAATGCACAGATTAGGAGGAAAGCGGTACCCGCCTGCTACGAATGTAATCTCTTGATGGTGCCCCGGATATGGACTCTGGCACTTGTACTTCCCAAGTGAATTAGCCGGCATCTCCACAAGAGTCTATCCACAAAAGGAACACCTCGAAGCTGGCTGCGAATGCAAGCTTAGGAGGAAAGAAGTAACGGCATGCTACGAATGTCATCTCTTCATGGTGCCCCGGAAAGGAACTCTGGCACTTGTACTTCCCAAGTGAGCTTAGCCGGCCTCTCCACGAGAGTCTATCCAGAAAAGAAACACCTCGAAGCTGGCTGTGAATGCACAGATTAGCAGGAAAGCAGTACCCACATTCTACGAATGTGATCGCTTCATGGTGCCCAGGAGAGGAATTCTGCACTTGTACTTCCCAAGTGAGCTTAGCCGGCATTTCCACGAGAGTCTATCCACAAAAGGAACACCTTCAAGCTGCCGACGAATGCGCAGATTAGGAGGAAAGCAGTACCCGCATGCTACGAATGTCATCTCTTCATGGTGCCCGGGAAAGGAACTCTGGCACTTGTTCTTAGCAAGTGAGCGTAGCCGGCATCTCCACAAGAGTCTATCCACAAAAGGAACACCTCGAAGCTGGCTGCGAATTCAAGCTTAGGAGGAAAGCAGTACCCGCATGCTACGAATGTCATCTCTTCATGGTGCCCCGGAAAGGAACTCTGGCACATGTACCTCCCAAGTGAGCTTAAACGGCATCTCCACCAGACTCTATCAACAAAAGGAAAACCGCGAAGCCGGCTGCGAATGCAAGCTTTGGAGGAAAGCAGTACCCGCATGCAACGAATGTCATCTCTTGATGGTGCCCCGGATAGGAAGCCTGGCACTTGTACTTCCCAAGTGAGCTTAGCCGGCATCTCCACGAGAGTCTATCCACAAAAGGAACACCTTGAAGCTGGCTGCGAATGCACAGCTTAGTAGGAAAGCATTACCCGCATGCTACGAATGTGATCGCTTGATGCTGCCCCGGAGAGGAACTCTGGCACTTGTATTTCCCAAGTGAGCTTAGCCGGCAACTCCACGAGAGTCTATCCACAAAAGGAACACCTTGAAACTGGCTGTGAATGCACAGCTTAGGAGGAAAGCAGTACCCGCATGCTACGAATGTGATCTCGTGATGGTGTCCCAGAGAGGAACTCTGCACTTGTACTACCCAAGAGAGCATAGCCGGCATCTCCACGAGAGTGTGTCCACAAAAGGAACACCTTGAAGCTCCCAGCGAATGCACAGCTTAGGAGGAAAGCAGTACCCGCATGCTACGAATGTGATCTCTTGATGGTGCCCCGGAAAGAAACTCTGGCATTTGTACTTCCCAAGTGAGCTTAGCCGGCATCTCCACGAGAGTCTATCCACAAAAGGCACACCTTGAAGCTGGCTGTGAATGCACAGCTTAGGAGGAAAGCAGTACCCACATACTACGAATGTCATCTCTTCATGGTGCCCGGGAAAGGAACTCTGGCACTTGTACTTCCCAATTGAGCTTAGCCGGCAACTCCACGAGAGTCTATCCACAAAAGGAACACCTTGAAGCTGGCCGCGAATGCACAGCTTAGCAGGAAAGCAGTACCCACATTCTACGAATGTGATCGCTTCATGGTGCCCCGGAGAGGAACTCTGCACTTGTACTTCCCAAGTGAGCTTAGCCGGCAACTCCACGAGACTCTATCCACAAAAGGAACACCTTGAAGCTGGTTGTGAATGCATAGGTTAGGAGTAAAGCAGTACCCGCATGCTACGAATGTGATCTCTTGATGGTGTCGCGGAAAGGAACTCTGGCATTTGTACTTCCCAAGTGAGCTTAGCCGGCATTTCCACAAAAGTCTATCCACAAAAGGAACACCTTGAAGCTGGCTGCAAATGCACAGCTTAGGAGGAAAGCTGTACCCGCATGCTATGAATGTGATCTCTTGATGGTGCCCCGGAGAGGAACTCTGGCTCTTGTAATTCCCAAGTGAGCTTAGGCGGCATCTCCACGAGAGTCTATCCACATAAGGAACACCTTGAAGCTGCCTGCGAATGCACAGATTAGGAGGAAAGCGGTACCTGCATGCTACGAATGTGATCAGTTGATAGTGCCCCGGAGAGGAACTCTGGCCCTTGTACCACCCAAGTGAGCATATCCGGCATCTCCACGAGAGTGTGTCCACAAAAGGAACACCTTGAAGCCACCGGCGAATGCACAGCTTAGGAGGAAAGCAGTACCCGAATGCTACGAACGTGATCTCTTGATGTTGCCCCGGAAAGGAACTCTGGCAATTGTACTTCCCAAGTGAGCTTAGCCGGCATCTCCAACAGAGTCTATCCACAAAACGAACACCTTGAAGCTGCCGGCGAATGCACAGCTTAGGAGGAAAGCAGTACCCGCATGCTACGAATGTGATCTCTTGATGGTGCCCTGGAGAGGAACTCTTGCACTTGTACTTCCCAAGTGAGCTTAGCCGGCATCTCCACGAGAATCTATCCACAAAAAGAACACCTTGAAGCTGGCTGCAAAAGCACAGCTTGGGAGGAAAGCAGTACCCGCATGCTATGAATGTCATCTCTTGATGGTGCCCCGGAGGGGAACTCTGCACTTGTACTTCCCAAGTGAGCTTAGCCGGCACCTCCACGAGAGTTTATCCAGAAAAGGAACACCTTGAAGCTGGCTGCGAATGCACAGCTTAGGAGGAAAGAAGTACTCGCATGCTACGATTGTGATCTCTTGATGGTGCCCCGTAGAAGAACTCTGGCACTTGTACCTCCCAAGTGAGCTTAACCGGCATCTCCGACAGACTCTATCAACAAAAGGAACACCTCGAAGCCGTCTGCGAATGCAAGCTTAGGAGGAAAGCAGTACTCGCATGCTACGAATATGTTCGCTTCATGGTGCCCCAGAAAGGAACTCTGGCACTTGTACTTCCCAAGTGAGCTTAGCCGGCATCTCCACAAGAGTCTATTCACAAAAGGAACACCTCACATCTGGCTGCGAATGCAAGCTTAGGAGGAAAGCAGTACTCGCATGCAACGAATGTCATCTTTTGATGGTGCCCTGGATAGGAGCCCTGGCACTTCTACTACCAAAGTGATCTTAGCCGGCATCTCCACGAGAGGCTATCCACAAAAGGAACACCTTGAAGCTGGCTGCGAATGCACAGATTAGGAGGAAAGCGGTACCGGCATGCTAAGAATGTGATCTCGTGATGGTGCCCCGGATAGGAACCCTGGCACTTGTACTTCTCACGTGAGCTTAGCCGGCGTTTCCACGAGAGTCTATCCACAAAAGGAACACCTTGAAGCTGCCGGTGAATGCACAGATTAGGAGGAAAACAGTACACGAATGCTACGAATGTCATCTCTTGATGGTGCCCCGGATAGGAACCCTGGCACTTGTACTTCCCACGTGAGCTTAGCCGGCATCTCCACGAGCGTCTATCCACAAAAGGAACACCTTGAAGCTGACTGCGAATGCACAGCTTAGTAGGAAAGCAGTACCCGCATGCTACGAATGTGATCGCTTGATGCTGCCCCGGAGAGGAACTCTGGCACTTGTACTTCCCAAGTGAGCTTAGCCGGCAACTCCACGATAGTCTGTCCACAAAAGGAACACCTTGAAGCTGGCTGTGAATGCACAGCTTCGGAGGAAAGCAGTACCCGCATGCTACAAATGTGATCTCGTGATGGTGTCCCAGAGAGGAACTCTGCACTTGTACCACCCAAGAGAGCATAGCCGGCATCTCCACGAGAGTGTGTCCACAAAAGGAACACCTTGAAGCTCCCGGCGAATGCACAGCTTAGGAGTAAAGCAGTACCCGCATGCTACGAATGTGATCTCTTGATGGTGCCCCGGAAAGGAACTCTGGCATTTGTACTTCCCAAGTGAGCTTAGCCGACATCTCCACGAGAGTCTATCCACAACAGGAACACCTTGAAGCTGGCTGTGAATGCACAGCTTAGAAGGAAAGCAGTACCCGCATGCTACGAATGTGATCTCGTGATGGTGTCCCAGAGAGGAACTCTGCACTTGTACTTCCCAATTGAGCTTAGCCGGCACCTCCACGAGAGTTTATCCACAAAAGAAACACCTTGAAGCTGGCTGCCAATGCACAGCTTAGGAGAAAAGCAGTACCCGCATGCAACGAATGTCATCTCTGGATGGTGCCCGGGAAAGGAACTCTGGCACTTGTACTTCCCAAGTGATCTTAGCCAGCATCTCCACAAGAGTCTATCCACAAAAGGAACACATCGAAGCTGGCTGCGAATGCAAGCTTAGGAGGAAAGCAGTACCGGCATGCTACGAATGTCATCTCTTCATGGTGCCCGGGAACGGAACTCTGGCACTTGTACTTCCCAAGTGAGCTTAGCCGGCCTCTCCACGAGAGTCTATCCACAAAAGGAACACCTTGAAGCTGGCTGCGAATGCACAGCTTAGCAGGAAAGCAGTACCCACATTCTACGAATGTGATCGCTTCATGGTGCCCCGGAGAGGAACTCTGCACTTGTACTTCCCAAGTGAGCTTAGCCGGCAACTCCACGAGACTCTATCCACAAAAGGAACACCTTGAAGCTGCCGGCGAATGCACAGCTTAGGAGGAAAGCAGTACCCGCATGCTACGAATGTGATCTCTTGATGGTGCCATGGAGAGGAACTCTGGCACTTGTACTTCCCAAGTGAGCTTAGCCGGCATCTCCACGAGAGTCTATCCACAGAAGGAACACCTTGAAGCTGGCTGCGAATGCACAGATTAGGAGTTAAGCGGTAACTGCATGCTAAGAATGTGATCTCTTGATGGTGCCCCGGAGAAGAACTCTGGCACTTTTACCTCCCAAGTGAGCTTAACCGGCATCTCCTCCAGACTCTATCAGCAAAAGGAACACCTCGAAGCCGTCTGCGAATGCAAGCTTAGGAGGAAAGCAGTACTCGCATGCTGCAAATATGATCGCTTCATGATGCCCCAGAAAGGAACTCTGGCACTTGTACTTCCCAAGTGAGCTTAGCCGGTATCTCCACAAGAGTCTATCCACAAAAGGAACACCTCGAAGCTGGCTGGGAATTCAAGCTTAGGAGGAAAGCAGTACCCGCATGCAACGAATGTCATCTCTTGATGGTGCCCCGGATAGGAACCCTGGCACTTCTACTACCCAAGTGAGCTTAGCCGGCATCTCCACGAGAGTGTGTCCACAAAAGGAACACCTTGAAGCTGGCTGCGAATGCACAGATTAGGAGGAAAGCGGTACCGGCATGCTAAGAATGTGATCTCTTGATGGTGCCCCGGAAAGGAACTCTGGCACTTGTACCTCCCAAGTGAGCTTACCCGGCATTTCCACGAGAGTCTATCCACAAAAGGAACACCTTGAAGCTGCCGGCCAATGCACAGCTTAGGAGGAAAGCAATACACGAATGCTACGAATGTGATCTCCTGATGGTGCCCCGGAAAGGAACTCTGGCACTTGTACTTCCTAAGTGAGCTTAGCGTGCATCTCCACAAGAGTCTATCCACAAAAGGAACACCTCGAAGCTGGCTGCGAATGCAAGCTTAGGAGGAAAGCAGTACCCGCATGCTACGAATGTCATCTCTTCATGGTGCCCCGGAAAGGAACTCTGGCACTTGTACCTCCCAAGTGAGCTTAACCGGCATTTCCACCAGACTCTATCAACAAAAGGAAAACCGCGAAGCCGGCTGCGAATGCAAACTTAGGAGGAAAGCAATATTCGCATGCTACGAATATGATCGCTTGATGGTGCCCCAGAAAGGAACTCTGGCACTTATACTTCCCAAGTGAGCTTAGCCGGCATCTCCACAAGAGTCTATCCACAAAAGGAACACCTCGAAGCTGGCTGCGAATGCAAGCTTAGGAGGAAAGCAGTACCCGCATGCAAGGAATGTCATCTCTTGATGGTGCCCCGGATAGGAACCCTTGCACTTCTACTTCCCAAGTGAGCTTAGCCGGCATCTCCACCAGAGTCTATCCACAAAAGGAACACCTTGAAGCTGGCTACGAAAGCACAGCTTAGGAGGAAAGGAGTACCCGCATGCTACGAATGTGATCTCTTGATGGTACCCCGGAGGGGAACTCTGCACTTGTACTTCCCATGTGAGCTTAGCCGGCACCTCCACGAGAGTTTATCCACAAAAGAAACACCTTGAAGCTGGCTGTGAATGCACAGCTTAGGAGAAAAGCAGTACCCGCATGCAATGAATGTGATCTCGTGATGGTGTCCTGGAGAGGAACTCTGGCACTTGTACTTCCCAAGTGAGCTTAGCCGGCATCTCCACGAGAGTCTATCCACAAAAGGAACACCTTGAAGCTGGCTGCGAATGCACAGATTAGGAGGAAAGCGGTTCCCGCATTCTCCGAATGTGATCACTTGATGGTGCCCCGGAGAGGAACTCTGGCACTTGTACTTCCCAAGTGAGCTTAGCTGGCATCTCCACTAGAGTTTATCCACAAAAGGAACACCTTTAAGCTGCCGGCGAATGCACAGCTTAGCAGGAAAGCACTATCCGCATGCTATAAATGTGATCTCTTGATAGTGCCCCAGAAAGGAACTCTGGCACTTCTATTTCCCAAGTGAGCTTAGCCGGCATCTCCATGAGAGTCTATCCCCAATGGAACACCTTGAAGCTGGCTGTGAATGCACAGCATAGGAGGAAAGCAGTACCCGCATGCTACGAATGTGATCTCTAGATGTTGCCCCTTAAAGGAACTCTGGCACTTGTACTTCCCAAGTGAGCTTAGCCGGCATCTCCAAGAGAGTCTTTCCACAAAAGGAACACCTTGAAGCTGGCTGCAAATGCACAGCTTGGGAGGAATGCGGTACCCGCATGCTACGAATGTGATCTCTTGATGCTGCCCTGGAGAGGAACTCTGGCACTTGTACTTCCCACGTGAGCTTAGCCGGCATCTCCACCAGAGTCTATCCACAAAAGGAACACCTTGAAGCTGACTGCGAATGCACAGCTTAGGAGCAAAGCGGTACCCGCATGCTACGAATGTGATCGCTTGATGGTTCCCCAGAAAGGAACTCTGGCACTTGTACTTCGCAAGAGAGTTTAGCTGCACAACCTTTGCCCCACATTGGCGAGCAGAAGCATTGCTAGTGGGTAGTTAGCCACCCAATACACCTGCGCCGTAGTACCACCCACTTCTCCCAGAGAACAGAGACTTCCCATTCCGAGCGTGCCCTCTTCGATTGGAAATGGTAGTTTACTGTCTTCGAAGCACAGTCATGGCCCACAGTGCTGCAGGAGTGCCATCTCTAAAGTGAATGGATAGCTGCCCTCCCTCGAGTGGGTAAAGGCCGAACACGAGCCGTGAGGGCACTTCCCCATGTGCAAAAGAAGAACAGACAACGGACATTTTCCCTTCAGGAAAAGGGCTCTAGGTTTCTCAAACGGAAAGACAAGCTGTCACAAGTAAGTCAGTATTGGAGAGAGGCAGAAGGCTGTACTTGGCAGAGGCTAGGGTAAGAGGTTTCTCAAAGCAGACTTCTCAAAGAGCAGAGAAGCAGAGGCCGGCTCCAGCGGCATCTCCACGAGAGTCTATCCACAAAAGGAACACCTTGAAGCTGGCTGCGAATGCACAGCTTAGGAGGAAAGCAGTACGCGCATGATACGAACGTGATCTCTTCATGGTGCCCCGGAGAGGAACTCTGGCACTTCTACTTCCCAAGTGAGCTTAGCGGGCATCTCCACGAGATTTTATCCACAAAAGGAACACCTTGAAGCTGCCGGCGAATGCACAGCTTAACAGGAAAGCACTACCCGCATGCTACGAATGTGATCTCTTGATGGTGCTCCGGAAAGGAACTCTGGCACTTGTACTTCCCAAGTGAGCTTAGCCGGCAACTCCACGAGACTCTATCCACAAAAGGAACACCTTGAAGCTGCCGGCGAATGCACAGCTTAGGAGGAAAGCAGTACCCGCATGCTACGAATGTGATCTCTTGATGGTGCCATGGAGAGGAACTCTGGCACTTGTACTTCCCAAGTGAGCTTAGCCGGCATCTCCACGAGAGTCTATCCACAGAAGGAACACCTTGAAGCTGGCTGCGAATGCACAGATTAGGAGTTAAGCGGTAACTGCATGCTAAGAATGTGATCTCTTGATGGTGCCCCGGAGAAGAACTCTGGCACTTTTACCTCCCAAGTGAGCTTAACCGGCATCTCCTCCAGACTCTATCAGCAAAAGGAACACCTCGAAGCCGTCTGCGAATGCAAGCTTAGGAGGAAAGCAGTACTCGCATGCTGCAAATATGATCGCTTCATGATGCCCCAGAAAGGAACTCTGGCACTTGTACTTCCCAAGTGAGCTTAGCCGGTATCTCCACAAGAGTCTATCCACAAAAGGAACACCTCGAAGCTGGCTGGGAATTCAAGCTTAGGAGGAAAGCAGTACCCGCATGCAACGAATGTCATCTCTTGATGGTGCCCCGGATAGGAACCCTGGCACTTCTACTACCCAAGTGAGCTTAGCCGGCATCTCCACGAGAGTGTGTCCACAAAAGGAACACCTTGAAGCTGGCTGCGAATGCACAGATTAGGAGGAAAGCGGTACCGGCATGCTAAGAATGTGATCTCTTGATGGTGCCCCGGAAAGGAACTCTGGCACTTGTACCTCCCAAGTGAGCTTACCCGGCATTTCCACGAGAGTCTATCCACAAAAGGAACACCTTGAAGCTGCCGGCCAATGCACAGCTTAGGAGGAAAGCAATACACGAATGCTACGAATGTGATCTCCTGATGGTGCCCCGGAAAGGAACTCTGGCACTTGTACTTCCTAAGTGAGCTTAGCGTGCATCTCCACAAGAGTCTATCCACAAAAGGAACACCTCGAAGCTGGCTGCGAATGCAAGCTTAGGAGGAAAGCAGTACCCGCATGCTACGAATGTCATCTCTTCATGGTGCCCCGGAAAGGAACTCTGGCACTTGTACCTCCCAAGTGAGCTTAACCGGCATTTCCACCAGACTCTATCAACAAAAGGAAAACCGCGAAGCCGGCTGCGAATGCAAACTTAGGAGGAAAGCAATATTCGCATGCTACGAATATGATCGCTTGATGGTGCCCCAGAAAGGAACTCTGGCACTTATACTTCCCAAGTGAGCTTAGCCGGCATCTCCACAAGAGTCTATCCACAAAAGGAACACCTCGAAGCTGGCTGCGAATGCAAGCTTAGGAGGAAAGCAGTACCCGCATGCAAGGAATGTCATCTCTTGATGGTGCCCCGGATAGGAACCCTTGCACTTCTACTTCCCAAGTGAGCTTAGCCGGCATCTCCACCAGAGTCTATCCACAAAAGGAACACCTTGAAGCTGGCTACGAAAGCACAGCTTAGGAGGAAAGGAGTACCCGCATGCTACGAATGTGATCTCTTGATGGTACCCCGGAGGGGAACTCTGCACTTGTACTTCCCAAGTGAGCTTAGCCGGCACCTCCACGAGAGTTTATCCACAAAAGAAACACCTTGAAGCTGGCTGTGAATGCACAGCTTAGGAGAAAAGCAGTACCCGCATGCAATGAATGTGATCTCGTGATGGTGTCCTGGAGAGGAACTCTGGCACTTGTACTTCCCAAGTGAGCTTAGCCGGCATCTCCACGAGAGTCTATCCACAAAAGGAACACCTTGAAGCTGGCTGCGAATGCACAGATTAGGAGGAAAGCGGTTCCCGCATTCTCCGAATGTGATCACTTGATGGTGCCCCGGAGAGGAACTCTGGCACTTGTACTTCCCAAGTGAGCTTAGCTGGCATCTCCACTAGAGTTTATCCACAAAAGGAACACCTTTAAGCTGCCGGCGAATGCACAGCTTAGCAGGAAAGCACTATCCGCATGCTATAAATGTGATCTCTTGATAGTGCCCCAGAAAGGAACTCTGGCACTTCTATTTCCCAAGTGAGCTTAGCCGGCATCTCCATGAGAGTCTATCCCCAATGGAACACCTTGAAGCTGGCTGTGAATGCACAGCATAGGAGGAAAGCAGTACCCGCATGCTACGAATGTGATCTCTAGATGTTGCCCCTTAAAGGAACTCTGGCACTTGTACTTCCCAAGTGAGCTTAGCCGGCATCTCCAAGAGAGTCTTTCCACAAAAGGAACACCTTGAAGCTGGCTGCAAATGCACAGCTTGGGAGGAATGCGGTACCCGCATGCTACGAATGTGATCTCTTGATGCTGCCCTGGAGAGGAACTCTGGCACTTGTACTTCCCACGTGAGCTTAGCCGGCATCTCCACCAGAGTCTATCCACAAAAGGAACACCTTGAAGCTGACTGCGAATGCACAGCTTAGGAGCAAAGCGGTACCCGCATGCTACGAATGTGATCGCTTGATGGTTCCCCAGAAAGGAACTCTGGCACTTGTACTTCGCAAGAGAGTTTAGCTGCACAACCTTTGCCCCACATTGGCGAGCAGAAGCATTGCTAGTGGGTAGTTAGCCACCCAATACACCTGCGCCGTAGTACCACCCACTTCTCCCAGAGAACAGAGACTTCCCATTCCGAGCGTGCCCTCTTCGATTGGAAATGGTAGTTTACTGTCTTCGAAGCACAGTCATGGCCCACAGTGCTGCAGGAGTGCCATCTCTAAAGTGAATGGATAGCTGCCCTCCCTCGAGTGGGTAAAGGCCGAACACGAGCCGTGAGGGCACTTCCCCATGTGCAAAAGAAGAACAGACAACGGACATTTTCCCTTCAGGAAAAGGGCTCTAGGTTTCTCAAAGGGAAAGACAAGCTGTCACAAGTAAGTCAGTATTGGAGAGAGGCAGAAGGCTGTACTTGGCAGAGGCTAGGGTAAGAGGTTTCTCAAAGCAGACTTCTCAAAGAGCAGAGAAGCAGAGGCCGGCTCCAGCGGCATCTCCACGAGAGTCTATCCACAAAAGGAACACCTTGAAGCTGGCTGCGAATGCACAGCTTAGGAGGAAAGCAGTACGCGCATGATACGAACGTGATCTCTTCATGGTGCCCCGGAGAGGAACTCTGGCACTTCTACTTCCCAAGTGAGCTTAGCGGGCATCTCCACGAGATTTTATCCACAAAAGGAACACCTTGAAGCTGCCGGCGAATGCACAGCTTAACAGGAAAGCACTACCCGCATGCTACGAATGTGATCTCTTGATGGTGCTCCGGAAAGGAACTCTGGCACTTGTACTTCCCAAGTGAGCTTAGCCGTCATCTCCACGAGAGTCTTTCCACAAAAGGAACACCTTGAATCTGTCAGCGAAAGCACAGCTTAGGAGGAAAGCAGTACACGCATGCTACGAATGTGATCTCTTGATGGTGTCCCGGAAAGGAACTCTGGCATTTGTACTTCCCAAGTGTGCTTAGCCGTCATCTCCACGAGAGTCTATCCACAAAAGGAACACCTTGAAGCTGCCGGCAAATGCACAGCTTAGGAGGAAAGCAGTACCCTCATGCTATGAATGTGATCTCTTGATGGTGCCCCGGAGAGGAACTCTGGCACTTGTACTTCCCAATTGAGCTTAGCTGGCATCTCCACGAGAGTTTATCCACAAAAGGAACACCTTGAAGGTGGCTGCGAATGCACAGCTTAGGAGGAAAGCAGTACCCGCATGCTTCGAATTTCATCTCTTGATGGTGCTGCGAAAAGGAACTCTGGCACTTGTACTTCCCAAGTCAGCTTAGCCGGCATCTCCACGAGAGTCTATCCACAACAGGAACACCTTGAAGCTGGCTGCAAATGCACAGGTTAGGAGGAAACCAGTACCCGCATGCTACGAATATGATCTCTTGATGGTGTCCCGGAAAGGAACTCTGGCACTTGTACTTCCCAAGTGAGCTTTGCCGGCATCTCCACGAGATTCTATCCACAAAAGGAACACCTTGAAGCTGCCGGCGAATGCACAACTTAGGTGGAAAGCAGTACCCGCATGCTACGAATGTGATCTCTTGATGGTGCCCCGGAGAGGAACTCTGGCACTTGTACTTCCCAAGTGACCTTAGCCGGCACCTCCACGAGAGTTTGTCCACAAGAGGAATACCTTGAAGCTGCCGGCGAATGCACAGCTTAGCAGGAATGCACTACTCGCATGCCACAAATATGATCTCTTGAATGTGCTCCGGAAAGGAACTCTGGCACTTGTACTTCCCAAGTGAGCTTAGCCGGAATTTCCACGAGAGTCTACCCACAAAAGGAACACCTTGAAGCTGGCTGCGAATGCAGAGATTAGGAGGAAAGCAGTACCCGCATGCTATGAATGTTATCTCTTGATGGTGCCCCGGAGAGGAACTCTGGCACTTGTACCTCCCAAGTGAGCTTAGCGGGCATCTCCATGAGAGTCTATCCACAAAAGGAACACCTTGAAGCTGGCTGCGAATGCACAGCTTAGGGGGAATGCTGTACCCGCATGCTACGAATGTGATCTCTTGATAGTGCTCTGGAAAGGAACTCTGGCACTTCTATTACCCAAGTGAGCTTAGCCGGCATCTCCATGAGAGTCTATCCACAAAGGAACACCTTGTAGCTGGCTGTGAATGCACAGCTTAGGAGGAAAGCAGTACCCGCATGCTACGAATTTGATCTCTAGATGTTGCCCCGTAAAGGAACTCTGGCACTTGTCCTTCCCAAGTGAGCTTAGCCGGCATCTACACGAGAGTCTATCCACAAAAGGAACACCTTGAAGCTGGCTGCGAATGCACAGCTTAGGAGGAAAGCAGTACCCGCATGCTACGAATGTGATCTCTGGATGGTTCCCCAGAAAGGAACTCTGGCACTTGTACTTCGCAAGTGAGCTTAGCTGCAGAACCTTTGCCCCACATTGGTGAGCAGAAACATTGCTAGTGGGCAGTGAGCCACCCAATACACCAGCGCAGTAGTACCACCCACTTCTCCTCGAGAACGGGGTGTTCCCATTCCGTGCGTGCCCTCTTCGAATGGAAATGGTAGTTTACTGTCTTTAAAGCACAGTCATGGCCCACAGCGCTGCAGGACTGCCATCTCTAAAGTGAATGGATAGCTGCCCTCCCTCGAGTGGGTAATGGCCGAACACCAGCCGTGAAGGCACTTCCCCGTGTGCAAAAGAAGAACAGACAACGGACATTTTCCCTTCAGGAAAAGGGCTCTAGGTTTCTCAAAGGGAAAGACAAGCTGTCACATGTAAGTCAGTATTGAAGAGAGGCAGAAGGCTGTACTTGGCAGAGGCTAGGGTAAGAGGTTCCTCAAAGCAGACTTCTCAAAGAGCATAGAAGCAGAGGCCGTCTCCAGCGGCATCTCCACGAGAGTCTATCCACAAAAGGAACACCTTGAAGCTGGCTGCGAATGCACAGCTTAGGAGGAAAGCGGTACCCGCATGCTACGAATGTGGTCGCTTGATGGTGCCCCGAGAGGAACTCTGGCACTTGTACCTCCCAAGTGAGCATAGCCGGCATCTCCACGAGAGTCTATCCACAAAAGGAACACCTTGAAGCTGGCTGCGAATGCACAGCTTTTGAGGAAATCGGTACCCGCATGCTACGAATGTGATCTCTTGATGGTGCCGCGGAGAGGAACTCTGGCACTTGTACTTCCTACGTGAGCTTAGCCAGCATCTCCACGAGAGTCTATCCACAAAAGGAACACTTTGAAGCTGACTGCGAATGCACAGCCTAGGAGGAAAGCAGTACCCGCATGCTACGAATGTGATCTCTTTATGGTGTCCCGGAAAGGAACTCTGGCACTTGTACTTCCCACGTGAGCTTAGCCGGCATCTCCACCAGAGTCTATCCACAAAAGGAACACCTTGAAGCTGGCTGCGAATGCACAGCTTAGGAGGAAAGCAGTACCCTCATGCTACGAATGTGATCTCTTGATGGTTCCCCGGAAAGGAACTCTGGCACTTGTACTTCCCAAGTGAGCTTAGCTGCACAACGTTTGCCCCACAGTGGCGAGCAGAAACATTGCTAGTCGGCAGTGAGCCACCCAATACACCGGCCCAGTAGTACCACCCACTTCTCCCAGTGAACCGAGACTTCCCATTCCGTGCCTGCCCTCTTCGAATGCAAATGGTAGTTTACTGTCTTCGAAGCACAGTCATGGCCCACAGCGCTGCAGGCGTGCCATCTCTAAAGTGAATGGGATGCTGACCACCCTCGAGTGGGTAAAGGCCGAACACCAGCCGTGAAGGCATTGCCCTGTGTGCAAAAGAAGAACAGAGAACGGATATTTTCCCTTCAGGAAAAGGGCTCTCTGTTTCTCCAAAGGAAAGCCCAGACGTGTCTTGCCTGAAGGAGACGTGCAGCAGCACCGTGAGTCCTTAATCGCGGTTCTGCTTTGTTCACAGGCAATAGGCTTTTCCTTTCTCCTTGGCATCTCGCATCACACACAGTTTTGGATTCAGAAACCTCCGTACCTCCACGACGCTCTGGGCCTCTTAAACAAAATCCAGCCTCGTTAGCCCTTCAGAGTAGCCCTGTGTTTGCCGAGTGAGGGGCAACACACTGCACTTTTCCTTCGCAATGCTAGATTTTCTGAGCACTACAACAGCTTCGGGAACACAGTTCTAAACTCCCTAACTCGCCAAGGAAGTCGGCCCCGTAGCCCTAGATGAGCTCAACTGAGAAAAGCACTCTGCTTATTTTTCCTTCAAACACCTCTTATGGGAAGTCTCCAATTCCTCAAGGAGAGAGTCAGCGTGCGTTCCAACTTCAACAGAAGCATGGTTCGTGGTATCACACTGTAGTCTTATGGACGATTCAGAGACCTCTTTGGCAATGTCTAGCATCCTTCTTTTAGGCAGTTCCCTGCACGGAATAGCGGGTATAGAATGACCGAAATCAGCCAAGCGCCCAGTAGGTAACTTATAGGGAGTGTGGGCAAGAGGATGATGCAAGAGGGAAGAGATATGGAACATATGTATATGTATAACTGATTCACTTTGTTGTAAAGGAAAAACTAACACACTATTGTAACACAGTTATACTCCAATAAAGATGTTAAAAAAAAAAGAATATTTTGAGTAATTGGCTGTATGTTAATGGCTATGCAACATATATAATTGATGAATGTAAATATTCACTCTAAATAACAATAATTCTCAAGGTATTAGAAAATACATAGTCATAATGATTCATATTCTATGAATATGATAATTAAGAGAAGTCAGACTAAAACTTTAGACAAGAATAACATGGTAGTTGGGAGGAAGCTAAATTAAGACAGAATTTAAAGAAGTGAATATTATATATTATGTTTAAGAAAGATACAGATATTGCTTAGATTTTTGTGAAAATTATGTAAAAATGAGAAATATTTTACAAATATAAATACCATATGAATGAAAAGAAAATATTTGTTCTCCAAAAAAGAAGGGCAAATAAAAGATAATAAAGGAAACGTGTAATCTAACAAGTCAGGGAAGGGGAAAAACATAAGCAAAGGGGAAGAAGGTAAATAGAAAACACAGAATAAAATGGTAGAAATAAGTCCAATATAATGGTAATCATAATAAAAGTAAACAGGTAATACTCACCTAATAGTTTTCTACTCTATATACTCAGAGATTTTCAGATTAGAGCAAAAGCAACAATTACAGAAACAAAGTCTAGCTCTATGTTTATGAGAAACATATATAAATCAAGGAACAGTGAAAGGTTGAAACTAAAGGGATAAAAAACAGGCAAATACTAGCAATACAAAAAAAGATAGTGCAACAATACTAATGTCAGATAAAATAGCATTTAATGAGACAAGCAGTAAAAAATACAAAGAAGGATATTTCATACTGATCAGAGAAACAGTCCACCAAAAATCATACACAGGTTATTCTGGGTGTTTCTGTGAGGGTGTTTTGGATGAGATTAACATTTATTTATTTTTAAAAATTTGTTTCTAGTAGTTACTCCTTCATTTAAAAAAAAAAAACATTTTATTGGAGTATAGTTGCTTTACAAAGTTGTGTTAGTTTTGTTTATTTGGGTTTTTTTTTAGGCCTCGCCATGCGGCATGTGGGATCCTAGTTCCCTGACAAGGGATCAAATCCATGTCCCCTGCATTGGGAGCACGGGGTCTTAACCACTGCACTGCCAGGGAATTCCTGAGATTAACATTTAAATTGATAGACTGAGTAAATCAGATTGCCCTCCCTAATCTAGGTGGGCCTCATGCAATCAGTTGAAGACCTGAATAGAACAAAAGGTTGACTCTCCTTCCAGTAAGAGGGGACTCTTCTAGCTTGACTGTCTTTGACCTGGGACATCTTTTTTTTTTTTTTTTTTCTGTTTTGGTTTGTATTGGAACTGTAACATCAACTCTCTTGGGTCTCAGACCTTTGGTCTGGGACTAGAACTATACCATCAGCATCTCTCCTGGGCCTCCAGTTTGCTGAATGCTGAAATTGGGACTTGTCATCCTCCATAATAACATACTCTATTTCCTATATCTATATCTATATTTACATTTATATTTATATCTATATCATCTTCTATATCTATCATTCCTATTGGTTGTGTTTCTCTGGTGAAACTTGACTAGTGAAGGGGAAAATAGATTTTCTTGATTCTCTGGTGCTTCCAGGCTGCTGTATGTGGGCTAGGCGGGTTCCAGTAGCCATGCAACAAAGAGAAGCAGGAGTGAAGACAAACCGTGAGCAGGAGTACAGGAAAAAGAAGCATCAAGGGAACATGCGGTGGCACAGAATCTGCTACACATGTCATAACTCATTCATTTATGTTACAATATTTTTTCTATATTTTGGAACATCTACTGTGTTGATGTCTGGGGTTAGGTGGGGATTTCTCACTCAAGGTAAGAGCCATGGATTCTTGAATTCCAGACCACGTTAGAATGTGTTGACCGTGCACTGCTTTTAGTCAGCACAAGGAGGCAGCATTGGAAAAGAAACCAGAGCAAAGCTTTTCTGTAGCTAATGAAATGTTAATATGATTGGAGCCTGAGTTAAAACACTTTTGAAGGAGTTTAGTTCTTGCCATTTCAGTCTTTTTAGAGGATTATTTATAAAATAGTGGGTGTGTTAAAAAGAACATAGTAATCCTTCAGTAAATGATATGAGTTAGCACAGCTAACCCCCTCACTTCTCATGTCTTTATTCAGATACTGTCCCTGATCACCTTATGTGAAACTGCAGCCTCCCACTCCTGACCCACCTTATTGTGTTCTACTTCTTTTCCATGCCATTTATTAAGTCTACTATATTAGATAATTTACTTATATATTATATATTATATATATATATATTATATATTATGCTCATGGTTTATTTGGTTTCCCCCTAGTCCCCTACTAGAATGTAAGCTCTATATAGGGGCATTGTCTGTTTTGTTCATTGATGTATCCCAAGTGCCTAGAACAGTGTCTGGTACAAAGTAGATTCCTAATAAGTGTTTGCTGATTGAATGATTGCATGGTGGTGCTGGTAGTGGTGATGTTGGTGGTGGAGGTGATGACGTCAATATTGGTGCTGATAATGGTGGTGGTGTTATTTATAATGACGGTGGCAAGGGTGGTGGTGGAGAGGTATTGGAAGTAATGAGGCAGTGGTGCTGGAGGGGCAATGGTAGTGGTGGTAGCAATGAGGAAGGGTGCAGTGAAGATGAGGGGAGGCAGGTGACAGTGGTTGAGATGGTGATGATTATCATGATGTTATGGTTGGTCAGGATCCCCTGAGAAGTTGGAATCTAAGCCTGAGGCTGGATGAAGATTTCTAGAGGCCTCAACACCTAAAAGAGCTTATCAGCACATGAGCACAAGCCCTCAGTTTCTAGGCCGAGGTGAGGAAGATTGTTCACACACACACACACACACACACACACACACACACACACACACACACACAAGAACCTGTCTTCCGAGCCCTCCAGTGAAGGATGTTGTGCAAGGGAGTGGCAGAGAAACCAGAAAGACACATGCAGTTGTCACTTACCCGACTCATAACTCAGGCTTTAAGGTTTAAAAAAAAAAAAATGATTTTCTGACAACACATTTCAGGCTCTAAGGAGAAGAAAATATATTGAAAATTATGGCTAGGCCCAAGAAGAAGGTTACAGACAGGCCTGCAGGAGACCTCAAGGCAAGAGGATCAAGGAAGAACTGCTCACCCCACATCTAAATATGTAAAATGATAAATTAAGACTATTAAATGAAATATATCTGTGCTACACTAACATACACACCCTCATAAAGGTCTGCAAGACATGGTTAGACTCCCAGAACTCCATACCAGATCAGGGAGAAGCCCCCAGCGGCCCCTCCCTCCTCACCCAATCTCAGAGGGTCTTCTCACACATATGCCTGGACACTCCAATCCTCACATCTCAGATCTAACCACACCCTGCACAAAAGCTGCCACTTGGTCCCCCTCTTACCTAGGGCTGTGCACAAGGGCAGTGCAGTGCACAACTGGGGAGACAGGCCTGGCAAGCATGCTTAGGGTATCTGAGTTGGGAATTCCAGAATCCAGACACCGGGAGTACATACTCCTGGTGTCAAAGGAAGAGTGCAAGGTTTTCCAGATGCTTGGCCAGGTGGGCTCTTTCCACTCTGAGAGGGCCATGGTGAGGGCTAAAAAGGAGCCTCCAAAGCCCAAGGCCTGGGATCAGTGACCCTCTTCTCCTGGCTGCAGGAACCACTGGGACCATTATTGCTCTGTTTGGCTCACAAAATGCATGAAAGTCTGAAGAATGAAGTCATAGTGGGGTCCAATACAGCTAGGGAAAGGGAGAAGAAAGGACCATGGACATGAACTGACAGTGCTGACACTGACATCTTTGAAAGTCACTGCCATGCATTGGCAAGCCCTCTCCACTCTCCCAACATCTCTCAGGTCAGCATAAAGGGAAGGAATCCCTGTTCTCAAAGAAAACCTCATTTGGCCTTGTGTAGAAGCCTGGCAGCCTCCTGCCCTGGCCCATTTTCTCTCCTATAAATGTGAGAGACTCTCAGCCTTTGATGGGGGTCCTCTTCCTTCTCTCAGTTGTTCTCCGACACCTCCCACCCCCCGCCTCCAGCAATCCCTTCATGTTCAGAGATTAACTGTCAATTATCATACAGCTGCATTGCTCTCCCCAACTTCAGGGCTAAAACTCCTGGCATGTCCATGGGATCATCTGAGACTTGCTTCTTACTCCCAATACATTCAAACAACTTCACTCTCTTCCCCCAAACAGCCGTTCTGCACCTGCTCCCCACACCAAGTGATGGGTGGATCTATCTAACTTTCTCTTCTCACTTAGTCTCAAAATTTCTTTTAGATAGAGGTAGTGGTTGCAAAACATTGTGAATGTACTATGTGCCATTGAATTGTACAAGTGGTTAGTTTTAACTTTTTTTTTTTTAGGTTTTTTATTTTTAGTTTTAACTTTTGAAGCGTCCCTGCAGCCCAGAGTCACAACAGCCAGTGATGCCTCCCAAGTTAGCTAAACCTTCTTTCCATTTACTGCATGGCCTCCTGCTGTGGGTCCCCATTGCTGCCAAAAGGGCATGGAGGTGAATGCCTTGATTTTGTGCCAGAGCTGGGGGACAAGGGACCTGGGTATGAATGAACCCTGTCTTGTGAACCACTCACAAAGCTTCCACAGCAAGCTCTTTTGACAAGAGACACCCATGCCAGAGAAGGTATGTCCTTTGCAAAATGCCTTCTGGGACTTCCCCCAGGACCTCCCAGCCATGATGCCCCTAGCTGAACACTGTGCCTCCTTCAGTGACTACAAATCTCTCTTTAAACCTTCATGGGTGGGCTATACATCCCTTGCTTTAAATGGGCAGGATTCATGGAGTCTGGAGTCTTGTGTCTTGGCCTGCATAACGTCAACATCTGCAGCCCGTGGAAGATGGAGCAGCTGTAACAGATTCATTCTTGAGACATGGAGTCAGGAACCCGATGTCTTTTCTATCTGGTCTTCTTGTTCTTCCAGGTATACACCCCTGATCGGAGGAGGTCTTGAGGACAAGGTACTCCTTGGACACTCTTTCGAAAGGCAACATGCATTTCAATATATCGCCCTCCTGAACTGACTTTCCCAGAGCTGCACCAGTGTTCATTGTTGTCAGATTGTTTTTCTGTCCTTCTTGGCCATGAAAAGAGACTGAATCTCAGCTCTAACTCCCTGAGATAAAGGTGGAATGGACACCTTATCTCTGTCCCACTCCTCCCTTGCTACCCCCCATTGTCCCAATTAGGGACAATGGATTCACTTGACTGCCTGGCAAGAACCCTCTCTGCCTGTGCTTTAATGCACACTGCTCTGCCAGACAGTCCTCTCCCTCACTGTGCTCAGAAGTTGCCCATCACAGGGCCAGCTGCCAGAAGATTTATAAAACCACATTTGTGTCCAAGGACCAAGTTTACTGTGAGAACCATGGCCTTCCCTCTGCCAAATTCTGTTCTCTGAAGATAAGTCTACTTTAACCAACTGTTGCTAAGCCTAGACTCTAAGTTTTTCTTTAGTTCTGAGTAATGGTTTCCATAACATCAGTACTACCAGCCCAGGGCTTCTCAAACTTCAACTAAGGCAAAAGAATGACCCACAAGGCTGGTTAAAACAGATTCTTGAGCTCCACCCCTGGAGATTCTGATGCAGTAGGTCTGGGGCAGGACTTATGAAAGTTCATTTCTAACAAGCTCACAGGTGATAATGATGCAGCTGGTCCTCTGCCCACACTTGTGAGCAGCATGGCACTATGTATGTTGAGGTGCTGAGATCTAGTAATCTCTAAGCCTTTGCTGTGTGCCTGGCACTGAACTAAGCATTTATTATTGGGATGACCCATTTCATAGATGAGGTACAGAGAGGTTAAGTGACTTGTCCAATGTTCCAAGGCTAGGAAGTAGTGGAATTGCATTCAGATCCTTGTCTCCCTGCTCTACCATCTATACCCACCATCGCTGATCATAGGTATGGCCTGCCCCTCCATGCTACCTTGAGATATCTGCAGCACCCTGTAGGTAGTCTCACTTCTCCCAGCCTCCCCACTCCAATACAACTTGCTGTTAAGATAACATTCTCTCTTCTTTTTAATTGCAGAAAGATATGCATAATGTAAATTTTACCATTTTAACCATTTCTAAGTGTATAGTTCAATGACATTAAAAACATTCACATTGCTGTGCTACCATCACCACCTTCCATCTCCAGAGCTCTTTTCATCTTGAAAAACTGAAATTGCACCCATTAAAACAATAACTCCACATTTCCCCCTGTCCCTAGCCCCTGCAATCACCATTCTACTTTCTGTCTCTATGAATTTGACTACACTAGATACCTCATATAAGTGGAATCATACAGTATTTTCCTTTTGGGAATGGCTTATTTTACTCAGTGTAATGTCCTCAAAGTTCACCTGTGTAACATGTGTCAGAATTTCCTTCCTCTTTAAGGTTAAATAATATTCCATTTTATGTGTGTACCATATTTGTTTATCCATTCATCCATCAATAGACATTTGGGAGACTTCCCTGGTGGTGCAGTGGTTAAGAATCCACCTGCCAATGCAGGAGACACGGGTTCAATACCTGGGCTGGGAATATCCCATATGCCACGGAGCAATTGAGCTCAAGTGCCACAACTACTGAAGTCTGCGTGCCTAGAGTCCGTGCTCTGCAATAAGAGAAGCCACCAAAATGAGAAGCACGTGCACTGGAACGAGGAGTAAACCCTGCTCACCACAACTAGAGAAAGCCTGCATGCAGCAATGAAGACCCAATGCAGTCAAAAGTAAATAAATAAAATAAATAAATTTATTTTTAAAAATAGACATTTGGGTTGATTTCACATTTAGGTTATTATGAAAAAAGGTTTTATGAACATGGGCGTACAAATACCTCTTTCAATTCTTTTGGATATATACCCAGAAATGGAATTATTACTGGATCATATTGTAATCCTATTTTTAATTTTTTGAGAAATCATCATACCACTCTCCCAAGTGGCTGCACCATTTTACATTTCTACAAGTAATGCACAAGTGTTCCAATTTGTCCACCTCCTCAACAACTCGTTATTTTCTGGGCTTTTTTTTTTTTTTTAAAAAAACAGCCATCTTAATAAGTGTGAAGTAGCGCAAGATAACATTCTTAAAGCAAACTCTGATTGGTCGTTTGCTTCTTGGGCTCCAGGTGTGTAAACAACAGAGGGTAGGTGCAGAAGGGAAGACACAGATGACCCACACTAACTTATGCATTCAGGAATCCATTAGCTGGGGGAGCTTCAAGATGACGGAAGACTAAGACGTGGAGATCACCTTCCTCCCCACAAATACATCAGAAATACAACTACATGTGGAACAACTCTAACAGAGCACCTACTGAACCCTGGCAGAAGACCTCAGACTTCCCAAAAGGCAAGAAACTCTTCACGTACCTGGGTAGGGCAAAAGAAAAAAAAAAGACAAAGGAATAGGGATGGGACCTGCACCAGTGGGAGGAGGCTGTGAAGGAGGAGAGGTTTCCACACTCTAGGAAGCCCCTTCGTGGGCGGAGACTGCGGATGGTGGAGGGGGGAAGCTTCGCAGCCACGGAGGAGAAGCACAGCAACAGGGGTGCAGAGGGCAAAGTGGAGAGATTCCCACACAGAGGATCGGTGCCGACCAGCATTCACCAGCCCTAGATGCTCGACTGTTCACCCACCGGGACGGGCGGGGGCTGTGAGCTGAGCCTCGGGCTTCGGAGGTCGGAGATAGGATCCCAGGGAGAGGACTGGGGTTGGCTGCGTGAGCACAGCCCTAAGGGACCTAGTGCACCACAGCTAGCCGGGAGGGAGTCCGGGAAAAACTCAGGAACTGCCGAAGAGGCAAGAGACTTTTTCTTGCCTCTTTGTTTCCTGGTGTGTGAGGAGAGGGGATTAAGAGCACAGATTAAAGGAGATCCAGAGACGTTCATGAGCCTCAGCTATCAGCGTGGACCCCAGAGGCAGGCATGGGACGCTAAGGCTGCTGCTGCCTCCACCAAGAAGCCTGTGTGCGAGCACAGGTCACTGTCCACACCTCCCCTCCCGGAGTCTGAGCTGCCTGCCACTGCCAGGGTCCCGTGATACAGGGACAACTTCCCCGGGCGAAGGCACGGCACGCCTCAGGCTGTTGCAATGTCACACCAGGCTCTGCTGCCACAGGCTCACCCTGCATTCTGAATCCCTCCCTCCCCACTGCCTGAGTGAGCCAGAGCCCCCGAAGCAGCTGCTCCTTTAACCCCGTCCTGTCTGAGCGAAGAACAGAGACCCTCAGGCAACCTACACGCAGAGGCGGGTCCAAATCCAAAGCTGAACCCCAGGAGCTGTGCGAACAAAGAAGAGAAAGGGAAATTTCTCCTGGCAGCCTCAGGAGGAGAGGATTAAACCTCCATGATCAACTTGATGTACCCTGCATCTGTGGAACACCTGAATAGACAACGAATCATCCCAAATTGAGGAGGTGGACTGTGGGAGCAAAGATATATATATTTTTTCCCCTTTTTCTCTTTTTGTGAGTGTGTATGTGTGTGCTTCTGTGTGTGATTTTTTTCTGTATAACTTTGCTTTTACCATTTATCATAGGGTTCTGTCCATTTTCTTTTTTTGTTTTTTTTAATTACTTAAAAATTTTCTTAATAATTATTTTTTATTTTAATAACTTTATTTTATTTTACTTTATTTTATTATACCTTCTTTCTTTCTTTTCTCCCTTTTATTCTGAGCCGTGTGGATGAAAGGCATTTGGTGCTCAGCTAGGTGTCAGGGCTGTGCTCTGAGGTGGGAGAGCGAAGTTCAGGACACTGGTCCACAAGAGACCTCCCAGCTCCACATAATATTAAACAGCAAAAATCGCCCAGAGATCTCCATCTCAATGACAAGACCCAGCTTCACTCAACGACCAACAAGCTCTGGTGCTGGACACCCCATGCCAAAAAACTAGAAAGACAGGAACACAGCCCCATCCATTAGCCTAGAGGCTGCCTAAAATCATAATAAGGCCACAGATGCCCCAAAACACATCATCAGATGTGGACCTGCCCATCAGAAAGACAAGATACAGGCTCATCCATCAGAACACAGGCACTACTCCCCTCCGCCAGGAAGCCTGCACAACCCTCTGAGCCAACCTTAGACACTGGGGACAGACACCCAAAACAACGGGAACTATGAATGTACAGCCTGTGAAAAGGAGACCCCAAACACAGTAAGTTAAGCAAAATGAGAAGATAGAAAAACACCCAGCAGATGAAGGAGCAAGGCAAAAACCCACCAGACCTTAACAAATGAAGAGGAAATAGGCAGTCTACCTGAAAAAGAATTCAGAATAATGATAGTAAAGGTGATCCAAAATTTGGAAATAGAATAAATACAAGAAACGTTTAACAAGGACCTAGAAAAAATAAATAGCAAACAAACAGTGATGAACAACACAATAAATGAAATAAAAATTTCTCTAGAAGGGATCAATAGCAGAATAACAGAAGCAGAAGAATGGATAAGTGATCTGGAAGATAAAATAGTGGAAATAACTACTGCAGAGCAGAATAAAGAAAAAAGAATGAAAAGGATTGAGGACAGTGTCAGAGACCTCTGGGACAATATTAAATGCATCAACATATAGGGTCCCAGAAGAAGAAGAGAAAAAGAAAGGGACTGAGAAAATATTTGAAGAGACGATAGTTGAAAACTTCCCTAATATGAGAAAGGAAATAGTTAAGTCCAGGAAGCACAGAGAGTCCCATACAGGATAAATCCAAGGAGGAACATGCCAAGACACATATTAATCAAACTGTCAAAAATTAAATACAAAGAAAACATATTAAAAGCAGCAAGGGGAAAACAACAAATAACACACAAGGGAACCCCCATAAGGTTAACAGCTGACCTTTCAGCAGAAACTCTGCAAGCCAGAAGGGAGTGGCAGGACATACTTAAAGTGATGAAGGAGAAAAACCTACAACCAAGATTACTCTACCCAGCAAGGATCTCATTCAGATTTGAAGGAGAAATTAATATGTTTACAGACAAGCAAAAGCTAAGAGATTTCAGCACCACAAAACCAGCTTTGCAACAAATGTTAAAGGAACTTCTCTAGGCAGGAAACACAAGAGATGGAGAAGACCTACAATAACAAACACAAAACAATTAAGAAAATGGGAATAGGAACATATATATTGATAATTACCTTAAATGTAAATGGATTAAATGCTCCAACCAAAAGACATAGACTGGCATAATGTATACAAAAACAACACCCATATATATGCTGTCTACAAGAGAACCACTTCAGACCTAGGGACACATACAGACTGAAAGTGAGGGGATGGAAAAAGATATTCCATGAAAATGGAAATCAAAAGAAAGCTGGAGTAGCAATTCTCATATCAGACAAAATAGACTTTAAAATAAAGGCTATTACAAGAGACAAAGAAGGACACTATGTAATGATCAAGGGATCAATCTAAGAAGAAGATATAAATATTGTAAATATTTATGCACCTAACATAGGAGCACCTCAATACATAAGGCAAATACTAACAACTATAAAAGGGGAAATCGACAATAACACAAGCATAGTAGGGGACTTTAACATCCCACTTTCACCAATGGAGAGATCATCCAGAATGAAAATAAATAAGGAAACACAAGCTTTAAATGATACATTAAACAAGATGGACTTAACTGATATTTAGAGGACATTCCATCCAAAAACAATAGAATACACATTCTTCTAAAGTGCTCATGGATAGATCATATCTTGGGTCACAAATCAAACCTTGGTAAATTTAAGAAAATTGAAATCATATCAAGTGTCTTTTCTGACCACAATGCTGTGAGACTACACATCAATGACAGGAAAATATCTGTAACAAATAAAAACACATGGAAGCTAAACAATACATTACTTAATAATCAAGAGATCACTGAAGAAATCAAAAAGGAAATTTAAAAATACCTAGAAACAAATGACAATGAAAGCACAACGACTCAAAACATATGGTATGCAGCAAAAGCAGTTCTAAGAGGGATGTTTATAGCAATACAATCCTATCTTAAGAAACAAGAAACATTTCAAATAAAAAACCTAACCTTACACCTAAAGCAATTAGAGAAAGAAGAACAAAAAACCCCCAAAGTTAGCAGAAAGAAAGAAATCATAAAGATGAGATCAGAAATTAATGAAAAAGAAATGAAGGAAATGATAGCAAAGATCAATAAAACTAAAAGCTGGTTCTTTGAGAAGATAAATAAAATTGATAAACCATTAGCCAGACTCATCAAGGAAAAAAGGGAGAAGACTCAAATCAATAGAATTAGAAATGAAAAAGAAGTAACAACTGACAGTGCAGAAATACAAAGGATCATGAGAGATTACTACAAGCAACTCTATGCCAATAAAATGGACAACCTGAAAGAAATGGACAAATTCTTAGAAATACACAACGTTCTGAGACTGAACCAGAAAGAAATACAAAATATGAACAGACCAATCACAAGCAGTGAAGTTGAAACTGTGATTTTAAATCTTCCAAGAAACAAACGCCCAGGACCAGATGGCTTCACAGGCTAATTCTACCAAATATTTAAAGAAGAGCTAACACCTATCCTTCTCAAACTCTTCCAAAATATCGCAGAGGGAGGAACACTCCCAAATTCATTCTACAAGGCCACCATTACCCTGATACCAAAACCAGACAAAGATGTCACAAAGAAAGAAAACTACAGGCCAATATCACTGATCAACATAGATGCAAAAATCCTCAACAAAATACAGCAAACAGAATCCAACAGCACATTAAAAGGATCATACACCATGATCAAGTGGAATGCAAGGATTCTTCAATATACGGAAATCAATGTGATACACCATATTAACAACTTGAAGGAGAAAAACCAAATGATCATCTCAGTAGATGCAGAGAAGGCTTTTGACAAAAATCAACACCGATTTATGATTAAAACCCTCCAGAAAGTAGGCATAGAGGGAACTTTCCTGAACATAATAAAGGCCATATATGACAAGCCCACAGCCAACATCATCCTCAATGGTGAAAAACTGAAACCATTTTCACTAAAATCAGGAACAAGACAAGGTTGTCCACTCTCACCACTATTAGTCAACATAGTTTTGGAAGTTTTAGCCATAGCAATCACAGAAGAAAAAGAAATAAAGGAAATCCAAATTGGAAAAGAAGAAGTAAAGCTGTCACTGTTTGCAGATGACATGAAACTATACATAGAGAATCCTAAACATGCTACCAGAAAACTACTAGAGCTAATCAATGAATTTGGTAAAGTAGCAGGAAAAAATATTAATACACAGAAATCTCTAGCATTCCTATACACTAATGATGAAATATCTGAAATTGAAATTTTAAAAAACCCTCCCATTTACCATTTCAACAAAAAGAATTAAATATCTAGGAATAAACCTACCAAAGGAGACAAAAGACCTGTATGCAGAAAATTATAAGACACTGATGAAAGAAATTAAAGATGATACAAATAGATGGAGAGATATTCCATGTTCTTGGATTAGAAGAATCAACATTGTGAAAATAACTCTATTACCCAAAGCAATCTACAGATTCAATGCAATCCCTATCAAACTACCAGTGGCATTTTTCACAGAACTAGAACAAAAAATGTCACAATTTCTATGGAAACACAAAAGACCCCTAAAAGCAAATCAATCCAGAGAAAGAGAAATGGAGCTGGAGGAATAAGGCTCCTGGACTTCAGACTATACTACAAAGCTACAGTAATCAAGATAGTATGGTACTGGCATAAGAACAGAAATATAGATCAACGGAACAGGATAGAAAGCCCAGAGATAAATTCACACACATATGGTAACCTTATCTTTGATAAAAGAGGCAAGAATATACAGTGGGGAAAAGACAGCCTCTTCAATAAGTGGTGCTGGAAAACTGGACAGGTACATGTAAAAGTTTGAAATTAGAACACTCGCTAACACCATACACAAAAATAAACTCAAAATGGATTAAAGACCTAAATGTAAGGCCCAAAACTATAAAACTCTTAGAGGAAAACATAGGCAGAACACTCTATGACATAAATCACATCAAGATCCTTTTTGACCCACCTCCTAGAGAAATGGAAATAAAAACAAAAATAAACAAATGGAACCTAATAAATTTAAAAGCTTTTGCACAGCAAAGGAAACCATAAACAAGACAAAAAGACAACCCTCAGAATGGGAGAAAATATTTGCAAATGAAGCAACTGACAAAGGATTAATCTCCAATATTTACAAGCAGCTCATGCAGCTCAATATCAAAAAACAAACAACCCAATCCAAAAATGGGCAGAAGACCTAAACAGACATTTCTCCAAAGAAGATATAAAGATTGCCAACAAACACATGAAAGAATGCTCAACATATTAATCATTAGAGAAATGCAAATCAAAACTACAATGAGGGGCTTCCCTGGTGGCACAGTGGTTGAGAGTCTGCCTGCTGATGCAGGGGATGCAGGTTCATGCCCCGGTCTGGGAGGATCTCACATGCTGTGGAGCAGCTGGGCCCATGAACCATGGTGCTGAGCCTGCACATCTGGAGCCTGTGCTCTGCAACAGGAGAGACCACAAGAGTGAGAGCCCTGTGTACTGCAAAAAAAAAAAAAAAAACTACAATGAGATATCATATCACACCAGTCAGAATGGTCATCATCAAAAAATCTACAGGGCTTCCCTGGTGGCGCAGTGGTTGAGAATCCGCCTGCCGATGTAGGAGACACGGGTTCGTGCCCCGGTCTGGGAAGATCCCACGTGCCGCGGAGCGGCTGGGCCCGTGAGCCATGGCCTCTGAGCCTGCGCGTCCGGAGCCTGTGCTCCGCAATGGGAGAGGCCACAACAGTGAGAGGCCCGCGTACTTACCGAAAAAAAAAAAAAAAAAAAAAAAAAAATCTACAAAAAATAAGTGCTTGAGAGGGTGTGGAGAAAATGGAACCCTCGTGCAATTTTGGTGGGAATGTAAGTTCATACAACCACTATGGAGAACAGTATGGAGGCTCCTTAAAAAACTACAAATAGAACTACCATATGATCCAGCAATCCCACTACTGGGCATATACCCTGAGAAAACCATAATTCAAAAAGAGTCATATACCAAAATGCTCATTGCAGCTCTATTTACAATAGCCAGGACATGGAAGCAACCTAAGTGTCCATCAACAGATGAATGGATAAAGAAGATGTGGCACATATATACAATGGACTATTACTCAGCCATAAAAAGAAATGAAATTCATTTTTTTGTAGTGAGGTGGATGGACCTAGAGTCTGTCATACAGAGTGAAGTAAGTCAGAAAGAGAAAAACCAATACAGTATGCTAACACATATGTACAGAATCTAAAAAAAAAAAAAAAAGAAAGAAAGAAAAGAAATGTCATGAAGAACCTACAGGCAAGACGGGAATAAAGACACAGACCTGCTAGAGAATGGACTTGAGGACATGGGGAGAGGGAAGGGTAAGCTGGGATGAAGTGAGAGAGTGGCATGGACTTATACATACTACCAAATGTAAAATAGATAGCTAGTGGGAAGGAGCCACATAGCACAGGGAGATCAGCTCAGTACTTTATGACCACCTAGAGGGGTGGGATATGGAGGGTCGGAGGGAGATGCAAGAGGGAGGAGATATGGGGGTATATGTATATGTGTAGCTGATTCACTTTGTTATAAAGCAGAAACTAACACACCATTGTAAAGCAATTATACTCCAATAAAGACATTTTAAAAAGCAATTTGATTTTAAAAATAAAGAATAAGTGAGAAAGATAGTTGGAAAGGTAGGTTAGGCTCTCCTATGAAGTGGGAGTGGGAGAGAGTAGGTGAGTTTGAATGTTTGGCTGGAGAGTCTAGATTTTATATTTAGACAATTGCACAACTTGGGAGCTATCTGAGCAAGAGAAATCCTGATGCTGGTTTGGGATGATGTGTCTGGGTTGGGCTGAGGCATCAGTGACCAGAGTGCCATACCCACCCAAATCAATATTAGAATTTGATTGACAAGGGCCTAAAATTCCCATGTTGAGATTTAAACCACTTAATTGCTCCAGAGACTAATCCATGTTGACTTATATTTCACCCCATCCCCAAAAAAGCAATAGGGAGAATAATATGCAAAGCCCCCAAATCTTATACTTGTACAAATTGGAAGCAGTGGGGGAGAGACAAAGGAGAGGAGTTGGGAGGGGAATATTGCAGGACTGAGCCAGGCCCAGGAAAATGGAAGTTGCAGCTATTGGGATTTTTTCAGATAAGGTTCCCACAAACAGTACTGGAAGACTCTGAGTATCTGTAAATAGTAACTTTTATTTGAGAACCTCTCCTTCTGGAGGGTGCTTGCTGACCGTTTAATCTCAGAAGATGACCTCATCTGAGCCAGTTGCCAGATCTTATCATGATCCTTCAAATAATCTCACAATGGCAATGAGAGCCAACCAGGGATAACTCATAACCAGCCCAGTTCATTGGAAATACCTGAGACTTGTGAGCTGGCTACTGGGGTGATTAACAAAACATTGGGAACTTCTAAGAAATTTTGTAGTGTTGCTTATTCACAAATGAGAACCAAAAGCCATACTTCTGTTTGTGATTGGCAAAGTGGTCGCAACACATCTGTCCTTAGACAACTTCAGAAGATGTTCCCTCCCCATACTTATAACTTTTCTCCAACTCAGACAGAGTTATGAGGGGTGGTCAGACTAGGTGGGGCTGGGGCTGGGGATGTTGTTCAAGATGCAGTTTATTGGATTAATTTTTGGCAGGAAGAACATAGGTTTGATCTTCACACCATGAAACTCTGTCTAGAGAACAAGGCTCTCAGGGGCCATTGCTGCTCTCCGTGCTGGGAGGGCTTGAGAACCTATTACATGGGATGAATGATATGAACAGAGACAGAATTTTATTCCTGCTTTAAGACCACTTGAGTCACTGTATTTCCAAAGAAATGGCTCATTTCATAAGACTCCAAGGAAGTGGGCCCTGGATTTCTATTAAGAGGAGGAAATATCATGTTCTTTTAAAATTATATTTGGTATTGTGTTGTAAGAACTGTTTCGATATTAACCTCTCATAGGATATATCATTTGCAAATATTTCCTCCCATTCAGTAGGTTTTTTCCATTTTGTTGATGGTTTACTATACAAAACCTTTTAAGTTTAATTAGGTCCTACTTGTTTATTTTTCTTTTTGCTTCTTTGCCTGAGGATACTGATCCAAAACAATATTGCTATAACTAATGTCAAAGAGTGTTCTGCCTATGTTTTCTTCTAGGAGTTTTATGGTTTCTGGTCTTACATTTAGGTCTTTAATCCATTTTGAGTTTATTTTGGCATATGGTGTGAGAAAATGTTCTAATTTCATTCTTTTACTGGTAGCTTCCCAGTTTTCCCAGCACCTCTTATTGAAGAGGCTGTCTTTTCCCCATTGTATATTCTTGCCTCCTGTGTTGTAGGTTAACTGACCATAAGTGCATGAGTTTATTTCTGGGCTCTCTATTCTGTACTATTGATCTATGTGTCTATATTGTGACAGTACCATACTGTTTTGCTTTCTGTAGCTTTGTAGTACAGTCTGAAATCAGGGCGTTTGATAACTTCAATTTTGTTCTTTTTCTCAAGATTGCTTTGGCTATTGAGGGTCTTTTGTGGTTCCATATAAATTTTAGAATTATGAAAAATGTTATGGGTATTTTGATATGGATTGCATTAAATCTGTAGATTGCTTTGGGTAGTATGACCATTTTTATTAATATTAATTTTTTCAGCCCATGAACATGGGCTATCTTTCCATTTCTTTGTGTCATCTTCAATTTCCTTCATTAATATTTTGTAGTTTTCCTATTTTGTAGGTGAAGTATAACACCTTCTTGGTTAAATTTACTCCTAGGTATTTTATTCTTTTTGATGCAATTTTAAATGGGATTGTTTTCTTGCTTTCCCATACTGATATATAAACAACTCATACAACTCAATATGAAAAAAAACAAACAACCCCATTAAAAATTGGCAGAAGACCTGAATAGACATTTTTCTACAGAAGACATACAGAAGACAAATAGGCACATGAAAAGATGTTCAACATCACTAATCATCAAGGAAAGGCAAATAAAAACCACAGACATATCACCTTATACTTGTCAGAATGGCTGTCATCAAAAAGACCACAAATAAGAAATGTTGGTGAAGATGTAGAGAAAAGGTAACCCTAGTACACTTTTAGTGGGAATGTAAACTGGTACAGCTATTATGGAAAATAGTATGGAGGTTCCTCATAAAACCAAAAATAAACCTACCATATGATCTAGCAATTCCACTCCTAGGTATATATCCAAAGAAAATGAAAACACAAATTCAAAAAGATATATGCACACCATAGTTCATAACAACAACAACATGATGGATCTGGAGGGTATTATGCTTAGTAAAATAAGTCAAACAGAGAAAGACAAATATTATATGTTATCATATGTGGAATCTAAAAAATAAAACAAATGAATAAATATGACAAAACAGAAACAGACTCATGGATATGGAGAACAAACTAGTGGTTACTGTGGAAAGAGGGATGCAGGAGGGGCAAGATAGGGGTAGGTAATTAAGAGGTATTGACACAAACTACTATGTATAAAGTAAATAAGTTACAGGGATATATTGTAGAATGCAGGGACTAGAACTAATATTTTATAATAGCATTAAATGGAGTAAAATCTACAAAAATATTTAGTCACTATGTTGCAACCTGAAGCTAATATAATATACTATACTGATCAACTATACTTTAATAAAGAAAGACTTAATTCCCCCAAATAAATAAATAAAATTAATTATGCTTGGATCTTTGTAGTCTAACTAAGGGAAATGATTCCCTTTGCATCTTTCTGCCACAGGACTACATGGTAACAGATGTGTTCAGTGAAATGCATCCATCAGGGAGCCCAGAACACAGTTGGTGCTCATTAAATTCTTTCTTCCATCTGTCCCAGGTGGCCCTGAAAATTTCCATATCAGATCCAAGTTGTGTATATATGTTTATATCAAAGTAGGGGTTGTGGTCTTAAATGTCTCCATCCAAATTGGAACAACAACAACAAAAAACGCCCAGACTCTAGCAGCTTTAAAGATATTTGTGGCTTATTCAATTGAATCTTTTAATTTGGAAAATAATACAATTGTGAGATGTCCCCACATGTCAGCAGAGAGTAGACATGTCCAAGCATATTGGTTTCTAAAGTGAAGATTCAAAGTGAAAGACTTGCAGAAAAAGTATAAAGGATCATATAAAGATATACTCTCCTGGGGTTTTTTTGTATTTTGTTTTTTGGTTTTTTTGCGGTACGTGGGCCTCTCACTGTTGTGGCCTCTCTCGTTGCGGAGTGCAGGCTCCGGATGCGCAGGCTCAGAGGCCATGGCTCACGGGCCCAGCCGCTCTGCGGCATGTGGGATCTTCCCGGACTGGGGCACGAACCTGTGTCACCTGCATCGGCAGGCAGACTTTCAACCACTGCACCACCAGGGAAGCCCCTATTCTCCTGTTTTTGATGATTGTTAAGAGAGATATCTTTCCTGCTTTATTTCTTCATTTGAAGGGATTTTTCAAAACAGTGAGGCCAAAAAATTGGTACATGTGAATTATCTTTAACTAATGAACAGTTCTCTTTTGCCACAAATGCACAATAAGGTATTGGTAGTGTCACGTGGTGAGAAATTCCATACAACCATTTGGTAAGAGGGAACCTCATGACTTTGTGAGTTGTACAAGAATCCAAGGCGATTACAATTGCCCAGAAAACAGAAGGGAGTGTCTGTTTCTAGTTCATCATAGTTAGGGGGAGATGCCTGGTGCTATGTGGTTCATTCAAAAGCAGGCAGTGGAGACTGGGTGTCCAGGTCCCTCCAGCGTAGCCTCTCTGGTGTGCCACAAGCCAGCAATGACACCTCCCAGATCTTGCTTTCAATTCTCTGTCTCTTTGCAAGAACATGTACTTAAACAGTGGGTCCTGACTTTGAGGTGCACCGTGTCCCCATAGTTTTATCTCTCTAAATCCCCAGTGTTTAAGCATACGAGGTCATTAATTCCCTACTGCATTAATTTCCTAAGGCTGCTATAACAGAGTATCACAAACTAGGTGGCCTAAAACAACAGAAATTTGTTTTCTCACAGTTCTAAAGGCCAGAAGTTCATAATCAAGGTGTCAGTATTGTTGGTCTTTCTGAGGACTCTATGAGAGGATCTGTTTTATGCTTCTAGTCATAGCTAGCAATCTTGGTGTTCCCTGTCTTTTAGATGCATCATTCAAATCTCTGCCTCCATATTTCTACTAACAGTCTCTTCATATGGTTTTCTTCCTTCTGTGTCTATGTTCGAATTTCCCTCTTTTTTTTATAAGGACACCAGTCATTTTGGATTAGAAGGCTACCCTACTTTAGTATGACTTCATCATAACTTAATTGTATCTTCAATGACCCTTTTCCCAAATAAGATAACATTTTGAGGTACTGGGATTAGAACTTTATCATATCTTTTGGTGGGGGTGGGAGAAGGGGCAGGGGAGAACACAATAGTTCTACCCATAAAACCAACTTACTATTCCCCTCTATTGGGAAATATGTTTTGAAATATTTTGTTTACCAAACAAAATGTACTTAATGGTTATTCATTTTCCTGGGTGTTTTTAAAACATCAAAGTCATACAAATAGGTTTCTTATCCCAGAAGAAGATGGCATAAAATCAATTTTCCCTGGTTCAGTTCTCTGAATACAAATAAATACCTTGGAAATTACTCAGTAGACAATGATAAAAGAATTCTGAAAGCTGGAAGGAAGAAGGCAGACTATTTGGGAGCCCCCAAGACTTGAGGAACCACAATGCAGCAATTCTGCTTGGTTTTCTTTTTATCTCCCATGTACGTCCAGATTGGGTGCCAGAGAGGTATGGAACTCAGAACCACCGATAGACATAGACAACAAAACCCAAGAAAAGCCTGCTCTCTCTGACCAAGGGGTGGGTTGGGAAGCCCACAGAGAACTAGTGGACAGCTAGCTCCAACTAGACTAAGTCCACAGCTGCAGCCCCTGCAGGCAGTCTAATCCACCAGAGCTCTGCTTTTCCTTGCTCTCCACCAAGGTGGCACAATACCAGATGTTCCACAGAAGTACTTTCTATCCCCACGGATGGCACCAGCTAAGATTAAGCAGGAACCCCAGCAACACCAGAACAAAGCAGATAAAAATAGAATTCAAAGGGCTCAAAAAACTAAACTGTAATTGATACAAATGCGCACAAAAGTAGATCAGAACTTATACACCAAACATAAATAGGGTGACTGCTCACTAAAAGAGAAGATTTAGGATCAAGAGTCTCCTAACTTAAGAATCAAAATGTCCAGGATAAAATTTAAAAACCGCTACTCAGGAAAGTCACAATTTGAATGAGAAAAAACAGCAAATGTTAATACTAAGATGAATCAGATACGGAGTTATCTGACAAGGATTTTAAAGTAGTCACCATAAAAATGCTCTGACAATGAATTACAAATTCTCTAGAAGTAAATAAAAAAAGAAAATGTCAACAAAGAATAAAAGGTATAAAGAGAAACAAATGGAAATTATAGAACTCAGAAATGCAATAACCAAAATTTTAAAACTCATGGATGGGTTCAGTAGTAGAGTGGAGATGACAAGGATAGAAACAGTGAACTTGAGGACAAATCAATCTAAATAATGCAGAGAAAATAGACTAGAAAAAAAGTTAGCAGAACCTCAGGCTTTGTGGGAGGATAACAAGATCCATCATTCATATAATTGATGTCCCAGGACAGAAGAAAGAACATGGGACAGAAAAAGTATTTGAAGAAATAAAAATTTCCCCAATTTGGCAAAACACATAAAATTGTAGATCCAAGAAACTGAGCAAATTCCAAATAGGATAAACTAAATAAAATTCACACCAAGGCACATCATATGCAAACTTCTGAAAACTAAAGACAAAGAAAGAAAAATCTTAGAAAGCAGGAGAGAAACAGTATATTGCCTATAAGGGAACACCAATTTGAACAATAATAGGTTTCTCATCGAAAAAGTGGAGTCCAGAAGAAAGTGGCACATTTTCAAGAGCTGAAAGAAAGACCTGTCAACCAAAATTCTATATATGGTGAAACTATTTTTCAGAATTAAAGTGGAAAATAAGACTTCTCAGGCAAAGAAATGAGAATCTGTTTTTAGCAGATGTACTCTTAAAGAATGGCTGATGGAAGCTGGTAAAACAAACAAAAAAAAGATAATAGAGGGCTAAGACTTTCAGAAAGGAAAGAATAACAGCAGAATGGGTAAAAGTAGCAGTAAAAATAAGAGACTATCCTTCATCTAATGGATTTCTTTAGTCATATTTTATGCTTGAAGCAAAAGTTATAACACTGATTTTTACAATGACGTTCGATTATACACATCAGTGTTATAAAAGTTATAATACCTGAAGTGTATACAGAGGAAATGTTTAAGACAATTACATTTTTTCAATGTGGAAGGTAAAAGGATTTAAAGGAAGTAAGAGTTCTACACTCCACACATTGTGGTAAAATGTTGACACAGTCAGCTGTGATGACTTCCATATGTATACAATAATAACTAGAACAATCACTGAGAAAACTATACAAAGTGATATACTAAATATATATATATATAAATCAAAGTAGAACTCTAAAAAATGTTCAAATAACCCACAGGAAGGCAGGAGAAGTGTAACAAGAAACAGAAGACACAAGCAGTAAATAAATTAAACATTAATATATCAATAATTAGTTTAAATGTAAGAGACCTAAATACATCAATTAAAAGACAGATTGGTAGAGTGAATAAAAAGACATGGCCCAACTATATGCTATAAAAACTCACTTCAATCATAATGACATAGGTAAGTTGAAAGTAAAAGGATAGAAAAACATACATCATGTAAGTGTTAATTTTTTAAAGGGAAGAGTGGCTATATTAATATCAAAATTTTTTAAAAGGAAGAGTGGCTATATTAATATCAAAGTAGACTTCAGAACAAAGAAAATTACTAGGGACAGAGAGGGACATTACATAATGATTTTTAAAAATCAATCTACCAACAAGAGACTGCAGTCTATGTGTGTAAACACACACACACCCAGATGCACAAACAGATCTTCAAAATACATGTAGCAAAAAAGGATAGAGCTGAAAAGAAAAACTAACAAATCCACTATTATTGTCGGACACTCTCCTCTCAGTAATTGATATAACTACAAGAGAGAAAATCCACAAAGCTATAGAAGAACTGAGCAACACCCTCCACCAACAGGAACTAATTGACATTTATAGAACACTACCCAATAATACCAGAATACACATGCTTTACAAGTGACTATAGAACACTCACTAAAGTAGACTACATCCTGGCTTTATAAACTAACCTTAAGTGTAAAAGAAATAAAATCAGACAGAGTACATTCTCTGATAATAATAAAAAAGCTAGAAATCAATAGTAGAAAGTCAAAATGAAAATCTCTATAAACCTAGATGTAAACAACATACTAAATAATACATGGATCAAAAAGGAAATTAAAAAAAAATTTTTTTTTAAATGAAACTTCCTAAAGAACATTTCTTAAAGAAATATTCAAGAAAAAATGAAATTGTGTTTAATGAAAATGAAATCACAATGTACCAAATTTTGGGGTTGCAGGTAACAGTGCTGAGAGGGAAATTTATAGGACTAAATACTTACATAAGAAAAGAGGAAAGATCTGAAATTAATAATCTAAGTACTGAAGAGAAATGGGTTCTCAGACAAGATGGTGAAGTAGAAGGACTTGATCTCACCTCCTCTCAAGAAAACACCAAAATCACAACTAACTGCTGAACAACCATGAAAAAAAGACTGGAACCTACCAAAAAAGATATTCTACATCCAAACACAAAGAAGAAACTACAACAAGACAATAGGAGAGATGCTTTCATGATATAATCAAATCAAATCCCATACCTGCCAGTTGGGTGACCCACAAACTGAAAAATAATTATATTGCAGAGGTTCTCCCAGAGAAGTGAGAGTTCTAAGCCCCACATCAGGCTCCCCAGCCTGGGAGTTTGACATCAGGAGGAGGAGCCCCAGACCACTTGGCTTTGCAAACCAGCAGGGCTTGATCACAGGACTGGGGGAAACAGAAACACCACCCTTGGAGGGTGCACACAAGATCTTGTATGCACCAGAACCCAGGGGGACAAAGCAGTGACTTCACAGGAACCTGGGCCAGACCTACCTGTTGGTTCTGGAGTGTCTCCTGGGGAGGTAGGGGGCAGCTGTGGCCCACGGCAGGGACAAAGACACCAGTGGTGGAGGTACTGGGAAATACTCATTGGCATGAGCTGTCCTGTAGGCCACCATTTTGATGCCAAGACCTGGCCCCACCCAACAGCCTGTGGGTTCCAGTGCTGGGATGCCTCAGGCCTAACAACAAGGCAGGAATGCAGTCCCACCCATCAGCAGATAGCTGCTTAAAGTCTTCCTGCACCCACAGCCCTCCCACCAGGAAGCCTGCACAAGCCTTTTAGACCAGCATAACCCACCAGGGGGCAGACACCAGAAGCAATAGGAACTACAATCCTGCAGCCTGTGGGACCACAAACACAGAAAGTTAGACAAAATGAGATGGCAGAGGAGTATGTTCCAGGCAAAGGAACAAGATAGAACCACATTTCCACACAAATGGAAATCAAAGGAAAGCTGAAGAAGCAATACTCATATCAAACAAAATAGACTAAATTAAAGACTGTTACAAGAGACAAAGAAGGACAGTAAATAATGATCAAGAAATAAATCCAAGAAGATATAACAATTGTAAGTATATATGCACCCAACATAGGAACACCTCAATAAATAAGACAAATGTTAACAGCCATAAAAGGAGAAATCAATGGTAACACAATAATAGTGGGGGACTTTAACACTGCACTTACATCAATGGACAGATCATCCATACAGAAAATCAATAAGGAAACACAAACCTTAAATGATACATTAGACTAGATGGACTTAATTTATAGAGGATTCCATCCAAAAGCAGCAGAATACACGTTCTTTTCAAGAACATGGAACGTTCTCCAGGATAGATCACTTGCTGGGCCACAAAGCAAACCTCATAAATTTAAGAAAATTGAAATCATATCAAGAATTTTTTCCAACAATTATGGTATGAAATTAGAAATCAACTACAAGAAGAACACTGTAAAAAACACAAAAACATGGAGGCTAAACAATGTTACTAAACAACCAATGGATCATTGAGGAAATAAAAAAATACCTAGAGAAATATGAAAACAAAAATACAACAGTCCTCAGGAAAGAAGAAAAATCTCAAATAAATAACCTAACCTTACACATAAAGCAACTAGAGAAAGAAGAACAAACAAAACACAAAGTTAGCAGAAGGAAAGAAATCATAAAAATCAGAGCAGAAATAAATGAAATAGAGATGAAGAAAACAATAGAAAAGATCAATATAGCTAAAAGCTAGTTGCTTGAAAAGTAAGCAAAACTGATAAACCTTTAGCCAGACTCAAGAGAAAAAAAGGGGGGGGAAAGGGCTCAAATCAATAAAATTAGAAGTGAAAAAGAAGTTAACTGACATCACAGAACTACAAATGATCATAAGAGAATACTAAAAGCAACTATATGCCAATAAAATGGACAACCTAGAAGAAATGGACAAATTTTTGTATGGTACAATCTTCCAAGACTGAACCAAGAGGAAACAGAAAATATGAACAGACCAATCACAAGTACTGAAATTGAAAGTGTGATTTTAAAACTTCCAACACTTCAAGACGGTGGAGGAGTAAGACATGGAGATCACCTTCCTCCCCATCAAAACTACATCTACAGATGCAGAGTCCGTGGACCTGGCTGCAAGGCGGCCACCCGAGATGCTCCAGCCCACACCGAGCCTGGCCATGGCGGCCCTCCACCCACCTCACGTGATCTCCATCTCAGCTCCAGTTTTTTATGCCCCACAGAAGAAGTTCGGCCAGTGGTGGCCCCAAAGCCCAAAGTAACTCTTTTCCAGCCTGGTGACAGTGAACCTTCTCAGCCACTGGGGCCCAATGTGCACAGATGGGTCGGGTGGACAAGATTCCCCTGCCACCCCTGGAAGACTTACCCTTACCACCTCCTCCCGTGCTTGGGGAGGCCAATGATGCCGAGGGTGCTCTGTGAGGTGGTTTCCCACCTCCCCCTCTCCCAATCGAGGAACCATTTCCCGCTGCACCTTTAGAGGAGGAGATCTTCCCTTCCCCACTGCCTCTGCTAGTGGAGGAGGGAGGGCCTGAGGCCTCCATACAGCTCCCACCACAGCCCAGGGAGAAGGTGAGCAGTACTGATCTGGAGATCGACTCTCTGTCTTCATTGCTCGATGACATGACCAAGAATGATCCCATCAAAGCCTGGGTGTCATCTGGATATGTATCACCACCAGCCACCACTCCATTCATTTACAAGTCCAGTTCTAAGCCTGCAACTGGGGCCACAGCACCTCTGCCTCCTTGGAAGTCCCCTTCTAGCTCCAAGGCTCAGTTTCAGAGCTAGACACATTTCCATGTGCAGCCCCAGGCCAGGCCTCAGGTTCAACTCCATGTCCAGCTCCAGCTCTAGGCCCAGCCCCAGCCTTTGCCTTTGGCTAACACCCAGACTCGAGGTCCCCATGCCCCATCTCCAGCCACCAAGTTTTCTCCAGTGACTCCCAAGTTTACTTCTGTGGCTTCCAAGTTCAGCCCTGAAGCTTCAGGTTGACTCAGGTCACAGCCCAGTCAGAAGCTGGGGTCCCCTGAAGCTCCCTCTTCCACTGGCACAGGCTCCCCTCAGCCCCCCAGCTTCACCTATGCTCAGTAGAAGGAGAAGCCCCAAGTGCAGGAGAAGAAGCACCCAGTGCCCCTACCAACTAAAACCCAAAACCAGGTGTGTCCCTCTGGGTCCCCAGGACCTTTGACTCTGAAAGAGGTGGATGAGCTGGAGCAGCTGACCCAGCAGCTGATGCAGAACACAGTGCATCCTCAGAAGCAGAATGTGGCCATCAATGAGTTCTGTGGCTGGTGTCACCAGCCCCTGGCATGTGCTCAACCTGCAGTGCATGCTCTGGGGCAGCTGTTCCACATCACTTGCTTTACCTGCCATCAGTGTGAGCAGCAGCTGCAGGGACAGCAGTTCTACAGCCTGGAGGGGGCGCTGTACTGTGAGGGCTGTTATACTGACACCCTGGAGACATGCAACACCCATGGGTAGCCCATCACTGACCACATGCTAAGGGTCACAAGCAAGGCCTACCACCCACAGTGCTTCACCTCTGTGGTCTGTGCCTGCCCCCTTGAGGGCACCTCCTTCACAGTGGACCAGGCCAACTGGTCCCACTGCATCCCCAACTACCACAAGAAGTATGCTCCCAGGTGTTCCATCTGCACAGAGCCCATCATGCCCAAGCCTGGCTGAGAGGAGACCATGTCTGTGGTTGTTCTGGACAAGAACTTCCATATGAAGTGCTACAACAGTGAGGACTGTGGGAAGGCACTGTACAATGAGGTGGATGACAATGGCTGCTCCCCTTAGATGGCCACATGCTCTGCTGGAAATGCCACACTGCCAGAGCCCAGATCTGAGTGAGGACTGACCTCCTTCTTGACTTCAAATCCATTCCCCATTAGCAGACCATCCACGAGACTACCCCCCTCTTCACCCTCCCCACAGTTATTTTTGATGTCCAACCCCTCCCTCCATACCAACCCCCACCCCAGTATCCTTTGTGCCCTGATTCAGGAACCCAACATGGCCTAGGGCTGCAGAGTCCCCTGACCTGAGGTTCAGTCCTCCCCAGTCCTGCAGGGACCACCCACCATAGTCTAGGTATCCCACCTGAGAAGGCACCAGACTGAGTGCTGCTGCTTTCACTGATGCACTGATGCCCTCGACTGGCACTTGAGCAGCCTCTTACTCTGCTTGCTGAAGGCCAGGAAACGTCCCAACCTGCTGGGAGGCTGGGCTGGGCTCACCAGCCTGGACATTCCCACCAACCCCTGTGCTGTCAGGTTTTAGCTACAGCTACAAATAAAAGAAGATTTCCAGAAAAACAAAAACAAAAACAAAAACTACATGTGGAACAACTCCTACAGAACACTTACTGAATGCTGGAAGAAGAATTCAGACTTCCCAAAAGGCAAGAAACTCCCCACGTACCTGGGTAGGGCAAAAGAAAAAAAGAAAAACAGAGGCAAAAGAATAGGGACAAGACCTGCACCTCTGGGAGGGAGCTGTGAAGGAGGAAAAGTTTCCACACAATAGGAAGCCCCTTCACTGGTGGAGATGGAAGGTGGGTCAGGGGAAAGCTTCAGAGCCATGGAGGAGAGCACAGCAACAAGGGTGCAGAGGGCAAAGCAAAGAGATTCCTGCACAGAAGATCAGTGCCAACCAGCACTCACCAGCCTGAGAGGTCTGTCTGCTCACCTGCTGGGGTGGGTGGGGGCTGGGTGCTGAAGCTCGGGCATCAGAGGTCAGATCCCAGGGAGAGGACTGGGGTTAGCTCTTGAACACAACCTGAAGGGGCTAGTGCACCACAGCTAGCAGGGAAGGAGTCTGGGAAAAAGTCTGGAACTGCCTAAGAGGCAAGAGACCATTGTTTTGGGATGCACGGGTAGAGGGGATTCAGAGCACTGCCTAAACAAGCTCCAGAGATGGGTGCAAGCTGTGGCTATCAGCGCAGACACCAGAGACAGGCATGAGATTCTAGGGCTGCTGCTGTAGCCACCAAGAACCCTGTGTGCAAGCACAGGTCACTATCTGCACCTCCCCTCCCAGGAGCTTGTGCAGCTCACCACTGCCAGGGTCCCATGATCCAGGGACAACTTCCCTGGGAGAACACACAGTGTTCCTCAGGCTGGTGCAACGTCATGCCGGCCTCTACTGCCACAGGCTTATCCCGCATTCTGAACCCTGCCCTCCATACCCCACCGCCCCCAGGCCTGAGTGAGCCAGAGCCCCCTAATCAGCCACTTGTTTAACCCGCTCCTGTCTGGGAGAGGAACAGATGCCCTCAGACGACCTACACATAGAGGCGGGGCTAAACTCAAAACTGAACCCCAGGAGCTGTGCGAACAGAGAAGAGAAAGGGAAAATTCTCCCAGCAGCCTCAGGAGCAGCAGATTAAATCTCCACAATCGGGTTTCCCTGGTGACACAGTGGTTGAGAGTCTGCCTGCCGATGCAGGGGACGCGGGTTCGTGCCCCGGTCCGGGAAGATCCCACATGCTGCGGAGTGGCTAGGCCCGTGAGCCATGGCCACTGAGCCTGCACGTCCAGAGCCTGTGCTCTGCAACAGGAGAGGCCACAACCGTGAGAGGTCCACGTACCACACACACACACACACACAAAAGTCTCCACAATCAATTCCCTTCATCTGTGAAATATCTGAATAGACAATGAATCATCCCAAAATTGAGGCAGTGGACTTTGGGAGCAACTATAAACATGAGGTTTGCTTTCTGCTTTCTGCTTTCTAATTTGTTTCTGGTTTTATATTTATCTTAGTTTAGTATTTAGAGCTTATTGCCACTGGTAGATGATTTGGTTGCTGTCTTCCTTTTATATAGATAGGTAGAAATAGATATAGATATATACATATATATAGATATATTTTTTTCCTTTTTCTTTTTTGGGGAGTGTGTATGTGTATGATTCTTTCCGTGATTTTGTCTGTGTAGCTTTGCTTTTGCCATTTGGCATAGGGTTCTGTCTGTCAGTTTTTTTCTTTTTTTAATATAGTTTTTAGGGTTTTTTATCATTGGTGGATTTGTGTTTTGGCTTGGTTTCTCTCTTCTTTCTTTCTTTCACTTTTTTTACTTTTTACTTTTTAATATTTTTTTATTTTAATAACTTTAATATATATATTTATTTATTTATTTTTCTGTCTTTCTTTCTTTTTTTTCTCCCTTTTCTTATGAACCATGTGGCTGACAATGTCTTGGTGCTCTGGCCAGGTGTCAGGCCTGAGACTCTGAGGTGGGAGAGCTGAGTTCAGGATATTGGTCCACCAGAGACCTCCTGGCCCCACATAATATAACACGGTGAAAGCTCTCCCAGAGATGGCCATCTCAATGTTAAGACCCAGATCCACTCAATGACCAGCAAGCTACAGAGCTGGACACCCTATGCCACAAAACTAGCAAGACAGGCACACAACCCCACCCATTAGCAGAGAGGCTGTCTAAAATCATAATAAGTTCACAGACACCCCAAAACACACCACTGGACCTGGTCCTGCCCACCAGAAAGAAAAGACCCAACCTCATCCATGAGAACACAGGCACTAGTCCCCTCCACCAGGAAACCTACACAACCCACTGAACCAACCTTACCCACAAGGAGCAGACACCAAAAACAAAGGGAACTATGAACCTGCAGACTGTGAAAAGGAGACCCCAAACACAGTAGGTTAAGCAAAATGAGAAGACAGAGAAAGAGACAGCAGATGAAGGATCAAGGTAAAAACCCACCAGACCAAACAAATGAAGAGGAAATAGGCAGACTACCCAAAAAAGAATTCAGAGTAATGATAGTAAAGACGATCCAAAATCTTGGAAATAGAATGGAGAAAATACAAGAGACATTTAACGAAGACCTAGAAGACTAAAGAGCAAACAAACCATGATGAACAACACAATAAAAGAAATGAAAAATTCTCTAGAAGAAATCAATAGCAGAATAACTGAGGCAGAAAAACGGATAAGTGACCTGGAAGATAAATTAGTGGAAATAAGTACTGCAGAGCAGAATAAAGAAAAAAGAATGAAAACAACTGAAGACAGTCTCAGAGACCTCTGGGACAATATTAGACACATCAACATTCGAATTATAGGGGTCCCAGAAGAAGAAGAGATTAAAAAAGGGATGGAGAAAATATTTGAAGAGATTATAGTTGAAAACTTCCCTAATATGGGTAAGGAAATAGTCAATCAAGGGCAGGAAGCACAGAGAGTCCTGAACAGGATAAACGCAAGGAGAAAAATGCCAAGACACATATTAATCAAACTATCAAAAATTAAATACAAAGAAAAAATATTAAAAGTAGCAAGGGAAAAACAACAAATAACATACAAGGGAATCCCCAGAAGGTTAATAGCTGATCCTTCAGCAAAAACTCTGCAAGCCAGAAGGGAGTAGCCACACATATTTAAAGTGATGAAAGGGAAAAACCTATAACCAAGATTACTCTATCCAGCAAGGATCTCGTTCAGATTTGACAGAGATATTAAAACATTTACAGACAAGCAAATGCTAAGAGAATTGAGCATCAAAAAACCAGCTTTACAACAAATGCTGAAGGAATTTCTCTAGGCAGGAAACACAAGAGAAGGAAAAGACCTACAATAACAAACCCAAAACAATGAAGAAAATGGTAATTGGAACATACATATCGATAATTACCTTAAATGTAAATGGATTAAATGCTCCAATCAAAAGACATAGACTGGCTGTAAGGATACAAAAAAAAAAAAAAAAGACTCATATATAAGAGACCACTTCAGACCTAGGGACACATACAGACTGAAAGTAAGGGGATGGAAAAAGATATTCCATGCAAATGGAAATCAAAAGAAAGCTGGAGTAGCAATTCTCATATCAGACAAAATAGACTTTAAAATAAAGACTAATAAAAGAGACAAAGAAGGACACTACATAATGATCAAGGGATCAATCCAAGAAGATATAACAATTGTGAATATTTATGCACCCTACATAGGAGCACCTCAATACATAAGGCAAATGCTAATAGCCATAAAAGGGGAAATTGACAGTAACACAATAATAGTAGGAGACTGTAACACCCCACTTTCACCAAGGGACATCGAAAATGAAAATAAATAAGGAAACACAAGCTTTAAATTGTACATTAAACAAGATGGACTTAATTGATAGTTATAGGACATTCCATCCAAAAACAAGAGAATACACTTTCTTCTCGAGTGCTCATGGAGCATTCTCCTGGATAGATTATATCTTGGGTCACAAATCAAACCTTGGTAAATTTAAGAAAATTGAAATCGTATCAAGTATATTTTCCAACCACAATGCTATGAGACTACACATCAGTTACAGGAAAAAGTTTGTAAAACATACAAACACATGGAGGCTAAACAATACACTACTTAATAACCAAGAGATCACTGAATAAATCAAGAAGAAATTTTAAAATACCTAAAAAAAAAATGACAATGAAAACATGATGTCCCAAAACCTATGGGATGCAGCAAAAGCAGTTCTAAGAGAGAAGTTTAGAGCAATACAATCCTACCTCAAGAAATAAGAAAAATCTCAAATAAGCAATCTAACCTTACACTTAAAGGAACTAGAGAAAGAAGAACAAACAAAACCCAAAATTACCAGAAGGAAAGAAATCATAAAGATCAGAGCAGAAATGAATGAAATAGAAACAAAGAAAACAGTAGCAAGGATCAATAAAACTAAAAGCTGGTTCTTTGAGAAGATAAACAAAATTGATAAACCATTAGCCAGACTCATCAAAAATAAGAGGGAGAGGACTCAAATCAATAAAATTAGAAATGGAAAAGGAGTAGTTACAACAGACACCACAGAAATACAAAGCATCCTATGACACTACTACAAGCAACTCTATGCCAATAAAATGGACAACCTGGAAGAAACAGACAAATTCTTAGAAAGTTATAACCTTCCAAGACTGAACCAGGAAGAAATAGAAAATACGAACAGACCAATCACAAGTAACGAAATTGAAACTGTGATTAAAAATATTCCAAGGGAATATACCCTGAGAAAACTATAATTCAGAAAGACTCATGTACCAAAATGTTCATTGCAGCTCTATTTACAATAGCCAGGACATGGAAGCAACCTAAGTGTCCATCAACAGATGAATGGATAAAGAAGATGTGGCACATATATACAATGGAATATTACTCAGCCATAAAAAGAAATGAAACTGAGTTATTTATAATGAGGTGGATGGACCTGGAGTCTGTCATACAGAGTGAAGTAAGTCAGAAGGAGAAAAACAAATACCGTATGCTAACACATATATATGGACTCTAAGGGAAAAAAATGTCATGAAGAGGTTAGTGGTAGGACGGGAATAAAACACAGACTTACTCGAGCATGGACTTGAGGATATGGGGAGGGGGAGGGGTGGGCTGTGACGAAGTGGGGGAGTGGCAGGGACATATATACACTATCAAATGTAAATTAGATAGCTGGTGGGAAGCTGCTGCATAGCACAGGGAGATCACCTCTGTGCTTTGTGACCGCCTGGGGGGGTGGGATAGGGAGGGTGGGAGAGAGGGTGATGCAAGAGGGAGGAGATGTGGGAGCATGTGTGTATGTATAACTGATTTAGTTTGTTGTAGAGGGAAAACTAACACACTATTGTAAAACAATTATACTCCAATAAAGATGTTAAAAAAAAAAAAAAATTCCAAGAAACCAAAGACCAGGACCAGATGGCTTCACAAGTGAATTCTATCAAATATTTAGAGAGCTAATACCCATCCTTCTCAAACTCTTCCAAAAAATTGCAGAGGAAGGAACACTCCCAAAACCATTCTATGAGGCAACCATCACCCTGATACCAAAAGCAGACAAAGAGACTACAAAAAAAAAAAATTACAGACAAATATCACTAATGAATATAGATGCAAAAATCCTCAACAAAATACTAGCAAACAGAATCCAACAACACATTAAAGGGATCATACACCATAATCAAATGGGGTTTATCCCAGGAATGCAAGGATTCTTCAATATACAGAAATCAATCAATGTGATACACCATATTAACAAATTGAAGGAGAAAAACCATATGATCATCTCAGTAGATGCAGAAAAAAACTTTTGACAAAATTCAACATCAATTTACGGTAAAAACCCTCCAGAAAGTAGACATAGAAGGAACTTCCTTCAACATAATAAAGGTCATATATAACAAACTCACAGCCAACATCTTTCTCAATGGTGAAAAACTGAAATCATTTCCACTAAGATCAGGAACAAGACAAGGTTGCCCACTCTCACCACCATTATTCAACATAGTTTTGGAAGTTTTAGCCACAGCAATTTGAAAAGAAAAAGAAATAAATGAATCCAAACTGGAAAAGAAGTAAAACTTTCACTGTTTGCAGATGACATGATACTATACATAGAAAACCCTAAGGATGATACCAGAAAACTCCTAGAGTTCATCAATGAATTCAGCAAAGTTGTGGGATACAAAATTAATACACAGAAATCTCTTGCATTTCTATACAATAACAAGGAAAATCAGAAAGAGAAATTAAAGGAACAATTTCATGTATCATTGTAAGAAAAAGAATGAAATACCTAGGAATAAAACTACCTAAGGAGGCAAAAGACCTGTACACAGAAAACTATAAGATACTGCTGAAAGAAATAAAAAATGACACAAACAGATGGAGAGATATACCATGTTCTTGGACTGGAAGAATCAATATCGTGAAAATAACTATATTGCCTAAAGCAAACTACAGATGCAATAAAATCTCTATCAAGTTACATATGGCACTTTTCACAGAACTAGAACAAAAAATTTTACAATTTGTATGGAAACACAAAAGACCATGAATAATCAAAGCAATCTTGAGAAAGAAAAACAGAGCTGAAGGAAGCAGGCTCCCTGACTTCAGACTATACTCTAAAGCTAGAGTCATCAAAAGAGTATGGTACTGGAACAAAAACTGAAATATAGATCAATGGAGTAATAGAGAAAGCTCAGAGGTAAACCCACGTTCATATAGTTACCTTATCTTTGACAAAGGAGGCAAGAATATACAATAGAGAAAAGACAACCTCTTCAATAAGTGGTGCTGGGAAAACTGGACAGCTACATGTAAAAGAATGAATTTAGAACACTCCCTAACACCATACACAAAAATAAACTCAAAATGGATTAGAGACCTAAATGTAAGTCCACATACTATAAAACTCTTAGAGGACAACATAGGCAGAACACTCATTCACATAAATCTCAGCAACGTCTTTTTGATCCACCTCCTTGAGCAATGAAAATAAAAACAAAAATAATCAACTGGGACCTAATTAAATTTAAAAGTTTTTGTACATCTTAGGAAACAATAAACAAAATGAGAAGACAACCCACAGAATGGGAGAAAATATTTGCAAATGAAGCAACCAGCAAGGGATTAATCTCCAAAATATACAAACAGCTCCCGCAGGTCAATATCAAAACAAAACAAACAAACAAACAAAAAACAATCAAAAAATGGGCAGAAGATCTAAATAGACATTTCTTCAAAGAAGACATACAGATGGCCAAAAAGTATATGAAAAAAATGCTCAGCATCTCTAATTATTAGAGAAATGCAAATCAAAACTACATTGATCAGAATGGCCATAATTTAAAAGTCCACAAACAATAAATGCTGGAAAGGATGTGGAGAAAAGGAACTCTCTTAGACTTTTGGTGGGAATGCAAATTGGTACAACCATTATGGAGAACAGTATGGAGGTTTCTTAAAAACTAAAAATAGAGCTACCATATGATCCAGCAATTTCACTCCTAGGCACATATCCAGAGAAAACCATACTTCAAAAAGATTCATGCACCCCACTGTTTATTGCAGCACTATTTACAACAACCAGGACATGGAAGAAACCTAAATATCCATCAAGAGAAATGGATAAAGAAGATGTGGTACATATATACAATGGAATATTACTCAGCCATTAAAAAAAAACCATGACAGCTTCCCTGGTTGCACAGTGGTTGAGAATCCACCTGCCAATGCAGGGGACACGGGTTCATGCCCCAGTCCAGGAAGATCCCACATGTCACGGAGCAGCTGGGCCCATGAGCCATGACCACTGAGCCTGCATGTCCGGAGCCTGTGGGACAGGCTGTGGGAGAGGCCACAACAGTGAGAAGCTCACATACCACAAAAAACAACAACAACAACAACAACAAAAAAACATGAAATAAGGACTTCCCTGGTGGTCCAGTGGTTAAAACTTCACCTTCCAATGCAGGGGTTGAGGGTTCAATCCCTGGTCTGGGAGCTAAGATCCCACATGCCTCGTGGCCAAAAAAAAAAAAAAAAAAAAAACCAAAAGAAACAAAACCATAAAACAGAAACAATATTGTAACAAGTTCCATAAAGACTTTTAAAATGGTACACATCAAAATATCTTTTAAAAAAATGAGATAATGCCATTTTCAGCAACATGGATGGACCTAGAGATTATCATACTAAGTGAAATAAGTCAGAAAAAGAAAGACAAATATCATATGATATCACATATATGTTGAATCTAAAAAAGGTGATTTAAATGAAATTATTTACAAAATGGAAACAGACTCACAGATGTGGAAAAAAACTTATGGTTACCAAAGGAGAAGGGTGGGGAGATGGATAAATTAGGAGTTTGGGAGTAACATATACACACTACTACATATAAAATAGATAATCAACAAGGGCCTGTATACAGGTTCCTGTATAACACAGGGAACTCTACTCAATATTCTGTAATAACCCATACGGGAAAAGAATCTGAAAAACATGGATATATGTATAGCTAAACCACTTTACTGTACACCTGAAAATAACACAACTTTGTAAACCAACTATACCCCAATATAAAATAAAAATTAAATTATAAAATAAAAATAAAATATAAAAAAATAAGAGAAATGGGGACTTCTCTGGTGGTCCAGTGGTTAAGTGTCCTTGTTTTCAATGCAGGGAGTACAGTTTTGATCCCTGGGCAGGGAAGTTCTGCATGTTGCATGGTGCAGCCAATCAATCAATCAATCAAATAGAAATGGAAACTTATGCCCACACACGCAAAAAGTCTAACTACTTACCTCAAGAAAATTTTAATATGAAGACTGAGAAAATTTTTTTATCATGAAAGAGTGTTAAATTTTTTTCAATTCCTTTTCTTCATCAATTGATATTATCATATGAATTTTCTTCTTTAGTTTGTGATATAATGGATTTCATGTATTGATTTCACATATTGAACCAGCCTTGAATACCTGAAATTAATTCCACTTTGTCAGGGAATATTGTCCTTTTTATAGTCTGTTGGACTCAATTTGCTAAAATTTTGTTGAGGATTTTGTGACTGACCATATGAGAGATACTGGTCTTCTAATTTTCTATATTTTTTTTATTGTGCTCTCTTAGTTGAATTTTGGTAGTAAGGTAACAGTGACATAAAACAAATTGAAAAGTGCTCTCCTCTTCTATATTCTGGAAGATATTATGTAAAATTAATGTTAATTCTTCTCTGAATGTTTGTTAAAACTCCAATGAAGCCATCTTAATGTGGGATTCCTTTTGGGGGGGAGATTTTAAATCATAGATTCAATTTCTTAAAAGTTATAGGCTATTTAGGCTATCTATTTCATCTTGGCTGAGTTATGATAGTCTGTGGTTTCAGAGGAATTTTGATCCCTTTCTTCTAAATTGTCAAATTATGATTGGGAAGTTGTTTACACTATTTCCTTATTACCCTTTAATGGCTGCAGAATCTGTTGTGATATTCCTTATTTCAATCCTGATATTGGTGATTTGTGATTTATTTTTTCAAAGAACCAGTTCTTTACATTCTTTTTTTTAATATTCTTTTCCATTATGGTTTATCACAGAATATTGAATATAGTTTCCTGTCCTATACAGTAGGACCTTGTTGGTTTATCCATTTTATGTATAATAGTTTGCATCTGCTAACCCTAAACTCCCACTCCATCCCTCTGCCATCACCCCCCTTCCTCTTGACAACCACAACTCTGTTCTTTATGTCTGTGAGTATTTTTCTGTTTCATAAAAGTTCATTTATGTCACATTTCAGATTCCACATATAAGTGATATCATATGGTATTTGTTTTTCTTTTTGGCTTACTTCACTTAGTATGATAATCTCTACTTCCATACATCTTGCTGCAAATGGTATTATTTCACTCTTTTTTATGGCTGAGTAGTATTCCATTGTACACAGCTACCACATCTTCTTTATCCATTCATCTGTCAATGGACATTTAGGTTGTTTCCCTGTGAATACTACTGTGAATAGTGGTGCTATGAACATAGGGGTGCATGTAACTTTTTGAATTATAGTTTTGTCTGGCCATATGCCCAGGAGTGGGATTGCTGGATCATATGGCAACTCTATTTTTAGTTTTTTGAGGAACCTCCATACTGTTTTCCATAGTGGCTATACAAACTTAACAGTCCCACCAAGAGTGTAAGATAGTTCCCTTTCCTCCACACCCTCTCCAACATTTATAGTTTGTAGTCTTTTGGTGATGGCCATTCTGACCAGTGTAAGGTGATACCTCATTGCAGTTTTTAATGCATGTCTCTAATAATTAACACTGTTGAGCAAATTTTCATGTGACTGTGGCCATTTGTATGCAAAGAACCAGCTTTTTATTTCACTTATTTTCTCTATTGTTTTCTTTTTTCCAATCTATTTCTGCTTTTTATTTTTTCTTCTTATTGTTTGCTTTGGGCTTATTTTGCTCTTTTTTTTAAACAACTGATTATCAATTTATTAAAAATGTTGATTTAAGCATCGGCAATGGTGACTTCAATCTCGACTCCTGGCTCAATACTGATGGAAATGATCTGCTTAACAATCTCAGAAGGACTGTGCAGGTCAATGAGTTGCTTGTGGATCCTCATTTGGAACCTTCATGACAAGGAGTTTTCCTGGTAGTTATTCTTAGAGTCTTGATAGGCATCCGAACCAGTCCTTTCACTCTGAGATTCTTTTCCTTCTCCCCTCTGATCAGGTCATCACATACCTTCTCCAAAGACTTAGTGTTGCGGCTGGTGAGGGTGATTCTAATCCAGTGAATCGCTACCTCTGGCTCCAGGGATGTCTTTCTGCTAGACCATGACTGTGGTGCAGCTTCCTGACTGACTTGTTCCTGGGAGACAGCAAACAGAGGTGAGTCAGGTGCAGAAGCGGGAGTCCCCGGGCTCCACTGCAGTGGTGACTGCATCTTCCTCAAAGAGCTGCTTTTTTTTTTTTTTTAATACACAAAATAATTTTGAGAAAGAAGCTATAGTAATCAAGACTGTGGTATTGGTGGAGAGGTAGATACATAGATCAATGGAAAATAGTGGACAACACAGAAATAAATCTACATAAATATGCTAATTTTTAACAAAGTAGCAAAAGGAATCCAATGTATTCATTTTCAATAAATGGTGCTGAAGGAATTGAAAATCTATTGGTAAAAAATAAACCTCCATTTATATATTTTTTTCTAGAAAAAGGGCAGGAGAAAATCTTTGGGACCTGGGACTAGGCAAAAAGTCAAGTCCTTGGGCTTGACACCAAAAGCACAAACCATAAAAGAAAATCCATAAAGCAAAAATTGATATATTAGTCCTTATAAAAAATTTAAAATTTTGTTCTGTAAAACTCCCTGTGCAGCAGACGAAAAGAGAGAAAAAATTTACAAACTACATATCTGACAAAGAGCTAGTATCTAGAATATATAAAGAATTCTCAAAAATCAACAATAAAAAAGCAAACAGTCAAATTAGAAAATGGGCAAAAGACATTAACACTTTACTGAAGGAGATTCTGTAGTAAGTAAGTACATGAAATGATATTCAACATCATATGGCATTAGAGAAATGCAAATTAAAACCACAATGAGGTATCACTATATACCTATCAGAATGGCTAAAATAAAAACAGTGATAACACTAAATATTAGTGAGGATGCAGAGAAACTGAATCAGTCATACATTGCTGGTGAGGCTGTTAAATGGTACAGTCAGTCTAGAAAATAATTTGGAATTTCCTTTTAAAACTGAAAAAGGGGGGAGTTCCTTGGTCACCTAGTGGTTAGGACCCCAGGCTTTCACTGCTGTGGCCCAGGTTCAATCACTGGTCAGGGAACTGAGATTCCTGCAAGCCATGTGGTGCAGCTGAATAAATAAATAAATAAATAAAAACTGAAAAATGGGATTACCTTATGATTAGCAATTGTGTCTTAGGCATATATCCCAAAGAAACAAAAATGTATTTTCACACAGAAACTTGCACACAAATATTTGTAGCAGTTTTATTTGTATTTATTGTCCAAAGTTGAAACTACTCAGATGTCCTTCAAAGAACGAATGGTTAAAAAACTTTGACACATTCATACCATGGAATATGACTCAGCAATAAAAAGGAATTAATTACTGATATACACAAAAACTTGGATGAATCCTAAGGAAAATTGTGTTGAATGAAGAAAGCCAATATCAAATATATATATATATATATATATATATATAAAACATGTACCTATATCTATCTATCTATCTATCTATCTATCTGGCATAATTATAGAAATGGAGAAGAGAGTAGTGGTAGCCAAGGGTTAGAGATAGGAATTAGGGTATGTATGGGTGGAGCTATAAACAATTTTCATGAGGGAATGTTGTAATGATGGTATAAGTTGAGTATCTTGAGGTTACACATGTGATCAAATTACTCAGAGCTATACACAAACACACTCTAAGGAGTTCATATATAACTGGTGAAATCTGAATACATTCTGTGGTTTGTACCACTGTCAATTTTCTGATTTTGATATTGTACTATAACTCTGTTATTTTTGGAGGAAGCTGGGTAAAGGCCACATGGAATCTCTATGTAAATTTCTTTGAAACTTCTAGTGAATTTATAGATATTTCAAAATAAAAAAGTTTTTTTTTTTAAAAAGGCATCAGGTAAGTCTACTTCTTGACACACTGATTGAAACAATTCTAATCAAAGTTTAAAAATTTGACGATTTAGAGAAATCTCACTGCTTGTGTTTTTCAGAATCTTAGATCTTAGAGATCCAATATACTACTTCAGTCATTCTCAAAATGTATCTTTTACATACATCAGCATCACCTAGGAACTTGATAGAAATGCAAATTCTCATTCCCCACCGCAGACTTAACAAATTAGAAACTCAACACTGGGTCCCAGCAATCCAATTTTTAAAAGCCCACCAAGTGATGCTGATTTGCACTCAAGTTTGAAAACCACCATTCCAATAGGTGCTCCATAAATGCCAACGATAATGATGTTATGGGGGCTTACCCTGGTGGTGCAGTGGTTAAAAATCCGCCTGCCAATGCAGGGGACACGGGTTCAAACCCTGATCCGGGAAGATCCCACAGGCCGCAGAGCAACTAAGCTCATGCACCACAACTACTGAGCCTGAACTCTAGAGCCCATGTGCCACAACTACTGAAGCCTGCGTGCCTAGAGCCCGTGCTCCACATCCCGTGCTCCACATCAAAAGAAGCCACTGCAATGAGAAGCCTGCGCATTGCAACGAAGACACAAAGCAGCCAAAAATAAATAAATAAAATAAATTTATTTTAAAAATAATAATGATGATATATTTTATATTTGAATCACCTTTTTTCCTAGTGGAGACCCTCTGTCAAAACCACAGTCCAGGCCACCGCTTTTCCAAGCTGCCTGTGACTCCTACTGATACATTCTCCATATATGTTCTCAACAGGGAAATCTTTCAAAAACCACCATCCTAGGTCACTAAAGCACACAAGCTTCTACTAAAGATGTAATTTCCCATAAAAGCCAAACTGTAAAGGGAACATTTGTTCCCATTAGACTTGACCTAATGAGCACTCTTGGAACTACCTAAAGCCTTTATCCTCCACCCAGAAGTGATGCTACGAGAAGTGAAATTACATATAAATCAGTAATGCCTCAAGCAATTTACAAAAGAGTCTCCAAATGTAAGTTACATAAGTATAAATAATAATATTAATATCTCCCTCATCCTGTCTTTATCTCTAGGACTGGGAGGATCAAAGCCACCTGACAAGTGCAGCTTAAAAGATCTTTCCCATTCCAGGTCTGGGAATGGGCACGCTGCAACAGGCCTCTCCATCCTCAGTTTCCACACTTCATAACCAGTAAAGGCTCCAAATCACCTAAAGTGGTTGTTAGAGCCTTTCTGCATATGATACCTTTTTTAATAAAATTAATGGCACTCATTCCAATAATGACTTCAGCAGAGAAAACCCCCTTTTCAGTGCAATGTATCCTATTGTTGTTTGATTTTCCTCCATCACTAGAAGTGCCCTAATTGTATACTTTAATGAATAAAATTGACTTCCAAGAAATTTTGCTTTGAGTAGCTTTTATGTATTAAGACAGCCCTAGAAATAATTGGAGACTCTGGGAGAGGTGACAAGGATTGGGAAGCAGGGAGCTAATGGTAAAGCAGAGTTGGTAATCCTATCTCAAAATTTGGATGGATTCCATATGTAGTGACAGGGATGGGGGAGAATCTGAGGTTCTGGAATTGTTGACCAGGTCAGAGGCTAAATGACTACAAAAGTGTGATTCAAGGTTAGACCAGCAGGGAGATGGACCCCACCACCCCAGGGAGTATCCAGCTGAGCAGCAAGTGGCACTGGGCCAGTGCCAGTCAGCATCACTGAAGTGGGTCCAAATGCTCATGGATAGGACTTCTGGACCAAGATGAGGTCAGGTAGAGCTAGACAGACCCCTGCTCTGAGTTGGGGGGAGGGAAGGAAGTGAGAAGCAAGCCCCCAAATGTGCTGCAGCCCACCGTGGAGATGGTAGGATGAAAGAAGACTTTGACTCTGCACCTATCCACCACTCAAACCTCTATCAGGATGGCACATCATTCTCAACTTTAGCTCAGGGAGTGCTTTAGTACCTTGTCCCTGTCCAAACTAATGGGGAGGGACTCACTGATGAACACTTCTGGGAAGAAGGAGGAATAAGGGATGCACAAAGGTGGTTTAGGAACTTCTGGCTTCCATAGATTATCCTGGAACCTCGAATGGGGCATTTAGAAGGCTCAGTTTGGAGCAAAAAGACAGCAGCAAGGGAGGTAAGGTAAGGAATGACATCAACACTATTAAAGGAACTGCATCCCATCATTTTAAATCAGCAGTTCTCAACTTTGGCTGCACATTGGAATGACCTAAGGAGCATTTAAAATTCCTAGTGCCTGAGCCTCGCTCTACACAATTACTTCAGAATGAGGGATGGGGCCTAGTCACTGGTAATTTTTAAAGGTCCCCTGGGATTCTGATGTGGAGCCATTGTTCTGTTCTAGACCTTCACTACTTTAAGTGTGATCCCCCAAACCACAACACTGGTACCCTCTGGGAACCTGATAGAAATGCCATGCCTTCACCCCGCTGAAGAGAATCTGAATTTGGACCAGATCCCCTAGGCACACTGCAGCTTGAGAAGCACTGTTCTTAGTGAACACTGAGAACAGTGGGTCTCATCCCTGGATGCCCATTAGAATTACCTGGGAGGTATATATATCCTGTCAGGGAAGAAATTTTCCTCTACCCTTCTAGGTTCTTCTGGCTGGTCTAAGAATTAAGTTGATGTGGGACAGATCAACAGGAGAAAATCAAACAAAAGTTTAATAACATTTTACATGGGAGAGACCCAGGAGAATTGAGCAACTCACCAAAATGGCCAAAACCCTCACCTTAAACACCAACCCAGCCCTACTAAACACTGACTTAGCAACTAAGTACAGTTAAGTGGGAGGATGGAAAGGGGAAGATGGTCCAGAACCTGCAGCCATGTTGGGGTGAATAGGTCACCTGAGGGCCAAGTTACCTGGGCAACCAGCTCCTCACCCTCAGAGGCACAGAGCTGGGGGCAACAGAAGCCTGCAGAAGTGAAGCTGCTGAGGTTGAAGGCCTACCCTTCCATCCCCACTACTGGCTCACAGTTGACCTGGAAGCTGGACCTTTCAAACAAACCCCCAGGAGATGTCAATTCTCCTCAGACCTCACATAATGTAGAAAGGTCTAAGCAGCCTCACATCCCTGAGAGGCTATTAATGAAGAGACAGATTTCTTAACATCCAGCACAAATCTGCTGCTCTAAGCAATGGGAACTGTGAATGGGGCGGGCAGGGATAAGGAAGAACAATGTTGAACTTTACCTGACCTCCTAGAAAATGACAAATGTTAAGAAATCCTCTCACACTTTTGTTTTCCTGGAAACCACGCAAGATGGCAGTTCTCTTGCTCTCTCTACATCCCCTCCTTGACCAACCCCTGCTTGACCTACACCCTACTCACCTGACTGACCTTCCCTCTTAGCCATAGAGCCTAATCAGTAACTGCCTATATGCTTGTTCCCCGCAACCCAGCCCCCACCCCCTAACCCCCATACTCTCTCATCCCACCCCACCTAGTGATTGTTCTAACCTTTAGATCAGAATGGCTCTACGCTGCTAGTTTATCAAAGAGGCTCTGAGGAACATGCCCTTCTGCTGGTTTCCCTGGTAACCAAAGAGCCAACCTGAAGTCAATTCCCCCTATAACTTGTAATAGACCCACTCCCATAGCAAGGGCTGTGGCCATGTCCTGCCTGCCATCTGCAGTATACAGAGCTTGCTGGCCTGTGGGGTGCAGCTGTGGATGAAAAATTTTACCTGCCATATCCACAAACAAAGGATACTGTGTTCATCAAGCCATCAGACACTACAGCCACTACTGACAGTGAGCTCTAAGGAAATTCAGGATGGAGAAAAGGAGGTTGCCTGCTGCCAATCCCTCAGCCACTGCAGTCACCCTCAACTGTGCACCCGGAGGGGATTCAGGACGGAGAGAACAGGATATTGGCCCTAAATAGCTAAGGTGCATATCAAAGGAATGATTTCAATGAGCCCAGACTCTCATATCTTCCCAACATAGAAAAGCACTAAATTCATTAACTTGAGATGTCTGGTTTTCTTTAATTAACAGTAATCTTTTGATATTCTGACTACCTGGTTTTTGTTGCAAAACTCCTATATATCCTGGCTCTTCCCTTATGTCTTCAGCGCGACCCTCACAGTGATCTGTGAGACTGTCTTCCAAGCTTTAGTCCTCAGAAAATCCTCCTTATAAAATATAATTTTCAACTTTTAGGTTGTGCATTTTTTTTCAGTCAACAATTTTGGCAACCACAAAGGGACACAGAGCAGATCTCCCTCCTTTGCCTGAACTCTACGAGGATCTGGAGCCTGGTACAAGCAGAGGTCTCTTGGTCCTGTCTACCTCCTCGGAGAGTCCAGGCATATTTGGGTGAGTCTCTCCTGGTTTATGGATCTACTATTACTGGTTGATAATCCTAAATTTTATTCAGTGGTGTTAAACTCCTCTCTGGAGGAGTAGGTTGTCCTTGAAACTTAGTTTCAAGAAGAAGTACCTGGGTTATCCTCTGTGAAAGACACTGGGAAAGATTTTGCTCAGTTTAGACACGGTGGTTTTATCCTCAGGTGAAAGACTGGGAAGACTTTGGTCGTTTGAAAGGACACTGAATAGGCTGGACTGGGTAATTAGGGGAAGACTGACCTGTCATTTTTCCTAGAATTGGCTACTTTAATAGAGTTTGCTGAAATAAAACTGAAATCATATGAGAGCTTTCAGCTCTGAAGAAGGGGACATCTCCTCTCAGCCAGCAATTGCTTCCTCAGGTAATTGAGAAACTGGCAAAAGTGGTGGAGGCAAGTCCTCATACCATGCAGCAGTCCCTATAGGGAAACCTATTCATTTTAGTTAAAGCTTGCTCTGCCAGCGACATGAATAAGAACTGGCCATTCCATGGTCTGAGCACCCATGGTGGTCTTATAATAACAGAGGAAGAATCCAAGACACATAGAGGAGCTGAAATGGCTCTGGGGTAAAATGTAGAGCAGTTAAGCTCACAAGCAGCACATTGGCCTATCATATTATTCTCACAAGTGATTTTGATTTTATTTCAACAAACCAAGCTCAGAATGGGGAACAAGGCTTTCAAAACTTGCTTAATTGGGAATTAAAGAAAACTTTGCCCTGAAAATGACTGAAATGGGGCTATTTTGTTTGTTTGTTTGTTGTTTTTGTTGTTGTTGTTTTTAATTGAGCTTTACTGGACCATTTATAAATTTGAATTTTTTTCTGAGTTATCTGGTGAAACAGTGATTTCTCAGGGTTGACAGAGGTTTTTTGGTTGTTGCTGTTGTTGTTGTTTTGCAGTACGCAGGCCTCTCACTGCTGTGGCCTCTCCCGTTGCGGAGCACAGGCTCCGGACGCGCAGGCTCAGCGGCCATGGCTCACGGGCCCAGCTGCTCCTCGGCATGTGGGATTTTCCCGGACCGGGGCACGAACCCGCGTCCGCTGCATCGGCAGGCAGACTCTCAACCACTGCGCCACCAGGGAAGCCCCGGGGCTATTTTATAGTGTACACAGTTAAGTTAGAAAAAACTCTTTTGAGAAAACATTTTTTCAGAATTCTGACCTTAAAGAAACAAAGCCCTTCTAGGGGGAACTTGCATTTCTCTTCCTGTGTCTTTGACATGTAAATGTTCTACCTGATCTTCGGAGTTGTGTGTGTGTGTGTGCATGCGCATGTGTGTATTTTGAGAATTTAGTCTCTGCCATGAAAAAGGTACACATATGTTATACATTTGGCAGCCAACTGAATAGACTGGGATTCTGAATAGCCTTTTGTGTGACTGTACCAACTCTCAGGGGCTTTTTGCCATCTTAACCTTCATTGTGTCAGCCTGTACAACAAAGGCCTTTACTTTCTTAAAGTATTTTGGGGAGTAAACTTTCTGGATCTTGTTTAGGCAGCATCCTTCACACTCTTTTGTGGGGAAGCCTCTTGTGTCTCATTGGTTTGAGGCACTATTAAGATATATCTCATTAATGGCCAAATGATGGATCATTTAAACTGAAAAAACTCTAAATTGGTAAATATCTATAGACCTCTCATTATAAACAGCTATTTTATTGGTACCTGTGAGGAAAATTAATCAATTATATTAAATTTATATATATATAAAATGTTAACTTAAGAACTCCCTTAGTTTAAAACAAGAAAGAGGGCTTCCCTGGTGGCACAGTGGTTGAGAGTCCGCTGGCCGATGCAGGGGACACGGGTTCGTGCCCCGGTCCCACATGCCACCGAGTGGCTAAGCCCGTGAGCCATGGCCGCTGAGCCCGCACGTCCGGAGCCTGTGCTCCGCAACGGGAGAGGCCCCAACAGTGAGAGGCCCGCGTACCGCAAAAAAAACAAACAAAAAAAAAAAGCAAGAAAAATCAGTTTGGGGAGCCTTATTTTTGTTCTCTTCTCCTCAGCAGATCTTACAGATGCTAATAAAGCATTAGAATAATTAATGTTAATTAGGTTGATTAACAGGAAAATAAGGAAAAAAAAAAACTGAAGGGAAAGTCTAGACACTTTTTCCCAATAAGGTAGAAATTTTAAAGGGACTTATTTCAAATGGATAAAGAAATCTTTAGATGGTTATTTTAAAATGGGATAAATAAAACAGATGTTAATGGGATTAAATCAAAGGTTTGATACAATACTACCTAAGGTTGGATGGGCCAAAGGGACCCCTCTATTGACTGCAACATTAAAGGGCTCCAAACAAGTCTTCTTTATTTATCCCAGTTTTATATATATATATATATATATATATATATATATATATATATATATATATATATATATATATATATATTTTAAAGACTGGGAAAAAATTACAGAGATACCTGATCAACAATTATTTGGGACAATATTTAGGCCAATTAATCAAGTTAAAGGATTGACAAAAGGGCCAGAGTACCTTGGCTCAACCCTCCCCAGAACCTGTTATACAAAAATAGATTAAAAGGTCAGGATAAAGAAAGGCTTCTAGGACTCCTTGTAAGACCAACACTTGTTGATTGGATCTGAATGGAAACTAACGTTAAGAGTATAAAAGTTTATAAAATTGAGATGAAAATTTATAAAAATTGGTATATTTAAATGAGCTTTATAAGATAGGTGATGCCACGAACAATGATGCTTCAAGGACAAAGGACGTCCCTGCCTGAAAAAGTTTTAGTGTTACACCCCCTACTGGATCTTAATCAACTTCCCCACCTTGTTGCCAAGGTTACGAAATTCCTGAGCCCACCTGGGCGACGCCTATAAAAACTGATCAATAGCACATGTTCAGGCTCAACTCTCCCAGTCTACAAGGAAGTCACTGCTGTTCTGGTAGTGACCCTTCCCTCTAATAAATTCTATCTTGTTTACATTCTGCCTTATGTCTGGAAATTATTTTCCAACCCGCATTCGGACCACGACAAGGTTGTTACATCACTTTTGCTTAATTATATTGTGGGATAGACATGTTTCCCTGGAGAACACTTCCCCTGCTTGGTATTATAAAAGAGGGCATATGAATCTGCCCCTAGGGAAATATTAATTAAACATACTAAAGAAAACCAATAGGGCTACCTGAGTCCATATAAGATAAAGTAAAGCCGAAAGCTAATATTCGGGGCTAATAATAATAGAGATTTTGCTCTGGGTCTAACTTGTGTACTCAGAAAGAGAGCCTTTGTTGAATGCCTTATACAAGTTTTTGAAGGCATGATAAATTAAATCAACCCTAAAGTTCTAAAACACAGAGCTCTGAAATTTCAGTTTAGTTGGAAATCTTCTCACTGATATAGAAAAACAAATTAAAGAAAATACATTTGGGCAAATCAATCTTTTAATATCATTTATGTAACAGACCAGTTCTCTGGGGAGTTAAAAGCAACTGTCTTTGTCTTGCAAATCTCTACAAATCAGAAATGTAAATACAGCCCACAGTGACCTGATACTGAACCTAATTAGCTCAATCAGGTAGAACCTGAAACAAAGGGGAAAAAAGGGAAAAGGTGGCCTTTTAAACTCAAACCAGTAGAAAGTCTCCCTCAACCAAATTCTAATTCATATCCTCCTTCAGGGTTTATCAAGGACAAATACAAATCTTAAAAGTCTTTTCCACAAACAGTAAAGTCTTCGTCATCTGAGCAAGCAAATTTAATTTATTCCAACTGTTATTTATAACATAGTAAGTTCATACTGTAATACCTGATTCATAACTAAGTTTTTATCTTTTATTTTTAAAATTTATTTATATATGTATTTATTTTTTAGCCATGCCACATAGCTTGCGGGATCTTAGTTCACCAACCAGGGACTGAACCCCGGGCCCTGGCAGTGAAAGAGCAGAGTCCTAACCATTGGACCACCAGGGAATTCCCCATAACAAAGTTTTTAAAGTGAATCTATGAGATCTCTAGTTTTGTCTGTTTATATGGCTGTGTGTACATTATATGTGATGTCTATACCTCTGGAAAATATTATCAAAATTAAATGTATAAAAGAGCTCTATTTAATTGACTTAAAAGTAAGCACTTACAAACTAAACATTTCTAAATATGAAAGAAACTGGCCAAAATAAATTTCAGGTTCACCTGATCTAGGAAATACTCAATATTAAATTAACATCTGCTATGCTAGCTTAAGCTAGTTTAAGCTTACTGGTTTAATCAATATAGACGTTTTACTTTTATTGTACCTAGGTTTCCTGAATGTCAATAAGTTCATGATATTTCTGTTACAGAGTTTGTCAATAACAACAACAAAATTAGCTTGGTTTGGTAAACTTTCATAAGTTATAAAATAAATGTAAATGAGATAAGAATTTTCAGGTGAACTCATTAGGAATACTTATGTTTTGGGTATGTCTGTCTAACTAGTTTCTCCAGATTTTGGTAAAGAGTTTTGCTAAATGATGGGAATTCACTGAATATCTAGGTCACTTCAAATAAGATAAGATACCGGAAGCTTAATTGCTAAACAGGCCTAAATTTACCTACTTTTGTCTCCTTACAGGAGGGAAACTAAAGGTATTTGGGTTTATTAGACATGTATATTGTACCTCATTGAGGAAAGAAATTATGTTATATGTTTCAGAGGTTATAGGATACTCCAATCAGAAAATGCTGGTATGACAAACAGTTTACAATTACTTGCTGCTTGTTGGTTTTTGCTAGAGATTAAGATTTTTAAGGGTTAAAATTTGTAGTATGTAATTAAAGCTACTAAAGATAATAAGGGGAACATTTCCATTTACAAAGAAGTAGGATGTGTGTTTTCAGCAAAAGAAGGTGTGGAAATATATTTTGTTAAGGGAAAAAATAATTCTGTCCTAGAGCTGGTTATTTCTGGATAAAAAAATAAGGGACAATCTAATATGAATACAAAAAGTTGTGGAAGGTTTGCAGAAAGGGAGCCCTGTAAAATAAGTTTTGTACATAGTCAGGCTGGAATTAGACTAAATTTAATTAGGTAAATGGGCTTTGTTATTAAAAGTAGGCTGGTACAAGACTGGACTTGGTTCCTATCTCTCTGTTAAGAGAACAAAGTTTTCTTCGAGTACTGCTTTTGATAACAGATTGTGTGAGTTTCTTTGCCTTTCAGTGATCTGTACTTGGTTTTTTGTTCCTTAAATCTTCTGTCACTTTGGTTAAGTGAATAAGTATTATTCCACAGTGATCTATGTTCCTGTCTGATCAAGTGTTTTGAGACCTTTTGATATTTTTGACAAACTTCTCAAATATCAAATTCTAATAAGTTATTTTGACCTCTAGCTAACTTTGAGATGCTTCAAAGGAACCCTGAGACATCTCAGAGAGGAATATTAAATTAATATTAATTTGGTTTATTTGGTATGTTAAATTGCCTAAGAAGCATTGTCAAATGATTGGAGATGAATGTTTGGTTATATTGTATGTAAATGTCATTAATACAGATATTCTAAAATTTACATGGAATTCTTAAAAATCTGATATGCTCTGGGATAATGTTATCAGTCACAATTCTAGTTATTATCTTAAAATGTATGTCTAAGAAATATCCAAGTTTCTTGTCAAATGCACTGTGATCAGATCTTTCACCATGTAGTCTTTTGTCCTTTATACACAGTCACTGTTTTACTCTGATACTCATAAAATGAAGATATCAAGAAAATTCATAAAAAGAACTTTTTTTACAAATATAAATTCTGATAACTTTTAGATCATACCACTAAACTGGGTAAAAAATTTACAAAACTCTAATGGAAAACCCGAAGATTTCATCCAGATCATCAGGAATTAATTACATGGTACTGAATGAACTGATAAATATGATTTATAATTTTATGACTTTTTCTGAAGTATACTGACTTTTAAAAATAAGATTATTTATTTGTTTATTTATTTATTTTTGGCTGCATTGGGTTTTCATTGCTGCACATGTGCTTTCTTTAGTTGCAGCGAGCGGAGGCTGATTTTTGTTGTGGTGTGTGGGTTTCTCATTGTGGTGACTTCTCTTGTTGCGGATCATAGGCTCTAGGTGCACAGGCTTCAGTAGTTGTGGCACTTGGGCTCAGTAGTTGTGTGCATGGGCTTAGTTGCTCCGCAGCATGTGGGATCTTCCCGGACCAGGGCTCAAACCCATGTCCCCTGCAATGGCAGGCGGATTCTTAACCACCGCACCACCAGGGAAGTCCTGAAGTATACTGACTTTTAATCTTTGTTTTCCAGAAAAACCTTTCCTCTTATGCTGTGACCCACCTGATCATTCCAGAATTTGGCTCCCCTGTGGACTTGATGGTTTACTTCAACCAGATTACAGCTAGTTATACTAATTATTGTTTTAATTTGTTCTCTTTGTTTCCAAATTGTTTATTCTTTGTCTTTCTCTGCTGCACTATGACTTTATTATTTATCCTATCTAGTTTATAAGATTGTCTTTTGCATTATCCAATGTGTAACCAGGACTCCAGCAAAATTAATGATGGCTAAAAGTCTTGAGACTTTTGATTATATATAAAACCTCCACATAAAGTAATTGTAATAGTGCAAATCTAGATATCGGAAGAAGCAACAAGGCAAAACATTTTCTGGATCATAATAGACTAGTAAGATAGAAGAGCCAAAGAATTTTAGATTATCCACAGGGCCTGATCCAAAAAAGATCAGCACATTGAATGGCATGTCAGCAGAATCCTTGCCTGATCTAGGAATGAGCCATCTTAGCACTGTGGGACAAAATTTGTCATAAAAAGCCTCCCAAACATTTGTTGAATTTATGACCAAGGGGAGGCATTGTGGATGAAAAATGTAACATTGCTGCCATGTCAGCAAACAAAGAATGGTCATCAAGCCATCAGCCACTATAGCCACTATTGACAGTGAGCTCTAAGGGAACTCGGGATGGAGACAAGGAGGTTGCCTGCTGCCAATCCCTCAGCCACTGCAGCCACCCCTGCACCTTGAGGGGATTCAGGATGGAGAAAAGCAGGATATTAGCCCTAGATAGCTAAGATGCATATCAAAGGAATGATTTCAATGAACCCAGACTCTTGCATCTTTCCATACATAGAAAAGCACTAAATGAGATGTCTGGTTTTCTTTAATTAACAGTAATCTTTTGATGTTCTACCTGGTTTCTGTTGCAAAACTCCTATATATCCTGGCTCTTCCTTTACCTCTTTGGCACAGTCCTTTAGTGATCTGAGATGTTTTCTGGGTTTAGTCCTCAGAAAATCTGCCAAATAAGATATAATTTTCAACTTTTAGGTTGTGCATTTTTTTCAAACATAGCCCGACAATCCCTTTCCCATAAGACTTAGATAAGACTCACAGATGCTACCCCCACCTTGGCCAGACACAGACCCTCCCGATTCCCATTCTTTGCCTCATAAGTGATTGGCTGAACTGCTTGCCGCCAATCATCAATAGGAACAAAATTCTTGTTAACCAAACTTTGCTTAAGATCATCTCCTTCCCTCAGGTCCCTGAACTTTGGCCCACCCTCAACCTGAACCAGAATACAGACCCTCTTGAGAATGTCCTGGCCTCAGAGTAAAATATCCTCTGATACACCGTCTGATGTTGTCACTCCCCTTTATCCCATGTCCCTACCACTGTTCTTTCTATTCTTCTCCCTATAAAAGATAAACCCCTCTTTGCCTAACCATTGAGACACACAGATTTTATGGTCAGAGTGCTTTCCTTCTGCCGCACTCCCTTTCCCTTTCAATAGTACCTTCTCTTCCCTTCAATAATCCTCTCAAATAAAGTCTCTGAATAGAGAGCAGACGTAAGAAATTTGACAGGGGAAATGGAGAATTTAGAGGGTAGCTATTTGGACAAGTCACCCTGAGGACAGCGTGAGGAAGCTGTATCTGGGGAGGGTGAGAGTGTGAAGGATGGGAAGCAGGGTCCTAAGGACTAGCTGGGGATGATAACCTTTTGCCCAGGGTCAGCAGCAAAGAACAGGACTGAGGATCCAGGGGGTTGTGAGAGTGAGGGGGTCTGCTACCCCAGACTCAGGCCTGAATGCCATTTAAAATGCTCCCACCGCTTCTTCCCTGCTCTTCACTCCCCTAGCATGGGACACTGATGTGAATGGGCCCAACATTGGCCAAACAATGGAAACTGTAGACTGCCTCCTACCTGGTCCCACCACTGCAAACTTTCCTCTAGTAATTAATGCCTCACTCTCCTATACCCTAGATTTATCTCCCATAAACCAGCTCCTTCCTAGCACTCAAACATCTCCCTCATCTTAAACAATTTCCTCTTTGACTCCTAGTCCAGAGGCTGCCCTATTTCTCCACCAATAACCAAATTTATTTAAATGAGTTGTCTTCATCACTTCATTCCCTCACCTCCCAGCCAAGCCTCCCACAGAGAAAGCTGCCAGTAGACATCACAGTTCCACAGCATCTCCCTGTAGCCACATTTGCAGGCTGTCTGACTTGACCCAACAGGGTTCCCCAGACTTGACCCTCCTCCTTGAAGCTTCTCCAGTGAGTTCATTGGTGCCACAATTTTTTTACTCCTATCTCTCTGGTTTCTCCTGAAACTTTGCTGTTTTCCCTCCTTTGCCTGGGCCTTGTTTGTGGTCTCTTTTTTCTTTTCTCTCCTAGCTATACTTTCTCCCAGGGTTCCAAGTATGACTTATATGCTGATGACTACTGGACTTAAATTTCCAGCTCAGCACAACCCCCTGAGTTCAAAACACATCCTCCCACCTGCGTACTCAACCTCTCACCCTCAGAAAATGGCACCTCAATTCACATGGGAGTTGGTTGTCAGGCGTGCCTTTCCCTCACTCCCCACTCCCAAATCATCAGCAAGACTCATGGCTACTTCTTCTGAAATCTGCTGCTTCTCCTCATGCCCATTGCCACTACTCTAGTCTAGTCCAGGCTGTGGGCATCTCTCCCTGGATTTCTATAAGCCTCTCAGCTTCCATTCACCTTCTCCAAACTAGTCACCCTGCCCTGCTTAACCACCATAGTGATCAGGTCCCTTTCCTGCTGAAAACTTTGATGGATTTTCACTGAGCTTCAGTGATAACCCTAAGTCCCAAACATGACCTACAAGGCCAAGCATCCTATGCTGTGTGTCCCCTTCTCCCCCTTCCCTTGCTCACTGTGCCCCAGCCATTTCCTGATCTCACAGAATTCTTTTCTACCTTAGGACTTTCCTCATGCTCTTCTTACTTCTTTGGAGCACCTGCCTTCCCATTTTCTTCTTGGTTAATGCCAACTTATGTCTAAGTCACATCCATATATACTCAAGAAGGCCATTCTGTCCTCCCCAGAATACACCTGTCCTTATGGTCTCTTGTCACACCTCAGCTTCTCCTTCCAAGTACTTATTATGTGTGGATTCTGGCTATTTATTTCTATAAATAGTTGTTTAATATCTATTTCCTTCATTTAACTCTAACCTAGGGGAGTGATCCTGTCTGTTTTCGTCACAACTATAACTCCTAGTTCTTAGTATAGCACTAGGCACAGAATAGGGGTTCAATAAATGGTTCTTGAATGAACACTAAGTATTTTACAATAATAAATAGACACACACCACAAGGACATGGTGTGCCCATCCCCCCAACTGCTGTGAGTGTTGACTGCCAATGTCACACAGCTGCTCCATTCTTTTGGAGAACTGTCCTCAGCTGAGGAGAGCTGCCTCATGGCAAGCCTCAACCCCAAAGATTACAGGCTTTCTCCCTTGCCTCAAGGTAAGGTGAGCAGAATAAGGAAGGGAAAACCAACACTTTGTGATGCCATTCATGCTCTATAGCTCTCCATGGGATCAGGCTGAAGCTAGACATCATCTGATGTAGGTCTTTCTTTAGCAGCTTCTCTATCTTGCTCACCTAACCAGTATTTCTTGAGAGCTCCTCCTTAATAAACCACTGAACAAGAATCTCGGTCTCAAGCTCTGCTTCTAGAAAACCCAATCTAAAACACCTATAATGTGGAGGGAAATATGTGGAGTCAGGGATGAGAAGGAAAAATGAAATGAAGAGAAGTGCAATGAAAGGAAAGAGAGACCTTGTATGAACTAGTGCATGCCCCAAGAATTGAGGTGGATAAATCAACTCTCTGCATCTTTGGTCCCTCCCCAAAATTATTGAATGAGAGGAGAGAGGAGAGAAGGGGAGAAGAGGAGAGCCTTGCTTCTTCCCCCACTTCTCCCTTATATTCTCCATTCATCCCCTGTCCTTGCATCCCATACTGACATCACACACACCCCTCTCCTACTGCTCTGCAGGAGATGAACATGCACTCTCCAATCCCTTTGGGTTTCTCTTTTAGTGCCCCTGGGAGGTAATAATGTGTTCAGTGAAGCCAGAAGGAATATGGTGGTCCCCAATTCTTTAATGGAATCTCAGCCCCTCCTAAAGGAAGATAAATGGACATTAGGTTCATATGAGGCAGGAGAGAGATGGGTCCCTAGGGCAAACTGTTGAGTTCGTTTCTTGTGGATGACATTCTGAGATGAGATGGGAATAACAGAACAATTGAGAGAGGAGGAAGGGCCCTGCTCAGATAGAAGATAAGAGACCACATATTCCTCATTATTGAAGTCAGGAGACCTCCCTGACTACGCATGAACAGAAAAGCTCTTGGAGGTCAAAAGGGGAGTGATGCCAACTAATGCTCACTTACCCATAGGCTTCTTCAGTAGAATCCATCTTGGCTAAGAGATGCATGCTCACACATGGGAAAATCCTGAGATACACCAAACATGGACTCTGAACCAGGCAAATCAAAATGATTGGTCAAAGGAAACATGGAAGAAATGCCCCATAAAAGTGATTGAAACTGCTATGAGGGCACGACTCTCTCTCTGAGTCCACCTGTGAATCTATCCACACGTACTCTTTTTTTCTCTTAATAAATACTTTACTTGTTTCATTACTTTCGATCTTTGGGGAAAATTTTTTTCTGCAAAGCCATAAGGCCAGGGCCTTGTCACTGACCACTGGTCTAGTGGTTAGGATTCGTGGCTCTCACCACCCCAAACCGACCTCAATCACTGGCCGGGAACTGAAACCCTGCTTCAAGCCACTGCAAGCTGAGGCCACCCAAGATCACATAAACCTTCTTTGCCTTGGAACCACCCAGTATGCCCTGTGTGTCCTATAACACAATCTTTTGTTAATCACTAGCTAGGGCACTTGGGTAAAGCAGTGTTTCAAATCCTGACCTCATGGGCTAATGGTATTTAAGAGACATAAATATGTTGCCATGGTGACACTGTAACAGATTAAATTACAAATCCTACTGGAGCAAATCTGCTTTAACAAGGTTAGACTCTGCATGAGGAGAGCAGAGGAAGTCCCATGCCCTCTCAGGACAAAGTTGGGGCCAGTGGACCTGATAGGTGGTAGGGAAGTGGAACAGCCACTACTATCTCAGGCCAACATTTCTTGGTGCTCTGGGCTTCCTGAGTCAATCTTGCCTCTAGAAATGGAGGGTCTAATCCAAAGCTTGTCACTGAAAGATATCTTGTGTCATTCTTTTATCCAATGCCTTGCCAGTCATTGTGCAGCTTGCATCACTCTGCATAATTAATGAGTTAATCCTCATAGTCATCCCCACCCCATCACCACTACCAAGCTGTTCTTAGCTGGAAGATCCTCCAAAGCAAGTGGTTAACAGTGCTCTGCCCCATAAGATTAAGTGTCAAGTATGTGCTTCCTCAAAGGAAGAGAGGAGGCAAATACTCAGGAGAATTACTACTGATGCAAATCTAATCAGGGAACCCAAGATGAAATCTGGCCCTCAGTTTTAAGTAGACAAGATGGAAAGTTATGTAATTCTCACAAATAAGCCTGTCCCTTCTAATAAAAAGTGGGTTTTTACAAATCCAGGTGGGCTTGGTCGCTGTCACTTCTCACAGATGATTATAGTCAATCAGATAAGATTAAGGTACATTGAAGAAATCCAGAAGGGCTGGGTGTGCTGTTCTGCAGGCAGTCCCTGGTGGCCTATATCCTTACTGTTCAAATTATGGTCCATGGACCAGGGGCATCAGCATCACCTGAAAGCTTTTTAGAAAGCTCAAGGAGATTGGTTCAAGACGGCAGAGTAGAAGGATGTGATCTCACTACCTCTGGCAAGAACACCAGAATCACAACCAACTGCTGAACAATCATTGACAAGAAGACACTAGAACTCACTAAAAAAGATATCCCACACCCAAAGACAAAGGAGAAGCCACAAAAAGATGATAGAAGGGGTGCAATCACAATAAAATCAAATCCCATAACTGCTGGTTAGGTGGCTCAGAAACTGAAGAACACATACCACAGAAGTCCACCCACTGAGTGAAGGTTCTAAGCCCCACTTCAGGCTTCCAATCTGGGCATCTAGCTATGGGAGGAGGAATTCCTAGAGAATCAGACTTTGAAGGTTACTGGGATTTGATTGCAGGACTTTGACAGGACTGGGGGAAAGAGAGACTCCACTCTTGGAGGGAACACACAAAGTAGTATGCGCATCAGGACCCAGGGGTAGGAGCAGTGACCCCATAGGACACTGAACCAGACTTACCTACTAGTGTTGGAAGGTCTCCTGCAGAGGTGGGGTTGGCTGTGTCTCACCATGAGGACAAGGACACTGGCAGCAGAAGTTCTTGGAACTATTCCTTGTTGTGAGCCCTCCCAGAGTCCACCATTAGGCCCAACAAACAGTCCATCTAGGTTCCAGAGTTGGGTTGCCTCAGGCCAAACAACCAACAGGGAGGGAACCCAGCCTCACCCATCAGCAGTCAAGTGGATTAAAGTTTTACTGAGCTCTTCCCACCAAAGGAACAGCCAGCTCTACCCACCACCAGTCGCTCCCATCAGGAAACTTGCAAAAGCCTCTTAGATAGCCTCATCCACCAGAGAACAGACAGCAAAAGCAAGAAGAACTACAAGCCTGCAGCCTGTGAAACAAAAACCACATTCACACAAAGATAGACAAGATGAAAAGGCAGAGGGCTATGCACCAAATGAAGCAACAAGATAAAACCCCAGAAAAACAACTAAATGAAGTAGAGATAGGAAACCTTCCAGAAAAAGAATTCAGAATAATGATAGTGAAGATGATCCAGGATCTCGGAAAAAGAATGGAGGCAAAGATCAAGAAGATGCAATAAATGTTTAACAAAGATCTAGAAGAATTAAAGAACAAATAAACAGAGATGAACAAGACAATAAATGAAATGAAAAATATACTAGAAAGAATCAATAGAAGAATAACTGAGGCAGAAGAAAGGATAAGTGACCTAGAAGACAGAATGGTGGAATTCACTGCTGTGGAACAGAAGAAAAAGGAATGAAAAGAAATGAAGACTGCCTAAGAGAGATCTGGGACAACATTAAACGCAACATTTGCATTATAGGGATCCCAGAAGGCGAAGAGAGAGAGAAAGGACCCAAGAAAATATTTGAAGAGATTATAGTCAAAAACTTCCCTAACAGGGGAAAGGAAATAGCCACTCAAATCCAGGAAGTACAGAGAGTCCCATACAGGATAAACCCAAGGAGAAACATGCCGAGACACATAGTAATCAAACTGGCAAAAATTAAAGACAAAGAAAAATTATTGAAAGCAGCAAGGGAAAAATGACATATAACATACAAGGGAACTCCATTACGGTTAACAGCTGATTTCTCAGCAGAAACTCTACATGTCATAAGGGAGTGGCATGATATACTTAAAGTGATGAAAGGGAAGAACCTGCAACGAAGATTACTCTATCCAGCAAGGATCTCATTCAGATTCGATGGAGAAATCAAAAGCTTTACAGACAAGCAAAAGCTAAGAGAATTCAGCACCACCAAACTAGCTCTACAGCAAATGCTAAAGGATCTTCTCTAAGTGGGAAACACAAGAGAAGAAAAGGACCTACAAAAACAAACCCCCAAAAATGAAGAAAATGGTAATAGGAACATACATATTGATAATTACCTTAAACATGAATGGATTAAATGCTCCAAGCAAAAGACATAGGTTTGCTGAATGGATACAAAACAAGAACCATATATATGCTGTCTACAAGAGAACCACTTCAGACATAGGGACACATTTAGACTAAAAGGAGGGGATGGAAAAAAGATATTCCATGCAAATGGAAATCAGAAGAAAGCTGGAGTAGCAATACTCATTGCTTTTAGTAGCAATACTCATAGTGTACTCAGAGAAAATAGACTTTACGATAAAGAATGTTAAAAGAGACAAAGAAGGACATTACTTAATGATCAAGGGATCAATCCAAGAAGAAGATATAACAATTTTAAATATATATGCACCCAAGTTAGGAGCACCTCAATACATAAGGCAAATGCTAACAGCTATAAAAGAGGAAATTAACAGTAACACAATAATACTGGGGGACTTTAACACCTCACTTCCACCAATGTACAGATCATTCAAATAGAAAATAATAAGTAAACACAAGTTTTAAATGACACATTAGACCAGATAGATTTAATTGATATTAATAGGACATTCCATCCAAAAACAGCAGATTAAAATTTCTTCTCAAGTGTGCACAGAACATTCTCCAGGATAGATCATATCTTTGGTCACAAATCAAGCCTCAGCAAATTTAAGAAAATTGAAAGCATATCCAGCATCTTTTCTGACTACAACACTATGAGATTAGAAATGAATTACAGGGGAAAAAAATGTAAAAAACACAAACACATGGAGGCTAAACAATATGTTACTAAATAACCAAGAGATCACTGAAGAAATCAAAGAGGAAATCAAAAAATACCTAGGGACAAATGATAATGAAAACATGACAATCCAAAACCTATGGGAGGCAGCAAAAGCAGTTCTAAGAGGGCAGTTTAGAGCAATACAAGCCTACCTCAAGAAACAAGAAATATCTCAAATAAACAATCTAAACTTACACCTAAAGGAACTAGAGAAAGAAGAACAAACAAAACCCAAAGTTACCAGAGGAAATCATAAAGATCAAAGCACAAATAAATGAAATATAAACAAAGAAAACAATAACAAGGATCAATAAAACTAAAAGCTGGTTCTTTGAGAAGATAAACAAAATTGATAAACCATTAGCCAGACTCATCAAAAATAAGAGGGAGAGGACTCAAATCAATAAAATTAGAAATGAAAAAGGAATAGTTACAACAGACACCACAGAAATACAAAGCATCCTATGCCATTACTACAAGCAACTCTATGCCAATAAAATGGACAACGTGGAAGAAATGGACAAATTCTTAGAAAGGTATAACCTTCCAAGACTGAACCAGGAAGAAATAGAAAATATGAACAGACCAATCACAAGTAATGAAATTGAAATTGCAATTAAAAATATTCCAAAAAACAAAAGTCCAGGACCAGATGGTTTCACAGGTGAATTCTATCAAACATTAGAGAAGAGCTAATACCCATCCTTCTCAATCTCTTCCAAAAAATTGTAGAGGAAGGAACACCCCCAAACTCATTCTATGAGGCCACCATCTCCCTGATACCAAAAGCAGACAGAGACTACAAAAAAAGAAAATTACAGACCAATATCACTGATGAATATAGATGCAAAAATCCTCAACAAAATACTAGCAAACAGAATGCAACAACACATTAAAAGGATCATGCACCATGATCAAGTGGGATTTACCCCAGGGATGCAAGGATCTTCAATATACTCAAATCAATCAATGTGATACACCATATTAACAAATTGAAGAAGAAAAACTTTATGATCATCTCAATAGATGCGGAAAATGCTTTTGACAAAATTCAACACTCATTTTTGATAAAAACTCTGCAGAAAGTGGACATAGAGGGAACCTACCTCAACATAATAAAGGCCATATCTGACAAACCCACAGCAAACATCATTCTCAATGGTGAAAAACTGAAAGCATTTCCTCTAAAATCAGGAACAAGACAAGGATATCCACTCTCACCACTATTATTGAACATAGTGTTGGGAGTCCTAGCCATGGCAATCAGAGAAGGAAAAGAAATAAAAGGAATACAAATTGGAAAAGAAGAAGTAAAACTGTCACTGTTTGCAGATGACATGATACTATACGTAGAGAATCCTAAAGATGCCACCAGAAAACTACTAGAGCTAATCAATGAATCTGGTAAAGTTGAGGATAGAAAATCAATGCACAGAAAACTGTTGCATTCCTATATGCTAATGATGAAAAATCTGAAAGAGAAATTAAGGAAACACTCCCATTTACCATTGCAACAAAAAGAATAAAGTACCTAGGAATAAACCTTCCTAGGGAGACAAAAGACTGTATGCAGAAAACTATAAGACACTGATGAAAGAAATTAAAGATGATACAAACAGATGGAGAGATATACCATGTTCTTGGATTGGAAGAATCAACATTGTGAAAATGACTATACTACCCAAAGCAATCACAGATTCAATGCAATCCCTATCAAATTACCAATGGCACTTTTTACAGAACTAGAACAAAAAATCTTAAAATGTGTATGGAGACACAAAATACCCCGAATAGCCAAAGCAGTCTTGAGGGGAAAAAACGGAGCTGGAGGAATCAGACTCCCTGATTTCAGGCTATACTACAAAGCTACAGTAATCAAGACAATATGGTACTGGCACAAAAACAGAAACATAGATCAATGGAACAAGATAGAAAGCCCAGAGATAAACCCACGCATCTCTGGTCAACTAATCTATGACAAAGGAGTCAAGGATATACAGTGGAGAAAAGACAGTCTCTTCAATAAGTGGTGCTGGGAAAACTGGACAGCTACAGATAAAAGAATGAAATTAGAACACTCCCTAACACCATACACAAAAATAAACTCAAAATGGATTAGAGACCTAAATGTAAGACTGGACACTATAAAACTCTTTGAGGAAAACATAGGAAGAACACTCTTTGACATAAACACAGCAAGATCTTTTTTGATCCTCCTCCTAAAGTAATGGAAATAAAAACAAAAATAAACAAATGGGACCTAATGAAACTTAAAAGTTTTTACACAACAAAGGAAACTACAAGCAAGATGAAAAGACAACCCTCAGAATGGGAGAAAATATTTGCAAACAAATCAATGGACCAAGGATTAATCTCCAAAATATATAAAGAGCTCATGTAGCTCAATATAAAAAAAACAACAACCCAATGCAAAAACGGGCAGAAGACATAAATAGACATTTCTCCACAGAAGACATACAGATGGCTAAGAAGCACATGAAAAGCTGCTCAACATCACTAATTATTAGAGAAATGCAAATCAAAACTACAGTGAGGTATCACCTCACACCAGTTAGAATGGGCATCATAAGAAAATCTACAAACAGATGCTCAAGAGGGTGTGGAGAAAAGGGAACCCTTTTGCACTGTTGGTGGGAATGTAAATTGATACAGCCACTATGGAGCACTGTATGGGGAGGTTCCTTAAAAAACTAAAAATAGAATTACCATATGACCCAGCAATCCCACTACTGGGCATATACCCAGAGAAAACCATAATTCAAGAAGACACATGCACCCCAATGTTCATTGCAGCACTTTTTACGATAGCCAGGTCATGGAAGCAACCTAAATGCCCATCGACAGATGAATGGATAAAGTAGTTGTGGTACATATATACAATGGAACATTACTCAGCCATGAAAAGGAATGAAATTGGGTCATTTGTAGAGACATGTTTGAATCTAGAGACTGTCGTACAGAGTGAAGTAAGGCAGAAAGAGAAAAACAAATATCACATCTTATCACATATATGTGGAACCTAGAAGAATGGTACAGATGAATTGGTTTGCAGGGTAGAAACTGAGACACAGATGTAGAGAACCAAATGTATGGACACCAATGGGGGAAAGTGGTGAGGTTGTTGGTGGAATAAATTGGGAGACTGAGATTGACATGTATACACTGATGTGTATGAAATATATGACTAATAAGAACCTGGTGTATAAAAAAATAAAATTCAAAAAAAAAAAAAAGAAAAAAATGGATTCTCAGGCTCCACCTTAAATCTACCAAATCAGAATTTGTATTGTAGGGGAGGAAAACAGATTATTCCCCACCCTCTTACATTCTATTATTGAAGCCCTGGAAATTAAACTGACAAAAGACAAATTAAGACAGAAAAACAGAGTTTACTGACATATGTATTGTGCATGTAGGAGAAACTCTGTGATGAATGACTCAAGAAGATGAAGAGAACTTGGGGCTTATATTAGCATCTTAATAAGGAACAATAAATTTGTACAGAAGTGAGAAGACAAAGGAGAATGGGTTTCAGGTTTTAAGGGTGGCAAGCTGTGGAAAGGTATATGTATGTATATATATATATATATATATATATGTATATATATATGGGGGGAAACTAATGGAAGATAAGGGTTGTTTTAGTAAAGTTTGTTATGTAGATTCCTCTTGGTATTGTTCCTGGGCTGCTAAGAGTCTAGAGCTGTCTTCCTCTTCCTGCTGAGAGAGGGAGACACCCTAATACATGGAAATACAAATCCTGCTCTTAAGCAAATAGAGGAGGACGGCAAAGAACTTGTTTGGCATGTGCTGCTTCTCAACTGTCTCCAGCTCGGAATAATCCTTATGCCAAAGTGACATATTTTGGGGTGGCATCTGATCCCCTATACATTTTTACCCTATTCCCAGGCAATTCAGATGCATAATAAAGCTTGAGAGGTGCTAGCTTTCAGGCCTTAGAGTTTCTGGAGTGGATGTGTTCACGTGTGCAGATGCTGCTGCAAGTCAAATGACACAACAGGCCCAGTCTCTAGCTCACATCTCACCACCAACTTCACTCAACACCATAGCTGGAACAAGCTTCAGTTTCTGAGGACAATGTAGATACTAATGTCCTGATACGACATAAAGTGGAATTAGGGCCAAGAATTGGATTCATTACTATCTATCAAAATTTTTAAAAGTACACTGAACTTAGTGAAGCTGCTACTTGACACAGACAGTGCCTTAGAGACTATTAATTTATTTATATGCTCAGATTTCTCTGAGAAATATTTAAGGCATAGTACATAAATCAACAAGATGGCTCTTTCTTTTTCAATCAAAGTCACTGTGAGATCCACGGGCTTCAGTGCCGACATGACCAAGTCCAAAAACCACACCATGCACAAGCATTCCCAAAACTGGCACAAGAATGTCATCAGACTGGGGCACAAGAAGCCCCAGTCACAAAGATATGAATCTCTTAAGGGAGTGGACCCCAAGTTCCTGAGGAACATGGACTTTGCCAAGAAGTACAAAGGCCTTAAGAAGATGCAAGCTAACAACGTCAGGGCCATGACTGAACATGCCAAGGCTATCAAGGCACTCATAAAACCCAAGGAGGTCAAGCCCAAAATCCCAAAAGGCAGCAGTCCCAAGCTTGGTCAACCTGCCTACATCACTCACCCCAACCTCATGAAACATTATTGTGCCTGCTTTACCAAGGGTCTCAGATTCTGCTGGCCAAAGTCCAAGGCTCAAACCAGGCCCAGGCTGCTGCTGTGGCTCTTGCTCTGGCTTCAGTTCAGGCTCAGGCTCCCAAAGGTGGCCAGACCTCCAAGAAGGCTCCAAAGTAGAGGTCTCTGCTGATTCAAGGACAGAAGGACTGGTATGACCTCTGGGCTGTTAGCTGCATGGGGATGGTGTCCTCCTGTGCTATTTGTACAAATAAACCTGAGGCAAGATCTGTCAAAAAAAAAATCAATCAATCAATCAAGAAGATGGACTTAGTTAAAAGTCAGAGTCAAGACAGAATAAAAACAAGAGTAGGGACATAAAATTGAATCACGGTTGAAAATGTACACCATGAAGTCTAAACTCTTTTTTATGAGTAGGCCACAAATTTAGTGCTGCATTCTAGTAACCAAACATGAGAATAAACCCAGTCAACACCATTCTCATATGATAAAAAGAAGCCAATTGCTAAGAAGGAAGACAGTATTCTCTGTTCCTCTTCACAGTGAAACTTCTCAGAGGTGTTGTTTACATACACTGTCCTTACCTCCTTGCCTCTGGTTCTCTCTTTGACCTACTCCCCATCTGGCTTCTGCTTCCCTAGTCCACAGAAGTTGCTCTTGACAAGTTCACTGTAGTCTTCATGTTGCCAAATGCAATGACCAGTGGTCCTTTCTCTGTCCCCGCCTCATTTGACTTCTTAGCACCTCTCCTCCTGGTTGACCATTCATTATTAGAACATCATCCTCTTTGGCATCTGCAATACCACATTCTCCTGGTTTTCCTCCTGGTTTGCTGGCTGCTCCTTCCTTTCACATGCTATGGTTTCTTCAGGATACTGTATCCTGGGACCACTTCCCTTCTACATCACCACTTTCCTTATGTGATCTCATACCCCTATGGCTTTAAATGCCATATGTGCTGAAGTCTCCCAAATGTTCATCTTGTGGATCCCCCCTCTCCTCTGGGCTCTAGATACAGATAAACTGCCTCCTCAACACTTCCACTGAGATATACCAAATGGCATTCAAAATGGTGTTCAAACAGAAGATTCTTCATTTTATACTCAAACCAAGTCCTTCCCCAGTTGTCTCAAGAAATAGCATCACCATCCAGCCAGTAACTATGCCCAGAAGCTAGACCATCCCCCCTGGCTCCTTCTTTTCTCTAATCCCTCCACATCTAATACCTAAGTCCTATCAATTCTGACTCCAAAAAGCCTCAAATACATCCCATCTCTACCACCACTACCTTCACCAGACGACTGCCAGAACCTCCTCAGCTTCTACTCTCACCCTATCCAAGCCTCTCTCCACAGAGCAGTCAAAATAAGCTTTTAAAATCATACATCAATCTAGGCAATGGTCATCAAAAAAAGAGGACAACCAGAATTATGGACCTCCTAATGAAAGTACACAACACCTCCCATGAGATTGTGTTTTCAAAAATATGAAACCTATATTTAATCATGTCTCTATCCCTAGATAGTAATTTATAGGAAAAACAGGAGAAACGTTTCTTGGATTGTTTAACGCATCACTGGAGGAAGAGTCAGAGTTGTGTGGAAGGGAAGTATAGCAATAGTCCTCTCGGGGGCCTGCAGCAGCTGGTCAGCCCAGGTGCACAGCTCTTGGACCTGATCAGAGAGGAATTGGAGGAAGGAGCAGCCCAAACATCCTCTGGCTAGTTCTTCCTCAGCAATTATTTTCAGCCAGGCTCTTGATAAATGCTGGGAAACAATGCGTTGCTGAGATGTTTCTCACCAACCTGCACCTGGAGGCAGCTAGGCTGAGTAATCAGGGGCCACAAATCAGGGGCAAAAGAAACAACACACTGATGAGAACATGCTAGGCAAGGAAGGGCTTCTAAAGGCCACAGGAGCCCATGGCACTGTGTCCTACATGTGACCATGAAAACTTCTAAACATTCTTACTGAATTCACTTAAAACAGATCTGCCTTTGAGTTAACACTTCTCTGCCCAGTGCTCTCAGAAGCCATCTATCCACTCAACTTGTTGGAAAAATAAACAATGGTGCAATGTGATATTTGTCACATTTGAGGGTGACACCATCTTCTACAAAACCCAACAAAATGTGGGTTTTCCTTCAGCTCACAGCAGTGGGGAAAACAGGATGGAATTTCTGATTAGGCTATAAACCCAGACTTAAATGGATAAGGCAGTTGCTAAGCCCACATCTCACTTTTCTTTCCAGATACACAGTACCAGTGTTCCCTGGGGGAAGATGGCATATCTTACAGAATCACTGATGCCAACATATGTCAAAGTGGATGGAAAGAAAACACCATCAGCATGTAGCTTTCATCAAGAAGGTGTCCAGAAACTGTTCACAAATATTATGGAATTGATACAGTAAAAGGTAGCAGGATCTACTTTACCTGACTTGGTGTGAATGACCTTAGGGAAGTAGCTAAAATATTTTGATATTTGATTTAGCTTTCTTTCATGTAAGGGTATGGTTACAGGCCTCAATGGATTTGATATGAATTTAAATTTAAGAGAGTATATGAAATGACTAGCAAAATGTCTGACATAGTAGACATTCAACAAGTACTGACTCTAATGAATTAACCTTACTTTCAATTCATGCTATTAGCAGTTCAAATCCCCACTGTGAACATATAGATTTTCTGACCCTTGGTGCTAGCTCTGAGTACTAAAAACAACAGGAATTTCTCCAAGGTGACCGTCCAACCCCCCCCCAATCCTTTTTTTTTCTTTCTCTGAACCTCAAATCTCCCTCAACCATTTATCCACCTTCCTCTTCCAGGAAGAATGGTGTAGATAAGCACTTAAAATCAGAAACAGGAATTAGACCCCTGGATTCATCTATCTAATGACCACCCTCCCCAAGAGCTCCCACAAAAAGAGGGATAATTATGATGTGAGGTGGCAGAGAAAACTAATGCAAAATAAGAATGGAAAGTAAATGGATGGAAAATTTAAAACCAGAACAGAGGGGGAAGAAAGAAAACATTAAGTTATAGGTATTTTAGGGCTCACATTCTACTGGGGAAATGAAAAATTAACATAAGAAAATCTCAGGGGCATGGACATGCATGCAGTTATAAACAGCCAGATTAGTAACTAGCTCTATCACTTATTAGCTGTGTGTCTTTGACAAGGTATGTAACCTCCTCAAGGCTCAGATTTTTATCTGTAAAGCAGGCGTGCTAATAGATAATTCATGGCTAGAGGAATTAAATTGATCATCCATACAAAGTGTTAAGCACAGTACCCAACTCACAGAAAGTGCTTAATAAATGTTAATTGTCATCTTTGTCATTGTGGTTGTCAGTTAAGTGACACCAGTCTGCCTTTTTATACTAAGGATTTTTGGTACCATAATTCATGAGTGGCTAATTTTAGTGATTGACACTACAATGCATAAAACTAAACCTCATCCTTTGATTCCTTTTGATTGGAAAAAATCAAATAAAATATATGCCCATGTTCTGAAATTAACTTCAACTGAACATTAAAGATAAATACCTGTACTCCTTCCTACCTGTTTCCATAGTGAGGCATTTAGTCAGATGTATTAGGTGTCTCTTCCTGATAGATGGGACCCTTGATACTGAGCAGGGCTCTGTGGGGCTCCTGGGCACAAAAGCCTTTCTGTGTTCCGCATTTCTTTGATTACAAGAAATAGGCTTCATTCAGCCTCCATGACCTTCTCAGAGTTTCAATGGGCAGATTTAAGCAGTTGTTGATTAGGGAAGGGAGGGGATGTGAGACAAGGGAGAAACAATCAAGAGAAACAATAGTGCAGCCTTGGGGCAAGGTCCTGGTTCCCCATCAAGGGATACACACAACAATATCTTTGTTTTGCAGTTACTGAAACCCCCACCAGGTGGGAGAAGTTAATGGTTAATGACGGTGTGCTGCCCACAAGCAAGTAGACCCCAGACCAGTTGGAACTAGAAGGTGATGATGCTGACTCCCACTTATCTCACCACCAACCAATCAGAAGAATGTCCACAAGCTGATCACTCCCTCTTTGAACTATTACTATAAAACTTCTCACTACCCTCTCCAAGTTGGGACACAATTTTGAAGGCATTAGCCCACTATGGCTCCCTTTGCCTGGCAAAGCAATAAAGCTATTTTCTACTTCACCTCAAACTCTGTCTCTGAGATTTAATTTGGTGTCAGGGTACAGAGGCCAGTTTTGGCTTCACCCTCAGGTATCAACTTTCAGGAAGAGACACACTTTGAAACAGGGCAATGATGAGATACTTTCGCCTTGCCCTTGAGCCCATGAGTGACAAGAAAGACTAGTCCTTATGCCTCCAGACTCCCCCAGCATACCAGAAAAGGGTAGTAGCTGTGTGCATTCTCTAGCTCCTCTACCTGGAAATTCAGAGGTGGGAATTCAGGCCATGTATAGCACCTGCCACATATTCTAACCCAGCCTTACAAGCAATACAGCTGATCCAATGTGGTATTGAACTCACAGCAGTGGTGGGTAGGGGGGAAAATAATTCATTCTACCTAAGTGCCCCCAGTAGTTAAGGTAGAACATTATACTCCATGCAGGTAATGATGTGCTCATAAATAGTTAACAATCTACTCTTCAGGAAGGAAAGCCCTGATTTGTAGCAGTTGCAAATCCCCATGGTATAAATATTCCCACCATGGCTTAATTCAGGACATCAACTGGCTCGCAAATTTCTGCAATTTAATAATCAGCTCCCACGAGCCGGAGCATCTGCTTCCAGCACATCATCCCATGCATCCCTCCTTCCTTTCCTCTCACCTCTCTCTCTTTTTCTGTCTCTGTCTCTCTCTCTCTCCCTCCCCCCTCCACCCCTCCCTCTCTCCCCACCTTTCCTTTCTCTCTCCAAAGAATTGTGGTTCTTTCAAGATGTTTGAGTTGGTTTAGAAGTGGTACAGGCATCTGCTTCTCCCTCCAACCTTGAGACAAAAAGCATCTTTCTGTAATGAGAACTGAAACCCTAAGCCCCCTTCTCTCCCCAAGTTCCTGGGGAATCCTCCCCAGGTACTTTCAAAGGAGGAGGAGGAGAATAGCTTGTTTCCAAAGCTCTCTATGGGAGAGACATCTTCCTGGGAGCCCTGAAGACCCCATCCACCTGTCATCTCTGGGCAGATTGGCTATGTCAACCTCTGTCTGAAAAGAGGACTAACGCTTCATCTTTGGACAAGGAGCTATCAATTTCAGATGCAAAAATTCCCTCCTCCCCATCCTTCAGAGTTCAGGTTTGAACAGAACTAGCAAACAAAAAAGCTTTAAAATGGCATTTTCCTGCTTATAGCTGCCCACACTGACTTCTCCATTACATATATTGTATCACTGACTGACTATTAATTGCTCCACTGAGTCCTTTAGAATTAAATTGGTGATGTTCCTCCATGTTACAGATGGAAAGTAACAGTTATGGAGGGAATGTCAGCTAATTTTGGTGGTCATGAGAGATTGAATGATTGTTTAGCAGATAGTCACTCCTACTCCTTCCCACCATAGGAGGCACATACTTCGTCACCCCATTGATTTTGGACTTGGCCATCTGACATGCCTTCTCCATGAAGTGCAGACAGATATGACAGAGTGCCAGCTCCAAACCTGGGCCTTAGAAGGTCTTGTATATTTCTGCTTGGCCACCTGGGACCTTTGACCTTCACCTTGAGAAGAACACACCCTAGGTAACAAGTCCAAAGAGTACAGGAAACATGGAGCAGACCTGGACCTGACCTTTGCCCAGAACCTGGATTCCAGCTTCACCAGCCAAACTTCAATTGACCCTCAGACCCAGGGGTGAGAAGTAAATGACTGTTGTGTCAAGCCACTAAGTTGTGGGGAGGGTTGCTACACAGTATCACGGTGGCAAAAATGAACTAAGACAGTAGCAACCTAGCATGTCACTGCAAAGATTAGAGTTCAGCTTGCTTCTTGGGCCCAGAAAAACAATGGGTACACTGTACTCCAAGCTGCAATGTGTTGACACATGAACTCCTGTCCTGGAATACAATACAAGGCCCTGCCTACTCACCTCTTTATTTTTACTTTACTCTCCTATAATGATCACTTCATAGGATGAGACCTGGGGAGGGAGGGAAGTGGAAGGAAAAGTGGTCAGAAAGGGAAATCCAAAAAGAAGAAAAAGCCCCAATTCTGATGGCAGTTCAACCCAAGATTGATCTCTCTCTCTCTTTCTCTCTTTTTCTCTCTTCCAGCACCCACCAGGTGTTTGTCCCTTGAGTTGATTTCAGTTATAGTCTGATAAGAGTGCTTCTCTCTGGAGAGCTCAGAGAATTAAGTGGCATCATCTCCCTATTGCTCTGGGTATAAGAGTGTGGGGGTAGAGGGTAGGAATAGTGAGTTCCATTTATGGATGAGACTCCAAAGGCACAGGGCTCTTCTGTGGGTGATGACAAGTCTCTGGCTCTGGCTGAGGCAGGCAAGGCTGGGCAGACGCCAGATTCCTGCTCTGGATGCTGAGTATGAATGCAGAATGCGTCTTTAAGTGTTCCCATCCCCAGAGTCCTGTCCCAAAAATCAGATTAGAACCAGGAAACTTGGCCATTCTCAGATCTACCCAACAGATAATGATGATGTCTAAATCCCCTAAAACAATATGCATAACCATGAAATAGGAGTTCAAGTTGGAATACAAAATATAAATGTATGTAACATTGTTCAGTCTTATAAATGATTCATAACAAATTGTGTTTTGGATGTATCATACACATTTGTCTACAGCCATACCACCCTGAACATGGCCGATCTTGTCAGATATATTATACACATTCTATAGAACAACAAATATAGGCCAAGGAGCACAACTAACATACAGATCGTGGTTTCTAAATGCCATTCTCCACTAAAAGGAGCCATGGGTGCATGGAGAAAAGGCCCAATTGCAGGGCTGGGGGAGGGCAAGATCAAGGTGATCTTGGAGCATCTTGCTCCAGAAACCCAGGACTTGATATGAATAGTGTCCTATCAAAAGAACATGGGATCTTGTTTGAAGAGGCTCCTACCAGGCAAATTTGGGACAATTTGTGCATCAACAATAAATGAGTGAGGGCAGTAATGTGTTTTCATTGAATTAAAAAAGAAACCCGCGCTTCCCTGGTGGCGCAGTGGTTGAGAGCCCGCCTGCTGATGCAGGGGACACAGGTTCTTGCCCCGGTCTGGGAAGATCCCACATGCTGCGGAGCGGCTAGGCCCGTGAGCCATGGCCACCGAGCCTGCGCATCCGGAGCCTGTGCTCTGCAATGGGAGAGGCCACAACAGTGAGAGGTCCGTGTACCGCAAAAAAATAAAATAAAATAAAGAAACCATAGCAACCATCAAAAGAAGATGAAAAAGATGACAGAGGAGGAGGTGAATGCAGAAGGTGCTAAGAAAAGCAATTCTTACCAGCTAAATAATATAAAAGGAATGGCAGAATTTGGAAAATTGCTGTTTTTCAACTTCCAATGTAATAATCAATACAGGCTTGGACATTCCATGAAACAGACTGCCTAGACCCTCCAAAAATGTTCAAGTCTTTAACAAAGAGGAAACCAACAAGGGAGGACCTGTTCTAGATTGAGGGAGAATGAGTAAACATGACAACTAAATACAATGCATCATTCTTTATTAGGTTTTGGACTTGAAAAAAAAAAGGCATTGTTGGGACAACTGGAGAAATTTAAATATTCATGTATGTTAGACTTTTGTATCAATATTAAATGTCTTAGCTGTGACAACAGTATTGTAGTTACGTAGGAGAATGTTTTTTGTTCTCAGAAGATACATGGTAAGTATTTAGGGATAAAATATCCTGATGTTTATAACTTATTTTCAATTGGTTCAGCAAAAGAAACATACATATATAAAAAGAAGTATAAACAAATCAGCAAAATTTTTATAATTAGTGAATCTAGCTGAAGGTATTCTGAGCACTGTTCCTTCAACTTTTCTGCAGATTTGAAGTTTTTCATAATAAAAAGTTGAGGAGAGAAAAGAAAATAGCATCTTAATTCCTGGAAATACTGGTGAATGTTTGTTTGTTCTCAAAGTTGGAGATGTTCTAAAGCTTAGAGATTCTGGGTTAAGATCATGTGACCTCACCAGGTTATCCTGATGTCAGTGAGCAGACAAATGGGTTGATGGCCTTGAAGGGTGAGGGATGAGGACTGTAGGACAGTGCTGAAGAAAAGACCTTCTTACTATACACTTTGAGTGGGAATAACCAAAAAACCTAGTGACAGGTTATCCAGCCTAGTTGCTCCTGTGTTTGTACCAAGAGAGACCTCCTTTAACAATTTCCCCCTAGGGATCCATTGTCTTCTCATTCACTCAGCATTCAACAAATATTTATTGAGAACCTACTATAGGTCAAGCATTGTGCTAGTAAGAGGGTAGGTAAGGGAAACAAAAAACAGCAATATCCCTACCTTCGTGGGGCTCAAAGCCTAGTGGAGAATCCAGATATTAATGAAATAAACCTATGACTGTATGAAAAAGTGCAACCCTGAAAAAATGACACATGCCAAGATCAGAAATATGGGTAGATATTAACTAAACTAAGACCAGAAAGAAAGAGGTGGATCATTGCTGAGTCTAATTTCCATTAGTATGTGTTGACTATGGCTCAAGTTTCCCCATTAATGCTTAGAGATTCTCTCTCAAAAAAAAATCTAATGCAAATTTCTGTGTTACATATGAGAAAAATGAGGCCAAGCTGCTGTAAAGTCTTATAGCTTGTTTCTCAAAGAAAATATTAGGACTACTCAGATGAGTACCAAGTCCTTTATTTGATTAATTTTTCAGAAACACTTAGCTCTATAACCCAAACAGAAACCAAGGAATTAACTTTCAGTCACTCAATTCCTCCCCACTTTGCTAATTCATAGGAAGACCCACTAAATCTGAGTGGCTATGGAGTTCAGATATTCAGTGGATGACAATAAACTGAAGTGATTATAATCTCACTTGAGTGAAAACAGTCCCTAATTTCCCCAAAAGACACAATCTACAGATGAAACTGACTCAAAGTAGGGAGAGAAATAAGAAAAGGAAATAGTTACAAGACTTCGAAAGGTGTTCAAAATGTGTTCAAAAGGTTTTTGAGCTCATCCCACAATCATCTCTGCATGCTTTGTCTCCTTTCTGTACTATTTAAACATAATTTTGATGTCTGCCAGATTAAATTACCCACTTGACCAATTCATGCCCTCAAGGTTAAATGCTATAATTATCCTTAATAAACATAACTATCAGCCTGTTTTTGCTTAATGGTTATAAAGTTTTATGCCTTTTAATAATCCTCCTACAGGTGGAACATTATTTTTTTCAGAGAGCTGACATTCTGCTCTGCATAAAGTGTCAAACCAAATCAGAGTCTTGTTTCTGTTCACCAGAACAATATAAGCTTGAAAATGTGGCGTTGGAAGAAAAACCACATGCAAAAAATGTTCTCTCAGGAAAACTGGCAAACCAAGAAAATCCTACACAGATTTTGCAACAACAAAGCTTGTCTCCTACAACACTTTTTCTCTAGATTTAAGATTATATAGAATGGATCATCTTTTTATTCTTCATGCTTTATAATATTTCCCAGCAATACTTACAGTCAGGTTTTGGAGCTGACACCCTTTTCTCTTTGGCTTGCAATGTGGCAATTTTCATACCACATTCCTACATCTCTCCACCCTGGGTTGTTGCTTTTATTGGTTCCATCCATGTAGGTGCCTTATTTTCAACTAAAATTTGGGTTCTGGAACTTCTTCCTGTGAGTGGATGTTCATATTGACTCCCATCCTTACACCTAAGTGGAATTTGGTGTTTCACTTTTGTATTATTTTCTTTCATATTTATATGGAGTTAAGTAAAAAAGGAATCTGTACTTAGTAAGGAGAGATCTTATGCAACACATTTATTGTAAAGGAAGGGAAGGGACTATTGCAGTAGGGATTAACTTTGACCATAAAGTCCGCAAGTGTCCCAGCGTTTAGGCAGGTGTCCCTCCCTCTTTTACAGGGAGGAGTAAACAATCTAGAAAGAACCATAAGGGGACAAAGGGTGAAAGGGAGTGGCTAGGTTGTAGGTTAGAGAATATTTTACCCTCATGCCAGCCTATACTCAGGAGGGGCTGTTGAGGATGGGCTGTGTCTCAGCTCAGTCTGAGGGTGGACCAAAGTTCAAACACCTGGGGAAAGGAGAGAAACTTAACCAGAGTTTGGTAAACAAGCATTTTGTTCCAATTAGTGGGAGCAAGCAGTTTAGCCAATTGTTTATGAGGCAAAGAATGGAAAATTAAAGGGGCCTTTAGGTAAACAGGGTGGAAGGGAGGCATCTATGAGTCCTGTCTAAATTTTATGGGGAAGGGTGGTTCTTTGCAGTAAGCACCTTTTGTTTACCACACACAAAGGGGTGGGAGGATTTCTTAACTATCATAGTTTTCCAGGAATATAGGACTTGGGTAAAATTCAACATTGTCAATGGTCACACTTAAGGCCAGGATCTAAGAGGCCTGAACACTCCATGTGATGCTTTTGCTGGCCGAGAAGAAGAAAGGAGCATCTGTGTTGTCAGAACAAGTGGGAAGAGTTGTCGCATCTCAGACATCAGCTTTACTTGTGCCCTCATCTGCCACCTCCCCTGTTCCGTCCCATTTGGGAGCAGGCATGAGCTCCCTGTGAGCTGGAAAATGCTGAAAATTCTTTCAGTTCTGCAGCCTACTTTCTATACCCTTATGATTTCCAAACACAGGGATCTCATTTTAGAATTTCAACTATCTCCTGTTAGTCACTCCTTTCAGAAAATAACAACCTGGCTGTTAAAATGCTGTATGTTCATCATTGAAAGTATGGAGAATATATCAATTAAAAAAAGAAAATCACTCCATGTTCTACAAACTAGGAGGTAACCATAGTTAATACTTAGTTGTATTTCCTTTCAGGACTTAAAAAAATGCATAAACTTCTGTGTGTGTTCTTTATCTATTGAGTTTTCCTTACTGGTTATTGGAGGATATAGGAAGGTTTATGGTTGTTGATGCTGTTAACTGCTGTTATTGTTGTACAGTTTTTTAAAAATTCTTTTTAAATAAAATTTTTTTAGATAATTATAAATTCACATGCAGTTGTAGGAAATAATACAGAGATATCCCAATGATAACATCTTGTGTAACTATATGTACCTGTGTTTTTTAATAGTCACCTGCCAATGTCCATCAGCTGAAGACCCCCAGGAACACACCTGTAGTTAAACAAATTGGGTTTATTGTTCATTAAAACAAGGGAAAATGCACAGCAAAGAGAACCATGGGCATCTCAGTAGGAGGATGTTATAAAGGACTGACAGGATTGGGACTTATGTGAGGTGATTTGGGGGAGGGCTCAGGAAGCAGGGCTTTGCTCTGGATTGGATACTGTCAGGAAACAGAGACAATTCTGTGATTAGGTATCTGAATCATTCTTGTCTAGTAGGCAGGGGGAATGAACTGAGGTAAAGAAGCAGAGTCATGTCTCTTATCCTGGACGTTGGCTATTGGTTATTTTCATGTTTTAGACAATGTTCATGTTTTTGTCTGGGTTCCAACATGATTATGGAGAGATTTAGGTTTTGTCTTGATCCATCAGGGTCACAGACTGGCCTTGTCTGAATGAAATAATCTGTTTCTGTTCAATGGGAAAACACCACGGCCTGGCTGTGAGGTCTGTACTTGGTTATCAGGGGCCAGCTTACTTTTCTCATGCCTTACTGAATGTATAAATCAGGGGTTCCCAGAAAAACAGAATCAATAGGATATATAGAGAGATATATAAGAGGAGATTTAATTATAGGAATTGGCTAACACAGCTAGGGAGGCCAAGCAGTCCCACAGTCTGCCATGTGTACGCTGGAGAACCAAGAAAGCCAACAGTGTAATCAGCTCTAGTTGGGAGTCTGGAGATCCAGCCTGATATTAAGTCCTAGGGTCCAAAGACCCAAGAACCAGAAGCTCTGATAGCAAGAGAGGTTGAAATTCCTAGCTCAAGAACAGAGAAAGAATTCACTCTTCCTTTGCCTTTTTGTCTCGCTGGGGCCCTCAACAGATTAGATAATGCCCCCACATTGATGAGGGCAAACCTCTTTACTCAGTGTACTGAATCAAATGCTAATCTCTTCCAGAAACACCCTCACAGACACACCCAGAATTAACGTTTGACCAGTTCCCTGGGCATCCCTTAGGTGAGTCAAGTTGACACATAAAATTAACTATCACACTGAACTTTCATATTATTTTGTAATTGATTCTCTTGGACTTTCCTAGGTAAATATCCACATTGTCTTAAAAATTTATTATAAAATTTCTCTCTTCCTTTCCTTTATTTATACCTCTTACTCTTTTATTATTATATACTGAAACTTCTAGAGCAATATTAAATTATAGAAATGAGAGCAGACTTGGTTTTGCCTTATTCCTCATTGTAATTGGAATACCTATGGTATTTTATCATTAAATATAGGTTGGGCTGTTTGGGATGAGGTTTGGGAAGATATTGATGTCTAAGAAGGTTATGCATTAACATACTGAACAAAGTTCTTTCTTGTCTCAGTTTATTTAGGAATGACTGTTTAATTTTCATCAAATACTTCTTTTGTATTTATAAAGACAATTATGTTTTTCTCCTTTTCTCTACTGATGTGTTAAATTATATTAATGAATTTCCTATTATTATAAAATCCTTGTACTATACTTCCAGAATGTCAGTGTTGGATTATTCCTGAATGAGTACCTAGATTTGAAGTACCAGAGGTTTATTCAGAATGCCTGCTTCTATTCATATACAAGATGGGTTTCTAACTTTTGTGATGTCATCTTGGCAGTGTTTGGCATCAAAGTTATTATAGTTTCACAAAATAAATTGGAAGACTCATGGCCTCTTTATGTTCCTGGAAACAAAAATTATCAGACAAAAATTATCTATTCCTTTAGAGCAACACTGGCCCATAAAACTTTTTGTGATGATGGAAATGTTCTCTATCAGTGCTGTCCAATATGGCAGTCACTAGCCACATTTGCCTATTTAGCACTTGAAAAGAGGCTAGTGCAACTGAGAAACTGAATTTTAAATTGTACTTAATTTTAAATGGTTAATTTAAATTTAAATAGTTACATGGGACTTGTCGCTTATTGTACTGGACAACACAACTTTAGAGTTTAAATGAAATAATCTGTGAAATCATACATGTCCAACACCTTTCTTGATGTGATTCTCTGGCAGCTGTTTCCATTTCTCCCACGTTTATTATTCTGACTTTTCTATTCTATGAAACAATTCTGGCTATTAATAATTAATAACTGTCTTAGGAGAAAACCTCACCTGAATTCTTCAGTTTAGAATGGTATATCATTTTGCTTACAACGGTTTTAATCTCGTTCATATTTCCCATAATATTCCCTTTTTTGTTATTAACGTTATATATTTGTATTTTCTCAATTAAGCTTGTTAGACTTTTGCCTCTCTCATAGGATCTCAAACTCAAATGCCTAAATGGGCAGGCAAATGAGCATTTGATTGTGAGTACCTTAAAAATGCTCCTGCTCTTATTGAAAATCAATCCTTATACCAGCCCCCTGCATCCCACCCCACCCTCCATCTCAGGAACCTCATTCTATTACATATCCGCTTCTCCATACAGTATCCCCACGCTTTCTCCTTGTCTACTGAATTCTCCCATTAGCATTTAGATATGTTCTACTCACTTGGATTTTCTCTCTCTTGCCAGTTATTTCCTAAACTCCCTTCAATCTCCCACCTCTACTTTATGGCTGGTTGCATTATTTACCTATTGCTCCATAACAAATTACCCCCAAAATTTAGCAGCTTAAAACAAAAAACATTTTCTCTCCAAGAATCTGGAACAGCTTAGCTGGATGGGTCTATCACAGTATCTCTCGTGAGGTTGCAGTCCATATGTTGTTGGGGGCTGTAGTCACCTGAAGACTGGCTAGAGCAGGAGGGTCATCACATGGCTGTTGATAGGAGGACCTCAGTTCCTCCCCTTATGGGCCTCCCCATAAAGCTGCACATGACATGGTAGCTTGATTCCTCAAGAGAGAGTGATCCAACAGAAAGAACTGCCAAAACAGAGCTACAGTGTCTTTATAAACTAATCTTGGAAGCGACAGACTATCACTTCTGCCATGTTTCATTGGTCACACAGACCTACCCTAATTTAATGTGAATACCAGCAGGCAGGGATCTTTAGGGGCCATCTTGGAGGGTGGACACATAATCTTAAAGATTATTGTTTTCTTCTGCTAGGTTTTTTCTTCAGTTCAAGAAAAGTTTCTTCTTTTTATCCCCTGATATGTCTGTGTTTTGCATCTAATCTTCACAATCACCAATTATCTGATGCTGGGGCTCCTTCCTCCCTCCTCAGTGTCTACTATTTTTTCTCTCATCTTTTTCATCTTACATCTTTTCCTCTATATTCTGGGAAACTTCTCAAGTTTTCTCTTCCTATCACTGATTTGATTTTATACAGGTTTGATTCCACTCTACTGATCTTTTGAAGATTTAAATTTTGTAACTAAACTCTTCCTTTTCTTTTAACCCCCATTTATGATTGCTCATCAGCCACCTACCTCATCACCTCTGCTATACTATCATGCTTCATTCATCTCTGACTTTGAGTACATACCTTAATTATATCGAGAATGCATTGCAGTTGTTTTCTGGAACATGCTCTTTCTTCTTGAATTAGATATCTCCCCAAAGAACTCTGCCCTTTGTATCTTGATTCTCCATCTCAGTAATAAAATATTTTCTTAGCTGCCACGTTAGTTTGTTTCTTTTTACTAATTTTTAAACAAAGAAAAATCAATCTAATCTTAGTGTTTGGATTGTGGATAAGGAAAACATTTTGCCTCACTATAGGCCTCTTTGCTATTAGTATCTTTAGCTCAATCAGTTCTTAGGCTAGAAGGCCAATTGATATAAACTTGCATTACCAGTTTTACAATTCAGCAACCCTGGCAAGAAAGAAAAGTAAAGCGGAACCATGCTCTCCCAAAAAGGGAATTTTATCTCTGTTCTTCTCTGTTGGGCAAAACTATCATCCTGTGAACTAACTCACTGTTTCTAATTTGCTGTGTGGCTGTGTAGCAAAGAATTTGGCCTTCCGCAAAATGAAGTCTGGCCTATGTCTTGGCTTTAGGGGGGTAATCTTTGCCATATTTAATAGAAGTGTCTTTGTTTAAGGCAGGGGCTGACCACATTGAATCTGAAAGTGGGGCTTAGCACACACAAGAGTTTTAGGGTAGGGGCTGGCCATGCCAGAAGACCAACCATATGATTTGGAGTGAGTGCTTTGGGGCAATGTGGTATCAGTTGACCTGGAGACTGAGTTCAACCAAGTAGGCAATCAATCCATCAATTCTGCTTTCTTAATGAAGTTCCAATAAAAACTCTGGACTCTGAGCTCTGGTGACCTTCTGTGATTAGCAATACTCTGTATTGTCCTACATCAACATGGAGAGGGTAACATGACTCCATGGGAAGAGGACAACAGAAGCTTCACCTGTGGAACCTCTCAGACTCTGCCCTATGTGTTTCCTTCCTTCGCTGATTTTAATCTGTATCCTTTCCCTGTAATAAACCCTAACCATGAGTAAAATAGTTTTCAGTGAGCTCTGTGAGTCTAATTAATTATCAAACCTGAGGGTGGTTTGGGAGAACCCGCAAATTTACAGTTGATGTCAGAAGTGAGAGTGGTCTTGTGTTGAGACTATCACAATTTGGCTAACTCCAGGTAGTGGACTATTCCAGATGACAGCTGGGGCTATACCCTACCTTTCCTAAGTCTGCTGCTTTATGTTGGCTAAAGCCAATGTTGAGCAAAATGTAGCTCATGTGTTGAAAGCCTCTCATTTGTCCTTAACACCCCTGCCTCCATGTCTCATCACTTGAGTTAGAGGGTTCCATCAGGTGTCATCCACTTATTAGAAGGGGGAGCAGAGAGCTTACCCTCAATCTCATCCTCAGTGTTGTCCTATATATACCACACATAGTACACATCCCTTGAAATCTCTATCCCCTTATTGCTGAGATTACTTTTCCCTACTTTTCATAGTCAATCAGTTATTTTAAGAGCTACCATGGATTGTAAGGTTATGAGGGGGGAGTCACAGGGTGAAGGGAATTATACTGCAGGGGAATAAATGGAATAGATATAAAACAAGATTTAACCCAACTTAAAATGTATTTGTTGCAGGAGGAAAGTCATTGGAAAACCACATGTTTATTTTTATTCTTTTCCCAATTTATCTGTTTCCCTATGCCTGCCTTCCCCTCTTCATTGAAATATGAAGTGAGCCACCTCCAATCCCATCTCTAGCCTTCCTTAGGGTCTAGCTCTAAGTGTGGGCTCACCATAGATACCAGAGTTACCAACAATAGAAAATACAGTGTCCATGACAACAAGAAAATCCAAGGCAGTGGCTGATTTTAACCATTTGGTTGTAAGCTTGTTTTTCCTCTTTTCCTTAAAGGTTTACTGCTTTATACTGAGAGCAGGCACACTGCTACACAGATAGGAGAATATCCATGCTGTCTGCTGGAAAAGGTGAGACAAGTTTATGGGTGTGACAGATGCTGTATGAACAGTTCAGAGGAGAGGGGACAACTTCCTGCTAAAGAAATCAGAAAAGCTTCTTGGAGTCCTCATTTGAACTCAGGATGGCATGTGAGTTTTGCTGGGGGAAGGCACACAGGTAGGCATTCCAGGGAGAATATCACCAGCATGCTAAGGTGTTACTGAATGCAGGTCTTGTGCCTGACGCACAGTGAGGCCAAACAATACCAAAACATCGGAGTTCGAAACAGAGAAAGTTTATTGCAGGGCCACGCAAGAGATGGGTGATTCATGCCTTAAAAATGTCAAACTCCCTGAAAGATTTCAGCAAAGCCCTTTTATAGGAAAGGTGAGGGAGGGGCGAGGTTAGATGTTGCAAACTTCTTGGTGTTAGATCCTTTGTTTTTGAGGTCAGGTCACAGTCAGGTAATGATGTTCCTGTAAATCCCCACCAAACAAATGTTATTCTCTGTTCTGACAAGATAGGGCAAGGTCCCAAGGCACACCTTTCACCCTCCAAGGTCCAGGTCCTGGCTAAGAGGAGGGGGTCCCTGTGGGGGCCAGTTACCCTGCCCAGGAGCATTCGTCCAGCACCCGAGCTGGTTCCTCCTGCCAGTGCCCAGGCCTAGCTGAAGAAGCAGATCTCAGGTGGTGATGCCCTCAGGGTCAGGACCCCAGACCCTGACCAGCCATCATCACTGAGGGAGCCAGGTGCCCAAGATCCAACTGGCCCTCAGGCTCCTCAAGTTGCCCAAACAACAGGGGCCAGGTCCCGCAGACTGCAGCTGCCTTTAGGTCACAGAGGCAGGGATGAGGGAGAGGTTCACTGCCGCCTCAAAGCCTGGGCCCGGCCAGTGGACAGCCTTGGCAAGGGCTCTGGAGCCCTACAGGACACAGCCCCCAGCCTGTTCCCTGCCCCCCGCCCCGCAGTTCACCCACAAGCCCAAGGCCGGAGGGCCTGGAGAGCCCTGGGGAGAAGGCCAGGATCTGCCTCTTACCTCACTCTCTGCCAGACAACCACGACCAGCCTGAACTTTGGCCAGATGGAACCTGTAACTCCTGGGCTAGCAGTCTCGCTCTAACAGTCTCCAGGTAACAGTTGCCTGGTAATGGTAATGGTAATGGCCGCCTGCCAAAGCCTGCAAACCTGCCCTGTCCCTATTACAAAGGTGCAGAGGAGGAAGAAAGGGAAAGCAAGTTCAAGGAATAATGATGGACTCACACTAGAATTGTTCTGGGAAGTAGGGGAGATAAAACCAAAAAATGTCTTATCATCCCATTGTGGGGACTTTTGAATGGTCAACTTAAGAGTCTAGATTCATTCCCAAATCAATTCTCCTTGAGTTACACGTCTACTTCCCCTGGATGGCACACGTATATTTTTTGTGCCACATCAACTAACACAGTGCTCTGCCTAGTGATGGTCCCCAAATAGTTGTTCATTTCAATTGAAATTATTAAATAGATAAAGAAGTCATTAATAATTTCTGAGAATAGAAATAACTACATAAGTGAAACCAGGACCTACAACAGGTTCTATTGCTTTTTCACCAACCCTCACTCCTCTACTTACTTACCAAGCATGGATTTTATGATTTACCATCATACTTGCTGCCTTGCATACACCATCAACTCTGCTCCTCTCTCACACGGCAAAACCACAACCCTGGTTTAATCCAACTCTCACCTTACATGAGAGAAGGAAGAAGATAGAATCCGTGGCTGAACAAACTGGGGTTAGGGCTTGGATTTTAGGGGTTAGGGCTTGGATTTTAACTCACACCCACTGGGGTTTCGGTCTAAGAAGCATACACACAAAGTTCTCCAGCTTTATAGTAAGCAATTAGTCCCTGTTCAATCAACCTTAAGAAAAAAACAAACAAACACCAAGCTCCAACCTGTAAAGAGCCTAGAAGGCATTAAACCCATCTATACAGGAAAAAGCTGGACAAAGGGAAGATAATTGACTCTTCTTGGAACCATCAGAGAACTGAGGTCACATGGCAAGCCACTATACTGAACTCGAGAGAGAGAGATGCATCCCAAGATTTGCTTTCTGGGAGTAAAAGCCATTAGAATCAGTGAGCTGGTAGAAGCACTTAAATCATCAGTTTGATGAACAAGAGTAATCTGAGTGCAGACTTGTGTGAGAGTGAGACACTCTGCTGGTCCCTTCATCCATGGGCAGGGGAAGCGTGGACCATGATTATGTGGACTGTCACTCCAGGAACCTCACCAGGGTCCCACAGGGATAATCTGAGGAATATCCTTGTCTAGCCTGGATGGGAGAAGAAAAGAGTAGGCATCTTAAAACCTACCCAGACTCTTATTATCCCTAATAGTAGCATAGTCTCCAGGGGAAAGGAACACCTCACTATAGAACAAAGATTAGAGCAGACTTCTCATCAGAAACCATACAAGCAAAAAGAAATTAGACTGAAACATTCAAAGTGTTGAAAGAAATTGTCAATATATAATTTTATATTCAGAGAAATCATCCTTCAAAAGTGAAGGAGAAATAAATATTTCCTCAGACAAACAAAAACTGAGGAAATTTGGGAAAGCAGTGAAGATGGTGGAGTAGAAAGACCCTGAGCTCACCTCCTCTCACAGGGACACCAAAATCACAACTATTTGCAGAATAATCATTGATGAAATGACTCGAACCTACCAGAAAAGATCTTCTGCAACTACAGACATAAAGAAGGAACCACAATGAGACAGGCAGGAGGGGCAGAACTGTGATAAAATCACATATCCCTGAGTGGGTGACCCACAAATGGGAGAATAATTATTTTGCAGAGGTTCTTCCATAGGAGTGAGAGTTTTGAGGCTCATGTCAGTCTCCCCAGCCTCGTGGTCCAGTACCATGAAGAAAAGCCCCCAAAGCATTTGGTTTTGAAGGCCAGTAAGGCTACATTGCAGGAGCCCCACAGGACTGCGGGAAATAGAGACTTCATTCTTTTTTCTTTCTTTCTTTCTTTAATAGACCTTTATTGGAGTATAATTGCTTCAAAATACTGTGTTAGTTTCTGTTGCACAACAAAGTGAATCAGCCACATGCATACACATGTCCCCATATCCCCCGCCTCTTGAGACTCCCTCCCTATCTCACCCCTCTAGGTCATTGCAAGGCACCGAGCTGATCTCCCTGTGCTGTGCTGCTGCTTCCCACCAGCCAACTATTTTACATTCGGTAGTATATATATGTCGAAGCTACTCTCCCTTCACCCCAGCTACTCCCTCCCACCCCATGTCCTCAAGTCCATTTTCTATGTCTACCTCTTTATTCCTGCCCTGCAACTAGGTTCATCAGTACAATTTTTTTTTTTTAGAATCCATATATATGCATTAGCATACGGTATTTGTTTTTCTCTTTCTGACTTACTTCACTCTGTATGACAGACTCTAGGTCCATCCACCTCACTACAAATAACTCAATTTCGTTTCTTTTTATGGCTGAGTAATATTCCATTGCATACATGTGCCACATCTTCTTTATCCATTCATCTGTCGATGGACATTTAGGTTGGTTCCATGTATTGGATATTGCAAAAAGTGCTGCAAAGAACATTGTGGTACATGTCTCTTTTTGAATTATGGTTTTCTCAGGGTATATGCCCAGTAGTGGGATTGCTGGGTCTTATGTTGGTTCTATTTTTAGTTTTTTAAGGAACCTCCATACTGTTTTCCATAGTGGTTGTATCAATTTACATTCCCACCAACAATGTAGGAGGGTTCATTTTTCACCACACCCTTTCCAGCATTTATTGTTTCTAGATTTTTTTGATAACGGCCAGTGTGAGGTGATACCTCATTGTAGTTTTGATTTGCATTTCTCTATTAGTGATGTTGAGCATCTTTTCATGTGCCTCTTGGCCATCTGTATGTCTTCCTTGGTGAAATGTCTATTTAGGTCTTCCACCCATTTTTTAACTGGATCATTTGTTTTTTGTTTTTTGTGTTTTTTTTGATATTGAGCTCCATGAGCTGTTTGTATATTTTGGAGATTAAACCCTTGTCTGTTGTTTCATTTGCAAATATTTTCTTCCATTCTGAGGGTTGTCTTTTTGTCTTGTTTACGGTTTCCTTTGCTGTGCAAAAGCTTTTAAGTATAATTAAGTCTCATTTTTTTATGTTTCTTTTTATTTCCGTTACTCTAGGAGGTAGGTCAAAAAAGATCTTTCTGTGATTTATGTCAAAGAGTGTTTTTCCTATGTTTTCCTCTAAGAGTTTTATAGTGTCTGGTCTTCCGTTTAAGTCTTTAATCCATTTGGAGTTTATTTTTGTGTATGGTGTTAGGGAGTGTTCTAATTTCATTCTTTTACATGCAGCTGTCCAGTTTTCCCAGCACCACTTATTGAAGAGGGTGTCCTTTCTCCATAGTATGTTCTTGCCTCCTTTGTCATAAATTAGGTATCCATATGTGCATGGGTTTATCTCTGGGCATTCTATCCTGTACCATGGATCTATACTTCTGTTTTTGTGCCAGTACTATACTGTCTTGATTACTGTAGCTTTTTGGTATAGTTTGAAGTTGGGGAGCTTGTTTCCTCCAGCTCCATTTTTCTTTCTCAAGATTACTTTGGCTATTCGTGGTCTTTTGTGTTTCCATACAAATTGTAAAATATTTTGCTCTAATTCTGTGAAGATTGTCATTGGTAGTTTGATAGGGATTGCATTGAATCTGTAGATTGCATTGAATCTGTAGATTGCTTTGGGTAGTATAATCATTCTCACAATATTGATTCTTCCAATCCAAGAACATGATATATTTCTCCATCTGTTTATGTCATCTTTGATTTCTTTCATCAGTGTTTTATAATTTTCTGAGTAAAAGTCTTTCACCTCCTTAGGCAGGTTTATTCCTAGGTATTTTATTCTTTTTGTTGCAGTGGTAAATGGGAGTGTTCCCTTAATTTCTCTTTTTGATTTTTCGTTGTTGGTGTGTAGGAATGCCAGAGATTTCTGTGCATTAATTTTGTATCCTGCAACCTTACCAAGTTCACTGATTAGTTCTAGTAGTTTTCTGGTGGCATCATATCATCTGTAAACAGTGACAGTTTTACTTCTTCTTTTTGATTTTGATTTGGATTTGGATTCCTTTTACTTGTTTTTCTTCTCTGATTGCTGTGTCTAGGACTTCCAAAACTATGTTGAAGAAGAGTGGTGAGAGTGGACATCCTTGTCTTCTTCCTGATCTTAGTGGAAATGCTTTCAGGTTTTCACCACTGAGTATGATGCTTGCTGTGGGTTTGTCATATGTGACCTTTATTATGTTGAGATAGGTTCCCTCTATGCCTATTTTCTGGAGAGTTTTTATCATAAATGGGTGTTGAATTTTGTCAAAAGCTTTTTCTGCATCTTTTCAGATGATAATATGGCTTTTATTCCTCAATTTGTTAGTGTGGTGTATCACATTGATTTGCATATATTGAAGAATCCTTGCATCCCTGGGATAAATCCCACTTGATCATGGTGTATGATCCTTTTAATGAGACGTCATTCTTAAAGGCTGCACACAAAGCCCCATGCACACCAGTACCCAGGTCAAAAGAGGTAATCTGATAGGAGCGTGGGCCAGACCTACCTGCTGGTCTTGGAGAGTCTCCGGGAGAGGCAGGGGGCAACTGTAGCTTACCCTGGGGACACAGACACTGGTGTCAGACATATTAGGGAACATCCAAATCTGTGAACACTGCTGCAGATGGCTGCCATCTTGGCTCATTAGCACCAAGACCTGGCCCCACCCAATGCCTGTAAGCAGCATTGCTAGGATGCCTCAGGCCAAACAACTAACTGGTTGGGGACACAGTCCCACCCATCAGCAGATAGTCTGCCTAAAGACTTCCTGAGACCACAGCTACCTCCAGACACACACTTAGACATGACCCTGCCCACCAGAGGGTCTGGACCCAGCTCCACTCACTAGTGGCAGGAACCAGCCCTTCTTGCCAGGAAATCTGCACTGGCCTCTAGACCAGCCTCACCCACCAAGGGCCAGAAAGCTACAATCACACAGCCTGTGGTCCAAGCCCAACAACAGCAAGCCAGACCCTACCCTGGGACCAGCTGGGCCCTGGCCCTGACCACTAGCAAGCCAACGCAACCTTTAGGACATTCCGGGACCCATATCCAACTGTCTCAGGAGCTGGCCCTCCTGCAATGATCTGAAACGAGCTTTGGGATCCCTAGGCCCTGCAGCCATACTCCAGGAACCAGCTCTGCCTGCCAGTAAACTGGCACTGGCCAGGACCTGGCTTCACCTGCCAGTGGGTGGGCAACAGCCCCATGGTCTTTGGGATCCTGACTCCACCCACCAGTGAGCCAGCAGTAGCTCTGGGGCCCTCCTAGGGTTCAGCAACCAGTGGCCTTGTGGCCAGGCCCCACTAAATAGCAGCCAGCAGTATCCAAGCAACCAACTGGACTAGAGGCCAACCAGACCTACCAGACCACCCACATATTCAGCCCAACACAACAGAAGGACCCACACAGTCCTCTTGGGGGAACACCTAGAACATATAGCTTAGGTGAGAAGAGGGGAGTGCACTGCTGAGCCGCATACGACATCTTCCACAGAAGGTCACTTCTACAAGGTCGAGAAACGTAACTAACCTACCACATAAATAAAAATACAAAAAGTAACTTAGACAAAAATGAGGCAGCAGAGACAAAGGAACAAGATAAAACCCCAGAAGAAGAACTAAGTGAAGTGGAGATAAGCAATCTATCCAAGAAAGTGTTCAGAGTAATGATCATAAAGTTAAACAAAGAACTCAGAAGGAGAATGGATGCACAGAGCAAGAAGTTAGAAGTTTTTAAAAAAGAGTTAGAAAATATAAAGAACAACCAAACAGAGATAAAGAATACAATGACTGAAATAAAAAATATACTACAAGGAATCAATAGTAGACTAAATGATACAGCAGAATGGATCAGTGAGCTGGAAGACAGATGGTGGAAATCACTGTTGCTGAACAGAAAAAAGAATGAAAAGAAATGAGGACAGTTTAAGAGACCTCTGAGACAACACTAAATGCACCAACATTTGCATTATAGGGGTACCAGAAGGAGAAGAGAGAGAGAAAGGGTATGAGAAAATATTTGAAGAGATAATGGCTGAAAAATTCCCTAATATGGAAGAAGAAACAGTCACCCAAGTCCAGGAAGCACAGAGTCCCATACAGGATTAACCCAAAGAGGAAGACACATGGTAATCAAAATGACAAAAATTAAAGATAAAGAGAGAATAATAAAAGCAGCAAGGAAAAAGCAACAAATAACCTACAAGGGAATCCTCATAAGGTTATCAGCTGATTTTTCAGCAGAAACTCTGCAGGTCAGAAGGGAGTGGCATGATATATTTAAAGTGATGAAAAGGAAAAACCTACAACCAAGAATACTCTACCCAGCAAGGCTCTCATTCAGATTTGATGGAGAAATCAAAAGCTTTACAGACAAGCAAAAGCTAAAAGAATTCAGCACCACCAAACCAGCTTTACAACAAATGCTAAAGGAACTTCTCTAGGTGGAAAAGAAAAAGCCACAACTAGAAACAAGAAAATTATGAATGGGAAAGCTCATTGGTAAAGGCAAACATATAGTAAAGGTAGGAAATCATCCACACACAAATATGATATCAAAACAAGCAATCGTGAGAAGAGGAGAGCACAAATGCTGGATATTGGAAATGCACTTGAAATTAAGAGATCAGCAACTTAAAACAATTCTGTATATATATAGACTGCTGTATCAAAGCCTCATGGTAACCACAAACCAAAAATCTACAATAGATATACACACAAAAAATAAAAAGGAATCCAAACACAACACTAAACATAGTCATCAAATCACAAGAGAAGAGAACAAAAGAGGAAGGGAAGAAAACAAACCCAAAACAATTAACAAAATGGCAGTAAGAACATACATATCTGTGCTTCCCTGGTGGCGCAGTGGTTGAGAATCTGCCTGCTAATGCAGGGGACACGGGTTCGAGCTCTGGTCCGGGAAGATCCCACATGCAGCAGAGCAACTAAGCCCATGCGCACAACTACTGAAGCCCTTGTGCCTAGAGTCCATGCTCCACAACAAGAGAAGCCACCACAATGAGAAGCCCACACACTGCAACAAAGAATAGCCCTTGCTTGCCGCAAATAGAAAAAGCCCACATGCAGCCACGAAGGAACAGTGCAGCCAAAGATAAATACATTAAATTAATTAAAAAAAAATACATATCAGTAATTACCTCAAATGTAAAAGGATTAAATGTTCCAAGAGACATAGACTGGCTAAATGGATACAAAAACAAGACCCCTAAATATGCTGTTTATAAGAGACCCACTTCTGATCTAGTGACACAGACTGACAGTGAAGGAATGAAAATAGTTATTCCATGCAAATGGAAATCAAAAAAAAGCTGGAGTAACAATACTCATATCAGACAAAATAGACTTTATTTATTTTTATTTTTGGCTGTGTTGGGTCTTCGTTGCTGCACACAGGCTTTCTCTAGTTGTGGCGAGTGGGGGCTGCTCTTTGTTGCAGTGCACGGGCTTCTCATTGCAGTGGCTTCTCTTGTTGTGGAGCAGGGGCTCTAAGTGCACAGGCTTCAGTAGTTGTAGCACGCAGAATCTAGAGCACAGGCTCAGTAGCTGTGGAGCACGGGCTTAGTTGCTCCTCAGCATGTGTGATCTTCCCAGACCAGGACTCGAACCTGGACTTGAAACCGTGTCCCTGCATTGGCAGGCAGGTTCCTAACCACTGTTTGGGAAGCCCCAAAGTAGACTTTAAAATAAAGACTGTTACAAGAGACAAAGAAGGACAGTACGAAATGATCAAGGGATCGATCCAAGAAGAAGATATAACAATTGTAGATATATATGCATCCAACATAGGAGCACCTCAATATATAAGGCAAATGCTAACAGCCACAAAAGGAGAAATCGACAGTAACACAATAATAGTGAGGGACTTTAACACTCCACTTACATCAATGGACAGATCATTCAGACAGAAAATCAATAAGGAAACACAATAGAAAAGGTCAATGAAACTAAATACCATTTGTTTTGAAACATAAACAAAACTGATAAACCTTTAGCCAGACTCATCAATCAGTACACCTGATTTTCAAGTCCTCCAGCCCAGATGCCAGCCTTGCAAGTGACAGAGCCTTCAACTGATTCCAACCCCCAGCTATCAAGCCAGTCTCAGACATTGAATCTTCCCAACTGCAGCCTCAGACATCCCCATTGTGCCCGTCCAACTCTCTGGCCTACACAATCCATTGGCATAATAAAACGGTGATTGCTTTAAACCTCTAAGTTTTGGAGTAGTTGCTACATAGCAGTAATGGCCAGAATAGGTCATAAGGCAATCCCATTCGGTTCCCTCAAACCCCCAAGAAGTATTCTGCCTTTTGAGCATTTTCCTGGTTGTGGGGAGGCAGGAAAGCATTCAGCCAGTAGACATAGGATTCTTTTGAGAAAAAAGCTGAGTTTTGGCAACTTCTAACCAAGTTTTACAGGGTCCTCCTGACAGGGGAAAGTCAGCCCCTTGCCCAGTCTGATCTGGTCAGCCACTCCCAGCCCCACCCCAGCTCAAGACTCAAAGAGATGCTTCACTGTCCCCAATTCACCTCACAATAAGCCATCTCTGAGGAAAGAAGGTAAGCCTCTAAAAGCACTGGCAACCTAATCATTATGTAAGACTGACTGGATAGAAAACTGCCCTGGCATTGCTGCCTAACACTCATTTCTAACTGGCCACAATCCAGTTCTGTTACTGAATCATCTCCAGCCCATGGTCATGTTTTACCACTCATTTACCCTTCCCAAGCAGACCTTTCAGACCCACATTCATATAAACATCACCAGGACTGTTCCACCCACATTCATATAAACATCACCAGTACTGTTCCACCCACATTCATATGAACATCACCCCAGTGCTGTTTCACATCGCTCCACTCTACACAATCCTCCTGGCTTCTCCCCTCCCTCACTTGTCCCCTCCCACTTGAGTGAGCCGCCCTGGGATACAAGTATTTAAACCAAATCCTGTTTCCAATGGGTGTCTCAATATTTTTAAACCTCTTTCCTTACAAGCTTAGTGGAGCCTCTTGCCCATAACAAGGGAACTAGATGTCTCATTTTTCCCAGGTTTATGCCTATTGACCCGGCTTAATTAATATTGGTTTGGGTAATAATGTATATGATCCCCCTAACCCTAACTCCTGTCTTCTATAATTTGCCATCCTTCACATGAGACAAACCCCTACCTAATTTCTTGGCAGGAATAATGATCAAGAAAACACAATGTTTTATACAAGAAACCTCAGGTAATATCCAGAGTGGACTTGTGATATGGTTATATGGAGGGCATTTTCCTCATTTGTGAATATAATCTAAATCATCTCTTTTGCATATAATGAGCAGGAACTGAGTAAATGAAGGAACAGGTGATGGCTAATGTCCTTTCTAGGCCTCAAATTTTAAGGATATATGTGTAAATTCACAAACTGGGCTCAATCCAGGGTAGCAGAATTTTCTTCCTCTTTAGAAATTTCTGGTTACCAAAGTTCCAGAAATTGCTTTCTCATTCCCTAATCTTTCATTTTCTCGAGTTCTCCATTACGTAACGTGGAGCTGGGGCTTTGCGCCGAATTTTCCTTTAAAGATGATTTTTATAGTCAATAAGCAACTTCAAGGAGTGACGAGCCAGCCGGGGAGGCGATTTTAGTTGACGCAAGCGTCTAAGCGAATCCCAACTCGTTTTTCCAGGGAATCAGATTCCCGGGCCTGCATGGCAGGGCTGAGCCTCTGCGCGTAAACCCTGGGGGCGGGCAGCCGCCTCCCCGCCCCGCCTCCGCATCTCCTCCTCTGCCCAGCGCTGACGCCGGCCCTCGCCGCCAGTCATTGACAGCCGCCGAGCTGCGAGCTTCTTCTCTCCCTCAGAGGCAGGTAAACAGCCGCATCGCCCTTTAACCTCCCAGCTGGGGCCGTGGGCGCAGAGGCCGGCAGTCAAAATCCCTGCCTTGGGGCCGAGGCCCGAGGGCGCACGGCCGGGTCCGGGCGGGAGGCCGACCTTGACAGTGAGGAGGGCGGGGGGCTTCCGGAGGGCGCGCAACGCGTCAGGCCTACCCAGCGAGCTCGCTGGTTTTCGGACGCCGTGGCTTGGTTTTGCCCTTCTGGTTAGGCGCTCCATTTACTCGGAATGGGGGCGGGGGCCGCGGCTGGCCGGGGCCCCTCTGGAGGCATGTGGGTAGTGTCGAGGAGTCTGGCCCTCTCCCACGTACGTCCACGGCGGGAGTGGGATGGGCGAGTAGCGCCGGCAAGGGGGCCACAGGTCCGGGGAATGGGCGCGGGGAACCCAACGAGGGCCGCAAAGGGGCTCCGCTGGGGCGCTCAGCGAGGAGGACCAGGGAGAGGTGCGGGTCCGGGCCCTCCCGATGCCCACAGGGGACGCGGGCGCCCACCTCGGGCCAGGGCCTCGGCAGGGAGGAGTCCCGGGGCGTCTGGGGGCCCCCCCAGCCGCCGCCGCCGACCTCCTCCCCAGAGGGGGCCCCGCCTGCCATCACGCGGCCGGGCGGTGCCTGGGACGCAGCAGCGGGCGGGTCTGTGGCACCCCCGGGGACCGGCACAGGCTCACGGGCTTCCGGCCTCGGCGGGCGGAGTCTTGGGGCGACCCCGCCCTCACTCCCGGGCCTGAGACGTCCAGGTCCCGGCGGCAGAGTGTCTCCTGCGAGCTCAGGTGTGGTGGACCCACAGGCTTTGCTTTTTGCTGTATCAGCTGTCCCTCTGGAAGGAGAGAACTCGGCCGTCAGGGGGACTCCGAGAGCGGGGATCAGGGCCGGGCAGCGCCCCTCGGAGAACCACATTCCTCCGCTAGTATGGGTGGCACCTTCATGTTTGATTATTAAACAACGGGGAGAAGTCCATTTTTGCAGTCCTTTTCTATTTGTATAAGCAGTAGCAAATAGAATTTTTTGAAATCATAAGCCCACCACCATTACATCCACCCTCACCATCTCAAAGCCACTGCCTTCTGTTTTTCAGTTTCCTCTTTTCCAGATTCGTACACAGCACAACGCAGTTTCATCTCCCTGATCATGATTATCCTCATCTCATGGCCGAGTTATTATCCTGTACTTAGAGCAAGCAAGGTTTAATAAGCAGTTCCCAGCATGCTGAACATTTGAAGTGTTTCCCTTTTCCTTGCAAAGAAAATCCAGGTAGAATAGAATTAAAGATTTTCACAAATCAAATTATCAGAAAAAATAGGAACAAAAAATTGAATAAAAATGTCAGACCTCTGGAAAAATCAACAACTCTCTCAGATTTGAAGAAGGAAAAATATATCACCAATGAAAAGGAACAATTTTACCTACCCAAACACTGAGGAGCTCTTACAATGAAAAAGAACTAACCAGAAAGGGAAAGAAAGCAGAGCTAGGATGTGATATGTATATGTTTTTTATCTGACACAAATTTTTCATACTTGTGAAAGGAAAATATCGAGATTATAAAAGATAAACGGTGAAATGAATCATTTATAGAATACAATGCAAATTAAAGTAAGTCTGGATTATCATTTTGCAGCTATTAGCAAAAACAACAGTAACAGCAACCACTGCTGGAAGGTTGCCTAGAAATTTGCATATTCAGTTATCCTGGGAGGTGAAAGGGCTTTGGGGTTAGAAAGATGGCTCTGCAACTAATCATTTCACATTTTGGGACCAGTTACCTAATTTCCTCATCCTCCTTTTGTCCATTCATAAACTAGAGGAAATTATACCTACTTCAGGAGTTTGCCAAGATTAACTGTGTAAAACTGACCTTTGGTATGTATACCTTTATTCTTTTCCTAGTCACACTGCACTTGGGGACATTGTGAATCTGTATGAAATTTGTGAAACGCAATCTGGTGATGCATTTAAGCCAAGACCCAGAAACCCCACTCCTGGGAATTTACTTGCAATGGAAGAAACAACAGGAAAGGAAAAAAAAAAAGCCATATGCACACACATTCAGAATGATCTAAAATTAGACCCAACGGAGAAGCAACCTAAGTGTATAACAGCAGGGCAGCAGCTAAGAAAATCATGACACATTAACTGAAAGGAACATTGTGTAACCATCAAAAGTCATGATTTTGGAGCCTGTCTGCGATATATTGGAAAAAACTGACAAGTCAAAGTACAGATTACTAAACTGCGTCTACTTACTCAGATGCAGTTTATTAATGTATATGTGAAAAATCTGAATAAAAATGAAGTTTTAATAGAAATACAGGTTGTTTTAATTTTCTTTTTTTGTTGATATATTGCTTTTCTAAATAACATCTTTAAAATAATTCATAGTTAATTTTTTTAAGGAAATGGACCCACAGCTTTCTGTGTGTGGGAGAGGGAGAGCTCAATGTCATGTTTGCTGTTGCTTTTTTGAGCCGACCTCATTTCTGTTTTTCAAATATTATCTCATTTTTTTCCTTGAGTAGATTTATTAGTGGTTTAGTAATTTATATATTAGGTTTTTCTTTTAAATAATCAGTTCTTAGACTTATTTATCAATTCTAGTTTTTTCTTTTCTGTGTTTTTTTGTTTTTTTGTTTTTTGTTGTTGTTTTTTTAGGGACTCCTGAATATATTTGAAAACTGAACAGTTTCAGCCAAGCCGAAGCATTCTGTCTTCCCAGGGACACAAATCCAACTTAGCTGAGCCAAAGCAGATGTACGTACCCTATGGAATTCCTTTGGTCTTGTGATGGTTGAAAGTTCCCAACTGTCACAGAAGATAAGGGCCTCAAAAGGCTGTGATCACAAATCCTTTCTCTGGAGGCAACTTGGATCTATATATGTAACCCACACCTATTATATCATCCTTTATTGTAAAATCAACTTGATTTTGCAGGGAAAGGGCTTTCTCTAGAATCATTCTGAGTTATGTAAGGAAGCAACCATACTATTTAAAATAGTAAATAAAAATATTTTTACTATTTAAAAATAGTATCATAAAAGCAGTAACATCACAAACATTTCTGCACCAAATTAGCATTGACAAAAGGTTTTATGAGGTGACAGTTTTTCTAAGCTGTAGTTTAAATTTACCTATTCCATTCTCTCTTTTCAGATCTTATTTCCTCTTCCAAGGCAGCCAGTTTATCAGCTGTGAACTGCTGCATGTGAAACATTCAAAACTTGCCTGTATCTAAAGCTGTGATGGCTGCAGCAAAATAATCCTTGAGTGAATAGCATGTGTAGCAACTCTTACATTTGGGAGAATTTTTTCTCTTTGTTCATCCTTTTTCTTCTAACCATATTCTTGTGGGGTATGGGGTAGGCTCTAGCAATGTTGCTTTTTTTTCAAGCTGTTCACATAATTTTGAGGATGGATCAGGTTCGGGCCCTTTGCCCTATTCAGTCCAGGGCTAGGCCTCAGTGCCAGTGAAAAACCCCCACCCCAGAGCGGTTTGTAAAATTTTTGAGTAGCTTGCATTAGGCTCTTTAAGGGGCAGTGACCTCAAAAGATTAAAATATGACACATGAGTTCCACTTAGCTCAGGAAAGACAGGAAATTTTTCTGGGGCAGTCGGGGGTAGGAGGACTATTTGGTGCCAGTTCCCAATTTAACCAATTAAGTGTCAAGTGTCAAGGGTGTAACATGTTTTAAGTATCAGAAGTTTGGCCCCTGGCACATGACCACTGGACAAGTTCCTCCTGGCTCTGATTCTCAGTCCCATGTATTCCCCATGGGAATAGGATGAATGGGATAATATATGGATACTTTTTTGTTCCTTCTCTCTAGTTCCATCACTCTGCCAGTCTGCTCATGCACTAATGCCACATGATCTTATTTATTTTAGTTTTGCAATGCGTTCTGATACCTGGCAGGCCAAGTATACCCTAGATTTTCTTCCTGTTCAATAATTTCTTTAGTCTTCTTAATTTTAAGTATCATTTCATCATATTCTTTGAAATCCTCTTTAAATTAGGACTGAAATTACATTGACTTTATGATTATTTGGAGGTGAATTGGTATATATTTCAGTCTTGATTTTCCCAACCAAAAACATTGTCTGTCTTTCTCTTTTTTTCCAGTCTTCCAGCTTTCTTCCTAAAATGTCTGTTTATTTTTAGGTTAAATCTTAGATGTTTGGAATATTTTGTTGCCACTATGAGTGGGATTTTTTTTTCACACTAAATCTTCTAAATAATTACAACTGATTTGAGTATTCACTCTTTTCTATATGTTGATTTCAAAAACTGCCACCTTAATAAGCTCACTTATTTATTCTAGGACACATTTTTGGATGATTTTCCTGGATTTTCCAGATAGAAAATCATACCTGGGACTTCCCTGGTGGCACAGTGGTTAAGAATCTACCTGCCAGTGCAGGGGACACGGGTTCGAGCCTTGGTGCAGGAAGCTCCCACATGCTGCAGAGCAACTAAGCCCGTGCGCCACAACTACTGAGCCTGAGCTCTAGAACCTGCAAGCCACAACTACTGAAGTCCTTGTGCCACAGCTACTGAAGCCCGCGCACCTAGAGCCCGTGCTCCGCAGCAAGAGAAACCACCCCAATGAGAAGCCTGTGCACCGCAATGAAGAATAGCCCATTTGCCACAACTAGAGAAAGCCCACACACAGCAATGAAGACCCAACACAGCCAAAAATAAAATAAATAAATTTTTTAAAAAAGAAAATCATACCTGGCTAGAACCTCCATAACAGTCTAAAATAGCAGCAATTGCTTGCATTCTTGTCTTGTTCATTATATTGAGAATGCCTTTCCTCTTTCAGTTAAGGTAGGATGTGGACTGTGTGTCTGTGATAGCTGTTCTTGATGATGGAAAGGGATTACTTTATAGTTCTATGGAAATTTTTTCAACAGCTTAACCTTAAAAAATCAGGAATGTGTGTAGATTTTAATTGAAAACTTTTCAACATCAGAGAATAGTTGTGTTTTTTTCTCCTTAACCTACTAATAGGTTAATTGATTTCGTGATTTTAAGCCATCCTGGTATTCCTAAATAATCCTTATTGGTCACAGTGTATTCTTCTTTTACTAAACTATCAAAATCAGCTTGGTGGTATTTTCTTTTGGATTTTGGCACCCATGTTGCTGGAGGTTGGATAGCTAAGAGTGTGAGTCCTTCACTCAGAATACTGGAGTTTGAATCTCGATCCTTTATTCCCTTGGCTATTAACAGCACTTCTCAGGTGAAGCTGCCCAAATGTTTACCTCTACTGAGTTCCAGATTCTTATAACAATTGCCTGAATTGATACTCTCACTTGAATGGCTCATAGATGTAGCAAAGTTAATATGTCCAAACTAAAACTTTATTTTCTCTCACAAGCATGGCCCTCCATCAGTTTCCTCTATTTCAATAGATGGCATCACCACCATCTGCCTGGCTATGAAAGCCACAAACTGATCAACTCTCACTCCTCCATCTACTCTTTCTGCTTAATTGGTTCTTTCTGCAAAATACATCCCATTTTTTCACAGCTCCTCAACTGCATTGGCACAGTCCCAGGCCACACCGCCATCGTCCTTCAATCGTTTTATAAGTGGTCTCACCATTTCCCTTCTTGCCCCCCAAATTTTCTCCTTACACAAAAGTCAGGGCGAACTTTGTTAAAAAAAAAAAGAAAAACATCCTGTGATGTTATTCTCCTAAGACCCTTTAATGGCGTCCCACTGTCTTTCAGGTTCCAGACACTTATCTTCTTTAGTCTTTGAACCCACAAACTAAACATCTTACTCACCACTGTGTCCTTAGCCACAGCACAATGCTAGACCCTTAGAAGACAACAAATATTTATTAAACTAATCAATGGCTATTTTACAGTAACTTTTTTCTCCATTTCTCCTATGGTTTATCGTCAAGTTTTCTATTTCTTTAAAAACTGGCACATACTAGCTGTTCCATAAATATTTGTTTAATGCATTGATTCTAACATCCGTTTTTATAATTTAATAGAAAGGCAATCCATCCCACAAAGATTTATAATTCATAAAACTTTTACCTTTCACAGTTAGGTCTCTAGAGCCTGCTTTTGCATGTGGTGTTAGGGTCCTAGTTTTCTTTTCCTCCAGTTTCCCAGAAGCATCTGCTAAACCTTTCTTTTTCCATTGATTTGTGGTGTCCAATTTATCATTTATCAGGTTCGTACTAAAGAATATATACATGGGTTTATATCTGAACTTGCTGTTCTGCTTCCTTTGATCTGTAGGTCCTTTTCTAGACTGTTACCATATTTATTACATATTTATTACTATGGCTTTGTAATAGGATTTAATGTCTGATAACAGTAGATTCTCTCCTCTTTTCTCTTCTTTTTTTTTTTTTTTTTTTGGTGGTACGCGGGCCTTTCACTGTTGTGGCCTCTCCCGTTGTGGAGCACAGGCTCCGGACTCACAGGCTCAGCGGCCATGGCTCACGGGCCCAGCCGCTCCGCGGCATGTGGGATCTTCCCAGGCCGGGGCACGAACCCGCGTCCCCTGCATCGGCAGGCGGACTCTCAACCACTGCGCCACCAGGGAAGCCCAGGTGGAATTTTGATTGTCATTTTATTATTATAAGTTCATTTGGGGGTAATTGACATCTTTATAGTACTAAGTTGTTCCAGCCAAGACCTTTCCATGTTTACAGATCATCTTCTTTGTTCTTTACTAATGTTCAATTTTTTTTTTCCCCAGTCTTAAGTCAATCCTAGACACTTTATAGTTTGGATTGAAATTATTACTATCTTATTTTTTTCTAGTTGATTATTGCTGGTATAGAGAAATGCTGCTGATTTTTGTAGGCCAATCTTGTATCCCACAGCCTTGCTGAACTCTAGTTGTCTCGTGTTACCTCTGTTGAGTCTGTTGAATTTTCTATGTTTATGATCACAGTAATTCCACATAATGTCAGCTAGAGCTCTTTTCTTGGAATTCTTGCACCAGTTACTTCTTTGTCTTTGCATATGGCATTGGAAGGACTTCCAGTCCTGTGGCAGTGGACATCCTTGTCTTGTTTCTAATCTTAAAGAGACTACATTCAAAACTTACTTATTGTGTTTGCTGTTTTAGTTATATAATCTTTATTAAGTTAAGGAAGTTACCTCCTATTCCTAGTCTACTAAGAGTATTTTTCTTAGTGATAAATAGGTATTGACTGTTGTCAAATACTTAATGTCTTGAAATGTGCCAGAGCGTTAGGCCACAACCTGACCGTTCTCTGAGATCATCTTATATGAAGTGTCATAGCACAGCCAGACATTCAGAAACCTAGTCTCTATTCCTAGCAATTTCACTAATTAATACTGTAATCACAGATATGTCACTTGACTTTTCTGAATCTTGGTGGCCTAATTTGTAGAGTGAGAAGTTTGGATTAAATAATATAAGATCTTCCTTATTTTATCACAAACAGAAAGATTCTCCAAGGTCTCATTAAGTTTTGAGTCCTTATCCTTAGAAATGATTCTCTGCTTCAAAATGTAGTTGTTATTTTTTATGCTTTTTATAATTAAATGTTGCTATTGTTGTTCTCAACTGATTTTAAAATGATCTTGTCTTAATATAGTTTATGATCATCCAACTTGAATATTCAGTTTTAAAGTACTGATCAGCAACATATGCCCATGGCCCTTATGCCCTTTACCTGTATCTCCAGTTCATGGTCATTCTTCAGCTCCAGACTCACCAAGCTAACTGCCTACTGGGTATCTCTTGTCCCAGTAGGCAGCTTGATAATGGCATTGTAGCTTGATAATGGCATTGCCAAAGCCACACACCACATTTGTCTCCCTCCAGACTTGCTCCACCTTCCGTGTTCTGTCCACACAATTGCCCAATCCAGAAATCTGGGTGCCACCTCGATTCTTCCAGTCTTTCATCTTCCACATCAAACACCAAGCTTTCCAGAAGGTGATAGTCCCCTTGTTCAATTCCCTGAGGTGTTTGAGCAGAATTGTGAGCAGCCTGGAAACCAAGAGCTGAGCGCCATTAGCAAATGGAAAATAGATAGGGAAGCAGACCTGCAGAAGACTGAGTGCCAGGAGATGTGGATGCGAGATTGAGGCCAGTCAGCATATCCCAGGACCCTGTCCCTCTGACCTTACACAAAAGAGCCTCCAAAAATTCTAATTGGCATATTCTGAGCAGTTTAACTGGGATTATAACTTTCAAATATATTTTTATTTACACCAAGACATTTCAATAATTATAGTAGAAACATAAACAGGATGTTAATTCATTAATTTGTTTAATCAGTCTTCCTCTGAATATTATCCAATTTAGTCTTTAGTTCTGAAGGTTATGAAAAATGATTTTATAATATTAGATGCCATTTTTATATGAAGATGTCCCAGTGCTGGGGATAAGACTACTATCAGCATTACAACGTATGCCATTTTTGGTTTTGTGGCACATGGTATTTTGGAGCATATGGTTTGACATGGGGTACAGTAGAAACTAATGATCATTCTACTATATGTCTTTAATCTCTGCCCTTGGAACCAAGCACCCAGGGTAAATGAGATCTTCAATCTGAAAGGTTTTTAATTGATGAATGTACATTCTGCAAAGGTTCATAAGTTATCATGCAGGATACTTTGTTTATTCCTAAGCTGTGCTAGTCCTTTCATATAAGATATGTGTCTTTTCTACCAAAAATTAGGAGAAAATAAGTCACTCACGAACCATTAAATGCTGAACTAAGACTCATTCAGTGAGTGAGTGACTGCAAATCTTGTGAAGACAGCCTTCCTTACCCCATTTTGAACAGCCCCATTTGTTCCTGTCTATAGAGAGAAAAATGAATTTATAGGTGGGCTTGCACAATCTTGCACATTTCCTGTTTCCAAAAATTTATTGTATTGAGAATTTCTTTGAGGAAATTCTTGTTGGCGTTTATACGTTCAGAGGATATTAATTTCTTCACTTAACAGGCCCTGAGGAGACAGTAGCAAATTAAAGAGACATTTCCTGCTTACATTCCTGCGGGAGGAAAGAGGACATGAGCCAGCTACTTAGAAAGTGATTTAATGATTTCAGCACTTACCTGGGGCTGTTCCTAACTGGACATTAGAATCACTTCCGTAGGGGCCATGCCAGGGTCTTGGGAGGTTTCAGGAGCTCATATCCCTCATAACAGCCCAAATCACTACTTCAGAGAAGCTCAAAGCTATGGCAAACCCACCAGGTGTTTATAGTTTCTTCCAGTTTAGATACAATGAATCAACCAGAGGTTATTTTTATCATAAGCAATGTTGCTGGCATTCCACCTTTATCAAGTTTCTAGGAAACAGAGCCAGACATTATCTTAAGTTCAGATTTGTCCTGAGAGAAGGAGAAAGAGCTGTGTTAACCCTTTACCTACAATTACTTTTGCTGTAAGTGTTGCAAAACAGACATGGAATGTGAAGAACATTTATGACCAAGAACATTAATAGCTGATGCCTCTGCTATGCAGTCAGTCATTATGCTGCAGACGTTAAGTGTTTTCAACATAAACACACAACGCTGACACCCTCTTTATTTTACAGATAAGTCATCATGGTGAAAAGCCACATAGCCAATTGGATCCTGGTTCTCTTTGTGGCCACGTGGAGTGACATGGGCCTCTGCAAGAAGCGACCAAAACCTGGAGGAGGATGGAACACTGGGGGGAGCCGATACCCAGGACAGGGCAGTCCTGGAGGCAACCGCTATCCACCCCAGGGAGGGGGAGGCTGGGGCCAGCCCCACGGTGGTGGCTGGGGCCAGCCCCACGGTGGTGGCTGGGGTCAGCCCCACGGTGGTGGCTGGGGACAGCCCCATGGTGGTGGAGGCTGGGGTCAGCCTCACGGTGGTGGCACCCACAATCAGTGGAAGCCCAGTAAGCCGAAAACCAACATGAAGCATGTGGCAGGAGCTGCTGCAGCTGGGGCGGTGGTAGGGGGCCTTGGTGGCTACATGCTGGGGAGTGCCATGAGCAGGCCCCTTATACATTTTGGCAGTGACTATGAGGACCGTTACTATCGTGAAAACATGTACCGTTACCCCAACCAGGTATACTACAGGCCAGTGGATCAGTATAACAACCAGAACAGCTTTGTGCATGACTGCGTCAACATCACAGTCAAGCAGCACACCGTCACTACCACCACCACCAAGGGGGAAAACTTCACTGAGACGGACATCAAGATGATGGAGCGTGTGGTGGAGCAAATGTGCATCACCCAGTACCAGAGAGAATACCAGGCTTATTACCAAAGAGGGGCAAGTGTGATCCTCTTCTCCTCCCCTCCTGTGATCCTCCTCATCTCTTTCCTCATTTTCCTCATAGTGGGATGAGGAAGGCCTTCCTGTTTTCATCATCTTAATCTTCACCAGGTTGGGGGAGGGGGTATCTACCTGCAGCCCTTTAGTGGTGGTGTCTCATTCTTGCTTCTCTGTTTGTCACCTGTACAGCACTGGGAAATGGAGAGTAGATCTGAGATGCTATTTATTCAAGCCCCATTTGATTGAATCCTTCATAGGCCAACAATAGTGTTGAGCTGGTAAAAGTGTAACAGCAAATAATCATTGGTTGATCTAGGCTTATTTTTTGTCTAGTGCAACAGATTGAGGCTAAAACAATTCTCAAAGCAGTCTTCAAATACCTTTGCCTAAATACCTCCAGCTCCTTCTCCAGCTAGAGTTCAGTACACTAATGCCCCATCTTAGCAGTGATTTTATAGCAATTTCCTCATTTGTTTTAAGAAAACCTGACTGCATTTCCCTGTTCAGACAGCATTTCTGCCAAATCTGGAAGGAGGCCACATAATATTCATTCAAAAAACAAAACTAGAAATCCTTAGCTTGTGGGCCCAGGCTCAAGCCGGTGGAAAGCATGTGTCCTGTGTCTGCAGAGAACTGTAAGGATGTTTTGCATTTTGCAGTACGGGTTACACAGCAGCTATTGCATCAAGAATGGATATTCGTGCAACACTAGACTTCTGGGCAGAGGACATTTTCACAGAGAATGAACATAACTAACATAATATGAAAGGCTTCTGAGACTAAAAATTTCCAACATATGGGAGAGGAGACAGCCTCCCATTTTGGATGTTTAAAGCACCTTCATGTGGTATTCTTTTCCTTAGTAATATAAACTATAGATAATTAAGGTACTTTAATTAAACTACTTTCTGGACACTGAGAGCAAATCTCTTTTGTTTGTTTACCTGGAAAGCAGAATGATTTATTGGATGAAGCCGGGAGATTTTAACATAGAGTAAACTGCAACTATAAAAAACATGGTATTCATTTGATTGAATCCTTCCTGGGCCAGTGCTGGTGTTGGACTGGTAAGAGTGTAACAGCAAATATAGAGGATTATGTTATGAAGAAAACAATTAGTGTACAAAGAAAAGAAATGCTTTCATTTCTTTACTGCTATCTCATAATTGTCAAAAAATAGAATTAGGTCCTTAGTTTCTGGAATTGGCTTTTGAATCAAAGAATAGGGAGGCATTCCAAAAAAAAAAAAAGGTTAGAGATAGTAGGAATATGATCCATTCAAAGTGGAAAAAGAAATTCTGCTACCATTATTTAAGTAAGGTAAAATTATTCCCTGGGTTGTTCAATATTTTCACCTAGCAGAAAAACATTACTATTCTGCACTGTTATTACTGGCTTGCACTTTGTGGGTATCCTATGTAAAAAAAAAATTTATATATATATACATATATATATTGCATATGACAAACTTAGAAATTTCGGTTAGAGCTGTTAATATCTGAACTATCTAATGCATTACCTGTTTTTGTAAGGTACTAAATACTTAATAACACTTAAAGGAAACCCTTTTGTGTGGTCCTTAGGCTTACGATGTGCACTGAATAGTTTTGTATAAGAATACAGAGTGGTATTTGAAATACGCATGTGCTTTATATTTTCTATATTTGTAACTTTGCATGTACTTGCTTTGTTGTATTAAAAGTTTATAAGTGTTTAATATCTGACTAATATTAAACAGGAGCTAAAAGGAGCATCTTCCATGAAGTTTGCAGTTGTGTTTCACCATTGTGCACCCCATGTTGGCAGCTTCATTTTGGGGGTTAATCTAAGCAAAGTGGCACATTCATCGCCTGTGGTGGCCAAAGTTTAACACACCCACTCCTGATCCTGCCTCAGCCTCACTCCCAGTCACATGCCAGCTGTTCTCTGCTGCCTTTTCATTTTTTTCCAGAAGTACCTTGCAAAGTCACTTCTGCAGCAGAGGAAAACAGTCCTTGAATTCTGGAAGCTTTTTTCGGTCCTGGATTTTGAAATAGAGGATTTTCTTGATTAAGATGAGACTTAAACTAAATTATCTACTTTATGCCCATCCCTGCCCTCAACACCAACTCAGCTTATAAACTGTGAGGCCTGGTAACAATCACTCTTTGGATTGAAATTCAGCACCATACGGTCAATAGGCCACTTTCCTTTGTCACAGGGTTTCAACTCATTCTTCATGTTTTCCTCACAAGTGTGAAGTACCAGCTCTCAGTTTTCCTTCGCAGAGGTTTTCTTCTGCATCTGTAATTTACCAACAGCAGGAAATAATCATAAAAAATGACAGTGATTGAAATCATAATATTTATTAATACATTAGCAAATGCCAGTATCCTTCAATATTTAAACAGAGGATCAACTTTGCATTAAAAATGAAAAGATAAAAATCAACATCGTGAAATCCCATCATTCACAAAACTATTAAAACAAATGACATATACAAAGACTCAAAAGCATTACTCAAAGTTAATCATTAACATAAAAATTTCTAGGACTTTTCATTCAGCCCTTTTGACCATATTTCTAATTATGTAAAAGTAAACTATTCATTATCTGCCAATCATACTTTCTCAAAAATAGCCCACTGAGAAGGCTTCAATCATTAAAAGCATAGGTATTTGGAGGGCCAAATACACATCTGTATCTTTCTCAGCCACCATGTTTTCTTCCTGTTACTTCCAACTACTCTGAGTTGTGCTAAAGGAATTTTTACTAAAACATTTTTACTAAAAAAATTTTTAAATCAATTTTAAATAACTGAGTCTAACCCTCACAGAGGGTTCTTCCAGAGAAGTGTCAGGTGTCAACCTTTGTTTCCCTTCCTTTCTCTCTGGGATTAAAGCCAAATGAGTGTCCTCTGCCTTTGGAAGGGATTTTGGGTCTGTACTGCTTCCCACCCTAGTGGGAGCCTTAATCTGGCAAGAACCTGAGCTTCCCCAGGCTCAGGCCCTGACCTTTCATTGGTCTAAGCACGACTGACCTACACAGTTCATTTCCACCTGAGAAAGGTCAGTTCCTCTCTGGCTCTTCAAAACTGGAGGATTCAGCTCCTCCTGCATTAAGCTTACATTTCCATTCTTTGCCCCACTCCTGTGAGGCCTACCCCTGTTCTCCAGGAAGCCACGCCTTCCACTGCACACACGCAGTCTACAAGCTTCACGTCTGCCTTGGTACAGCTGTCCTTTCCCCCAGAGCCGGTGCTCTGTTCTTGCCCTGGAGCAATGCTCCTCAAATTTGAATGTGCTCACCAATCTGCAAGTCCTGACTGGGGCCCAAGATTCTGCATTTCTCACAAGTTCCTAGATGGTGCCATGCTGGTTCTGTGAAACCTCACTGACACAAGGCCCTCAGGGTTCTCACATTATATCCTGCATTGGCACCTCCTGGAGGCTTGTTCAACACAGGTTGCTGGGCCCCACTGCAGAGTTTCTGATTCTGGAGTGCAGGGTAGGACCCAAGAATGTATATTTCTAACAAACTCCCTGGCAATGCTGCTGTCGATGTGGAGATTGCACATGGAGCTCCACTGCTCTACAGGAAGATGTAAAGGAAATAGAAGGCGGCCTGCCCTGAAATACAGAGCTGTTAGGGAGACTAAAAACCTGACTGGGACTCTCCCTGGGGAGGAGAAAGATGGGAGCTCTAAGGATGAAAGGCCGTGGAGGTGTAAGGAGGTGGTTTACACCTGCTACCTGAAAAGCTGGAAGCACAGGTGAGTCCTGAGGCCCACCACCAGCGAGAGACAGCTAAACCTGGAATGGTACCCACCCTGCAAATGTAGCACTTCTCAAACTCTGATGTGCACACACATCACCTGAGAACCTTGTCAAAATGCAGTTCTGAGGCCACAGGTTTGATGTGAGCTCAGAGATTTGGTGTTTCTGCAAGATCCCAGGTGATGTGATGCTGCTGGTCCCAAGAACACACTGAGAAACAAGGGCCTAGAGGCCCAAGTCATCTCTTCTAACCCTGGCCAAGACTTTGGAGAAGCGCTGAAGGCTCAGGGGGAGTGGGGAGTGGCCAGCATGGAGTCTTTACCTTCTCTTGATTTAGCTCTTAGTGCTGCCTCTCCTGCTCTCACAGCACAATCCTCCTGCCTGGGCTGATTTAAAAGAATCAACCACCTGCAGGCAGCAGTGAAGTCAGCTTCTATCTTATCTCAGAGCCAAGCAGAGTTAGTTAGCTGCTCCTTCGGGAAGTCTCAGACCCAGAGACATTCTGTCACTTGTCCAAGGTCACACAAATAGTATATTCACAAAAGTACATTGTGGAAACTCTTTGCCTTTGTTTTGTGATGATATTTAAGGGTTTGGCCCAAAGGTGCCAGGCCTCGGGCACTGTGCACAACCCATGGCCTCTGTGCAGGGTGCACCCTGGTCTTCTGCAGGGCTCCAGCTTGAGGGGACTCAGTTGACTCCAAGGGGAACCTGAAGGAAGGGTCAGAAATCCTAAAAGCAAGCTCAGCCTAAAATGCCCCCTTCCCTAGACAGACCTTCCATCACTCACTCTCCCATACATGCCTCCCTTGTATTATTTCAGAGGTGACCTGCAGCCAGGGCCCATTGGTTGGTGGCCCTCTCTAACCAAACCATGGTCCCCTAAGCCCTAGAGCATGAGTCACCTCCTGCTGGAGCCCCCAGACTGTAGGCCACCAGGGTGATTGGGGCTGGGGGCTTTTTTCTCAGTAACTGTTCTGGAAAATCTGCATCTTTCTTCCCTCCTTCTCTAAAAACAAACAATAAACAAAAGCAAGGTCATTATCTTAATCTTTATATTGGGTAAAGATAACAGTTTACAGTAACTCCATCCTTTAACACCCTTACTCAACCCAATCATTTCAGAAAACTTTACAGGACCTTGTTTCATTGCCTTTCTTGTTGAATATACCATCTTGATTAGTTTGCTAGGGCTGCCATAAAAAAACACCACAAACTGAGGGGCTTAAACAACAGAAATTTATTTTCTCACTGTTCTGGAAGCTGGAAGTCTGAGGTTAAGGTGTCATCAGGGTTGTTTTTTCTGAGGCCTCTCTCCTTGGCTTGTAGATGGACATCTTCTCCCTATGTCTTCACACCGTCTTCCCTCTGTGTGTCTCTGTGTCCTAATCTCTCTCTTTTTTTTTCTTTGTGGTACACGGGCCTCTCACTGTTGTGGCCTCTCCTGTTGCAGAGCACAGCCTCCAGACGCACAGGCTCAGCAGCTAGGGCTCACGGGCCCAGCCGCTCCGTGGCATGTGGGATCCTCCTGGACCGGGGCACAAACACGTGTCCCCTGCATCGGCAGGCGGACTCTCAACCATTGCGCCACCAGGGAAGCCCCTAATCTCTTTTTATAAGGACACCACTCAGGCTTCCCTAGTGGCACAGTGGTTGAGAATCTGCCTGCTAATACAGGGGGTGCGGGTTCGAGCCCTGGTCTGGGAAGATCCCACATGCCGCGGAGCAACTAGGCCTGTGAGCCACAACTACTGAGCCTGCGTGTCTGGAGCCTGTCTGTGCTCTGCAACAAGAGAGGCCGCGATAGTGAGACGCCCTTGCACCGCGATGAAGAGTGGTACCCACTTGCCACAACTAGAGAAAGCCCTTGCACAGAAACGAAGACCCAACACATCCAAAAATAAATAAATAAAATAAATTTTTTTTTTAAAAAAAGGACACCACTCATCAAATGTGATTAGGGCCTACCCTAACGGCGTCATTTTTCTCTTTTTCTAACATCTTTATTGGAGTATAATTGCTTTACAAAACGCCTTCATTTTAACTTAACTTTAAATTAACTCTTTAAAGGCCCTAACTCCAAATACAGTAATTTTTTGGTATTGGGGACTAGGACTTCAACACCTATCAAGAAATGTCATAGCAGTATGTCAGTATGTCAGTGTCTCAAAGGCAGTCCCAGGACTAAGAGGGCCTTGTGGGTGCCCCTTATTCACACACTATACCCTTATCTGGATCACTCTATGCCTTCAACAGACCGGGCCGCTGCCCACCGATCCACTTAGGATTGCCAAGGGTGCTTACCTCCTTCTGCCCATTGCAAACAGAAATGCTTCCATTCTGGATACAGCCCCTGAAATCCAGCCACCACGCCCCCATGGCTCACACAAAGTGAAGAGTTTTGTAATCAAATAAAATTGTTTAGTTTGGCTCATACTAATGAAGATCTAAAACTCTAAGCCAGATAATGTTCCTCCCACACACAAATACACTGCAAACAGAGTTATACTGATTATGAGTTAATTAACATAAGATGGAGTGTTAGCTATAATTCAGGGGGTACTACAGAAAGTTGGCAAGATGATATCCCCTCAATGCTGCCAAATTCTGAATGCTAGGCTTGCCCATCACCCTGCTCACAGTAGCTGTCCACACATGGAATGCACCCACTCAGGCTTCTTTATGGCTCCAGCTCATCTTCCCAAGGCCCCAACTCCAAAATGCAGGGAGAACCCCACAGATTCCAGGCCCACCAGGTGATCTTGCCATTGTCTGGACTCACAGACCAGGAACTCAATGAGAAAGGAGACCTTTGAATGGATAAAGAAGATGTGGCAAATATATACAATGGAATATTACTCAGCCATAAAAAGAAATGAAACTGAGTTATCTGTAATGAGGTGGATAGACCTGGAGTCTGTCATACAGAGTGAAGTAAGTCAGAAGGAGAAAAACAAATACCGTATGCTAACACATATATATGGAATCTAAGAAAAAAAAAATGTCATGAAGAGATTAGTGGTAGGATGGGAATAAAACACAGACCTACTAGAGCATGGACCTGAGGATATAGGGAGGGGGAAGGGTAAGCTGTGACGATGTGGGAGAGTGGCAGGGACACATACACACTACCAAATGTAAATTAGATAGCTAGTGGGAAGCTGCCGCACAGCACAGGGAGTTCACCTCTGTGCTTTGTGACCACCTAGAGGGGTGGGATAGGGAGGGTGGGAGGGAGGGTGACGCAAGAGGGAAGAGATATGGGAACATATGTATATGTATAACTGATTCACTTTGTTGTAAAGGAGAAACTAACACACTATTGTAAAACAGTTATACCCAAATAAAGATAATAATTTTAAAAAAAAAAGAAAGGAGACCTTGTTTTCTTTGTCCAGCCTTATTTCCCCCATTCCCTTGCATGTCTCTGAATCTCCTTTTATTCCAGCCCTCCAAGAAGGCCTTTTCTCTCCAGCCACTCTTTTCTCTACACTGCCTTCCAGGAGGTGATGAGACATCATGGGTTTGTTATTTCCATGGCATCATGCAAATACCAAGGTTATTTCTGTGGACCAGACTAGCCCAGAAGGAGGGTTTCTCACCTCCAGATAAGGCCATCAGACAGGGCTAATGTTTCCTCAAGAAACATCTCTGGGCCTTTGATGAATGATGGTATGCTCAGTCAAGCCCAGATTTCCCCTGTAAATATGTCAGAGACCATTCTTATCTTTGAGAATTTTAGGAGAATGATTTTTCAAGCCACCCATGGAGGAGGCCCACTGTGGCTCTGCTGCTCCTTTGATTCCCACAGCTGGGGTGGCCACATTCCTCAGAATGTGCCAGGAGATGAACTCAATAAATAAACCAGGTTGGGCTGTTGGCTCTGTCCAGTCAGCTTATGGAAAATCCACGACTTGCTTCTGACAAAATCACCTGAAGAGTACTTGAACAACAGAAACATTGTTTTATTCAGCATCCCCTAGTTTGCAATAGTCAAACCACAATATCAAATGGAAGAGCATTTGTGTTCTCCAGGGCAATGGGTATAAACCATAAAAAGGCTGAATGTAGTTCTGATGTATGCTGCAATGTAAATGGACTTTGAAAACATGATGCTAAGTGAAAAAAAGCCAGACACAAAAGTATAAATATTGTGTGATTCCATTTATATGAAATATCCAGAATAGGCAAATCCATAGAGAGAGAAAGTAGATTATTTGTTGCAGCAATTGAAGAGAGGGGGGAATGAGAAGTGACTGCAAATGAACGTGGGGTTTCCTTCTCGTGTGATACAAATATTCTGGAATAAGATAGTGACAATGAACAACTTTGTGAATAGACTAATATCACTGAATTGTACAGTGTGAAATGGTGAATTCCATGGTATTTGAATTATATCTCAATGAAACTTTTTTTAAGCATAGAATTACCTACATAAGAATAGAAGTGATGAGAGGGTAGACGGAGGTTCGGGCACTTGTTTGAAATTTAATCGTTATAAGAACATTTCAGCCCACTTGTTATTCTCCTAATAGCCTTGGGTCCAAAGCCTTTTCCGGCCACCGAATAATCAATGAAAGCTGAAAGATGTAATACAACGTTCTTGGTCTTTAAAAAGGTGAGCACCACAATAGTTAACCACAGAGTGATTGAACCTGTTTGCCCCTGCTGCAATATGTTATACTAGAGGACCTGCTGGTGTCAAGAGTTGAAAAAATTGTTACCAGGTGAAATAAATCTGTTACCTGTATGTGGAGAAAATTCGACCCCCTTTACTCAGCATTAAATACTAAAATTTCCTCAAGAAAAAGCTATGGTCTTTGAAAAATGAATGAAGGACCTGGAAGTTGTTTCATGCACCAGTTTTTGTGATGATTGCCTTTTCTACTAAATTAAAAGTTACTCCTCCTACAAACTATTTCAACAACTTTCATCCACCTGGTAGAAACTTTACCCTTTTCCCCAATGATGGCATTCCTCTTGACTTCTCAATCTGCCCAGCAGAGGTAGCCCCAGCTGTTTCCTCTCCACCTAGTAGGGAAGTTACACAGATGAATAAGGACACACCCTCTCGTGCTATGAGCTAAGTCTTTGGCAAGACTGGGCAGTGTGAATACCAGGCCTTGAGAAATGGAGGCCTTCATATGAACCTTAGCTTCTGAGCTGCCCACATTACATCCCTGTTTTACTCACCTTGACCTGTTTGCCCTGTTCAGGGGCCTTGCTATATCATTTAAGAACCCATCTGAATAATGCATGTGATATTTTAGTTTTCCCTCCATTGACTCTCCTTCCATTTGGTTTTCCCTCCCAAGTTTATATCTGATCCTCCTTCCCTGTGTGTCATTTCATACCTACTTGTCACTTCCACTTGGGGTCAGGAGATCAGAAAAGATGGAAGAGGAGCATTGGTTCATGTCCAGTTGGGAAATTCTAAATGTTTCCATATGGCAACTAAAATGAAGGGGTGAGAGGACCTGGTCAACTCTTGAAGTCAAGACACTTGTTGTAGAGGTGGATATGGAGTGTGAACTGCTAGTAGAGACATATCTGTGCTGGGCAGGTTGTTCCCCTGGCAGTGACCATCATCCAGGGCTAGAAAGGAGAATGCATTGTTCAGTGCTAGCCCTTCCTATAGACCATAAAGCTGAGTCATATGGAAAAAAAATTGCAGGACGGAAACATTTGTGAAAGAAATCCAGCAGAACACCAAAGACATCAACTGTCCCTCTCTGTGCCTTCAACCCTACAGCCCTCTCAGTGGCAGTCTGGTCCTCCATTAGCGCACCTGAAATAAGACACTACCCCCTGCCCATCCTCACTTCCCTCCAAAAACTAGTCTTATTGTCTTCCTTCCAGACAGTTATATCTGCAGACTTCCACTGCAATGATCACCACTTCCTCTGCACTCTGATTACCCTTGCCTGGTACCTATCATCATACACACTGAACGAAGGGGCTGTTTCATACTGGCAATCACAGCTTCCCACCATCACTTCCCCAAGAATAATTTTTAAAGGTATATTCAAACACATCATGAAGTCTTACCTTATTGTGCCTTAGAGGCACTCCCAAGATGCCTCCATTCCTTTTCTCATGCCGTTTCCTCCACCTGAAATGTCCTCCTTGCCCCCCTCCACCTGACAAACTCCTGTTTATACATCAAGACCCAGCTGAAATGTCTATCCCTGTCAGACCACTTTGTGAGTCTGATGAAGCATAATGACCCTACTCAGAATAATGGCTTTAAATGCATAAAATACAGAGGTTACATAGGAAACCAATTATGCTGAAATAGAGTTATCAAAACATTTTTACACTGATTAAATGTAAATATCTAAAACTCACTAAATAAGTTCTACTAGTGGGCCTAATGACTTCACAGTGATAAGTGTAAGGGATATTTTGAGATTTGCTAAACCTGGAAGTAGGGTGATCAACTTGTCCTGATTTGCCCCATACTTCCCATTTTAGCACTGAAATTCCCATGTCCTGGGAGCCCCCTCAATCCCTGGCAAACTGAGACAGTTGGCCACCCTACCTGTAATGTGACCTGAAAACATCTGTGATTCTAGTGGGTTATGGTCACAGGTACAACTAATGCTACTGTGTCTGCTACCTACATTTTTCATGGAGGAAAGCCTACATTTCAGGTAGAGGTTAGTGGAAATAAAGATGTGATGTTTTTTCCTAAGTTCATGTATCTTCCAAATTCTATCCATGGACAGCCCCCTTCCAGGTTAAGAATCCCTACAACTAGCAGGACGAAGTTAGGCCTAATCTTCCCTAACCTTTATACTTTGTTCTAAGCTCTACTATAACTTACCAAACTGTTATTACTGTTTATTTAAACAACACAACAAAATTTCTCCATTGAGCACCTTTCCTACAATGGTGCAAAGAATTAAAAGAAGTCTCGTGTACAGAGGGGCTGGCATGAAGCAGATGCAAGAGGAACCCCGGAGACCTCTTATGCAGATGCATCTAAATTGGTTGAACAACTTTGGCAAATTGCTTGGCAGCTTCTACTAAAACTGAAAAGACACTTATTCGATGACCCAGCCTCTCTGTCCCTGAGGGTTTGCCCAACAGGAATGAGAGCTATGTTCACCAAGAGATGTACATAAGAATTTTCAAGGCAACTGCATTCATAATAGCTCAAAGTGAGGAGCAACCCAAATATCCATCAAGAGGTGAAGAGATAAATAAATTGTGGCCTACTTATATAACCACATATCATACAGGAATGAGAATTGAAAAATATCACTTCTAGGCAACAACACTGATGAATGTCACAAACATAATTATGAGCAAAAAAAAAATCAGCAACAAAAGAGCACATATTGCATGATTCCGTTTGTATAAAATACAAAAGCAGGTGAAACTAGCTTGGGCATTGGAAGTCAGAACAGTGGGTACCATTTGGGTGGGTGGTAGGGGTGGGCATAAGGGCTTAGAATGTTCTGCTGGTTACAAAAGGTTGTTCAGTTTGTGAAAATTTTTTGAATCCTGCACTTATGAATGTACATTTTTCTGTACTCATGTTATACTTCAGCAAATGCTTTTCTTTACAATGTTGGGTCCCTCATTCCCATCTCCGGTGAATCTGGTCCCTACAGCCATTAATATCAAGAAGTGACCTCTCCCTGCATTGTCCAGTTTGATAAGCTCTGCAGCTTGACCACTAATTTCTCCACCAAATGTGAACTGTCTTGATAGTGCTTTGATTTTCTCCTGGCTGAAAGTCATCACAGACCCAGCCTTTGGAACCAACCTCTTCAGCCTTTGTTAGTTGCCTTCATGGCAGTAAATCCTTCATTAGTAATTTTAGCAGGCCAATAATTAACACATGGCCGTGCATTCAAAGCAGCTCTTAGACCTTAGCTTACTTCCCTTTATAAGATTTCAGGCAAAAGATTTTTATTGAATTCTGTGATTCCAACAGTGCCAAGCAGTGTCTGATAAGCCCTAGTTGGGGGTGGGGGGTGGGGGAATGGGGCAGAGTGATACCTTTTGCACAGATGTGAAAGCTGACTCTCAGTGTGAACTTCCACCTGCCCCAAAGATTCCATTTGTTTTCTGAGACAAAGGGCTGCTTACATGACAGAGAAGGCTAAGGTCTCCTCTGACGGATGATAACTGAAGCCACCAGAGGCAGAGAATGGCAGCGTGGGAATGACAACCTGGGTCTCGAGTTCACACTCGCTCCCTTTGCAGCATCACCAGGGCCTCTCCTGAGAATGAAGGGCACTGTGGATAATGAAGGTGTCATTGCCCTGACACAGTACATGACCCCTCTCGCCTGCTCCAGGTAACTTCACTCTGGGGAAGGCCTTTCTCCTTTCGGACATTTTCCTGCATATTAGGGAGAGAAGACAAGCCACAGATCAAGTTATGCTTTAATTATTATGCTTTACAAAAACATGAGAAAAGTGGTGGGAGGCTGAATGAGGAACTTCAACATGGTGGCTTAGTCTGGCATCCTCTGCCCTTCTTAGAATCTTTGGGTGGAAGTTTCAGCCCTTCTCCAGTCCAGTCCTTTCTGGATCAACTTAAAACAAAGCCTTCATGCTGTTACCCCTGCTCTAAATCTTCAGTGGTTCTCTATCTTCTTACTTATGAGCATCCTATTCCACAAACATTTAGTGATTCCCAAGATGATTAACTGCCTTCAGTGATCCCTGATGTGCCACGAAGGAATTCCTCACTTCTCAACCCTCACTCCCTCCCTCCCACTCCTCCCACCTCCCTGCCCTGAATCAATCCCCCACAGCCCAGCTCCAAACACCAGCTGTGGCCTGAGCAGGGAAGGGCAGAGACTGCAGAGGAAATGACATTTGGATTAGGGCAGCCTATGCTCTGCAAGTGTTTGCTCGCCCTGTGCCTCATACTGCTCTTCTAGACAACTGTCTGCCATGGAGTTTCAACTACCACCATGACAGGTCTTCACCATGCTGCCCTTGATTTCCTTTTTTTAAAATTATAGAACTGTTGCATTTATCCTTGTTAAATTTCCTCTTGCTGCCTTTATATATCCGGACCTGCTGCAATTTAGAGTGTTGAACCTGCCCTCTGGCGCACAGCCCACCTTGGCAGCTTTGATCCATGTGCAGCTCTGACAACCATGTCCTCAACCAGGCCACTGATAAAGGAAGGGATAAAGGGAATCTAGATGCATCTGGATTCTAGGCACTGTGCTAGATGTGGGGCAAAGAGATGCAGATGAAACACAGTCCTTCAACTTCTGGGTGCCCAGCTGAACATATGAACAGCAAAGGAATGCTCCAGATGACTAGCTGGCTATGTGCCAAGTGCTATGAGAACCCACATGAAGACCCCTAACTGTGCTTGGGAAGAGTGAGCAAGCCATAGAGGAAGGTGATATTTAAGGTTTGCACAAGACAATAATAAAAATTCTAAGAATATAAAAGCTTATCGTAGGCATATGCTATGACCCAGCAAGTCTACCTATCAGAGTATGCATCCAACAGAGAAGTGATCACAGGTCCACCAAAAGGCACGTGCAAGAATGTTCATGGCAGTGCTCTTCATGCCAAAGCCACCCAAACGCCCACCAACAGGGGAATGGAGAAGTCTCACAATGAAATGAACAAGCTACAACTACACCCAATGTGGGTGAATCTCACATGTAATCTGAACAAGACAGATGCAAAAGATTGTGTTTTATGTAATTCTACTTATATGAAGTACAAAAGCAGGCAAAACTAATCTGTGGTGTAAGGAGTCAGGACAGTGGTCAGTATAGGGGAGGGGCAGTGACCTGATGGTGAGATAGGAGGCTTTGAGCTTTGTCATGTTCATCTTGTTAATCTTGGTGTGTGTTACATGGGTGTATTCAGTTTGTAAAACTACATAATGGTGTATACTTAGGATATATTCAGCTTTCTGTGTGTATAGTAGTCTTCAATAAAAAGAAAATATTGAGTAAGGCTGTTTAAACAGCCACACAGCTATCTAGTAAGTATTTTATTCCAAAACACATTTCAATTCTTTCTCTACCATTAGGCCATGAGCTACATTACCTGCCTTATTCACCTCTATGCTCTCTCACATAACAGACACTTGATAAATCTTCAAGAAGCCAAGATATGGTGGGTGATCTTCCCACACACTAACCTTTCTGGATACAGTTGTTTTGCCATGGCATCTCCTATTTTATGGATCAATTTATTTATTTCTAAATGTTTTCAGAAAGGTCCAAGATCTAATCAAACAAGGAATTGCTATAATGATGATCCATTCATGCATTCTAGAACTCAATATTTCCCTGTTGCTTTTTTAAAAATCCACATAATTTTCTATTATTCATGTTGGAGAGAAATATGTCACAATCCTTTGCATCATGGAGCACCCAACACTGTGGAATCAGTCTCATTCTCCCAGTTGTCTCAAAGACCATCTACATTCAGTTACTTTCCTAATATAATTATTGATGCCAGAAGACACAATTCACTCATCTCTGGCCTCTCAACTCATTTGAAGAAACTAATGTTCTCTCATTATTTCCTTGGCTGTTTGTTTATCTTTACAGGAGAGAGCCAGGTGCCAGGCAGGGTTGGAGCAGTTCTGTACTCTCTGCATATGGTTAACAGTTTTCTTGGTTGTTTGCAGCTTCCAGAGCTCCTCCCATATTCTCAAACATTTCACAGCCCTCTACACTCTTCTGTGCCTCTGAGAACAGTCTTTTGTTTGCTAACAGGAGGAATCTGCAGCCTCATCAGCTCTAAACCAACCTCCCACTACACTGTGGGCAAAGCCTCCTCTGGAAGGACATAGAAAGAAGGGGAATGAAGAGGGCCTGGAGGGGAGGGGGCATGGAGGTGATTGCACCAGATGGGGACAGGCAGGGTGGACAGTACACAGAGTACAGAACAGGGCAATGGATCTGCAGGGGCAGCACAGCCTCCTGGCTGTGTGACCTTGGGCCTATCTGGGCCCCATGACCTTATAGTGTGAAGGAGCTGCACTAGAGGATTCTGAGTCCTTTCCAGCTCTAAACATCCCAAACATAATTATTACCCTAAGCATCTATTATGTTGAACAAACGTGTACTGATCCTTATCTCTGGGGGTAGCAAAATATTGAGTCTTTTTCTTCCTCTCTTCTGCATTTTGCAAATAGTTTCTACTAAGTTTCTAATACTAATAGTGTGTGTATGTTCACAAAACCAAAATGTCTATGATTCTAGAAGGAAAATGAAAAAGTTTGTTTGTTTTCAAGAGGGAGGAGATGTGGGAGCATGTGTGTATGTATAACTGATTTAGTTTGTTGTAGAGGGAAAACTAACACACTATTGTAAAACAATTATACTCCAATAAAGATGTTAAAAAAAAAAAAAAGTTTGTTTGTTTTGTTTTTTTTTTAAGAGAGGAAAGTCAGGTAATTTTTTTTTTTTTTTTTTTTTTTTTTTTTTGTGGTACGCGGGCCTCTCACTGTTGTGGCCTCTCCCATTGCAGAGCACAGGCTCCACGCAGGCTCAGTGGCCATGGCTCACGGGCCCAGCTGCTCCGCAGCCTGTGGGATCTTCCTGGACCGGGGCACAAACCCGTGTCCCCTGCATCAGCAGGCGGATTCTCAACCACTGCGCCACCAGGGAAGCCCAAGAAATAAATCTTACTCAGGTAAATTTTAAAAGTAGAGGCAGCGGAGAAAGAAAGGCCCATGTGGAGGCCAAAAATCCACCTAGAGCAGAGGAAGCCGTGCAGGGACAGCATTCAATTTAGGGTTTCCCTCCTCCAGGGTGAAAAGTCTTTGTAAACTCTTCTGGCGTCATCTGCTGGCCATCCCAGAAGCAACAACTTAATGTGGTTTAAAAGAGGGCTTTGAAGTGAATTTGGAAACCATCGATAGGGTCATATTCAGGGTAAAGATGATATTCTATTTACAGGTAAATCTCACTCCAATCTCACCTCCAGAATTCACTTTTGATTTGGCGTTGCAATAATGATTGTAACACGGACACCTTAGTCCCTTCTGTGCGTTCACCCATTCACCCGTTCTCATGCCAAGAAAGGCAGATCCTCTGGCTCCCTCCCAGCTAGGCTTGGGCACCACTAGAGAGGGAGGCACTCTGAGAAAATCCGCTCTCAGCCCACACCTCTTTGAGCAGTGTGGGTTTCGTCTTCCTCTGTCTCTGTCCCCTGGGTTTCCATAAACCTTCAACTCAGCCTTTTGAATAATTCATTGTTTCAAGCATTTCCTCACAGCCCCAGCAACTCAAAGTCCTGGCAAATCCTCTCATTTATCTTCCACCCAACATTAGCCCTGCTTTTCCATGGAAGTTCCTCCAAGAAAACTGGTCCCTCACTCCCTGTGGGTCTGGGCTGTGTGTCATGGGGTCCAGCTGGTTTCTCGCCCTCTTCCCAACCTGACCCTTCCCAAAGAGGCTGCCCAGCAAAGGCCCCTTGGCTTCTGAAACTGGTCTTTAGGTGCAGGACAGTATGCATATCCAGCAAGACTTGTTTAAAGCACCCTCTTGTAGATATTGAAGGAAAAATATTTTCCTTCTAACATTTTTCATTTCAATCTAAAAGGCACCTCTCCAAATATCAGTTTTAAAAATAGCCTTAACCAGATTCCTTGGACAGATGCAGCCACTCATCTGTACAGCTGTGACACTGTGATATAATAAGAAATATGTATTTGATCTTCATCCCCAGTTCCTGGCACAGAGCTCCTAAAACTTTTTCATTTCCTGAGTGATAGAGGTGAGAGGAGCATCTTTTTATTATATTTGGTTTGTTCCCAGTTTCTGGCATGGGGTTCAAAGAGCTTCCATGTTGGTGAATTCACTCACATTTGGGGAGAGTTGTGTACCCCAAACTCCATGAGAACTCCTGTACTTGGAATCCTTCCAGACCTGCCCTATGTAACTCTTCATCTGGCTGTTCATTTATAACCTTTATAATCAACTATAAATAGTAAGTATGAAATATTTTTAATAAATAACTTAGATAAATAAAAGGTACCTCTCAAGTCTTTCTGGACTTCATCAAGTTCTTCACATGGTGTTTATTAGTAAAGAGTAATGAAAGGGTCCATCTGTCTCAAGGCAAAGAAGCACTTGGGAACCCCTGATTGGTCATGCCAGGGAGGGAAGGGCTCCCATATTTGGAAAGCAACAGGAATGCACCTCCCCCTGCAGTTGTTACATAGCTGGACAGGCCCAGGAGTGTGTGCAGGAGGTGTGCAAGACGACAGTGCGCCTGTGGCTCCAGAGGTGCACCGCACTCCCAGAGAGATCCCAAGGTATGCGGGGGGCAGAGTTTGCGTGTGCATTCCATTTTTGTGGCCAGGGTTGTTCATTTTTAATCAGACTGTAAACTATGCAGTGATTTCTTTACTCTCACCTCCTGGGATGGGTCCCACGTCTGGGGACACTTGTGAGAATGTTCAGACATCACTGGTGTTCTTGCCTATGTTTTGGACCTACAATAAAATGCTAGTTTAGGGTTGGCTGGCTGGGCTTTTCTTTTGCTTTTAAGTCCTTGCCTCTGAAGACTAATTTCTTTCTCAAGATTTCTATGCTTTTATTTTTTAATTTGATGCACCCACAATTTATATTATTATTGTTATTTAAGATTCTCCTACCAAGGGGTATGGGCTGATGACATGGGGGTGGCCCCTGTTTAGGAGATTAATGAATGTTTGCTTCACGCTTAGATCTCTTTGGAAAAAGTTTGTCTGAGCTCACTGTGATTGGGGGAAAGTGGGGGGTGGATGCTGGAAGCCTGGGTGCTCAGGCTGCTGCCTGGCACACTTGTACCCACCCTGGGGCAGTGCCTACAAGTAAAGAGAAGTCAGCAGAGGTCTTTTTTCTGGAGTCCAGAGGAGCCTGCGTGTGCACTTAAGTTGCATTTTGCCTCTTTTTCTGCATAAGAACCAGTGTCACACTAGAGTTGAACATTTTAACAGAGAAGTACTGATCACTTTTAGGAATACTGCAGGGAGGATGTGTTAGGGCCTAAGCAAGCTAACTTTACAACCTCCACCAGCTCTGGTACTCGTGGACACAGATAGTCTAAGCATGCTCTGCTGTAGTAACCCTTCCTGTATCCCTGATCCACATGGACAAAGGTCCAGGTGCTGGAGTGCCTTGAACAGTTGACCTTGAGAGGTGGATTTCCACAATAGCTATTGTAAGTTCAGGAACCAGATGTGATGAACTACCAGACTGGGGGGCTAAAGGGGGAGGGATATTTCCTGAGGTCATCAGCAGCCTTTCAGATGCCCTGGGGCCACCTTGACTCTCAGTGCTTCCCCTAAGCCCTCTTGTCTTCCCTGTCATCTCATTTCCTCTGAAATTCCTCACAGGCCCTGCTTTTCACTTAGCTTAGGGGCTATTGGAGCTGCCTTTCATGGCCAGTGAGTCAAAAGCACGAAATTCGAACACCATCCCCTCCAGCAACCCAGAAGGACAGTGGGGCATGGCAAGTGGGCACATGGGAACAGCATCAGACAGAGCTGGATTCAAATCTTCCACCCACTATTGTGCGGCCTTGGGCAAATTACTTAACTTTTCTGAATCCCAGTACAACTTTTATAAAGTGGGGGTAATAATGTACCTACCCCATGTGAGAATTACGTTAGGCAATGTCAGTGGCTGGCATGTAGTAAGTGCAATAAGGAACTAGTTGAGGGGGGAGAGTGGGGTCACACTGTCCCCAGGGTAAGACTGGAAAGGATATCCATGAATAATCAAGTTGCCTGTTGCAGCTTCTGATCTGTCTGAGAAAACCAAGATCACTGTCCTGAATGGATGTAATTCCAGGCAAAAGCAAGAAACTTGGTATTGAACTGACTTAACCCTGTGCAGCCCAAGCCTGGGAAAACAATTATGTTTCCAGAAAAATGTAAAGGGTGCAAGAATGCCATTCCTCTCACAGAATCTCCTACATGCGGGAGGGCGCAGGGGAGACTGGGAACCCCACTGGGGAAGTTAACTGTTCCAGCCTTTTCTGTTGCAGATTCTGACACAATGAGGAAGCATCTGGGTGGATGCTTGTTGGCCATTGTCTGTGTCCTGCTCTTCAGCCAGCTGTCCTCTGTCAAGGCGAGAGGCATAAAGCACAGAATCAAGTGGAACCGGAAGGCCTTGCCAAGTACCTCCCAGGTCACGGAGGCCCACACTACAGAGATTGTCCCAGGGGCCTTCATCAAGCAAGGCCGAAAGCTGGATATTGACTTCGGAGCTGAGGGCAATAGGTACTATGAGGCCAACTATTGGCAGTTCCCTGATGGGATCCATTACAACAGCTGCTCTGAGGCCAGCATCACCAAGGAGAAGTTTGTCACCAGCTGCATCAATGCCACCCAGGCGGTGAACCAGGAGGAACTGTCCCGCGAGAAACCAGACAACAAGCTTTACCAGCGGGTCCTGTGGCAGCTGATCAGGGAGCTCTGCTCCATCAAGCAGTGTGATTTTTGGTTGGAAAGGGGAGCAGGACTTCGGGTCACTCTGGACCAGCCCATGATGCTCTGCCTGCTGGTTTTCATCTGGTTTATTGTGAAGTAAGCTTGCAGGCAGGCTGGTAGCCACAGAGATGAGTGGGTGAGCAAACCATGAGGGAGTTATCCCAGTTCTTCTCCGCAAGCCCCAAACCCTTACATGTTCTGAAGGTACCAAAGAGCAGTGATTGATTCTTCAGCACTTCAAAGAACACTCCCAAGTATTCACTCAGGTTCTTGTTTGTATTTTATAAATGTGTGGGCATCAATTCTCTCCAGGCTCTACCTGAGGGTGGCTTGTTCATCACTGCATTCTCAGCTCCGGTGGAGTGTCTGGCACACCGTATCATGCAATAAATGTTTGGTAAGCAGATTAAAGAATGCACCAGGGACTGTGCCAAGCACTCCACAATTCTCTCAACAACTCTTAGAGGTAGGTGTTATTCCCATTGTATAGATGAGGAAACTGAAGCTCCAAGAAGTAAAGTAGTAAAGTAGCTAGAAAGTGTCATAGCCATAATTCAACCCTGGCTTCTCTAACCCCAGATTTGCTGCTCTATACAGTCCCACTTTTGGAAATATGAAAAGATTGATGCTGATGGCCATGTATTTGATACCTTATTACATGGAAATTGATTAATTAGTTTAATTAAAGTAAGATATAATAAAGGAATTAAACTAAAATAGAAATAAAAGCTGGACAAAAGCCCATATTTCCTTGTAAGCCCATATTTCCTTTTCTTGAAGTACTGCCAAACTGATTTTCAGAGTAGACTAGATCTACTCACAGGATGTGCCTATGGCACAAAGATGTTCTTTCTCAAGGATAAGTATTTTCTATTCCCACCTCTGAAATAGTCCATGTGTTCAAGAAACTATTTCTAATTAGCATGTTTTCTTTCTAATGTTCCCCCAACCCTGTGTGCATGTTTTTAGGTACATGCATACGAGCATCTTTAAATATACTCCCTTTATACAGGTACTCTAGCCGTTCTTTTACTGCCACTTAGGCAAGGAGCCATCATTTCTGTGAATCACTTACAGCTTCAAAAAAACAATGCCGGGCTTCCCTGGTGGCGCAGTGGTTGGGAGTCCGCCTGCCGGTGCGGGGGGCGCGGGTTCGTGCCCCGGTCCGGGAGGATCCCACGTGCCGCGGAGCGGCTGGGCCCGTGGGCCATGGCCGCTGGGCCTGTGCGTCCGGAGCCTGCGCTCCGCAACGGGAGAGGCCACAGCAGTGAGAGGCCCGCGTACCACAAAAAAAAAAAAAAAAAAAAAAAAAAAAAAAAAACAATGCCTTGACAGAAAGGTTAAAAAGAAACTATGTCTTTCGGAAGAACACGAATTCATGCATGCCACAATCAACAGCAGATACACCTCTACTTGTCATTAGTTAAACTATGTATATATAACAAAATATGAATACAGTTTAAATAAGAATAATGGAATCTAATGCTCTAAAAGATGCCCCACAGGCCCTCTGGGAGTATGCTCAGAGACCACCCCCAACAGTTGTTGAACCGTATTTGGAGATAAAAGTTACTGAATATTATCAATTGTCTGTAAGGGTGAAAAAATGTGCCTTGTCAGACAATCTATCCTAAGTATTTTAAAACATGAGTGTTGATAATGGTACCTCATGTTGTGAGCCTCCACTGCTAATCAGTGTTCTTTGCAAGGATACATTTGGGAGGTTTTAACATAGAAAGCTGGTGGAAGACTTGGAGGCCAGGCAGCCCAGTGGAGCACTTTCCCCAGGGTGTGCGGGGACCTGCCGCACACCCCTGACAGCACATGAGGAACGCCCACCTCCATGGCTCTCGTGCTGCTAGTACGGTGCTCATCTTCCACAGTCCTGGTGAGTTCTAGATCAGAGACCAAGACTAAAGTCCAGAACACATACAGGTTATTTCCTACATGTCAATTTTTTAATAATAACAATAGCAATAAAAACAGAAAGAACAAGTACTTATAGGCTGATGTTGACATTTCAAGTCCCGGCTCTCCTGAGTTTAATTACAAGGGCACACATAGCCTCATAAGCAAAATAACTTCATTACTTATGTGAAAACACTTAGGCCATGATGTAGTACATTTTCTATAATTCCTATCTTTTCTCATTTCATTAATAGTTCCAGAAACCAGATTTAAGTGGGCATGTAGTGAATTGGTATATAGTGATTCAAAAGCAAAATTTATTTAAGGAACTTTTAATTGACTCTGTATGTGTTTGAACATCCTTGTTCATGTTGATGAATTATGAGATCAAGTCAAGGCTTTGTGAGTCTAGTTTTCACTTTAGCAAAGGGTTGTCAGGTGCCTACTATGGGCAAGACTACGAAGGATTTCTGAATTATTCTTGATAGAGTCATTTTAAATGTGAATAATTTCACCAACCATTGATTTCTTGTCCTTTCTGAGCATTCATTTTTTAAATGTAAATTTATTGTAAAAGTGATACTAAAATTACAACAGAAATCCAAAACAAAACATTGCCCACAGTCCCAGCATCTGATTGTCAGTGTTCTCATTTTGCCCTATAACCTCCTAGTCCTTACCATTTGCATATACAAATGTACATATTTGCAATAATAATGTAAGTGAGCTTGTATATTCTAAATTTTTGCTCAACTTTACTCTATGCTTTTTTCATTTTCTATGATTTGGGGTTTCTGCCCTCCCCCTCTGCCTTCCCCAACCCACCCTCCTTCCTGCCTGAGATGTAGCCTCCACCCTTTCCTTGTGCTCAGATATGTAGGACAGAGTTTTTTGTTTGATTACTCCTTTTAAAAATACTGTAATCATACATCTCACATTTAATCCTCTGCAATTTGCCTCTCTAACGCTGAGTCATGACCCTTGCTCCAGTGCAACAGCTACCTAGTTAGTTAACCTGTTCTTTTAGAATGCTGCATAATATTCCATACCATGGAATAGACCAGGATTGATTTAATCATTTCCTTGTTGATGGACCTTCAGGTCGTTTCTAGTTTTTCACCACTGCAAACAATAAACGTCCTTGTACAGACAACTTTGCAGTCTGTTACTTTTATTTCCATGGAATAGATTTACACGTGAAAATTTCTGGAACAAAGCCGTGTATAATTTAAATTTTTCTAGACATGACTAGATTATGTTCCTACATAGCTGGAGCATCTCACATTCCCCCTGCCATGTATGGTGCTAACATGTAAGCGTTTCATTTAAGTAAGAGCAACTGCCTTTTCCACAAATGGTGCTTGAGCATCTTCTCTACTTTGCGCATGACACGCCTAAAGCTTCCCAACTAATTTCTGACCATAAAGACCATTTGAAAATTCTAAAGCTGTTAGCAATTTCCATCCTACACCTGGTCCTTGGCCCCAAACATCTGGAAAGCAGGCGGAACGTGTGCAGGCTTCCGGCTCAGAGAGTGGTATGCTTGCACAACTCCTCACTCCCCAACAGTCAGGGGAGGCATAGTGTGATGTCTGGTCTTGAGATTTTTATTAATTTGCAGTAAAATAAGAAATGCAAGTATCTGCATTCCAGCAAGAATGCTCTCTAGGTCATAAAAATCAGAAGAAGCAGGAATCGAGCACACAGTGTAAATAGCCCACACCTCTCCTTTCCTCTGAGTTGTCTGGGCAGACAATCAGCATCCCCCTGGAGCCCCTCACACCCCACCTGACTTAGGATGTGACTAGCAATATTCAGAAACCCCACCCTCTGGTCCTAACGAGGTGTGTCCCAGGTAGTGCCATGAGTTTGTCTTGAGCTGCCCACACTCTCTACCTCAAGCTTTCTGATAACAAGTGACTGGCTTTGGGCAGTGGCCCAAAGTGGACCCTTGGCCTTACTTTGCACCTTCGGTTTGGTCACATCTTTCATCTCTACGTTTTCTTCATGTGCTGTATGTGGCTGGACAGGGATGCCCTAAGATGCCAATGTGTTGCTCTGTGGCACATTCTGGAGTCTGCTAGGGTCTCCCCTGAAATGCTGACAGTGGGGCCTACGTGCCCATATGCAGGCAGTGGTAACACATGGGCACACCACACGTGCCAGGTGAGTAATCAAGAAGACTTACACAGATGTGGCATCATGACAAGTTTCAGTTTCCCCAGCTGAACGTTCAGATGCTGCTCAGTTGAAGAGCAGACCTCTGACAAGCCCAGCTCAGGACAGCACCTGTGTGTTCACATTTTCTGCCCCAAGGCCAAGCAGTCAGACATAGCACAGGGCTCGTTCTTCTCTTATCCTCACTGCTGGTAGGAGACCCCGTTTGAGTTGGACACCCAGCTTCCCGGGTGGAAGAGAAGGGAGCAAAACTTCCATGCTACTGGGAACAACAGACACCTGCAAAATGGAAATAAGGTGCTATGGTTTTGAGACATCTCTTAGCCCATCCCATCAAAAGCCTGCTCCAGAAAAACAGACTCAACTGCTTCCCTTGGCAAATGGGAGCCTTCCCCTGGGCCCATGAGAGGCCTCAGACTGACCACCCCACTTCCAAAAGGACCTTCCTGGCAGCTGCACCCAGGCCAGAGCTGACCCCCCAAAAAAGCTTATCCTCCAATACCTAAGTGCCACTACATCCCCAAGATGCTTCCCTCTGTCTGGTCTGAATTTCTTATCTCCATTCATCCACCCTCCCCCTGGTCTTCTCTTGGAATTCCCAAATCTTTCTGTGGGAAAGCATTGCCGTCTTAAACAATACAAATTGTTTTAACTCCAATAGGCTTGGCCTTAAATTATACAAGGAAGTTGGCAGAAGGCCAGAAAGGAACTCAAGGAAGCTGGAAACAGGTCAGGGCCAGAGGACCTAACACAGCTGGTCTCCCTGGATAGATGGAGGTGGGTGAGGGTGAGAGGTTTGGGGGGTTGGGGAGACTGCTAGGAGAAGACCATTGCCAACTAAAAATTGTCACTTGCTATCTGCCTCTACAAGGATTAAGTCACTAGCCACTGCAGTTGCTGACCTTCAACACACCCTGAAAGGAGTTCAGGGAGGAGATCAGGAATGAGGCACTGTGTGCTCTGGGAGAAACTGGCAGAACGGGCCTTGAGATAGTTACATATCTTCAGAAGATTTTATGAGCCCAAATTCTTCCATCTCCTCATATCTAGAAAAGAACTCAAATCACTAAAATGACATCTGCTTCTCGTGACTAACAGCAAACTTCTGCCAAAATTTGTGCTTGATTGCACGTACCCCCTTCACCAAAATCACATGTATACTGACCTCCCCCACTACCTCTTTGGAGCAGTTCCTCAGAGCTCTCTGAGATGCTGTCTCCTGGGCCATAGTCCTCATTTTGCCCCAAATAAAACTTAACTCACAGCTCTCACATTGTACTTTTTTTTTCAGTCGACACCATCCATGGGAAGAATTACTCACTCAGGCTCATCAGAGGTGACATCAGCATCCAACAGGGCTTTGGGCTCAAGAAACAAGGTTCAACACCAAGGAGAGAGATGTTCAAGGACTAAGCAGAGGGAAGGGTCCAGGGTAAGGTCCTGGTTAGGCAGGACCCATATCAGTCGTGTTCTCCTTGAACGCTTGAATTTCTCCTTGAATTTCCAAATCCATAATTCAGGTTTCTAATTTTTTTAACTGGCTGTTTTGACTCAAGTTTACTTAGCAATCAAGAACAAAATGAAGGACCTTATAGCATCTGTAATATTGTGGTTTATAAGAAATATATTGTTAAAAGATAAACTGAGGTATGTTAAAATTTTTGAGTTTATTTGAGCAAAAATTAATTTGAATCAGGCAGCATCCAATATAGCAGATAGAGAGGAGCTCCAAAGATCTGTACAAAATGGAAGACATTTATTTACAGAAGGGGGTGGGAAAAGGAAGTTACTAGCAAAGAGTGGATTGTTTGTGGCAAGGTCACCTTCCTTTAGGGGATAGCAGGGGTCTAACAGGCAGATTACCTTACTAGTGCTGACCAGGTAATTCCAGACTGACTGGTTTAAGAGTACACTCCTAGGAGAGGTTGAAATTGTAATTAATTTAGGTACTAAGTCTCAATTTGGTGACATGGGCTTAGTACAGGTGACTCCATTTGGGGCCTGCTGCCTCTTTTGTATCAATATATTTGGTCATATTCTGGTCATTCAGATGGCCAAATCCATTTCTCATATATATTTGGTCTTCATCCTTTGTTCCTGGTTCACAGTTCCCCAAACCATTGGAATTGCCTAAGGGATTAGAACAATTTTGTCATAATACTAGATGTCTTTCCTCAGTTCCTGAAATCACTTCAAAGCCGTAAAGGTGAAATGGGTGTCTTGTTATTAATGACAAGCCCCTTTCCACAACTACTGGATTTATGTTAATGTAGTGACTTTTGGAAAGCACCTAAGAATGGGGGCTGGTTGCCAGGGGAACTAACTTTGAAGTGAGGTTTGAAACTTTCAGTCCTAGCCCCTAACTTCTGGGGAAAGGAGGGGCCTGGAGGTTGAATCAACTACCAAATGCCAGTGATTTAATCAACCTTCCCTATGTAATGAATTCTCCATAAAAACCCCAAAGGATGGGTTTGGAGCTTCCTTGTTGGTGAATATGTGGAGATGTAAGGAGTCTGGTGCACTCAGAGAGGGCATGAAAGCTCTGCACTCTTTCCCCATCCCTTGCCTTGCCCTCTCATCCATCTGGCTGTTCTTGAGTCATATTGTTTTGTAATAAACTGGTAATCTAGTAAGTAAAATGTTTCTCCGAGTTCTGTGAGCCACTTAGGTAAATTAATCAAGCCCAAGGAAGGGGTCGTTGGAACCCTAGATCTATTGCCTCAGGTCAGTTAGAAGCATAGATGACAGCCTGGACTTCGGATTGGTATCTGAAATGAGGGTGGGGAGCAGGCAGTCTTGTAGGACTGAACCCTTAACTTGTGGGATCTGACTCTATCTCCAGGCAGATACTGTCAGAATTGAGTTGAATTATGTATGACACCCAGTTGGTGTCAGAGAATTGCTTGGATGTGTGGGGAAATCTGCCCACCCACAAAAACACACACTGGAATTGGTTCCAGAACCCTTTTAGAATCTCATAAAAGTCATTTGTCCCTCCTCATGCCTAAGCCAAACAACATCATCACCTGTCCCCCTGGATAAAAAAGTGAAGGCAAACAGGAGGCAAAGGGTTGTTGGATTTCCCCCAGATTTTGGCCCACATAGCATAGCCAAAGTGGGGAGGGCCCCCAGCCATCCAAAGTTATAGGGCTTTTCTGGGCTTATTGTCATAAGAGCAGATTCTAAAAAGTTCCTTTGGGAATTTCAAACATAATGTGGTCTGCGAAACTGCCCCTTCTCAACTAAGAGGAGACTGACCTGTGCAGATGGAAGTTTCCATAAGTCCAGCTGCCAGACTCTCAGGGCAGGACCTGAGCCTGTCTGTGCGGTCCCCACATCTATATTTCAAGGCCACTGGCCCTCTGCCTTAGCAGATGGCTTTTACTTAGAGTTACAGATAATTTTCCTCTGGGCACTAGCTCAGCTCCTAACTTATGTTCAACATTTCAGCTAATGTCCTTCTTTGCTTTATCTTGGACATTTTGTGGTTTTATCCATGCCTTCATTCAACAAATATTTGTTGAGTTCCTACTATGTGTTGGCCTACTCTGTGCTGGAGCTATAATGGTGAGCAAGTAAGGCAATATCCTTGCTTTTGGGGTCTTTACTTTCTGGTGGCATAAACACATACACATATAACCACAGATAAACTACTATATCGGCTCTCTGGGAGTTGCGGGGAGCACTGGTTTGTACCTTTTATCAATAATGACCTCGTGTTCTGTGCCCAGGTCCTAATTTATAAAGATGAGTGACAGCTTGGAGAAGTCAATGTCATGGATCACATTTTCCCTAGAAATGAGAGGCATGGCTTGTCACCACCACAGGGTCACAGAATGAATGCCAGACTTTGGTCAGGAAGCAGAAGCAGGAGAGAAGGGAGAGCTTAGGTCAGAAGCTTTTACTGGGGTTTCCTCGGGAAGGGTAAGGCAGGGTAAACAGTTTAGGACTGGCTAGCCTGAATAATTTCAGTGGACTTTGGGCTATAGTGGAGCTCTCTAGTTTTTTCATACCCAGCCCTTTAAAGCACAAGACTGATAGAGATCAGCTTCCACTGCTCTCAGCTGAGCCTTTTGCTATCTCTAACAACTGGCTGGCCCTGGGAGAGCAGTCTCTCTCCAGCCAGAGAAGTATTTTTATGATGTCAGAACATCACAATATAGAGAAATTTTTAAAAACATGATTAATACACTGGGCTAGTCTCAAGTTACCAGCTGACTGCAGAGCTGGAAGAGATGTGCAATAGTCGTGTGTGACTAGTTCCAGCACAACCAATTTAACTGTTTACTTTGTAACCTTTACACATGTTAATTCACTCCATATGCCATTTTATAGCCCTCTAAAATCAGGGCTGAAGTCATTTCAAGTTGAGGGCTGTAGATGATTGAAGATTGCCCTCTAGATCTCTCTCCCCACGTGCAGATTGACACCCAGTGGTCTGTGGGCTTGGGAAGAGCCAGGCCAGAGCAGAAGAGATGGCACATGGGCCTCCACTGGAGTTCAGGATCAATTAGAAATAAATCTCTATTGACTCTCTATCACATGCTTGACCATCCGTGGGGCTCTGCAGATACCACAATGAATGAATCACCACTGCTGCCTTCCAGGTCTCAGTCTGATGGGGAAGTGGATAATGACTGAGCAGTGTGGGAAAGTAGTGTGCTATGCATGGGCACTAGCAAGAAATGTTTCCAGAGAGGGCAAGTCTGAAAAGATGAATAAGAGTACCAAGGTGAAGAAGATAGGAAAGAGGCAGTATTATTGCAAAAACCAAAACCAAAAACACCATGGTACATTCAAGGAGCTGCAAGTTGTTCAGTCCAGCAGGGATGTGGGGGCATATGGTGGAGAGTGATGCCATGAGTCTAGAAACCAAGAAGGGCAAGACCAACAAAGTTCCTTTATTCTGCTCATCTTACAGGGCAGCACTTCTCAAGCTTTACTGGGGATCTTGGTTAAATGCAGACTCTGCCTCAGCAGGTTTGGGGTGGGTGGGCTCAAGATTCAGCAGCTCTATCAGCTCCCACCAGTGCAACACCACTGGTTCATGGACCACGCTTTGAGGAGAGTTCAGGTAAGGGGGAGCACTGAAGGGTGTTAGGAATACTGTATCAGGCTTGAATACTGTATCAGGCTTGCATTTAGAAAGATGGCTCTAGGGACTTCCCTGGTAATCCAGTGGTTAAGAATCCATCTTGCAATGAAGGGGATGCCAGTTCGATCCCTAGTTGGGGAACTAAGATCCCAGTTGCCGTGGGGCAACTAAGGCCACACCACAACTAGACAGAAGCCTGTGCACTGCAATGAAGAGCCCGCATGCTGCAACGAAAGATCCTGTGTACTACAACTAAGATCCGACACAGCCAAATAAATAAATAAATTTTTTTTTAAAAAAGAAAAGAAAAAAGATGGAGAGATGGCTCTAGTTGCTGGGCAGGTAATGGGCTTCAGGCAGCCAGGGCTGCAAAAGGAAGAAGGTTAAGCCTGGCACATGGTGAGTTTGAGGTGTTCCATTTGAATCCTGCCTGTCCTCCCTTGTCTGACTCCCTTGTCCTCACTGCCTTCCTCACATGTTTCTCTTCCCAAGGGGGATGCTGGAGCCCTCAGAAATGCTCTCCGGGACATCTTCTCATGTCTGGGATGCCAGTCTGAACAGATCACTCAGCTTTACAGATTCAGGCAAATGTGTGCTTAATGTCACTTGGTCCTATTATACAACAGAGTTAGTTCATTTAGGGGCAGAATTTATTTCACTAGCTTTATAAGTGGCTGACCCCAGAGTATATATTCAAGACCTAAAGTGTGGTCATTTATGCTTTCTAATTAAACTTTACTGAATTTTATGGGGGAAACCTGTGTTATAATGAGATTCCCCCAAATCTTAAGATATATTGCTTTGGAATGTTCACAGTCACAGTAGTGGGGAAATATCATAGGCTCAAAGGGGCCAGGGAGGCTGCTATGTGGCTTAAAGGAGAGCAAATTTTCTGCTCCTGGGGACATTAGAAATGAGATTCAGGTAGAGTCCATTAGAAAGTAAGAGAATGGAGCACAGAAGGGTGCTCCTGTAAGAAATAATATGCCCAAGGGCTTTAAGGTCTAGAAAGAGGTGACAAGTGTGAACACTACAGACAGCCTGGTATAACTCTAAACTACACTGTGATTAGGGGAGAAATGAAACAGGATGATCACCAGGGAACAGGACACAACGAACCTTGTGTGCCAACCAAAAGGAGGGCAGCTAAGCTGCCAGATCACTAAACTCCACCCCACTGGCCAACCTGTTAGGAAACATTTACTGAGCTGCTCTTGTGTGCTGGGCATCTGTGCCAGGCCTTGGGGATACAGTGATGGAGACCACAGTTAAGGAGCTTAGAGCAGATCAATATTGGAGACAGACTTAAACAATGAATATGATTAATTAATTTCACATGTGATGAGTGTCACGCATGAGTAAACGGGGTTTGAGTATGAAAACTGAGGGTTGATGTTTGTGCTGAGACCTGCAGAATTACATGAGTGAGGCACATCAAAATCCATTCCTAGCTTTCTTACCCTGCTGGTGGGGGTGAAAAATGGTTCATCCACTTTGAGAAACTGTTTGGTAGTTTCTAATAGTTCAACATATGGCCCAGCAAGCCCACTCCTAGTATACCTAGGAGAAATGAAAACATATGTTCATAAAAAACTTGCATATTTCAAATGTCCCTAGCAGCTCTCTTCAGAATAGTCCAAACCTGGAGAAAACTTAAATGTCCGTCAACAAGTGAGTGGATAATCACATAAAAACTAGGGCAAATGTTTGGAGAGAAGGATGTTCTTGTTTAGCAAAAGAAAATACATCTAAGCTTTGAATATACATCATCTACTCATATGATGAGTAGCTTCAACTTCTAATTATAGAGATCTTTCAGGAAAGAGGTGCTTTATCAGCTCATCTTGAGTGAGTATTAAAGGTAATAAAGATACAGAGTCTACTGTCCAGAGTCTACTGTCCAGAGTCTACTGTCTCAGCTCCAGAGTCTACTGTCTCAGCTCCAGAGTCTACTGTCTCATACAGACCAAATTTGCAAGGCCCAAGTGCCTGGAGGTGGGGAGTGAGATGTGCTAAAGACTGAATGCTTGTGTCTCTCCCAAAATTCATATACCAAAATCCTAACCCCCCAATGTGATAATATTAGGAAGTGGGGCCTTTGAGAGGTGATTAGGTCATGAGGGCTTCACCCTTATAAAAGAGACCCCTGACAACTCCCTCCTATCCTTCTCCGTGTGAGGACACAGAGAGAAGACAGCTATCTAGGAACCAGGCATTGACTATGACACCACCAGACACAAAATCTGCCAGTGCCTTTATCCTGGATTTCTCAGACTCCAGAACTCTGAGAAGTAAATTTCTGTTTTTTATAAACCACCCAGTCTGTGGTACTTTGTTTTAGCAGCCCAAACTGACTAAGACAAGAAGCAACAGAATCTCTGGGCTTGTGGGTGAGTGTTGATCTGCTATGCAATTTCTATGCCAGCAAAGATTCTCTGTCTATGGTCTCAGAGCTCCTAGATTTGGGGTGCTTATCCTGATGGCTTCCTACATGAGATCATCCATCTGTACTTGACCCTACCTCAGGCATGGAATTTTCCCCAGTTGCACTCCACCCATTTGTTTCTATCACTTCAAAACTAGCAACACTGTGAATCCACAAAGATCTCCTGTATCCCATTGAAATGTCCTTAACACCTCTCTACAGATCAGACAGTACTGTCTTATTTTGCTGACATTGTCTTCTTCTTCCACGTATTCCCAAGCTGAATATGGATTCCTCAGGGATAAGAACTGGAATTTCTGCTTCTTTTTTATCCCACACAGCACCTAGCACAGAGCTGAGTGCATCAGCCGAATAAATGAATAAATGAATGAATGAATCATACTGTCTTGCCCATGGAAGCCCAGTTCCCTCCTTCCTACTACTCCCACACCCACTTAGGAGATTCTATCATGGCTTAAAAGAACTCCAGGGCTTCCCTGGTGGCGCAGTAGTTGAGAATCCGCCTGCCGATGCAGGGGACATGGGTTCGTGTCCCGGTCCGGAAAGATCCCATATGCCGTGGAGCGGCTGGGCCCGTGAGCCATGGCCACTGAGCCTGTGCGTCCGGAGCCTGTGCTCCACAACGGGAGAGGCCACAACAGTGAGAGGCCCGCGTACCACAAAGAAAAAAAAAAAAAAAGAACTCCATATATTCCTGCCAGTATCATAGCAACAATATATAAGTGGCTCAAAACTATCTGGGATGAATTTCTTTGCCTTCCCACTCACACAAAAGCCCAAGTACTCAAGGGTTTACCTGCACATGAAAAAGGCAAAGTATAAGATTGCTCAAAAGAGATATGGCAGGTTTTTGAGACCATCCTTCAGATGTATCAGAAACAATCCAGGCTGTAAACACTTCAGATTCTTCAAGGAAAGCAGAATGAAGTGATCTGTACAGTCTGTTTTGGATCTACTGTTCTTCGTTGTTGTTTTTTTTTTTTTTTTTCCGCTGTATGTGGGCCTCTCACTGTTGTGGCCTCTCCCGTTGCGGAGCACAGGCTCCAGACGCGCAGGCTCAGCAGCCACGGCTCACGCGCCCAGCCGCTCCGCGGCATGTGGGATCTTCCCGGACCGGGGCACGAACCCGCATCCCCTGCATTGGCAGGCGGACTCTCAACCACTGCGCCACCAGGGAAGCCCTGTTCTTCGTTTTTGAGGGCCCTTCAAATCTATTCAAATCCCTTTGAGGGAATTCTGCTTTGCACAGAAGAAGGTCATGGCACCTCAACAAAGTGCACAAGGTCCTTCATAACCCAGTCCTGTCTTGTTCTCTAAGCTCCCCTTCCACAACCCAAACACAATCCAATCATATTGCCCAGCCCTCTGAAGCCCTCCCTTACCCTTTGCAGAATTCCTACTCACATCTCAGAACAATCTCAGACAAGACCTCCAGGAGACCTGTCCTCAGATTCTGGGTAAGATAACTAATCTCCTGTCGTTTTGTGATGTAATTATTTATTTACATGTGTATCTCTCATAGTGGACTGTGAGTGCCTCTAAACCCAATGATAAGTTTTGATCACCTTGCGTTCCTCTACACCGCTGCTACCCCAGTCTTGTCAGACTATCTGCAGGAACTAGAACCCTCACAATGGGATCCTCAATGCCCCTCTACCTGTCTGATTCCTGAATTCCACTGCCCTGAATCTCTTTCCTTCAACTAAGATCTATCTTCTTGTATTGAAAGCACCAGAACTTTGACATGCTCTAAAAAACATAACATGCCCATGTTCCTCTGCTGCTGTTCAAACCCGCCTCCCAAGCCAGGCTCTCCCTGATGGAAGGGTCTCAGCCAGATCCAACTGCCTCTAGCCCAACACTTGGTTTGAGGAGCCCCCTGCCTCCCAAGAGCCACAATATGGCATTCTAGGTCTTCCTAGAGCCACAGGAGGAAACAATGTTCCAGCAACAGCCAGCAGGGGGCAGTGCGGAAACACACAAACTAGGCCCTTCCCTGAGAGTTGTCTCTCTCTGCCTCTGAAGATGGATTGAGCCATTCCTCAGTTCCCATGTCCAGGTGGATTCTTCTCTTACCAATTATTCCTATTAAATTAGAAAATCCTTAAAAAAAAAAAAAAAGAAAAAAAAGAAAATCCTGATTCACTTCTTCCTGGATTGTTCAGAAAGGCAGTAAACTCTGTCAGTCAGTTCTGAATACTTGAATCAAATGAGGGCCAGAAATTACAGAACTTTTTCTCAATTTTACCAGATCTGAGTCAGCAAGATTTTTTTTTTTTTTTTTTTTTGCCTGTCACATGCAAAAGTTTTTTTCCGGCTTGCTTGAGGTATAATTGACATATAAAATTGTAAGCTATTTAAAGGGTACATAGTGGTGACCTTTTTAAAAAATATATTTGTTTATTTATTTTTGGCTGCGCTGGGTCTTCATTGCTGCGTGCGGGCTTTCTCTAGTTGCGGCGAGCGGGGGCTACTCTTCGTTGCGGTGCACGGGATTCTCATTGCGATGGCTTCTCTTTGTTGCGGAGCATGGGCTCTAGTCACGCAGGCTCAGTAGTTGTGGCACACGGGCTTAGTTGCTTCACAGCATGTGGGATCCTCCCAGACCAGGGCTCGAACCCATGTCCCCTGAATTGGCAGGAGGACTCTTAACCACTGCACCACCAAGGAAGTCCCCCTAGTGGTAACTTGATATAAGAATTCATTGTGAAAGGATTCCCCCCATCTAGTTAATTGATACAACCATCACCTCATGTATTTATCTTTTTTTTTTTTTTGGCGAGAACTTAAAATGTTCTACTCTCTTAGCAAATTTCAATTGTATAATACAGTGTTATCAACTATACCCACCATGCTTTATATTAGATCCTTAGACCTTATTCATAATATAGCTGAAAATTTGTGCACTTTAACTAACCTCTCCCTAGTTCCCCCACTCCTCAGCCCCAGAAACAAATGGGTTTCTAATCCTCTCTGATGCCTTGAGTTCTAGAAAGTAGTTCTTTGTATTCTATTAGAGCATTTGGACTTGTTTTTTAAATATGCTTTTAAATGTACCATAGATTTATTTCTCTGATGAATAAAAAGAATTATCTAATGTTGGGAAAGGGTCAAATTCTCCACATTTAACCATTTGCATCACAGTGCAGTTTTCTTAAGATATCCTGTTATACGTGGATGGATCTAGAGATTATCATACTAAGTGAAGTAAGTCAGACAGAGAAAGACAAATATCGTATGATATCACTTATATGTAAAATCTTAAAAAATGATACAAATGAACTTATCTACAAAACAGAAACAGACTCACAGACTTAGAAAACAAACTTATGGTTACCAAAGAGGAAAGTGTGGGGAGAGGGGGGGAATAAATTAAGACTTTGGGAATAACATATACACACTAATATATATAAAATAGATAATCAACAAGGACATAATATATAGCACAGGGAACTCTACTCAATACTCTGTAATAACCTATATGGGAAAAGAATCTGAAAAAGAATAGATATATGTATATGTATAATTTAATAGCTTTGCTGTACACCTGAAGCTAACACAACATTGTAAGTCAATATAAAATAAAATTTTTTAAAAAAATCCTGTCATCAAATCCACAGAATTTAAAATCGTATTATTTTGGCTCTAAAGTCATAACTTCGAACTATTTTGACTACTGAATGTGTTGCTGAAATCATGTAAGCAAGCCACTCCAAAGCATATACATGATCTTTATTGCATTATCAGTACCATAAAGAAATGTTTCTATCTCATCTTTCATTTCAAAACACATATGAACATTTTCTTCCTGATATGTGTGCCATACCTTGGTCTTAGGGACCAAGGCACAAGTCTACTGAGGGACTTTTATACCTACTGGTCACATAGCTAAAATCAGGCTAGTTAAACATGTAAACCAAATGCAAACCACCAATCGCTACATGTCAAAGAAATAATGTGGACATGCTGGTACAAGATGACTCCAGGGGAGTTTTGGACTTTAAAAAGCATTTTGTAGATCACCAATAAGAATAAATCCATATCAGGACTTCCCTGGTGGTCCAGTTGTAAAGAATCCACCTTCCAATGCAGGGCATGCGGGTTCAATCCCTGGTCAGGGAACTAAGATCCCACAAGCTACGGGGCAACTAAGCCCACATGCCACAACTATTGAGCTCATGCACCTCAACGAGAGAGGCTGTGTGCTGCAAAGTACAGAGGTCACACGCTCTGGAGCCCGTGTGCCACAACTACAGAGCCCACATGCCCTGGAGCCTGCGTGCCACAATTAGAGAGAGAAAACCCACATGCCATAACTAGAGAGAAGCCCGAGCGCTGCAATGAAGATCCCACATGCTGCACCTAAGACCCGACAGCCAAAAAAAAAAAATCCGTCTCTTGCCCACTGTTGCTCCAGATAAACCCTGGAGTTAAGCACAGAACTTCCACAGACAAATTCAAGTTAACCCCATCCTTACTCAGTTATCAAGGTTTTTTTCCATAATATGTGTTGTGTGTGAAACCTGGCAAACATCACCTCACCCAGGTGATCACAGTCAACATGAACATTGATAAAACATGTTGATAGTATGTACTACTGATATGATGTGAAGAAAATGACACTTTACCTCTGTGGTCTTCCTCCCCAAAATTCATAATAACTCCAGTCTAATCATGAGAAAAACACCAAGACAAACTCAATAGAGGCACATTCTACAAAATATCTGACCGGTACTCTTCAAAACTGTCAAGATCATCAAAAAAGAGGAAAAGTCTGAGAAACTGTCACTGTCAAGAGAAGCCTAAAAAACAAAAGACAACTAAATAATGCCTCAATATTGCTTCATTAATTGTAATAAAAATACCATACTAATAATATAAGATGTTAATAATAGATGACATTGGATATGGGGTATTGGGAACTCTCTGTACTATCTTCTCAATTTTTCTGTAAATCTAAAACTGTTGTAGACAATCAAGTCTTGAAAAATACAAGCAACAGAAAAAGAGAAAGCCTTTGCAATATATAACATAACAGATTTCTATATGGAATGTAGGAATAACTTCCATAATCAATGAGGATAAGATAAACAATCCAACAGAAAAATTGACAAAGGATATGAAAAGGCACACAGAAGAAATACAGTGGCCAATAAACATAAGAAAAAATGCTTAATCTCACTTACAATCACAGAAATTCACATTACATTAAACTATCAATAAGATAATTTCCCTCAACAGCTTAAAGGACTGATGATAGGCAGTCTTAGCAAGGATGTGAGGAAACAATGAAAATGTATTCATATAAAACTTGTGTAATTAAATATGAATTAACACGAGTGAATTTTTAAGAAAACTCAGAAAAAAAAAGGCATTTTCCCTTTGCCAGACTCTAAAGAAAAATATGACTCAAAAATGATGAGTGAAAAAAAAAGTGATAGGTGGATATCCAATGGCCGACAACCACATAGGAAGGTGTTCCGTCTCATTCATCATCAGGGAAATACAAATTAAAACTACGATGAGATACTATAACATACTAGAATGACTGACCTTACTGAATGTTGATGAAGATGTAGAGCAACTAGACTGTCAGTGGAACTGGCACAACCCACTTTGGAAGACTCTTGACTGTATCTATTCAAGCTAAACATGCACCTGTTTTAAGGCCCAGCAATTCCACTTCTTGGTAAATACACAACAGAAGTGAGGGCTATGGTCACCAAATGACAAAAATGTTCATGGAAGTTTTATTCACAGTAGCTACAAACTGGAAACAACCCAAATGTCCATTGATAGTAGAATAGCTAGATGGTACAGCAACCAAAAAGAACTATTGCCACATACAATGTAAATGAATCTCACCGACTTATTGCTGAGAAAAAGAAGTCAGATGCAAAAAAAATACATATTGTATGGATCCACTTCTATGAAGTTCAAGGATAGGCAAAATTAATCTAAAATGATAGAAATAGGCATTGGGGGATGTCCCTGGGAGGAGGCTTGAGACAGCCTGATGGGAGGAAAAGATGCTCTATATCTGCATCTGGGTAGTAGTTATTCAGGTATAGACACAGGTAAAAACTAATCAAGTGCACACTTAAGTTGTGTGCACTTTACTTGTAAGTTATAAAGGAGGAAATATGTGAGTCTTCGAATATGGGATAATTACTACAAAATGAATCATTTGACTGTACTCACTGTATCATGTGGAGATCACATTTCAAAAGGAAACATTAAAACAAAGGAATAATACATAAATTGTGGTCTCTCCTTATAATGGAATATTATTTAGCCATAAAATTGAATGAAGGGTTTCCTTGGTGGCGCAGTGGTTAAGAATCCACCTGCCAATGCAGGGGACATGGGCTCGAGCCCTGGTCCGGGAAGATCCCACATGCCTCGGAACAACTAAGCCCATGTGCCACAATTACTGAGCCTGATATCTAGAGCCTGCGAGCCACAACTACTGAGCCCACAGGCCACAACTGCTGAAGCCCACGCACCCAGAGCCTGTGCTCTGAAGCAACAGAAGCCACTGCAATAAGAAGCCCGTGCAACACAACGAAGAGTAACCCCTGCTCACCACAACTAGAGAACAACTAGCCCCTGCCGCGCACAGCAACAAAGATCCAACACAGCCCCCAAAAAAGAACACTATTAAAAAAAAAAGAAAGGGGGGGATGAAAAATGGATGAATCTTGAAAATATTATGCTAAGTGAAAGAAACCAGACACAAAAGTCCACATAACTGTATGATTCCATTTATATGAAATGTCCAGAATATGCAAATGCATAGAGACAGAAAGGAGATTAGTGATTTCCAAGGGCTGGGGGAGGGAGGGATAAGGAGTGACTGTTGGTAGGCATGGGGTTTCTTTTCAAGGTGATGAAAATGTTCTGGAATTAGATAGTGGTGATGGTTGCATAGCTTCACAAATATACTATGAACCACTGAACTTTATGTACACTTTAAAAGGATGAATTTTAAACTATGTGGATTATATCTCCAAGAAAAAACAAAAACAGAGAAATAGCTTCAGAAATCCCGGGAAAATGGAATAAGCAGGGCACACCTCTGTCATCAGGGTCAGCTTCATGGGCATGTGGACTGTGCAGCCATCAGAAGGGCCCTGTGCTTGGTTCAATGCTCTGCTGTTACTGCCTTGAAATTCTTTTTTATGTTTAATTTGAGATGTAATTGACATATAATACATGTGAATAATAAATGTCAATTATATTGGTTTCAGGAGTACACCATAATGATTTGATATTTGTACCTATTGCAAAATGACCACCATAAGGAGTCTAGTTAACATCCATCACCACACATAGTTACATTTTTTTCTTCTGATGAGAACTTCTAAGATCTGCACATTTAGCAGTCATCCATAAAAACGAGTTAAATCTTGCCATTTGAGACAACATGGATGGACCTTGAGGGCATTATGCTAAGTGAAATAAGGCAGACAGAGAAAGACAAATACCTTATGATCTCACATGTGGAATTAAAAAATAAAAAACAAGCTCTTGGATCAGAGAACAGATTGGTGGTTGCCAGAGGCAGGGAAGGGGGGTTGTAAAATGGGTGTAGGGGATCAAAAGGTACAAAGTTCCAGTTATAAAATAAATAAATCGTGGTAGGGAGGTGTGAATCTACTTCCTTAGCAACTTTCAAATATACAATACAGTAGTATTAGCTATAGTCACTATGCTGTACATTACATTCCTCGGACTTACTCATTTTATAATTGGAAGTGTGTACATTTGAAATTTTCAATAATTTTTAACAGGATCCCATATTATCATTTTGCACTGGGCCCTGCAAAGTAAGTGGCTGGTCCTGTGTGTCAGGAAGATTTCATCCTTAAGTGGCTGAGGCTGGTGCCTGCTTTCGGAAGTGGGGGCTGGGGAAGGGGAAGACACACAGGGAAAACATGGGACCGCTTTTCCTTCCTCTGTTTGGGTCCGAGAACTTGGATCCCTGGACACTGGCTCCAAGGGTTGTCTTTCCATTCCCAGGGCAGCCTGAGGATAAGACTGAGGATCCAGAGGAGCTGCCTGGGTCCCTGTGCTGCCCCAGAGGGCACAGCTGGGATCTGCTGGGGATGGGGAGAGGTTGCATGGGGGGGGGCAGAGAAGGGGCTCCAATGCAGGGGGATGGCCAGGACAGTGGCGAGGAGTCATCCCCAAACTTGGGGCTCCCATCGCAGAGCATCCCATCTCCCTCAGGGTGCTATGGAGGGGGTTCCTGCAGCAGTGAGCAGTGAGCAGATGAACCCCAAGCCCCTCCAACTGCAGATTCTATGAGGATGGAAGTATTGAGGGGCCAAGACTGAGGTGTTGATTGATTTCTTCTAGTGAGTTTAAAGCTAGCAACCCAACACTGAGGAGGCTACCCAGGGAGAGGACCTGAAAGGCTCCAGGCAGTTCCTCTGCAATTAGTGTCTCCTTGTTGGGTGATGCTGCTGAAGCTGATGAGGGTAAGGCCCTGGGATAGAGAAGAAGGGATAGCCCCAAAAGAACCCTGGACTGGGAATTCCCTGGTGGTCCAGTGGTTAGGACTCCTTGCTTTCACTGCCGAGGGCCTGGGTTCAATCCCTGGTTGGAGAACTAAGATCCCAAGAGGTGCAGCCAAAGAAACCTGCTGTTTCTTAAGGGCAAACACAGGGCCTGGGGCACATGGCTACTGTCTTTTGCACTTGGCAGCTTAAGGAGCAGATATATGGAAAACTGCTTTTTTTGTTTGTTTTAGCTTTCAATTAAATTACACAGTCTCTTTTGTATCCACCCATCCTCTTATGCACTTTACTTGCTTCTACTAATCTATGACAATTTTAATAAAAAGTTTAAATTTAAAGTGAAGACATACAAATCAAATTATGTAATAACTAGAGATGCTGATTATTATTGTCAAGGTTTCAAAAAGGCATTTATTGAGTGGTTAGCATGAGCCAAGCTCTGTTTCTGTGACTTAACCCTCACAACCTTATCAGTCAGGCAATATAATTACCCTGTTTCACAGAAGGGGAGATGGAGGCTTAGGGACTAGGTGTGATTGGTAGTGAGCAAGGGACTTAGTCCATCAGTCTGGGTTCAAAGGTCACACTTTAACCTCCACATCTCGTTGCCTCCTTTTAATAAATTTTAGTATTTTAAAAATTTTCATCAACAAGTTTGGAGGATCATCTCTTGCTGCTGGAGTATTCAAGTGGAGTTCATGGCCCTCGTGTGGGGGCAGGGAGGAGCAGGAGAATCCACCTAGCTCTGCATTGACACACTCTCCACCTAAAGCAGGACCAGGTGCAGATGCTTCCTGGTCCCAGGTGCCCTGCCAAGAAGTTTGGAAAGCCTGGGGTCTACAATCATGCTTTCAGTTTATAGGTCACAGAACCAGTCCCTGTCACCATTCTCTGCTCAGTTCCCTGGTTTCCTCTCCATTTCCATTTATCACATCCTCTCAGAAAAGAGACTGATGTCTAGGGCACCTTCTTCCCTAATTTAGGCATTTCCAGTTCACATGAGTCCTCGACCAGGCCTGGATGAGGGATGGGCTGAGCTGTCTCACTGAGAAGGGCTTGCGGCTGCTTTGAAGGAGACTCCCACCTCCTGAGGCATCTTCCTCAGACACTGAATGAACAGGAGGGGCTGGAGCTGCTGGGAGTCCAGGAGGATCAGCTCATCCAGATTTGTACCCAGCACTTCTCCCCCTGCCCACTACGGAATGGCTAATCTATCCTGAGAATCCTGCAGACTTTAATCTACCAGTCTTCAAAGACAGGGTGTCAGTTCTAGTCTAGGTACAGACCTAAGAGAAAAGAGCTTTTCACCATGTGGGGGACGTTCCTCAGATCCAAACGAGGGATCTTTGAAAGCCTTATGAAGGTAAACTCCATCACCATTTTCCTGGGGTCTTCCCTAGGAGTATGGCCAAGAGAGAGATTGTGCCCAACCCCAAATCACTCTGCTCCTCTTACCAGCTATGTGTGCCCTTGAACACGTCACTGGTCCTCATGGTGTCTCTTTCTCATCTGTAAGGTGGAGATAAAGAACAGCCTCAGGGTTGGTGTGAGAATGTCAAGAGCTTAGGGAAGTACCTAGAAACTAGGAAATGCTCAACAAATATTAGTTACTACACTGCTGCTGTTACTTCTATACTCTCATTCAAATGCCATGGATATACCCATCATCTATCCTCCTTTCTCTCCTCTGGATTTCCAGAAACAGTTTTCTGGGGGTAAGGACTTGGTAGCTGATAGTAGTTCTCCAGCATACCCCAAACCAGAAAACTTGGTCCTATGACGTTTACTCTAAAATGCATTATTAATCCACTCACTTCAGCACTGCCACTGTCACCACCTGGCCTAGGCTCTGCCATTATCTCACCAGGATGTCTGCAACAGCCTCCCAACTGGCACACCTGCTTCTATTCACACAAGAACAAAGATGGTCTATTACAAATATAAAATCAATTCTCTCTCCTCTCCTCTCCTCTCTTCTCCCTTCCCCTCCTCCTCCTCTTCTTCTCTTTCTTCTTCTCCTTCTCCTTCTTCTTTCTTTCTCTCTCTCTCTCTGTCTCTCTCCCTGTCTCTCTCTCTCTGTCTGTCTCTCTCTCCCTTAAGACCTTTTAAAAGCTTCCCATTGTACTGAGAATAAAATTCAAACTCTTTGGCCTCAGAAGCTCTGTATCTCTCTCTAGCTTCACTTGCCCTTTTTCTCTGACTAACTCTGTTTCAGCCACCCAGCTCTTCCATCAGCTCCTAAAGCACAACAAGTTCTTTACAGCTTCAGGAACTTTGTCTCTTCTTACTCCTCTCCCATTATCATGGGAGAGCTTCTTCTCAACCTTCAGGTCTCAGCCTAAGTATTAGCTCCTTTCCAGACCTTTCCAGACCATCCTGCCTAAGTGTGTTCCTTCAGGTGCATCTTTATCTCAGCTTCTTTTTCCCTTCAGAGCACCTGTAACAGTCAGCTATTTCTGTGTAACAAACCATCTCAAACTCTATGGCTTAAAACCACAATCCTGCATTATCACTCATATCTGCAGGTTGGCTAGGCTCAGCTGGGCACAGCTGTGTTCCTCAGGGGAGGGCTGTGGGTTGCTTGGGGGGACATTTCTGCTCCACACATCTCTCATCCTCCTGCTGGGACCAGACTGGTATGTTTTTCTCACTGCAATGGCCGAGGAACAATAGAGTAAGCAGAAATGTGTGAGATCTCTTAAGATCTAGGCTCAAAACTGACACACTGTCACTTTTGTCAGAAAGATGAGATACTGAGTAGTATCCTGTGAACCAAGAAGGAACTTTGAGATGGAAAAACAAAGCAGGTAACTTCATAAAGTGAAATTATGAAGTTTATCGTGGGTAACTTACCTACAGGCAGGATTAGGCGGAGGATGATCCAGAGGCATTCATAGCTGCAATCTGCTCTACCAAAAGGGGTACAGGGGGATTTAAAGAGGCTAAAGCTAAAAATAGAATCTGACTACCAAGGGAGAAGCATGTCCACACTGACAGGAACCAGGAGTTTTCCCTCCCCACGTGGGGGTCTCATGACCATTAACCATTTGCATCAGCAAAAGGCATTCTTCCAGTTTTCATATCAGATGAAGGGAAGGGTAAAAGTTGATAGGGAACTTATCTGGCTTGGGCACATTCCTTGAGAGTAGCTGAAGCTCAGTCACAGAGAAAGGGGAGCGGGTAAGACTGCTGGCCTAAATGGAGCTGACAAAATGGAGTCTGTGTGGTTCAGCCACACCCACATTCCACTGTCCAAAGCAAGTTTTACGCTCAAGCCCAAAGTCATATTTTTGTTCCTCCCTTCTCCACTAGAATGTAAGCTCTGAGAAAGCAAGGCACTTGTCTGTTTTATGTATCTTTACCTAGAACAGTGTCAGGCATGTGACAGATGTTTTTAACCAGTCCCTTATACATTTGAATGAACTTCTGAACCAGAAGTCTATGCTGAAATTCAAACAATTGTCCTATAAAACCATCATGACAGTTGGCTTTTCAGAAATACCTCTTGCTGGAGATGGACTTGACACAAACTTTTGCTTAAATAGAGTTCCTTATTAATCATGTGCAACTACATACTACTTGTCAGCAACTGCTTTGGATATGGCCTATGAATTACAAGAGCCACCTCAAGGTCCAGAATGGCAGAGAAAGCCCATGAAAGTGGCCCTGACCAGAACAAAGACCATGCAAGGTATTTTCCACCCTGGACTTGGCAGAACCAATAAAGTTCAGAGCAGAGCCCAGCCCCAAACCCTCCTGGTATCAAATCTGATTATCCTTTAGAGAAGGGAGTGGGAGGGGGCAGAGGCAGCTACAGGGTGAGTTGCAAATGTTGGTGGGCCTCCCCTTGCACCTCTGAGGAGAATAGGTTCCACAAGAGGTTAACAATCATGGAGAGCATCTAGGAGGGTGTGAAAACCAGCAGTCTTTGGAATGAAGAGGCCCAGCTCAGCTAGTGACCACACCATGCAACTTTGGATAAGGCTGCTGACCTCTCTGTGCTTCAGTGTCCCCATATGAAACATGACACTAAAGCCCTTGCCAACCCAAAGGGCAAATCAAGAGAGATGCACTGGGTGAAACCAACCCCTCCACTGGAATCATGAATCCCCATCCAGTCTCAGAACCAGTGATTCCAAAACTTTTCAGATTAGACACCCACTCAGTGACATTCTTAATATATGCTAATATTTGTTTATAAATTATATACATGTACTTTAAACTATTAATGTTAGTGGCCTCTTGTACTTGCATTATTCATATTATCTTTGATCTATGCTTTTAGCAGTGATTTTTTTAAAGCCTTCTAGGTTTTTTGTGAGGGCTTCAGCAAAACTGAAAATAATAGTTGCTGCCACTTGTATCGTCCTTACCAAGGCACTTTTCTAAATATTTTAAAGGAATTTAATCCCTATAGCATCATCATGAGATGGGTCTTAATATTATTCCCATTAAAATGATAAAGAAATGAAAGTGGACAGAGAGTAACCCAGGGCTCATAATAGCAAAATGAGGATTCGAACCAGAACAGTCTGGCTCAAAAAGCATCAAAACACACCAGGAATGTGTCAAAAGCTTTATGTCCCAAACACTGAGCCCAGGGAAGGTGTCACCAGCAGCCTCTCCACGGTGTGAGGCTCTCTTGCACTCCCAGGGTGTGCCTTTCCCTTTACTTTGTGCAACAAGATATGGGGCTGACACACAAACAAAATAAGGACACAAAGATCAAAGTGTCACTATTTTAAGAATTTGAAAAATTCAATTATTTCAATTAAAATGGAGGTTATAGTCCTGTCTTTTCCTGCCCCACTTTGGAAGCCACTGCTCAGAAGAGGTGGGGGAGTGGGCTAACACAGCGTAGGGACCACCAGGGGGCGCCCTAAACCACCGGCCCTAAAGGGCGAGGGCCGAAGCTGTCTGCAGCTCTCAAGACCTGAACGCCTGTAACGAGGCCATCTGCCGAGTCTGCTTTCCGCATTCTCATTAGCTATCAGGCTCACCCAGTATGAAAGATGGGCCTGTAGTTCTTAGCTCCAAACCCTTCTCGGGGCTGGGCCTTGGATAGGGACCCTGGTTGTTACTCTCCACTAATAGCCGGGTAGGGCAATGACAACGAAACCCTCAGGGAGTCACAGAGCTAGAACGTACCATCAGGGAGCGTCACCTTCACCTGCTGCCTCCACATCTACCACATCCTGGATATAGGTTTTTAAACACCTTTTTTTTTTCCCTTGAATTTTATTTTACTTATTTTTTTATACAGCAGGTTCTTATTAGTTATCCATTTTATACATATTAGTGTATACATGTCAATCCCAATCTCCCAATTCATCTCAACCCCACCCCCCACCCCATGCCACTTCCCCCCCTTGGTGTCCATACGTTTGTTCTCTACATCTGTGTCTCAATTTCTGCCCTGCAAACCGGTTCCTTTGTACCGTTTTTCTAGGTTCCACATGTATGCGTTAATATACGATATTTGTTTTTCTCTTTCTGACTTACTTCACTCTGTATGACAGTCTCTAGATACATCCATGCCTCTACAAATACCCAATTTCATTCCTTTTTATAGCTGAGTAATATTCCATTGTTTATATGTACCACATCTTCTTCATCCATTTGTCTGTCAATGGGCATTTAGGTTGCTTCCATGTCCTGGTTATTGTAAATAGTGCTGCAATGAACACGGGTGCATGTGTCTTTTTGAGTTACAGTTTTCTCTGGGTATATGCCCAGTAGTGGGATTTCTGGGTCATATGGTAATTCTATTTTTAGCTTTTAAAGGAAACTCCATACTGTTCTCCATAGTGGCTGTAGCAATTTACATTCCCACCAACAGTGCAGAAGGGTTCCCTTTTCTCCACACCCACTCCAGCATTTGTTGTTTGCAGATTTTCTGATGATGTCCATTCTAACTGGTGTGAGGTGATACCTCATTGTAGTTTTGATTTGCTTTTCTCTAATAATTAGTGATGTTGAGCAGTTTTTCATGTGCTTCTTGGCCATCTGTATGTCTTCTTTGGAGAAATGTCTATTTAGGTCTTCTGCCCATTTTTGGATTGGGTTGTTTTTTTTTTAAATATTGAGCTGCATGAGCTGTTTATATATTTTGGAGATTAATCCTTTTTCCATTGATTTGTTTGCAAATATTTTCTCCCATTCTGAGGGTTGTTTTTTCATCTTGTTCGTGGTTTCCTTTGCTGTGCAAAAACTTTTAAGTTTCATTAGGTCCCATTTGTTTATTTTTGTTTTTATTTCCATTACTCTAGGAAGTGGATCAAAAAAGATCTTGCTGTGATTTATGTCAAAGAGTGTTTCTCGGGCTTCCCTGGTGGCGCAGTGGTTAAGAATCTGCCTGCCAATGCAGGGGACATGGGTTCGAGCCCTGGTCTGGGAAGATCCCACATGCCGCGGAGCAACTAAGTCCGTGAGCCACAACTACTGAGCCTGCGCGTCTGGAGCCTGTGCTCCACAAAGGGAGAGGCCGTGACAGTGAGAGGCCCGCGCACCGCGATGAAGAGTGGCCCCCGCTCGCCTTAACTGGAGAAAGCCCTGGCACAGAAACGAAGACCCAACACAGCCAAAAGTAAATAAATAAGTTAAAAAAAAAAAAAAAAAAGAGTGTTTCTCCTGTGTTTTCCTCTAAGAGTTTTATAGTGTCCAGTCTTACATTTAGGTCTCTAATCCATTTTGAGTTTATTTTTGTGTATGGTGTTAGGGAGTGTTCTAATTTCATTCTTTTACATGTAGCTGTCCAGTTTTCCCAGCACCACTTATTGAAGAGACTGTCTTTTCTCCACTGTATATCCTTGACTCCTTTGTCATATATTAGTTGACCATAAGTGCGTGGGTTTATCTCTGGGCTTTCTATCCTGTTCCATTGATATATATTTCTGTTTTTGTGCTGGTACCATATTATCTTGATTACTGTAGCTTTGTAGTATAGTCTGAAGTCAGGGAGTCTGATTCCTCCAGCCCTGTTTTTTCCTCTCAAGACTGCTTTGGCTATTAGGGGTCTTTGGTGTTTCCATATAAATTTTAAGATTTTTTGTTCTAGTTCTGTAAAAAATGCCATTGCTAGTTTGAGAGGGATTGCTTTGAATCTGTAGGCTGCTTTGGGTAGTATAATCATTTTCACAATGTTGATTCTTCCAGTCCAAGAACATGGTATATCTCTCCATCTGTTGGTAACATCTTTAATTTCCTTCATCAGTGTCTTATAGATTTCTGCATAGAGGTCTTTTGTCTCCCTAGGTAGGCTTATTCCTAGGTATTTTATTCTTTTTGTTGCAATGGTAAATGGGAGTGTTTCCTTAATTTCTCTTTCAGATTTTTCATATTAGTGTATAGGGATGCAAGAGATCTCTGTGCATTAATTTTGTATCCTGCAACTTTACCAGATTCATTGATTAGCTCTAGTAGTTTTCTGGTGGCATCTTTAGGATTCTCTATGTATAGTATCATGTCATCTGCAAACAGTGACAGTTTTACTTCTTCTTTTCCCATTTGTATTCCTTTTATTTCTTTTTCTTCTCTGATTGCCGTATGCTAATAATAATAATAGTGGTGAGAGTGGACATCCTTGTCTTGTTCCTGATCTTAGAGGAAATGCTTTCAGTTTTTCACCATTGAGAATGATGTTTGCTGTGGGTTTGTCGGATATGGCCTTTATTATGTTGAGGTAGGTTCCCTCTGTGCCCACTTTCTGGAGAGTTTTTATCAAAAATGAGTGTTGAATTTTGTCAAAAGCATTTTCCGCATCTATTGAGATGATCATAAGGTTTTTCTTCTTCAATTTGTTAATATGGTGTATCACATTGACTGATTTGTGTATTTTGAAGAATCTTTGCATCCCTGGGGTAAATCCCACTTGATCATGGTGTATGATCCTTTTAACGTGTTGTTGGGTTTTGTTTGCTAGTATTTTGTTGAGGATTTTTGCATCTATATTCATCAGTGATATTGGTCTGTAATTTTCTTTTTTTTTTTTTTTTTTTTTTGGTGGTACACGGGCCTCTCACTGTTGTGGCCTCTCCCGTTGCGGAGCACAGGCTCCAGACGCACAGGCTCAGTGGCCATGGCTCACAGGCCCAGCCGCTCCGCGGCATGTGGGATCCTCCCGGACCGGGGCACAAACCCATATCCCCTGCATCGGCAGGCAGATTCTCAACAACTGCGCCACCAGGGAAGCCCTGTAATTTTCTTTTTTTGTAGTCTCTTTGTCTGCTTTTGATATCAGAGTACTGGTGGCCTTGTAGAATGAGTTTGGGAGTGTTTCTTGCTCTGCAATTTTTTGGAAGAGTTTGAGAAGGATTGGTGTTAGTGCTTCTCTAAATGTTTGATAGAATTCACCTGTGAAGCCATCTGATCCTGGGCTTTTGTTTGTTGGAATATTTTAAATCACAGTTTCAATTTCATTACTTGTGATTGGTCTGTTCATATTTTTTATTTCTTCCTGGTTAAGTCTTGGAAGGTTATACCTTTCTAAGAATTTGTCCATTTCTTCCACATTGTCCATTTTATTGGCATAGACTTGCTGGTAGTTGTCTCTTAATGCTTTGTATTTCTGCAGTGTCTGTTGTAACTTCTCCTTTTACATTTCTAATTTTATTTATTTGAGCCCTCTCCCTCTTTTTCTTGATGAGTCTAGCTAATGGTTTATCAATTTTGTTTATCTTCTCAAAGAATCAGCTTTTAATTTTATTGATCTTTGCTACTGTTTTCTTTGTTTCCATTTCATTTATTTCTGCTCTGATCTTTATGATTTCTTTCCTTCTACTAACTTTGGGTTTTGTTTGTTCTTCTTTCTCTAGTTCCTTTAGGTGTAAGGTTAGATTGTTAATTTGAGATGTTTATTGTTTCTGGAGGTAGGATTGTATTGCTCTAAACTTCCCTCTTAGAACTGCTTTTGGTGCATCCCATAGGTTTTGGATCATCATGTTTTTATTGTCATTTGTTTCTAGGTGCTTTTTGATTTCCTCTTTGATTTCTTCAGTGATCTCTTGGTTATTTAATAACGTATTGTTTAGCCTCCATGTGTGTGTGTTTTTTACGTTTTTTTCCCTGTAATTGATTTCTAATCTCATAGTGTTGTGGTCAGAAAAGATGCTTGATATGATTTCAATTTTCTTAAGTTTACTGAGGCTTGATTTGTGACCCAAGATGTGATGTATCCTGGAGAATGTTCCATGCACACTTGAGAAGAGGGTGTAATCTGCTGTTTTTGGATGGAATGTCCTATAAATATTAATTAAATCTGTCTGGTCTGTTGTGTCATTTAAAGCTGGTGTTTCCTTATTAATTTTCTGTTTGGATGATCTGTCCATTGGTGGAAGTGAGGTGTTAAAGTTCCCCACTATTACTGTGTTACTGTTGATTTCCTCTTTTATAGCTGTTAGCAGTTGCTTTATATATTGAGGTGCTCCTATGTTGGGTGCATATAAATTTATAATTGTTATATCTTCTTCTTGGATTGATCCATTGATCATTATGTAGTGTCCTTCCTTGTCTCTTGTAACATTCTTTATTTTAAAGTCTATTTTATCTGATATGAGTATTGCTACTCCGTCTTTCTTTTTCTTTTTTTTTTTTTTTTGTGGTATGCAGGCCTCTCACTGTCGTAGCCTCTCCCATTGCGGAGCACAGGTTCTGGACGCGCAGGCTCAGTGACCATGGCTCACGGGCCCAGCCACTCTGCAGCATGTGGGATCTTCCCAGACCGGGGCACAAACTCGTGACCCCTGCATCGGCAGGAGGACTCTCAACCACTGCACCACCAGGGAAGCTCCCATCTTTCTTTTGATTTCCATTTGTATGGAATATCTTTTTCCATCCCCTCACTTTCAGTCTGTGTCCCTAGGTCTGAAGTGAGTCTCTTGTAGACAGCATATACATGGGTCTTGTTTTGGTATCTGTTCAGCGAGCCTGTGTCTTTTGGTTGGAGCATTTAATCCATTCAAGTTTAAGGTAATTATTGATATATATGTTCCTGTTACCATTTTCTTAATTGTTTTGGGTTTGTTTTTGTAGGTCCTTTTCTTCTCTTGTTTTTCTCACTTATAGAAGTTCCTTTAGCATTTGTTGTAGAGTTGGTTTGGTGGTGCTGAATTCTCTTACCTTTTGCTTGTCTGTAAAGCTTTTCATTTCTCCATCGAATCTGAATGAGATCCTTGCCAGGTAGAGTAATCTTGGTTGTAGGTTCTTCCTTTTCATCACTTTAAATATGTCATGCCACTCCCCTCTGTTTTGTAGAGTTTCTGCTGAGAAATCAGCTGTTAACCTTATGAGTTCCCTTGTATATTATTCGTTGCTTTTCCCTTGCTGTTTTCAATAATTTTTCTTTGTCTTAATTTTTGCCCATTTGATTACTATACACCTTGGTGTGTTTCTCCTGGGGTTTACCCTGTATGGGACTCTGTGCTTCCTGGACTTAGGTGGCTATTTCCTTTCCCGTGTTAGGGAAGTTTTCGACTATAATCTCTTCAAATATTTTCTCGTGTCCTTTCTCTCTCTCTTCTCCTTCTGGGACCCCTGTAATGTGAATGTTGTTGCGATTAATGTTGTCCCAGAGGTCTCTCAGGCTGTCTTCATTTCTTTTCATTCTTTTTCCCTATTTTGTTCTGCAGCAGTGAATTCCACCATTCTCTCTTCCAGGTCACTTATCCGTTCTTCTGCCTCAGTTATTCTGCTATTGATTCCTTCTAGTGTATTTTTCATTTCAGTTATTGTATTGTTCATCTCTGTTTGTTCTTTAATTCTTCTAGGTCTTTGTTAAATATTTCTTGCATCTTCTCAATCTTAGACTCCATTCTTTTTCTGAGGTCCTGGATCATCTTCACGATCAGTATTCTGAATTCTTTTTCTGGAAGTTTTCCTATCTCCACTTCATTTAGTGGTTTTTCTGGGCTTTTATCTTGTTCCTTCATCTGGTACATAGCCCTCTGGCTTTTCATCTTGTCTACCTTTCTGTGAATGTGGTTTTTGTTCTACAGGCTGCAGGATTGTAGTTCTTCTTGCTTCTGCTGTCTGTCCTCTGGTGGATGAGGCTATTCTATAAAGACCTTCTTTCATGATTTCAGAGTGAAGCATCTGTCAGGACATTCTGCTTTTAAAAAAACTTTAACCCACACACTCACACATCATCCAAACCTCTGAGGTTAGCATGAATGGCTTTTTTGCTTTGGGACTGCGTTTGATCACCCTAACCTTGACTCTCCAAGGTGTCCTCTCAGGCTGGGCAGGTGCGGAATGTGGAAGCGGTGAGGCAGATTGTGAGGTAGAGCAGGGGGCTAGCAAGCAAAGCTTCATCTGCTGCTCCCCATCGCTCACATTACCACAGGAAACAGCGCTTTCATTACCACCTGAACCATATATCCCTCCCAGACCTCCCCCACAACACACAGACCCCCAACCTGGGAAAAATTGTCTTCCAGGAGACCGGTCCCTGGGGACTGCTGAGGAAAGAGCTCTGACAGGTCCACTCCCCCTAGGCCCAGGGATTAAGAGTGTTACTCACCTCAGCATTACCTGCATCTTGTATTCCTTTCCACCGAGGGGAGGGCAATGCCAAATCCCAGAAAATACCTTGGGTGATTTGCAGCATTAGAAGTCAGGGCTTCATGCTCATGCAAATAGAAAAGACCATTCATTAGTTCATTCAGTGCAACAGAGAAGGATGTCTTGACCATGAGGAATACAGAAGTGAAGGAGACTGAAGACAGCTCTGTATTCCGGGAGCTTCCATTTTAGAGGGGGAGACAGACAACATACTATGGCGAGCTGCGTCTGACCAGCAGAATAACAGTCGCCACACGCTAGATTCTTCTCGTATCACACTTTATTGGAGTACAGCTTGGTTAGAGAAAGATGGAAGGAAGACCCCGCAGCCTTAACGGCAGCTGCCTATATAAGGTTCGGGGTACTGTGCAAGTCTCTGACTGGTTCATATCGAAAGCATAGCTACACGTCGCCTTCGGACTGGTTACTGCTCTAAAACCTTGTTAGCATATCTCAACGCATGCGCACTGGCTACAGGATGGATGACTCAGCTTTTTCTATCCTGCTTTGCGGCAACGCTTTGCCGCGCCCCACAACATACAAATAAAGAAGAAATGTTCTACAGAGCTGAGTGAAGTTGATGAAACAGACAGATAACAAGGCACTGAGGAAAGGTTGTTTCTTGATTTGGGATATTGTTACATGGATGTATATATTTGTCAAAACTCTCTAAGCTGTACATTTAAGATAGGTACATTTCATTGTATGCAGATTTTATCTTAATTAAAAAAACCTTTCTTAAATAATGAAAAGAGTGACTGGAAAAGGAAGACATTACTAGGGTGATCAGGATGGCCTCTTTGCAGGGGGACATCTAAGCTGAGACTTGAAAATGAGAATGAGCTAGAATGAGAATGAGCTAGTTAGCCATGGTAACTATGCAGCCAAGAAGAAACCCAGGAAGAGAAACCCATGTGTTCAAATGGCCCAAGTTGAGAATGTGTTGGTGACATGAGAAGGAAAGTGTGAGCAAGGGGAGAAGGAGGGCAGGTGTGTGAGATGAGTTTAAGGAGGTAGCCAAGGGCTGGTTATGAGGGCCTTGAAGACTGTGTAGGAGTTCATTGTAAGTGCAGTTGGAAGCCAGTGTGGGACAGGTTAGAGGAAAGAGAGCTCCCAAGCCTGATGGGCCCCAGGGCCATCTCCAGGCAGAGTCTAAGGAAGAGGGAGGAGGAAGCAGCCAAGCCGAGAAGCTACCTGAGAATTAATGGTAGGAGTGGCCTGGACAGCAGGTAGGCATCTGGGGTCCAAGTTGTCCAGGGTGGGCATTGTGGCCACAGGTGGAAAATACAGCAGGAAACAGGCAGGACCTAGACAAGTCAGAAAGATCCGGGTTCACTTGGAGGGCTCCAAGGCCTGGATTGTTCCACAAGTGGACACCAATGTATGCCCCCGGAAATGAGCCCCAGGAACAATTGAAAAAAGAGTCAGAAGAAAAGGGACAAGGCTGAATGTCACAGCAGGAAGGGCACTGCCCAACAACTGGCCTGAGCTCCCTATATGCCCCCTCCTAAGAGTCCATAAGCCATCTTGTGGACACAGCCTAGGAAGTCCAGTGTTCCAGGAAACAGAAGCCTGGCTGGTCCCTGTGGTGCATAAATTAGTCCCCGAGTCTGCAGAGCAAAGGGTTTCTCTAATGTGGTCAGGTGGCAGAAAACTCAGCAGTGTGTCCCCAAAATGCCTGCAGTTATTATTTCTGTCTGGCAGATACCTTTGGGTTGTCAGCTGAGTTCTCTGAGGAGAATGAAGGAAATCACCTCAAAGTTGCCCCCAAACACCTAAATGACCTGGACTCCTTAGAGAAAGAAAACCTAAGCTGAATATCTGAGACGGGGCCATCTGTTGTCATCTGAGAATGGAGGCAACCTCACCAAGGTGAAACAAGTTGGAGCTAATTGCTTGGGCAGGAGCAAGAAAATAGAGGGGCAATTTCAACATGTCATGCAGGCTTGCAAAGAGAAGGTCTCCTCCCCTGGGACACACAGTCTTTCCAGAGATGAAAACACCCTCTTTCTCATCTCTCTGTGTCTGGGGTCTTAATTGATTCCAGTGTTAAATGAATGACAGAGGAAAAGAACCAAAGCTTCCTCAGTTCACTAATTGCTTTGGGAATTATCCATAATTTTATGGTGGCCTTGAGATGGCCTAGAAGAAGGGAATGAGCTTTGAGAAGTGTGGGTGCTGGGAGCTGGGGGTCTGGGGTCAGCCTTGCCTTGGCCTTGTTTCTCTCATCTTTGTTTTTCATGGCTGGGCAGTGTTCCAGGCTTCAAATTTATGCATTTTCTTGTCTGCTAAACAGGGTCATACAACCGACTGTGGGCATCATTTTTGTCTAACTTCAATTTTCCCAAAGTAGTCCAGGCTTTCCATAGTGTAGTAGGTTGAAAATTCCCCCCAAAATATAAAGTCCTGATCCCTGGAACCTATAAATGTTATCTTATATGGAAAAAAGGTCTTTGCAAATGTGGTTAAGTTAAGGATTTTGAAAGGGGGAAATTATGGTGGAATATTTATGTGGGCCCTAGATAAATTTCTGGAATGGAGGAGAAAGGCTTTTCTATTTAGGTCATCCAGGAAATTGCAAGATGAAGAAATGCAGAAACAAGTTTACAAAAGTGTAGAATAGCTTAAATATTTACATCTAACAAATTGTCACTCTTTTCTTTCTTTACCTTGAGAATAGGAAGCATGTATTTCTTTTTTTATTGGAGTATAATTGCTTTACAATGTTGTGTTAGTTTCTGCTGTACAGTGAACTGAATCAGCTATATGTATACATATATCCCTACAACAACTTCATGTAGCAGACATTGTCTGTATTGCCTGCTATTTCTGTGTACATACACCTGACCACTAACAGCCAGCACCTGTGTCCCTTGGCCACCAGAGTCTGTTCTGCCTGTGTACACTGCAAGCCAGATATGCTGGGGAATTAATGGCTCCCCCCTCTCCCAAGAGCAGCCCCTTACCAATGCTTGATGAAAGTTGGTGTATAAATACCCCAGCTCTCTCACCCTTCAGTGGTAGAACTCTGAGGTGTGCTCTACCCTGGCTCCCAGAGGTCTTCAGTGGGATTGAGCTGTAGTTGCCCATGGTGGTAACTTAATTGATAACGTACCCTATATTGGCTTCCTTCCCTTCCCCACTCCACTTCCAGTCTTTCTTGGAATCACCTCCCAAATAAACTTCTAGTCCTCAAATCAAGGACTTAGAGTCGCCTTCTGGAGGAACCCAAACTAAGACACTAATTGTATATCATCTAGTGATAAGGTTAAAAGCATATATTTAAGTCCTTTCATTAATTTGAACATGAGCCAAATGGCCCTGCTGGTCCTGATGGAAGCTCCAGATAGGCAGGAGGTAGAGAATTAACTCTGGGTGTGACAGGTCAAAGTTGACCCAAGCCATTGGTTTGAAGATGCTAGAATGTGTAACCAGTATGGAAAGAGTCACTGGTGTGAAAAGGACCACATGGGCCTCTGGTCAGTCATGTAGCCAGATGCCTACAAGCATCTTTCTACAGATGCCTCTTGTAGAGAAGAGGGACTCCCCTGCTCAGGCCTCAGGAGAGAATGATGTTCTGCTTCCTCCCCACCTTCCAGGGCCCTAGGGCACCCAGGTGCCTAGCTGAGTGGGATGGGTTGTATCCTATTGGATAAGGGCTTGCGTTTTAACCATCACAGCTGGAATGCTGGAGATGCAGGTGCAATGATGGTGGCAATGGGATGAATCATAACTTTATTCCAAGGAGGAGGTGAGTCATTGGGACTGGGGTAATCAGAGTCTGAAGAGGCCATCCATAAAGTGTCTGTTCCATTGCCTGTTAGGGTTTAGGATTGCTGACTCATTAATGTCAAGTTTATTAGAGTTCTTAACATTAATGTCACTGAGACTGGAAAAGTCAGGTTCATTAGATCTAGGCTCCACTGAAACTGTTTCAGGTTAATTTGGGTTTGGGATAATTTTGGTTCAATTAGAATTGTTTAGGGAATCTGGAATTTAAGTGTTCTTAGGATTTCTTGGATTTTTTATGGTCTTTTGGACTGAAAGGGTTTAGAGTCATTTAAAGCAAAATTGGATTTTTAAGGTGCTTTAGGGAGGTGTAAGGTTTAAAATCTTTTACAGTCTATTGTGATCCCTAGGGTCATGTAGAGCTGTTTGAGTTAGTTTAGGGTCACATGGGATAATTTGGGGCTTAGGATTTTAAGCATCATTTAAGAAACCTGAAGATGTTTAGTGCTGCTTAGGATTTAGGGTCTAGTTTTGTTTAGGATCTTTGAAGACATTTTAGAATGTAGGGTTGTTTTAGTTTTCTTAGGATCCTTTGGGGCCATCCAGGTTTATGTGATGTCTATCCTTGTTGTTCAGAGAGTGATTTGTGAACCAGCAACAATGGCATCCCCTGAGAATTTGATAGTAAGGCAGGGTCTCAAGCCCCACCTCAGATCTACAGAATCAACATCTTAACAAGATTCCCCCAAGAAGGCCTCTCTTCTAGGATAGTGCAGGGTCATTTGGGATCATTTACAGTCATTAGAGCTTTAGGGATTTTAGACACATTAGCCATTGGGTCATTGAAATTATTGGATTCTTTAAAGTCCTTAGAATTAGGGTCATTTTCATCATTCTTAGAATTAGGGTCATTTTCATCATTCAGGACATTTTATATATTTAGAGTTAGGATCATTTAGGAGTCAAAATATTGAAGGTCTTCTAGAGATTTCCAGTGTTTAGCTTCTACTTGGATTGCTTAGAGTTTTTTTGTGTGTGGTATGCGGGCCTCTCACTGCTGCGGCCTCTCCCGTTGCGGAGCACAGGCTCCGGACGCGCAGGCTCAGCGGCCATGCCTCACGGGCCCAGCCGCTCCGCGGCATGTGGGATCTTCCCGGACCTGGGCACGACCCCGTGTCCCCTGAATTGGCAGGCGGATTCTCAACCACTGCGCCACCAGGGAAGCCCCTGCTTAGAGTTTTTGAAGGATGTTTTATATCATTTGGCATCATTTAAAGTCATTGACATTCACTTAGGGTTTAAGTCATTTTGAGTAATTTATGCCTCTTCACGATCTTCAAGATTATTTGAAGTCTTAGGCCATTTCAGGTATTTAGGATCACTAAGGGTTTTGGATCATTTGCAGTAATTTATGGTCCATTTGCAGTGATTCGTGGCCCATCAGATAGTTTAGGATGATCTAAAGTCATTTTAGGGAGTTCCCTAGTGGCCTAGTGGTTAGAATTCCAGGCTTTCACTGCCATGGCTGTGAGGCACAGTCAAAAAAGAAAAGAAAAGAAAAGTCATTTTAAGAGGGATTATAGTGATTGTGATAAAGAATTTGGGTCAAGACCTTGAGGTTGTTAGCTTTGGTGGTCTTCGCATTTTGAGGTCTTTGTGTTTGGGGTACATCTGGATATTCATTTGTTCATTGCACAAATATTATCAAGGTGCCTACCAAGAGTCATGTCCTACTCTGGGTGTTGAGGTTACCCTCATAGAGTTTGGGTTCTAGTGGAGAAAATAAATAAATCAACGATGCCACCTGAAGTTCAAAACCACTGGCATGGGATTTACAAGGATCTTCAGGATCCTCGAGTTTTTCTAGGGTGGGGAGATTCTAAGGGCATTTTAGGATCACTTAGGATCATTTGAGTTATTTTAGTATTATTTATTGTTGGAAGAGTGTGCATATCTTTTTAGGGTGCTGGTAGATATCTGATTAAATTTATCAATTTAATAAATTTATCAATTTATTAAATTGATAAATAAATTATAAATTTATTTGATAATTATCTGAGTCTCTCCAGGAAGAATCTTCAATGCCACTATCCCCAGACATCATCTTCCCTAAAGCCCTTGGGAAAAGTGCTTTGTGGGAATGTAGGTCAAACCTCCTGGCTCAGACCTCCAGGTGCATGTGACAGGATCGGGAAATAGGGAGTGTCCTAGAGTAGGGTGAAGCACACATTTATCCAGAATCTACCATAAAAGGCTTTGATTAGCCAAGCAGGCCTTGCTTCTGGTACCCAATTCTTAATAAAGAGAACTTCAGATGGTAAGAAACTGAAAGCAGAGCAATCTGATGGTATATTCTGGCGAACCTCAGGTTTCCAGAATTTATGATAGGCATCTTTTTTCTCCTTTTGAAAGCTTTTGCTTGTCCAGTTCCTGAAAGGAGCATTGAGGGTACAATTAGAAAGTGAGTTTGATGTCCAGGGTGACTGAGACTAAACACAGGGAGCTCCCGAGTTTCTCACATGGAGACTCCAAGTCCTTAGAACTATGGATGTGATCTGACCATTCTTGTGTCTGTATGTGTGTGTGTGTGTGTGTGTGTGGTACATGTACATTGCACACACACACACATATGGTTTTGGCATATAGAGACTGCATTTCAGTTGCACAATGGGCCTCGTGTTACAATGGGATTTTGAAGTCTTCTGCTTGGAGAAAACTGACAGTGGCAGGGAGATGAAGGCCTAGCTGGCTTTAATCCTCTGGCCGTTGTTTTCATTTTTTTGTGTGTTTTTACAGGTACATGTGCTTTTGGACACATTAAACAGGAAATTTTAATCCAAAAGCCAATGTAGGGAATTCCCTGGCAGTCCAGTAGTTAGGACTCTGAGCTTCCACTACAGGGGGTACAGGTTCCATCCTTGGTGGGAGAACAGAGATCCCCAAGCCACGTGCCCTCAAAAAAAAACCCAAAAAAGCCAATGTAATAGAAACATAAAGAAAACATAATCTCACCACTGCAAGGTAACTTTTTTCATAGGCTTTTATATATAGGCCTGCAATCATACTGAAGATGCAATTTTATTCACTTTATGTAATATTTTCCAATGTTTCTAAATAAATTTATAATTATACCTTTAATGGCTGAATAATACACATGTTTATGGTTTTTATTTTACCTGTAGCATTATCACAGAAGGAAAGAAGAAAGAAAGAAAAAGTCCTACTTGGCTTTGGCTTTTTTTGGATTGAGGTATACCTACTTGGCTTTTTATTGGGATTACTTAGATGAATTTGAAGAGAGTTGCTATCTTTCCAATTCATAAATGAAGTATATCTTTCCATTTTAAAATTTTATTTTCTGATCTTTTATTGCTGATACATAGAAATAAAATTAATTTGTATATAGTCACTTTGTTTTAACAACCTTGTAAAATCAATTTATTATTGCTAATAATTTCTCTCTTGGGCTTCCCTGGTGGCACAGTGGTTGAGAGTCCACCTGCCGATGCAGGGACATGGGTTCGTGACCCCGTCCGGGAGGATCCCACATGCCATGGAGCGGCTGGGCCCGTGAGCCATGGCTGCTGGGCCTGCGCGTCCGGAGCCTGTGCTCCGCAACGGGAGAGGCCACAACAGTGAGAGGACCGCATACCACACACACACACACACACACACACACACACACAAATAATAATAATAATAATAATTTCTCTCTAGATTATTATGACCACTTTAAATTCAACTTTTATTTGTTGGTTTCTTTTAATGGGTCATGGATGTTGTAGTTTGCTCTTTTTGCTTAGTTAACTTAAGGGTTTTGGCCAAACTACTTGTGTTAATTTTTGTGACGACTCATGTTATTGCCAAAATTTGGTGAAGGAACTTTTAAAGTTAAACAATACATTACATTTCTGTAAGTATGTCCCTTGCCTTTAAAAATCTTTCTTTGGGGTCATTTTGGATTCCAGGCTTTTTATGGCCCCAGACATTCAATATTGGCTATATGTGGGAGTTCTCATCAACAGTTTGTTCCTGAAATTACACTCCAGACATCTCTGAGACATAATTATTCCCATTAGTAAGACAACCCACGCTGTCCTGTTCCTTCTGATCCAAGCTTTGGCACAAGCTACCCTCCGGGAGCCCAGGTTTCTCTCAGTGGAGGATATTTTAATAGACCCAAATCTGGGTGCTGCTGATCCCTTAGATGGTTCTGCAGACACGGGTAGTGGGACATTCAAAGTCACAAGTTAGTGCTAATGTGTCCAGTTTTAAAACTCCAAAAGAAAAATTGATTTTGCTCTAATGCAAGAACATTTAAATCAGCCTTATCAAAACAGTGACATATAAAATATCCATATTATATTCTGCCTTCCACCAAAACATGGGTTTAGATTTCAGTTCTAGCCTAAAGTTTAAACTTAACATTGAAATTCCAACTTACAGCTTTTCTTACAAATCTCACATATTAAGATTGTGATGGGCTTCCCTGGTTGTGCAGTGGTTAAGGCACTGCATTGCAGTGCCTGCCAATGCAGGGGACACAGGATCGAGCCCTGGTCTGGGAAGATCCCACATGCCGCGGAGCAACTAAGCCCGTGAGCCACAACTACTGAGCCTGCGCGTCTGAAGCCTGTGCTCCGTAACAAGAGAGGCTGCGACAGTGAGAGGCCTGCGCACCGTGATGAAGTGACCCCAGCTCGCTGCAACTGCAGAAAGCCCTCGCACAGAAACGAAGACCCAAAAGAGCCCAAAATTAATTAATTAATTAATTTTTAAAAATTGTGATAAGCTGCTTTTTGGCCAATGCATAGATTGACCATATATATCATCTACAATAGGACATTTTGAGAGCAAAAGTGGGTGCTATTGATAATTACACTAGAGCAACGGACATAAATTGGAATTGTCCTGAGCAAACCAGGACTTACAGCCCCTACCAATGAGTCCATAGTTTTAAAACTTCTAAACTTATGTACTTATAAAGTATATATTTATAAGGTATTATTTCTATAAAGTTAATTTACATAGTTATTGTTATATAATTACATACTTAAATAATAAGTAATCATTTTTATTTTGTTGCATTTTTTTTTCCTCCCCTGCATTCCCCCCACCTCCTATTTTGCTTGGTTTTATTTATTTATTTATTTATTTGCGGTATGCAGGCCTCTCACTGTTGTGGCCTCTCCCGTTGTGGAGCACAGGCTCCGGAAGCGCAGGCTCAGCGGCCATGGCTCACGGGCCCAGCCGCTCCGCAGCATGTGGGATCTTCCCGGACCTGGGCACAAACCCGTGTCCCCTGAATCGGCAGGCAGACTCTCAACCACTGCGCCACCAGGGAAGCCCTTGCTTGGTTTTAAAATGAAAAGAGCAATGTCAATTTTACCCAAGTTCAATTTTCAGTAGGTTTGCTTGCATCTAAGCATTCCAGCAAAACCTACTCAAATATATTCAGAACTTTACAGTAAAGTCTGGTGCTCACAGCAAACTCCATTCAGTAAGAGCTTCATTACCTAAAATGGATACCAATAAATTATTTCATAAAATCTGTTTTCATAAAGCAAGACAAAAACTGCCAACTCTTTTGGCTGAAGCTATTAGTATTTGTTGGGTGACTTCAGGAACTCATAAATTCTATAAAGTTTACTGCCTGATTTGGGGTCTTGGTGGGGCCCCAAACAGACCATTTATCTTTTGTTTATGTTGCCTACATCCACATACTGTACAGTACAAAAACCTCACTGCCTTGGAAGTGTTACCTGTCTGCTCATCTATTTCACTCAGTTTAGTTAATTCAGTGCCTAAAAAGCTCCTGCTTGGAGTGAAAACTCTAAATGTAAGAAATCAAAACAACAATTAGGGCTTCCCTGGTGGCTCAGTGGTTGAGAATCCATCTGCTTATACAGGCGACACGGGTTCGTGTCCCCGTCTGGGAAGATCCCACATACTGCGCAGCGGCTGAGCCCGGTGAGCCACGACCGCTGAGCCTGCGCATCCGGAGCCTGTGTTCCGCAACGTCTCTCTTTTTAAATACCTATAAGCATTGTTTGGCAGCATTGATAAAAATCTTGTCTTGGTTGCTCCCTTTTTCTAGAGGCCAAATTATGTTGGTCACTCTTTATGCTCTATGGCCAGATTTCCTAGAAAAACAACTGTCAATCACATATTTAAATGTTATGAACCAGCCACACAACTTCTCTCTGTGTTAGAGTTCTCCAGAGAAACAGAACCAACAGGATGGAGAGAGATGATACATAGATAGATAGATAGATGATAGATAGATAGATAGACAGGGATCTACTTTAAGGAATTGGCTCATGCAATTGTGAGAGCTGGGAAGTCCAAAATCTGAAGGGTAGGCTGGCCATCTGGAGGCCCAGAGAAGAGCCAATGTTGCAGCTGAAATCCAAAGGCAGACTGGAGGCAGAATTCCCTCTCCCTCAGGTGAGTCAGTGTTTTCCTGTTACAGCCTTCAAGTGATTGGATGAGGCCCACTCACATTATGGAGGGTAATTTGCTTTACTCAAAAGTCTATTGATTTAAATGCTACTCTCATCTAAAAATACCATCACAGCAACACCCAGACTAGTGTTTGACCAAATATCTGGGTACCATGACCTAGCCAAGTTTCACATAAAATTAACCATCACACTTGCCTCACACGTGGAACTTGGGCTCTAGTCTAAAGGTCTTAGGCTTGGCAACTCCTGGGGGGCTGTGCCTCCAACAGAGGCAAGCCCAGGTCCCCAAACACTGACAGTGGCTTGGCCATTTTACAGATGAGGAAACCAAGTCCTAGAAAAAGGTTCAGTGAATTAGCCCCAACAAGCCAAGGGTAGAGTTAGGACAAAAACCCAGCCTCACTGAATAGCTGTCCCCAGCTGTTTCTACAATTCTTGGCTCCACCAGGGCCTGAACTCAAGATTCATAGGTAATATTCTCATTTCACTTCCTTTTTGGAACATTAGAACCCAGTCTGAGGGCAGTCAAACCATAAACTCTGAAAAGAAAATCAAAGCATCTCCTGGATGTACCTTCACTTTCCCATCCCCAACCCTCCTGTAATGCAACACACACACACACACCTGTCCACCCGGGATTTCTCTTTGAAAGTGCTTTATTCAACAAGATCTAAGTCAGGTGCTTTAAAACATATCAAAATGTTACAGAAATTCACAGCTCCCTGCTGAGGACTTAACAAGTTACATTAAGATACCTAAACACATCAGTTTATAACTTCAGAACCAAAACTTCAGAACGAGGTCATGTACCATTGCTCAAAAAGCAAGTTATGATTAAGAAAAAAAGATACTTCACAAAGCTAAATCAAGTGAGGAAACCCTTAAGAAACACTAGCAGTAACACACCAGGAACCATCAGCCTGGGAAACAGGTCTGCGATCGCCAGGGAGACTCCACAGGAAAACTGAGGCTCTCCTTTCACAGCTTGTCCATGTCTGGTGCCTGGCTATAACACAGGGGGTGCTGTGACCTCCCATGACAGGGTAAACACTGTCAATTCCCTCTGAAAGAAGGGGTGCCACATTTGTCTTTTTTACCTCTCTAGGAGATCATTCTTCATCCCATCTGCCTCCAACAAGACTTTGTGTAAAACAATTTTCATAGAGGCTTGACTCGAGAATTTGTACTGCTGCAACAGGTGTTCAAGGAGATCTCTGCCTCCTACCTTGGCCCTCACATCATGGTTTTGATGTTATGAGGCACTGGACTTCCTTTGTTCATATAGGAATTTCTCTCAGAGATGTATCTATGGCACCATGTTCTCTGTGCTACAGAGCTTTGAAATAGTTTTTTTAGAGAGTGTCTCTTTTCAAAAAAGAGAGCTTCCTGCCTTTCCCTGGTCCATTTCTCCTTCCAACCTCCTAACACTGAGATAACAGCCCAACTCCAAAGAAAAGAATTCTTGCCAAGACATGTTTGCCTCAGAGAACAGAGTTTGTTTCTTAAGTGTTTTTGTTTGTTTTGGTCTTTATATCCTAAAGTCTTATCTACAGAGATGATAAAATGTCTTTATCTGGAGGTCCCTAGGAGAGAGTATTGTTTTCTTTCTGGTAGAGAGGAGGGAAGGGTGGAAATATTTCTCCTTGAAGTCTCACACCAAAACCTCAACCTCAGGGCTCAGCATTTGTCACAGGGGTAGGTGGCTAATCTGAGATCCTCCCACCTCAACCTCAACTCACAAAGTCCACAAGTCTGGAGACCAGTGTACACATTCCTCACCAGTTTGCACAGGCAAACCTATTGTTTGTGCTTTTCAATCCCTCCCCAAGGTAACCACTCCCCCTCTCCCCACAATTTAACTCCTCATCTTCCCACTAATGTGATGACTAAGAATGTGACCTTGTGCTTAATTCTATCATCACCAGGGGGACCGGATCCCCTTCCCAACCATAAACTCAGGTTTTTCCTTCATTTGATCACCTTGTAACATAAGCCCCTGGAAAAAGACTCAGAGGTGGCTATGCCGCTTTTCACAAGTGAGGAAAAAACCTGTAAATTGGCCTTTTTGTTCTTCACACGATTTCAGGTTCATTGCACACAATTACATAAACCCACACAAATCAGTCCAGGAGTTCAAAGCTGCAAGGCCATGTGATACCAGTGAGAAAATCGAGCTCCACATCACAGCAGAGGGTCTCTATTTCAGTTGCTGCTATTTCAAAGAACCTTTCCGAAATTCCTGACTGGGTCATTAGTACGTGAGAAATGATTTCTAAACAGGGTGAGCCAAAATGGAAAAGTGCAGCCTGCATTAAGTATAATGTATCATGTAAGATGCGATTTCCCCTCAATTCCACCCCAACCCCCCATCTTTAAAAAGCCAAGTCTACCTCAGTATCACTTTCTGAGAAAGTGATCTGGCAAATCTGACATTTTGCAACACTCCCATATTTACCACTATCTTATTGCTAGTGCAAATTAAAGAGAACTTTGATAAACCAAAAATGGCTGTCCAATAAAAGTTAGCCATTAGTAATTTGCTTTGTGGAAAATTTTTTCCCTAGCCACTCAAGGAGGATTACTGGGGCCAACAAAGGCTTTAAACATTCAAAATAAAAATAACTGGAAGAAAAGTTTTCCAAGTCATTTCTCCAATGCAAAACTCAGGAAGTATGTTTGCATTCACAAAACTGCTCTTTCCCATCTGTAACAAAGGAAGCCTCTCCCCAGGCCCCCATTTTTTTCTGTGCATTTTGCAGAAGCCCACTGAGGTGTATGATTGAGGCTAAGGCCCTCCAGATTTCCAGTCCATCCGCCACAGGGCTGGTGGCGCTCCCCACAGAGGAGGTAAGCTTGCTAAGAGACCCTCAGCAAAATGCCAGGTAGCAGCATGCCATCCTTTTGAAAGTCAACAGTGAGACTACAGCTGTGAGACATCTAAAGAGGCCATGGAAACCACAGGGGCAGGTAGGGGGCAAGGGTGCCTGGGCAGGAACAGCTCTGCTGCAAAGGTCCACTGTCCTTGCAGGCACGGATCAGTGGCTCTTCTTTCCTCAACTGCCCAGCTCTCCAAACCTTCTTTGGAGAGGAGGTGGGGAACAGATGGGGAGCTTCCCTACCACAACAAGGCTCAGTGTTAGGAGCTTCTGGCCTTGCTTGATTGATCTCCACAGCCAGGCACCTGCTCCAAGCATCTATTAGTCACTCTTAAAACAGTATCAGTTGTACTGGAGCTGAGCTACCTGGCGATCTGACCAATGGGGGCCCAGAAGGACAGACTCTTCCTGCCCTTCCCCCTCCATTGGCATCTCTCTAAAGATCACCCAGGTGGCTGCTCAGAGAAGCTGAGAGAGAAGCTCCATCATATCTACACACTTTCATGGGGCAGCCCAAAAGGTATCCCTTAACCCCACACTTGGTCAGTAGCAGGACAAGTCTTCATTCTTAGAGTCCATCTCCACACTCGACGTGAGGGCAATTTGCAAAAATCCAGTGGTTGGAAAGTATTAAGCCTTGACTTTGCAAACGCAGGGCCGCAGCTCCAAGTGCAAGACCACTAGATATGAAAATGGGCTGGGCTTACAGGTACCTGTCATTCTGCAAGGTGCCTCCACATTTCTCTAAGGAGGGAAACTTCCCAGCCATACAAGACCAGGTGCCATGTACAAACCAGTGAGGCCTGTTTCATAAGATACTTCTTTCAACTCAGGGAGGCCCCAAAGAGTTGGGGTCATCAGCTTGGCATGCTGAGACAAACATCAGGCTCCCCTATCTCCTAGAGGTAGCCAGGGAGGTGGGGATGGAGGCAGAATTCATTCTTTACTGGTATCCACACAGATCATCACATTTGTCCTTGTTATTTAAAACAATCGAAGTTTCCAGTGTAAAAACCTGTGGGCTTATTGCATCTACCCCACTGATGGTTTATCTTTTTCTTTCCATCAGAACTGTCCCAAGGGCATGGTTTGTTAATTATTTTATCAACTGCCAAGGATCTCACACTTGCAGATCCTTCCTAGGGATACAGGGAGAGTATCTATTAACATAAAAATACCCCAAATGGTGAGTTTGCTGGGCCTCCTTCCCGTTCTAAACACAAGCAGACATGTATGGTTGCTTCCTGGCACTTGAGGGGAGAAATCTTTTCTTCAATCTAAAACCCCTCAGATCGGTGGCTCCTCTGATTTTTCTGCCCACAAGCAGAACATCTGCCAACCTCATAGCACCTGTGCTGGCTGCTTGGAATTGAATTGCATGTGAATATATCATGTAGGCATGTGGATGTGTACCATGTGCACACACACGTGCACACACATATTTTGGGTTCTTCTTATAATAAAAATTGAAAGTCCTCATGAGTGAAGGAAAGGAGCAGGGAAAGAAAGGTCAGGGAGTTGTCCGCTGGCTTCTCCATGGTGGTTTGGGAGCTGGAAAGGTTTGCATTTAAACGTTTCCATGGAAGGCGCCCAGCTTCCTGTGAGTCTTCTTAGGTCAACAATGCCCTCCACGGCGTCTGGATCCCCTCCTTGTGACTCAGATTGTTGCTGGGGTCTCGGCTATCTCCTCCAGCCTCTGCCGAATCATTAGCCGGAGCACGGTGTACCTGGGGACAGAACAGCTTCGGTGGAGAGCAGAAAGCAACAAATTCCTTCTTGTGACCCTCCCCCATCACTTGGGTCACCATGTGGGCCAAGTGTCCCAACCCTTTGCTTCTCTCACTGGCCCACTCTTGAACCACTTCGTTACTTGTGTTCATTTCCGCAACAGGATGAAAGGGACTGAAGAGGCTCGCTCCAAACTAATTATTTTACTATGATTAGAAAGTCTGGAGTAGAAGAATGAGAAGATGAAATAACAAGAACAGTAATAAGGATTCCTTTTGTTGAGTGCTTACTATGCTCAAGGCACTATGCATAGAGTATCATATAATCCTCACATAGGCTGGACCATATGAAATTGCCATTACTTTTACCATTTTGCGGGAGCCTACAAAAATGGCAACTTCATATGGTTCAATCTAATATCAGTATCCGCATTTTGCCAAAGATGCTATAGCAACTACCAGGCATGGAGGTCCATGGCTTGGTGGTGAGTACGGTTTTTTCATCCCTTCCCTGAATTATGGTAATTCAGATACTGGAGTGGGCACTGTTATGCAGGGCTAACGTGGCTTTGCACTGCACAGCAAAACTATTTTTAAAGTTTGGCACATAGTAAGTGTTCAATAAATGTTAACTGCTATCATATTAGTTATTATCAACAACACAGAAAATGTAGCATTGACTTTAGCGGCAAAAAAATCAATTTTTCTGCCATATCTATGAAACGTAGCTCTACTTTATGACTAAACATGACAAAAAAATAACAAAATCCTCTCCAGAACGAAGTTTTAGTACTGGACTTTTCAACCCAAATGCAATTGCGGAAGAGAAATGTTAAAAAGGGAGAAAGGATGTGAGGAAGGGATTTTAGGGTCACTCTGCTCAGACAAATTTCCACTGCCGAGACAACCTTCCTGAAATCCTTGGAACAATTTTATGTCCCACATCAAAATGAGAAGTTGAACGAGAAGCAGACTGACCAACACACTGACGTTTCAAGTCCCCACCTGAGATCTGAGATCTGGCATTGTCAATGGGAGGCCCCCTGAACACAGTCCATAAGACCCAGGCCCAGGCAGCAGCTCCTCACAGCCCCTGCAAGGTTCTTGAACAGAGACTCCACTCACCGAGGCCTCAGGAGAAACCCAGCCAGCCACCCCAGGGGCTCTGCTTACTTGCGCATCAGCTTCTTTACTTCCCGATCTTCTTCCTCTTGGAGCTTCTGAATGAAGCTTTTAAGGACAGGCATCTCAAACTTTATATACTGAGCCACCTGGGGAGGAAAAAGTAAGTCTGGGGTGCAAGACCCCTCCCAGCACTATTCTAATTTTTTTGGCATCTCTCTCATATAAGGCACAAAGCCTTGGGAAATCTATTTCTGCACTAATCTGGGATTTCCTTAAAGGCAGGAGCCAAGCCTCATTCTTCTCAAGGCTGGTATAGAGTCTATGATGAAGATCACTTCATTTACATGATAACTTTATCTCATAACTTCTCATTTTTCATCTCATGTATCCAATCCATGAGAGGTGATGTCAAACATAGAAAAGCACTTTCTCTTGTCAGGCATGCAAGGAAGACTGGAACACATAATATTCAATAAACCTCTCTGCTCTCCCCTAAGAGAAATTAAGGAACAATGGCTCAGAATGATGATTTGTGCCTCAAGGCTCAAACAGGCATCCAAATGTGAACTGCCTCCTGAGAGGCTATAAGTGTGGGGGTGGCTCCCAGGTGAGCTGAAGTTAAGCAGCCACTCTTCCTCCCTCACCAGAACCCTCACCCTGTTCTACCAACTCTTCTCTGTGGGAGAAGTATGTTTCTCCACGCTGTTAAGGGTGGGCTCAGCTATGTGACTTGCTCTGGCCAATGGAATGGGTGTGTGGATGTGATATACATTAAATCCAGGTGGGGGCTTCAAAGGAGCTTACATGGTTTCTTGCATTCCAGCCATCTGCCATGAGAAGCATACCTAGGTAGCCACTGCCTCTTGACCCTCAGTCTCTGAATAAGACATGCAATGTGGACCTGAACTGAACCTACAACCTAAAGCAGAACCACTGCTACCAGCCTGCAAAATCCAGAGCAAGTAAGTAAATGTTTACTGTTGTAAGTAACTAAGACTTGGGGAAGTTTGTTGCTATAGCAAAAGCTATAAAATCACTGCTAACTTCTTGAAGTTGCTTGGAAAAGGTTTACAGAAACTTTTCAGCCCTCTTAAGTACCCCAGAAAGCCTCAAGAAATTTATTCCTTCTATGGAAATCATTTCGTGCCTGAGCATTCTTCCAGTTAACTCCCACAGGGCACACCCTCAACCTAGCTTCTGCATTCATTTTCCTGGCCCCATGGTCATTACTGTTTCAAGAAAACCTGGTACTGAGAAATAGCAACAAAACAGGGCCTGGTCCTTGGCCAAAAAGCCAAGCTATACCCCAGTTGTAGTTTACCCAACCAAATCCCCCACCCTCCCGGGACAGACATCTGACTGAAAAGGGACTCACATCATAGGTGACTTCCTCCACCTGGTCCTTCTCCATAAGGAACACTTTGGAGACCTGCTCACATGGGCCCTGGAGGATCCGGGCAATCAGGGGGTAATCAGTGTTCTTCAGCTTCTGTTTCTCTGGAACCACACACAGCCAGAAGCAGCCCTGAGTTGCCTGAGGCCTTTCTCACCTTAAGTAGTTGTCAACTCATGGGCCCAAATGGACTAGGTACCTCAGGATATGTGGCCATACAAGTCAGGAGACTGATTTGTAAATGAACAATTCAACAGTTCAAAGCAACTGTTGCCACTCCCCTACCCCTCAACAATACTTCCATGCCTCAAGCCCTTTGGACGATGCTGCATTGGAGAATCTGGTTTTCTCTGTGCTTTGAGAAAAATCCAGTTCTTTTTTTAATAGGCAGTTAGGTTTTAGGGTTAGTTTACTGACCATATATGGCATTCCCTGGTGGACTCATCCAGCGAGCTCACCAGCCTTGGAGGCAAACAATATTTGGAAGTTTCCAAAACCCAAGCAACAAGCAAATGAGGCAGAGATTTTTTTTTTTTTTAAACTTGCTATTTTGAGTTAATTAAAAGTTTTAAGTATACTGTGTTCTTTATACTTACCACCACTGGTATGGACCACATACAAAGCAAACTCCTCCGCTGAGTTCTCAATCTGAATCAGGAAGGAGCAAAAGATACTTGCTGAAAGCATATATTTATATATCCTAACTGTGGTCGTTTCTTCTTCTTGAACACTGCAAAGCTAAATAAATGATAGGTTCTTTTGAGGGGATGGCTATTTATCTACAGCATTTAAAAGTGGTGAGGAAATGGGGCGGTAACATTATCAATAATAATAGGTAATAAGAGCTAACATTTATTGCACCATGCCAGGCCCAGTTCTAACAAACTCTACATGTTTTAACTCATCTAATACTCATGACAACCCAGTGAGAAATAAAATATTGCTTGCCATATCAGTAAACAAAGGATGTCACAGCCATCAGCGATTGCAGCCACCTTGGATGGTGAGCTGGTGAGCCCTGAGAGGACTCAGGAAAGAAACAAAGAACACCTGCCGTCTTGTAGCCATCAGACTGCAGCCACTCCCAACGGTGAGCCCTGAGGAAACTCAGGATGAGAAAACAGGATACCGGCCCCCGATAGCTAAGGTGTGTATCAAAGGAATGATTTCAGTGAGCCCAGACTCTTACATCTTTCCATATGTAGGAAAACGCTCAATTCCTTAACTTGAGATATCTGATTTTCTTTAATTAACAATAATCTTTTGACATTCAGACTACCTGCCCTTTGTGACAAATCTCCTATGTATCCTAGCTTCCCCTTCACCTCCTTGGAGCAGTTCTCTCAGGGTTACTTGAGATGCTGCCTTCTGGGCTTGAAGTCCTAAGAATATTCGCTGAATAAAATATAACTCAACTTTTAGGTTGTGCAGTTTTTTTTTCAGTTGACACCAGTAATGGGGTCCTGTTAACCTCATTTTACAGATGGTGAGGCAGAAGCACAGGGAGCTTAAGTCACTTGTCCAACTCCTCCAACCAGCAGGTGAGAGATAGAGATTCAAACTCAGAGCCTATGCTTTAAACCACTAGGACACACTGGCTTCTGTTAGAAATAAGAATACCTGGTTTCCAAAAGACTTAGAAGGGTATTGTGGAAAACATACAGAGCAACAGGACTTCAAAAACACTCATGCACTATAATTTTCACATCTATTGAAGGCTTATCAAAGTAGGTTCCCCAAATACACAGAAGTCGATATGTGCATGGAGCCCTGAACCAGTCATCAGGTCTGGGGTCCTTCTCTGGAGGCCCATAAAGCACCTGAGAGCTGGTGCTTCTCAGGCTTCAGTGGCACCAGAATCCCTGTAAGCCTTGTGGAACAGGTTTCCTGGCCTCATCTCCGAGTTTCCGCTTCAGTGGGTCTGATTTGGGGGAGAGGGAGGCCTGCGAACCTACATTTCTAACAAGCTCCCTGGTGATGCTGATGTTGTGGAGTCTAAAGAACCTAAACCCTCTCTGCCCGGTGCCCCCCACACATGGCTGTGTGTGTGGCTGTGCCCCACACTCTCCATAGCCCCCACCTCTACACTTCTGGGGGCCCCAAGGCACACATGCCACTGTCTGAGGCCAGCCAGCAGAGGGAACTTGCCTTAAATTTGTTGAGCAGCAACTTCAGGACCTGTGGAGTGGTCATGGTGCTGTTGATGCGGACATTGGTGATGGAGCCATAGGCTGGCGTGAACACCGACGTCTGTCAATAGAGGGGTCCAGCTCAGAGTGGGTGTACAGACAAGGATGGGGCACTAAAACCCAGGTGTCCTGGCCTGTTACCTGGGGTAAAGGGACAGGGACAATGGCACTCAACCTGTGCTCTCTGAGAGTCCTCTGTCCCTTACAACGTAGAAGCATTGGGCTTTGATGTCAATAAAGAGCCCTGGGCTTTGCCTAGCTCAGGAGCTCACGCCTACCCGACCGCAGGAGGCTTGAGGGATCTGAGCTTGCCAAACGGCAGCGCTGAGGAGGGAAAGAGGACCAGATAAGGGAGGCACTCCCTCCAAATAAAACACGCACAAAACCCCTTCTACTATGACTTCAACACGAGGAGGTCTGTGACCACTCTTCCATGATGAACTTGTTTCTGGGGCCAGATTCAAACCAAGCAGCAGGAATGAAGGAGAGTCAGCTAGCTTGGGGTGGGGTGGGTGATCTGAGTTCTGCAGCTCTGTTTCAGGGCAGCCCTTAACTCACAAAGAAGTCAGGCCACATAGCAACTGGAGGCACATGGTGCAGAAAGAGAGTAACAGGTGGATGTGGGGGTTTCTGATGAGGGCTGTTTGTGGGGTCATCTCACATCTCACCCAATGAAACAGGAAGAAAGGGGGCAGGGCAGAGCCATTAAAAGAATGACACAGCCATTAAGAACAGGATACCACAAAAACTGGTTAGAACCTACTAGGCCCAAGATGGCATTAGATTTGACTTCCAGCAGACCTTCACCTCATTATACACTAATTGTAATACATTAGCATCGAAATGACACACCCACAGGTGCCACGTGGAGGTCGACCATAAAAGGCCAAAAAGTGGGTGGTGGCCCAATTCATGGAAATCCCCACCCCTTCTCCAAGATAGTTAGAATACTCCTCCCACTTATTAGCCTATGAAATTACCTAGCCCATAAAGACTAATCACCCCCACAGCCCAGGGCTGCTCTCATATTCCCGAACGACCCATTGCCTTGGGGCCACCGGACTCACCCGAGACCTGGGACGTGACCATCCTCTTGCACCCCATTTTTTCCTACAACACCATCATCTAGGAGGGCTCCTGATCCGGAGGCCCTTATCTCTCTCAGAGCCAGCAGAGCCTGCAGCCCACTCACGACCCAAAGTCTGAGTGGCTTCCCAGGAGTCTGCAGCCCTGAGGTGGCAGCTGCCCAGGAAGGGGTCTTGCCCCCACTGGAGCTGGCCCTTGCCCCCTGCCACCCTACTACCTCTACCTTGTGGTTGTAGAAATGGCCATTGATGGAGAAGCGGTGGCGTCTGATTCGCCGCTGGTCGCTGGGTGTCCTCACATTGCCACGACGACGCACCCCAACATCACTGCGTGTGCGCATCAGTTGTGGGGTGTCTTCCTGCAGGGACTTCAGGCCCCTGGAGTCTGAGAGGGAAAGGGAAGATGAGCTCTGTCTGTCTGGACCTGGGATGTGGCAGTGTGCACAGAGTACCCTCTTCCTGACCAATGCTACAGCACCTACAGCTTCCTCAAAAATATATTTTATAAAAACAGTATTTCCTGCTGGGGGAAAAACATGATGCATAGTTTACCAAGAAGCAATACAGTGACAAAGTTTAGAGCACAGACTTTAGAACCAGACTCCTAGGTTCAAACCCCAGCTCCACCACTGTCATTGTAGGGGAGCAAAACTTCATACCCCAAAATGTCTCTGGCATGCTGAAAATAATCAAGCCCCAAAAGACTGATAAATGAAATATAGCCTGCTATATCAGTAAACAAAGGATATGACGGTCATCAGAGATTGCAGCCACAGGCGATGGTGAGCTGGTTAGCTCTAAGGGGACTCAGGATGGAAAAGAATACCTGCCATCTAGCAGCCATCAGACTGCAGCCACTCCCCACGATGACCCCTGAGGAAACTCAGGAGGTGAAAACACAGGATACTGGCCCAGGTAGCTGAGGTTCATATCAAAGTAATGATTTCAATAAGCCCAGACTCTTGCATCTTCCCATACACAGAAAACAGCTAAACTCCTTAACTTGGGATATCTGGTTTTCTTTAATTAACAATAATCTTTTGACATTCAAACTACCTGCCCTTTGTTTCAAAACTCCTATGTATCCTAGCTCCCCCTTTGCCTCCCTGAGAGCAGTTCTCTCAGGGTTACTTGAGATGCTACCTTCCAGGCTTGAAGTCCTAAGAATATTCGCCAAATAAAACATAACTCTAAACGTTTAGGTTGTGAACAATTTTTCAGTCAAAAAGACTCAGGAAGAAACTCTGCCTTTTCCCCTAACTGCCTGAAGAATTTAGATAGCGGGCTTATTACTGGACTAGAGTTATCACCAGAGACATCTTCAAAGAATATGGGCTAAGTGTGGTGAGGGAAACTCTTTTAGAGATCAGAGTCCACCCTGTGTCACACTGTCTTTGCAGGCCCAGCAAACATTTGTTTACCAAACGTTTGCTTTTCTATCTCCATGTGAATTGCCTTCCTCCCCTGAAGTCCCAAACCACTACCCCCAACATCCTCTTTTGTCTTTAGCTGAAGATGGTAGTTAAGGTGAGGGCATCAGTCATTTTGGTGAGTTACTCAGTTTTTCTGGGTCTCTCCCATGTATACATGTTATTAAACTTTTGTTTGATTTTCTCCTGTTAATCTGTCTCATGTCAATTTAATTCTTAGACCAGCCAGAAGAACCTAGAAGGTAGAGAAAAATGTCTTCCTTTCCAATACCATATATCACTTACTCTCTGTGCCTCAGTTTCCTCATCCATACAATGGGGATAATAATAGCACCCACCTCACGAGATTGTTGTGAGGGTTTAAATAAGTTAATTCATTTAAAGCTCTTAGAACAATGCCTGCACAGGATAAGCACGATATAAGGACTTGCAAGATAATTTCGAACTGACAATATCTATCAAAATTGCAAATGCACATAGCCTCAGATCCAGAAATTCAATTTCAAAGAAGCCTACAGACACTGACAAATGTGTGAAATGAGACGTGTATAAGGACACTGTCTACACTTCTGTCTAAAAGACTAAAGATGACTTAAATGTTTATCAATAGGGAGCAATTATAATTTTTTTCATACAATGTAATACTGCAGAGCTGTAAAGAATGCAGAAGTTCTCCATGGGTTTGTATGGAACAATCCGCAAGACAAACTAATAGAAATGGGATGTGCAAAATGCAGCCACTTACATAAAAAGGGGAAGAAAAAAGAAATGACATCCAACCATTAAGCTTTGTTGGTGTGTATTTCCTTGTGTTTGCAAAGAGTATCTTGGGAAGAATGCCTTCAGTTTGCTTCTAGGGAGGGAAACTCTGGGTGGATGAGATGGGAAACTTTCAATTCTTTTTTAAAATAAGTTTTGAATCTTGAACCATGTGAATCTTGTTTTCAAAACGTAAGTAACAGTGTACAACATTCATCACATCAGTCTTCACACAGTCATCCCCAAACTGGAGGATCCTCCCACCATGCATGTACCTGTGGGACTTGATGTTTGATCACTCTCAGGCAGGGCATCCACCTCTGAGATTGGAATGTTGGGCATGGTGAGGGGCTTCAGGATGGTGCTGGTGAGCAGAAAACAAACAAAAGGTTCAGCCCCTGCAGAAGAACGCCCCCAGTCCCACCCTACCCCACTCGTACAAAGGGAGCACTTGGCCTATGCAAGGCTGGGTACCAGCACACAGCAGGTGACAAAGGACATGGAAGGCTGTGCTGAGTGTCTCATGAAGCTGGTCCAGCTCCTGGGCTAAGCACTGGGCAGGGAAGGGGAGTTCTGGGGGGAGAAAATGCTTGTTCCCAGTATTTGCAACAACATGAAGTCCAGGACAGAGAACAACAAAGAACACTTGTGCTGAGTTTCTAAGCACGTACAAATTCTATAGCTTATTTAGAAAACCCTAATAATGGTCATTTATTTCTAGGGACAAGATTCTAGTTCAGACCCACTTCTGTTGGAGGAATAACTCAGAAATTGCTTCTGCCATCTAACAGGAATGGAAAGTAATAGGTTGGCTGCTACAAGAGTCAGGGCAGCTTTGGAAGTGGCACTGATGGCAGTGTTCTCAGGGTTGCTGGAGAAAGGGTCACAAGCAGGCAATCTGAGTTGAGACCTGGTATTTCTATGATAGCTGGAAAATAACTCCTCAAAGCCTAAAAGGACAGTGGAAGCAGCTCAGAGAAACACATTGAAAATCAACAGAGGATTTGGCCAGAAAGGAAAATAATATTTAACCAATTAGGACCATCCCATATTGAGAAGAATGCAGGTGCCCTGGTGAAACAAAGCAGTACCCTGTGGGGGCTTCCCAGGAACAGGGGCTTCCCTGTATCCCCCTCCTCTTGTTTGTAAAAAAGCTTTAGCCTCCTAGGCCTTCCCTGAGTTCCAAAGAACAAATTTAATCAGAGAAGTGAGAAAATGAAGAAACTAAGGAAAACAGTCAAGCAAGACAAAATATTGATAATAATAGTTTAGCCAAAAAACAAAGTCAAGGACCTTTAGTTCCTCCTCAAGGGCTATAGATAGTATCCTGAGCCATGTCCATGAGTTGCTTTGCAAATACTGAAAGTATCCTCTTACACCAGGTGTAAGAAGTTAACTGCATTCTGACCACAAGCAGGTAAACCCCAAACCCCTTGGAACCAGATGATGCTGACTCCTGAAATACCACCCAATTACCTCACCAGCAATTAATCAGAAGAGCATCTACCATCCTGAAACCCTCTCCCCTCACCTTGCCTTTAAAAACTCTCCGATGGGCTTCCCTGGTGGCGCAGTGGTTGAGAGTCCACCTGCCGATGCAGGGGACACGGATTCGTGCCCCGGTCCGGGAAGATCCCACATGCTGCGGAGCAGCTGGGCCCGTGAGCCACGGCCGCTGAGCCTGCGCGTCCAGAGCCTGTGCTCCGCAACGGGAGAGGCCACAACAGTGAGAGGCCCGCGTACCGCAAAACAAACAAACAAACAAAAAAATAAAATAAAATAAAAAACTCTCCGATGAAAGCCATCGGAGAGTTCAGGTCTTTTGAGCATTAACTGCCTGGACTCCTTGCTTGGACCTGCAATAAACGCAGCACTTTCCTTCATCACAACCTGGTGTCAGTAAATTGGCTTTACTGCACATAGATGAGCAGACCCAAGTGTGGTTTGATAACACTGGGACTCAGCAGAGATAGGATAATTTTTTTTTTTTTGGTCACATCATGTGACTTGTGGGATCTTAGTTCTGAGACCAGGGATTGAACCTGGGCCCTCTGCAATGAGAACGCAGAGTCCTAATCACTGGACACCAGGGAAATCCCAAGGGATGCTAATTTTAAGGGAAGACAATTTAAAATTAAAAATCTGAAAGAACTGCCTATTGTATTATAACCAGTGGGCTTCTGAGCCCCAGAATGAAACTGAGTAGAGCCTCTCAGGAATGGTGAACATTTCGCACCCATAGCATCCACTTCCCACTCCCTTGTCCAAAGCGCTCTTTATTGCCAAAGCAGAAACTGGTCTCAGCATGCTTCTTAACACAGTGGTTCAGGCATTCACTTTATTATCCCAGGCACTGGGATAACATTATTTACCATTCCTGAAAACTCTCTCAAAGTATTTGTAGGTTTCAAGAACCAACCAAGACCAGCTTGATACCACAGAGAATGGAAAAGAAACAAGTGTACAGTGTGAAAGACCCCTTAGTAGGCCAGCCAAAGGCCACATGGTCAAGTGGAATTTTAAAAATCATCTCACTTAGGGAACAGAATGTTAACACCCCAGGGCCTGGACTGGCGCTGTGGAAAGTGTTTGGCCCGCTCGAAACCAAATACAGTGAAAGTGCTGAAAACAAAGCAGAGTATGAAACCAGCAAAGTTAGATGAAACCAGAGAACCTTGACTGGAGACCCTGGCGCTGATGGGACAGGCAAAGATTTTCCTCCTTAAATTCCCTTGGAAAGAAACCAGATCAGTAACAGGCTTTGGCCACATTGTAGGTTTCTCTCAACTTTAGCAAAGAATAGATTTGGCTGTGGAGTTTAACAAAATGTTCAATGGGGTCAACAGAGAGGGCTTGGTTCTTATTTAAAACAGAAAAAACATCACTGTGGTTTTGGCTGAGAGGTTGGCACACTCCACCCACGCTCTGGCCCCAAGGCATTCAGTATCAGCAAATTTTAGGATGGAACAAGGGATAGTCACTTGATCCTAAAAACTGAAGTCCCAGAAAGACAGTAAAGAGGGTGTGCCTTACTAGATGCATTGAACTACTCATTTGGCTACAGGGAGGAATAGGCTTAGTCTTCACAGACCTTCCAGTGGGAACCCAGGAGAGGGGACCTCTCAAGACCATCAAGCCACCACCCAACTCCAGGTGTGGCCTGAAGGAAGCAGACCTTGCTTGGCTGGCTTGGACAGGACCTGACATTCTTTTTCCTCTTCCAGGTTCCCCTCAGACACAGAGAGCTTTGGACAGAAGTTTTGAGCCCTAAATGTCTCTGGGGTGGGGTCGTTCTATGAGGAGTGGTCCCAGTGGGGAGGATGCTGGGGAATCAGGTGTCCTGTTGGAAATCTGCAGACTGGGTCTGGCTGGCCACTACGATACCCCTCAGAGACTAGGGGTCTCCACGAGGGAAGGCAAGCTGCTCACCCAGGCCTTAGTGCTTCTCCTCTCTGACTCAGCATCTCCCCTCCTCACTCTGACTCTTACTCAATGATTGTGGTGACAGGCATGGAAGCCTAATAACACCAACATACACCCCTTTCTCCTCATCCCAAGTCGAAGGCAGGGGGCAGTTGGAATAGGAACTGGGATCAAGGCTGCTGGAAGAATGTGGCATTTACCTGCTTGAGAATAGATGGAACCCCCAGATACCCCTGGTCACTCCCCAGTCCCATCTCTCTTCACTCACCCCTGAGCTCCTAAGTTGCAGCCGGAGTGCCAAGAGGAAGAGGATGGAGGAGGGCGAATGCGTTCATTGTCATCCTGCATTTGTAGACGAATGGGCCGGCGCAGCCCCCAGGAGATATTCAGCAGCCCCTCCACGATGAACTCATCTTCTTCCTGCCACAAAATGATTGGCAGTGTGAGCCCAGAAAAGCCCCAAGGAAGCCAGAACCATTTTGTTGGGGGTAATTGACAGCATCCTTGAGGTGTCCAGCTGGGTGCACCCAAGTTACAGTCACACCCCAGCTCCAAGACACTCTCTCCACTTGTAAACTACCCCTGAGGCTCTGAAGCTGACCTCAGAGGTCAGGGCAAAGTTGCCTCAAAATTCATAGACACGTGCAAATTATAACAATGGTTTTTTGTTGTTTTTATACTAATGACTTTAAAGAAAGTTAACTACATTTTTTTTTCTTTTTTTCTTTATTTTTGGCTGCATTGGGTCTTCGTTCCTGTGTGCGGGCTTTCACTAGTTGCAGCGAGTGGGGGCTACTCTTCATTGCAAGGCGTGACCTTCTCATTGCGGTGGCTTCTCTTGTTGCCGAGCACGGGCTCTAGGCACGTAGGCTTTAGTAGATGTGGCACACAGGCTCAGTAGTTGTGGCTCGCGGGCTCTAGAGTGCAGGCTCAGTAGTTGTGACGCACGGGCTTAGCTGCTCTGCAGCATGTGGGATCTTCCCAGACCAGGGCTTGAACCCGTGTCCCCTACATTGGCAGGTGGATTCTGAACCACTGTGCCACCAGGGAAGTCCAATTACATTTCTTAAAGTATGTGAGACTAACCCTGCTAACAGAAGCAAGAGCTAAAACCATTAGCTACTTTCCCCTCCCCTATTATGGAATGTGATGTGTCTTTAGCTATAACATGTTATATGTTAATCTGACCCACTGGTTGAAGGAGATTTAAAGTAACATTTCCTTAAGTTTGTTCAACAGAACACTAGCTCCTCTACCAGATCAATTGTTACCTTAGAAAGAGTATCGTGTGATCGTGAGTTGGGAGATGATGTGTTAATCAGATTTCTTAACAGCAGAACTTCCCAGGCCAATAATTAGCTAATGTGCTACATAACAACTCTCCAAGAGGTGAATAAATCCTGCAAGAATTCCAACTTTATACTCAAGGGTTGTTGACTGATAAGAATTTAAATGTGAAACCCTTCTAAAAACATTTGAATGTTTTATCCCAAAGAAGTGGATCTCACTAATCACCATAAAACCTTTTAATCACCTATAGGACACACCTCAGAAAAGCTGTTAAAGGACCAAAATCTTGCTAATGGTCCAGCCACTAATTAGTAGAGGGTTTGAGGACAATGCCTAAAGGGTCAGGTTTTCTTTCTAGAGTTTCAGAAAAACCTTTCTGAACCCATGTTTTATAAGCAGGGCCAAGACCTGAGATCTGGGCTATGGCCATATCTTCAGGACAAGCCGCATGAATGAAGATGACACTTGTTCAGTGAACAACTAACCTGGGCCCCAGGATCATCCTTAGAGAGGAAAGGGGTAATAAAGAAGGCAGGAGAAGAGTAGAGCAACTTTAGGGCATTTGGGGATCTTAGGGAGAAAAGCTTTATTTAAGCACAGGTCATACATGGCCTTCTAGCTGGTCAAGGTTGGCACCATTACTTTATATCATATGATTATAGGGCAGAATTTAACCCAAAGTAGGACTTTGCCTAAGTGGTGTGGTTTGAGGAACATACAAAAAGCCACTACATAGTATTCCCAACCAGCCTGCCTTAGTAGCTGAAATTCTGCCATCTGGATATCCACTTGTTTCTATGAATTAAATCCCCATGGCTTGACAACCTGAAAATGTGTTTAGAAGGGTATTACACACACCTTCTTATTGGTCAAGAACACTTGAGTATATATGACTCCACCATCTATCTGAAACAGGCTTTACAGAAATGGATACAGTATGAGTAAGCTTAGATTCAGGATGGGGGCTTGGGAAAGACAGATGGATAACAAAGGACACTCCAAGAAGGCACTCGAGGAAGGCTGCTGCAGTTGTGGGGAAGGGCCAAGAGTTACCACCCAGAGCTTATGTAACTAGTCCAGGTTGCTTCAGCAATAGGACATGGGTCCAGATGTTTCAACATAGAGGACTGTGTGAGGTTCCTGAATTGCCCAAAAGGAGGAAGGCTGCTTGAGAGTTAGCTGAAAGAGTCATTTCATGAAAGGGAGGGTTCTTTTGAGGCTGGCGCTAGCCCAGCCACACAGCCGCAGGAATGTCTCCGGAACAGAAAAGCTCATCCTTCTTAGAACAAATTTGGGCCTGGGGTCTCCTTCCGAAGAACTCTAGGGACTCCCAATAACATCACTAGCATTGAGAGGCTCCTCACTGTGGCAGGAGAGGCAGTGACTCTCAGACCAGGAGACATGGAGACAAAGACTGGGCTGGCCACCAGGAAAGGAGCCTCACAGATCTTCCTTGGGACTCCTTACCTCACGATGTCGGAGCTGCAAATTCTGGCCTTCATAGTACAAGTTGTAGGTCTTCAGATGCAGGAGAAGTTCGTTCCTTAAGGGAAAAATACAAGAGGTGTCACAATCTCAGGTGAAGCCACTTATAATGCAGTTGTTCCCTCTTTTTCTCACCTCTAACCTGGCCTTCAGTCATTCCAGTCTGGGTATTTGTCTACATGTGTACATATACACGTACACACACCCAGAGTTCAAGGTCAAGGTCAAGAGTTAATACTACCTGGAACAGACTGGATATAAAGAGCAACTCCAGAAAACCAAGGCAGGTCTGGTCTGCTGAAAAAGGTTGGCATCTGTCACAGCACTCCCCAAACCCAAGCTAATTGGGTTTCATAGATTCATAGAGGCAAACAGACTTCAAAAGCCCATAGACAGGATTTCTCCAGCCTCTCCACAGCCTTTCCTCCCTCACACATGCTGTGAGTGAGGAGAGGACAATCACTACAAACCTTCACAAGACTCAGAAACTCCTAGAATTTCAGAAAGTTTAAAGGGACAGGTCTGGGTCCCACTGACTTATGCTTCATTGACATGACCTTATCATGTGTTTAAAAACTTACCGACTCCCATCAAGAGTGGAACAGATGAATAAAGGCAGCTATGGTCACACAATGGAGCAGCAATGAGAATATGAATGAACTACACATAACATGGATGAATCTCACAGATATTACGCTGAGTGAAAGAAGCCAGACACAAAAGAGCACATATTGTATGATTCCATTTATATGACATTCGAGGTGGGTGTTAGAATTCAGATAGTGGTTCACCTTTGGGAGTGGTGACTAGAAGTGGGCATAAGGGGGCTTCTGAACCCTAGTAATGTACTCTTCTAGGTGCTTTTATCTTTTTAATCTATTCTAGGTGCTTTTGGTTTATAAAAATATTTTTTAAAAACCTTACAAGGCCTCTAAATACTGGTTTCCGAGTGGCCCCCCTGGGAGCACAGCTCTGCTAAATGTGAGACAGCATGTCACACCCTTTGTGATCAGAGTGAGAGCTGTCAAACCTGAACATGCTGTGATCAAGTTTTATCTGAAAGTGAATGAGGGAAGGCCTGGGAAGGGCTTGAGGAGGCAGAGGTGTGTTCTTTTGCCTATACTCAGGCAAGAGGCAAGGGAGTTCAGTCCCTCTAAATCCAGCCATTCAACGGAGAGATTTGGGGCCACACAGGAGGTCAAAACCGGCTGGAAACTCCAAGAAGTCCCAGACAAGCTAAACCTAAATAAGCTGGAGTGAATTAGTAAAAAATGTGACTCCAAATAACCTAAAACAAAAGCTGTTTGATACTTTTGAACACAAAGATCTGAAACTAGGATTTAAAAGTACTGGTCGGTAGAAGCCCTGGGGGACATCCATCAGTGAAGAGGTAAGTATGATCCATAGCTCACACAACTGTGTGTCTGTGTATGGCCAAGTGCGTCTAAAGGAATTATACCAATTTGGTCTCAAATAAATTAAACATCTTGTTAAGATAGAGAACATAAATATATACAAATCCCTGTGCTGGATGTTAAAATGTATCTGCAAACTTATAATTTTAAAAAGTCCACTTTGGCTTAGGCCCTGCCATATCAGCAAAAATCTGAGTTCAAAAGATTTTAGTGCATATAAAGCAATGAAACTGTCTCCCTCTGTTCAGGGGGCACCTGTGCCCATTTTAGCCAGAACTCCAGCAGCACAGGGACACAACCCAGCCAGGACTTCCCTGGGGTATACCACAGACAAGACAGTGAGCAGCCAGCACCAACTCCTCCTCCTGGAAGTCCTCCAGGACATCATCTCTTTTGAACCCCTAAGGGTGCCATGTCCTGAAGACCTCCTTAACTTCACTTTCTATGGCCAGGCTCTGGGGGCATGTTTTTTATCTATAGTAGCAAACTTGCTGATGCTCTCACTAGTCCACACTCAGGTGCTTTCTCCTTCTCACACACATGAGCTCCTGTCATGCACAGAGGAGGCTCCTCTGCCAGTGGCTTCCATTCACATGGGACTGGCCACTGCAAACACAATAGCATAGCAAAAAATCTTACTTGGAAATGTATTTATCTTGTCCACATGGGACTAGGGAAGTTTGGTGACTGTAGTCCATTCTTCCTTTCTCTTTTCATCAGACGAGAGGCCTATATTTGAAAGGTGAAGACAGAGGTTAAAGTCAGGTTGTGTCCTTAGGAACTCAGCAGACCATGTACCAGGTGCGGGGAGCACATGGCTCTCTGTCCCTGCCCCAGATCCACAGCTCGAGCAGCCCAACACTGACCCAGGGCCAGGGAAATGCCACACTGCTGGCTACTGCCTCTGCTTGTCACAGCCTCTGAGAAAAATCCCACTTGATCATGGTGTATGATCCTTTAAATGCACTGTTGCAATTCAGTTTGCCAGTATTTTGTTGAGAATTTTTATATTTACTTTCATCTAGTATTTCAGCCTGCAGTTTTTTGTGGTTTTTTAAATTGTAATGTCCTTATCTGGCTTTGGTATCTGGCATTGTAAAATGAGTTTGGGAGGGTTCCATCTTCTTCAATTTTTTGGTAAGAGTTTGAGAAGGATCAGTATTAACTCTTCTTTAGATGTTTGGTAGAATTCACCAAAGAAACCGTCTGGTCTTGGGCTTTTCTTCGTTGGGAGGTTTTAGATTGTGGATGTTCAGTATCACTAATCATCAGGGAAACGTAAATCTTGCAAACTATTATATACAGGATGGATAAACAACAACGTCCTACTGTATAGCACAGGGAACTATATTCAACATCGTGTGATAAACCATACTGGAAAAAATATGAAAAAGAATACATATGTGTATAACTGAGTCACTTTGCTGTACAGCAGAAATTAAAACCATTATAAATCAACTATACTTCAATAAAATTTTTTGAAAAAAACACAATGAGATATCACCTCACACCTGTTAGAATGGCTATCATTAAAAAGACATGAGACAACAAGTGTTGGTGAGGATGCAGAGAAACTGAAACACTCGTGCACTATTGGTGGGAATTTGTAAAATGGTGCAGCGCTGTGGAAATCAGTATGGCAGTTTCTCAAAAACTTAAAAATAGAACTGCCATATGATCCAGCAATTCTACTTCTGAGTACATACGCAAAAGAACTGGAAGTAGGACCTTGAAGAGATATCTGTACACCCATGTTCTTCACAGCATTAATCACAACAGCCAAAAGGTGAAAGCCACTCAAATATCCATCAGTGGATGAATGGATTAACAATGTGGGGTGTATATATATATATATATATATATATGTGTGTGTGTGTGTGTGTGTGTGTGTGTGTGTGTGTGTGTGTGTGTGTGTGTATGTAAAATGTAATATTATTCAGCCTTAAAAAGGAAGGAAACCCTGTCACACATTACAACATGGATGAACCATGAGGACATTATGCCAAGTGAAGTAATCTAGTCCCAAAAGGACAAGTACTCTATGATTTTACTTACATGAGGTACCTAGGTCAAATCCATAGAGACAAGAAAGTAGAATGGTGGTTGCCAGGGGCTGGGGAAGGTGGAATGGCAAGTTACTATTTAATGGGTATAGAGTTTCAGTTTTGCAAGATGAAAACAGTTCTGTGGCTGGATGACAGTGATGGCTCCACAACAATGTGAATGTACTTAATGCCACTGAACTGTACACTTAAAATGGTTATGATGGCAAATTTTATGTGTGTTTTGCCACAAATTTTTTAAATAGAAAAAGCAGGCAGAAAATCAGTGCTATAGTGACATAATGTGAAAAGGATTCAAACCACTGTTGCTGGCTTTGAAGCTGGGGGAATCGGGTGTGAGCCAAGGAATGTGGGTGGCCTCTAGAAGCTGGAAAGGACAAGGAAATGGATTCACCCCTAGATCCTCTAGAAAAGAACACAGGCCCTGCCAAAACCTTGATTCTAGTCCAGGAAGACCGATGTCAGACCTCTGACCTACAGAACCAGAAGATAATAAATTTGTATTGTTTTAAGCCACTAAGTTTTGGTAATTTGGTACAAGAACAACAGGAAACTAATACAAAGGCTCCCTAAGGAAGGGGTATAAGAGGGAGGAAGGGAGTGGAGGGCTGAGTTCCATTCAGAAAATTCATACCCCACCTGTATACCCAAAAGTGGTACCCCAAGAACACAATTGTTCTCTCTAAATTTTAATTTTTCAATTCTTCAAAAAAGGAAAAAATAATCACACAATTTGGAGTATATACGTACTGCAAAAAAAAGAAAAGGAAAGAAAGTCAGACTACTGAGAAAGTTTTTCTTTTCTTCTTAAGTGACAATTACCATAACTAGTGAGTACCCATTTTTTTAAAGCACCTCTTCTATGCATATGTAAATGTATACGTTCATTTATTGTGTGCCTAAGATGTGTCAAAGCTTTGCGTTTACTGATAACAGTTCAACAGCAAATAAAATGGCACAGCCCCGCCTTCAAGTGTACATGGTCCAGCAGGAGGTGGATATGAGGGGAAAGACAATTCTATCGAGGAGGGCAGGTGCCACAGCAGCACACAGGAAAGGCACCTGATCTGGACTTGGGTGGGGTCCCAGGAGCTTTCTGGAGGAAGTGAACTCTAAACTGAGACCTCAGTGATGCGATAGAGCTGGCAAAGGTGAGGGGCAGAGTGGTCCAGGCAGGAGCATGCACCAAGATGGGGTGGTGTGTGTGCTGGACCTTGACCATGTCAAGGAGTTTGGACTTTGAAGTACAATGGGGGGTGTGGTAGGCTGAATAATGGACTCCAAAGATATCCAGGTCCTAATCCCTGGAACCTCTCAATGTCACGTTATATGGTGACAGGGACTTTGCAGATGTGATTAAATTAAGGATCTTGAAATGGGAAGACTATCCTAGATTACCTGGGTGGACCCTAAATGTAATCACAAGTATCCTAGTAAGAAAGGCAGAGGGAAATTCTACAGACAACCTCAGCAGAGAAAGATATTTGAAGATGCTACGCTGTGGATGAAAGATGGAGAAAGAGACCGTCGTGAGCCAAGGAACACAGCCAGAAAAGGCAAGCAAATGAAATTCCCCCACAGCCTCTAGAGGGAGCGCAGCCCTACTGACACCTTAGTTTTGGTCCACTGAAACCAATGTCACACTTCCGGCCTCCAGAATGTAAGAGAGTGTATTTTTGTTGTTTCAAACCACCAGGTCTGTGATGATATTTTATAGTGGCAATAGGAAAACAAGGGGAGTTATAAGGGAAGGGTGTGATCTGAGTTGAATTTTGGAATGATTATCTCACTCTGCTGTCTACTTTGAGAAAGGATTGGAGAAGAAAACAGAGGTAGGGGGACCAATTGAGAGGCTTGTCCCAGGGAAGCAGGCAATGGGGATGGAGTAACAGAGTCTAAAGAGTTTAAAGAGGTAGAGGAAAAAGTCATGATCCATCAATAAAAAGATTTGGAAAGGGCCAGATTCGACATGGGGGTAAAAGGCAGAGTCCAGCACGATGCCTGGCTACTGGTGACGATAGCGATGAAGGTGGCCATGCACAGTCACAAGCACTGGTGTGAGGAACACAGGCCGAGTCTGAGGCAGGGCCATGGAACCCCGTGATGCAGATGACAAGAAGCACAGCCAGGTCTGCGGCCCAGGAGGAGTGACAGTGTGGAGCTCCCGGGGAGGGAATCCTGGCTTGGCTGAAGGGAGGGAGGTCAGGAGAGTGGCAAGACTACCAGGGAGAGAGCAGGGAGGGCTGAAGGGGCAGGGCCAAGGGCAGGGATTCAAAGGACCCAGTAGGTCAGGGATGGGCAGAGAAAAAATGGGTCCCTATAAGAGGAGGGAGAACAGGAGATGCAGTATCCTGGAAGCCAAGAGAACAGGGGGCCCTGAGAAGAAGGCCAAGATCAGCAGAGCCAGGAGCTGGTGGTGGGAGCCCAAGGAAGGGAAACCCAGAGGGCCCTCTGATTTACCACACAGAATCATGGGGGACCTCGGCCAGAGCCAATGCCAAAGCTTGGATGGAGGAGAAATCAGATTAGTAGTGCCTGGCCATTGACAGACCTCATCCTGAAGATTCAGGTCTTTCTCCAGCCAGGGAAATAGCCTATACTTGCTTTGATTACTGCTTCTCTTCCTTCCATTCTTGGTTTTTCTTCTGCAATGTCTCTATCCCCTCTCTCCAGCACTATACATACATACATACATACTTACATACATCCCTGCAGTTATCCTCCAGATCTCGTATAATTTTTACTCACAGTCTCCACCTCCTTATTTTCCCCAGAATTCTACAGCTAATTTTCTAACTCACTGATTGGATTTTCTGCAGGACTCTCATTCACTGCCTCCATAATAACCTATAATTTGGTAATTTTGTCTTGGATCTGAAAGCAATCTGTCCTGCTCCTAAGACAAATCCCTTTTGACAGTACATCCTCTTAAATCTACTGAAAATACCAATTAGAGAAATTAAGTCTTCTCTGCAGTTACTAAAGCTATTTGGTACTTGAGGAAAACAGGCAGATTAATGAAACAATATCACATACAGAAATAGACCCAAATATATTTGGGAACATAGAATGTGTGCTACCTTTCTAAATAGCAGGGAAAAGATAGATTAAGAAAACAAAATGTTGCTGAAGAATTGACTGGCCTTTGGAAAGGGGAAGATGGGGAATCTAAATCCCTACCTTATTCCTCCACCAAAAGAAATCATAAATGAATTAAAAAATTAAACATTAAAAACATAAAATGCTAGAGGGAAATTTGAACTGGGGAAAACTTTCTTGACCCCAAATCCAGAAGGCATGATGAAAAAAGAAAACTGGATACCAATCTGTAAAAATTTTAAGCTTCTGTTTGGAAAAAAAATTTACCTTATCCTGAGTCAAAAGGCAAATGACAAATTGGGGTAAAATATTTACAATACATATTATGAAAGGTTAATCTCCTTAATATGTAAGTCTTTAATAATTCAATAAGAAAAAGACGACACTCAATAGAAAATTTGTCAAAGCATATGAACAGATAGTTCACAGAAAAATAAATACAAATAGTTAATAAAGATGTTCAATCTCCCTCATCACTGTTTTTTACTTACCAGGTTGATAAAAATAAACAAGTAGTCTGATGGCCCAAATGTTGGAATTCTCTAAAGCTCTCTCTGTCTACATATTGAGTGACTTCACCAAGGCCATTGTTATAAATCTGACCTATAGACTCACTTGGCCCAACCTTTGTCTCCAGCCTGACTTCTCCCCACCTTTTTTCTTACTTTTACATTTCTTCGGTTAGGAATGTTAGGAAAATACACAGCCAACCACATTGTTGAATTGAAATTACAGGTAGCTGATTCTATGACCCAACCCGTCCTTTGTCTATCTCAAGGACAACAACTGCATCTGTCTTCATAAACTTTCCAACCATCACCACAAATCACTGGCTACCTCCAGCCAGCTGGAGAGGAAAAAAAAGCCAGCTACACTTACATACACTTTAAGGCAAACACAGTAGCAGAGCAAACAAAAGGCCGGAAATTTAGAGTTCAGTCCAATATTGCTTAAGCAGAGTATTGTTCTCACACAAGAAAGAGTCAGAGGAAGATGGTTGATGGGGCTGGGATCCACATTCAAATGGACACTTCTGCCAAGGGTGCCTGCCAATATCTACAGTCTCGAAGAGAGGGATTTGCTCAGCTAGCTGGTTGCAATTCTTCTGCCTTCTCTCTTATTATCAAGAATTTATGAAGCCCTCCTGGACTCCACAATGCCTTGTAAGGATCATTTCCAAGCATCGCTTCCACATTGCCTTGAGAATATAGAACCAATCTTCAACATCTCTTTGAAGAGGGGAAAGCAAGATAGAGAGGAAGGAGGGGGCTTCCCACATCAGCCAGCATCTCAGGCACAGAATGGAGACAGCTCACTGCTTCCCACAAGGAGAAAGGAGGAGAGAGAGACAGAATGGGACAGGAATGAAAGGGCAGATTTGACACAAATAATCTTTGACGTGGAGTCACTCTTTAGAAGTCTAAAACATATTTAAACCTACTGAACCCCCCCCCCGTGAACATGGCCATTTAGCCCTCAAGACTTCTAGATCAGTACAACTTCTCTTTAGAAAAACTTTAAAAAAACTTTAAAAGATAAAATGTATATTGAATGTCTACTAACTACAAAGCATGTCTGCTAACATGTCTGGAGATGTGAATACTGTTGGGCTTGCCAAGTCAGGACATGAGCCTCCTAGTCACCTAGTTACAGTGGAGAACTGTTGAGGCCACTAACCAGTCAGTCCTCTCTTCTGGCACACCTCATACCCTGGCATGTTCTGGGTTCTCCTCAGCTCCATTAAATGCCTAGGCAATGTCAGCAGAACCTAGCACTTCCCATGTGAAGACCCATCCACTACTTCCTGTCCTGCTCCCAAGACAACTTGAGGGCACAACCTTCCCTAAGATCCAAGAGAATGTCTTGGATGATGACATCCCAGCTACAAAGAACTTTCTACGCCTGTTTTTCATGCTCTGTGAGTCTGCCCATGCTTCTCAGACCCAAACAAATTCACATATTCCCTAGACCCTGATCCAAAACTTACCTCCCCCTACAAACTGTTCTCGCTGTCCCTGGGCAGTGTTGGGGGGATAGGCACCCACACCTCAGCCTGTCCTTCAGTACAGCACTTACCACCACACAGAAACTATTCATTTGGTGTTTCTTTCCCCTCCCAGGCCTAGAGCTTTGTCTCTTTGGACCCCCAGCTCCCACACTGTGCCTCTCTCCTGCAAATATTCCCATTCTCATTATTAATTCTTCAGTGGAGACAGTGGATTCAACAGTCAGCCCAAAGAAAGCTAACCTGCTGTCTTAGGTTAGGGAATTCCTAGAGGCAGAGGTCAAAATAAGGATTCTTGTGCACATGAGTTATTAAGGAATTGATTTCAGAAGAAACCTGTAAGGGAGTGAGGGAAGAAGGACTGGGCTGGGGAAGGAACTGGAGCCCAGCCACAGCCTGATCCCATGGGAGCTCTAAGGTGTGAACAACTCCACTGAATTGTTCCACCCTAAGACAGGCAGGCCAGGCCTTTGTACCCCGCGCTAGTCAGTCACTGGTTGACAGCCACCTCTGGGAGGAGGGAGTGAGCACCGAGGCATTATCCTGCAAGAGCAATTCTCAAGACTAGTGAGCAACTGAGACCTGTCGACAGTCCACACCCATAACATGCAGTAGATAAAGCGGGGGGGGGCTTCCCTGGTGGTGCAGTGGTTAAGAATTTGCCTGCCAATGCAGGGGACATAGGTTCAATCCCTAGCCTGGGAAGATCTCACATGCCGTGGAAGCCCGTGTGCCACAACTACTGAGCCTGCGGTCTAGAGCCCGCAAGCCACAGCTACTGAAGCCCGTGCGCCTAGAGCCTGTGCTCTGCAACAAGAGTAGCCACAACAATGAGAAGCCGATGCACTGCAACGAAGAGTAGCTCTCACCTGCTGCAACTAGAGAAAGCCTGCGCACAGCAACAAAGACCCAACGCAGCCAAAAATAAAAACAAACAAACAAATTAATTAATTAATTAAAAAGAATCCGCCTGCTGATGCAGGGGACATGGGTTCGAGCCCTGGTCCGGGAAGATCCCACATGCTGCAGAGCAGCTAGGCCCATGAACCACAACTACTGAGCTTGCATTCTAGAGCCTGCGAGCCACAACTACTGAAGCCCGCATGCCTAGAGCCCGTGCTCCACAACAAGAGAAGCCCACGCACGTAACGAAGCATAGCCTCCACTTGCCACAACTACAGAAAGCCTGCACGCAGCAACGAAAACCCAATGCAGCCAAAAACAAATAAATAAATTTATTTTTTAAAAAACAGATAAAGGGGATCTGGGTGGGCACCAGCAGCGGCCACTACACCTGCTCCGCGTTAGAGTTTGAAACTCCTGGCTCCATCACCTTCCTCTACCGACTCTCAAGCTGGGACAAAACAGCTACCTGCACAGGATCTCCAGGTGCAGTCGGTACAAGGCTGAGCTGCAGGAATGGGGACAGACTTGCCCAAGTTCTGGACCAGTCAAAACCCTGTAGCTACCCTGTAGCTGTTGCACAAAGGATCCTTTCCTCTTTCTTTTCACAGAACCGCCCCCCCACCAACTCACAGGTGTTTCCAGCCTCCCCAAGAATAAATGAGGGGCCGGCCAGGCTCTTGAAATTAACCAGCTCAATTTCCTGTGATGAGGGCAAGCATTAAGTCCTCAGGAAGCTTGAGGAGGTGGGAAAGCCATCAAAGCTCTGTTCAAAGAGAGCAGAAGCTCCTCTGTTCTTAGCTCTTGGTTCCTCCAGACTCCTGTGCCCTCACTCGCTTTCTGTCAGGGAGCCCAGAGAACACACTCAAGTTAATCTGGTCTCAGAGCATACCCAGGAGGCTAGCTTATCCCTACACAGTTTCTGTTCCAGCCTAGAGACCAAGTGTCTCTCATCTTATTGATCAACTGGAAAGTCCCCAGCAGGCAAATACGGAACAGAAAGGGGGGCCACCCCTGGCTGGAAAGTCCAGAGTGAGATGAAGAACCCCTTTGGTATTTTGTTTGTTTTCTGTTTCCTAAAGGGTCTTTCTGATTGCATAACAGGAGCCAGGCCCCCACCCCACTACCACCTCACCTCCCAGGGTAGGATGGGGGGTGCCGGAGCAACAGCGAATTTATAGGACCCAGGCAGTCCCAGTCTCTAAGAAAATATAACTAGGAGAGAGAGACAGGTTGGGAAAGGGGAGCGCTTATTCCATGAAGCATTCCCTTGGGGGCAAACCCCACAGAGCCACCCCCAGACCAGCAAGAAGGACATGCACTTGGCAAGCCTCAGCTGAAACCAAAGTGGGAAGGAATAACAGCTGAACTCAGGACACACGACTCTCAGAGGTTCTAATTCTGGGTGCTCATTAGACTCTCTTGGAGGGGGAATGGGGTAGGGGGTTAATTTGAAATTCCTGATGTCAAGGCTGCAACTCAGACCAATTTCATCAGACCCTCCGGGAGGAGGTCCAGCCACGAGCATTTTTAAAACCTCCCCAGGTCATGCCAATGTACAACCAGGGCTTAGAACCACTATGAAATCTGATGGGCATGGAGCTGTGTAAACTGAGGACACCCCCAAATGCATCTCAATGAAGCCTTTCAAGAATGGAAGGAACAGAATTTTCTAAAAGCAAACTGAGTTGAGGCCTTCCTTCCCATTACTAACATTTCAAAGGGGAGAGGGGACAGTGCAGAGCATCCCCGAGGATGTGTGCCTGTACACACTGTACAGGCACAGAGCTGATGCAAGGGGCCCCATCACCAAACCAGGGCACCACACCACAGAAGCCAGGGAGCCAGCTGCAGGCCCCAAATGCAAAGGAAACACTAGCTGGGGGCCTGCAGCTTCCCCTCTTGGGGCCTCTCCCCACCTCTTCTCTGAACCCTGGTCGGCCCTGCCCTCTGGGGACAATCTGGAGCTCTAGGGTTGGAGAAGAAAGTTATCTGACACGGTGCTTCATACTATAGTATGGAAGACTGCCTCATCAGGTCTCCTGAGGGACTCTGCTTTGTAACCAAGCAGTGAGAGAGGAGATAGTGCTGACTCCTCCGCACTTCAGCCTCCTCCTATGGGGGCAGGAAGAAGTGTTGATGGCAAACAGGAAACCCCAGCCCTACTGCGCCACACAAGGAAGGAGACTTGAGCTGCGGCCTGGGGCCCTGCCAAGATCTAGAGATTACAAGAGATTCCACCTGAGCCCGTCCTGAACATGGGCAAAATTCGTGCTGCCTAGGAAGGAAACAGCATACTTAGCCTTCCATCTACATGCTTTCTTCAATAAAAGGCCCACTTACTGGTCAAACCCATTTGCCTCCTCCATCCCTTTCCAACCCGGTGTCCCGGACCCCTGGGAACTACCCACATGTTTCTCAGTCACTCTACTCAGGAAAAGAACATCAAACAGCACCAAAGGGAGAGATAAGGTCAAGTGTACTGGGTATATGTACTCTACTTCCTCAGCTTTATTGTGAATGTGAATACAAAGCTTTGCCCCTCCACACCCCAAAAGGACGTTAGAGGTTAGGGAAAAGGGAGGGGAAGGTATTTGGGAATAGGTTGGCTTGTCCTGCCTGAGGACGGAAGGCACTTAATGTGGAGGCACGTAGCAAAGAGAACTAACAGAAGAGGAGTCAAAGGAGGCCCTGGTCTCCTGTTTCCCTCACAAATAGGGAACAGAACAATCACAACAGTATTACTATGTTAATAATAAAACAACAAGTGTGAATAATAGACAACTACCAGAAATGCAAGCTTACTACAGGCTAGATATTACCTGCTTCGACTCATTTAATCCCCATAAAAACCCCATGAAGAAAGAAACATTAATATTCCCATTTTGTAGATGAAGCAACTGAGGCACAAAGAAGTGAAGTAACTTGTCCAAAGACACACAGCCAGGAAGAGGCAGAGCTAGAGTTCAAACCCAGGACTGTCTGATGCAAAGCTGAACCTTATTTAGTACACCTTCTCTTGAGGTGAATGGGAAGAGTTTTCAGCTAAAAGTCACCTAACCTGGCCATATTCTAGAGAAGTGTATATCAGAATCCCCCAGAGGGCTCATTGAATACAGATTCCTGTCCCACTCCTCCCAATTTCTGATTCAGTACCTCTAGAGTGGGGCCTGAGAATGTGCATTCCTACCAAGCTCCCAAGTGATGCTGGTGCTGATGGTGACAAGACTCTAGAAGCCTTCTCCTATTCCTTACAAGAACCCACAGGGAAGGCTTTATTTTTATCACTTTAAAGATGAGGAAACAGAAGGTGCCAGAGGTCAGGTGACTTGTCCCAGGTCACAGAGCTGACATGATGAGGCCAGTGCTCCTTCTGTGGTGCCCTGTCTGGACATGAGGGTCTCCGAGTAGGACAGGCAGCTGCTGGCCACAGCACACCCCAGAGTCCTGGGGAAGGCAGGTGAGTCAGTGACTGGCCTGGCAGACAAGCTGAAGGAAAAGCAGACCTTGCAGGAGCCCAGGATAGAGATCCCATCCAGGGACCCAGGTATTTGCAATGTTACAGAGCCATGAATCCCCAGACACATCTTACCCTCTGTCTAAAGAACAAGCTACCCCCTACACTCATGGGCCCCCAAAACCGCCTGCCCCCCTCCTCCTGGAAAAAACCTGGAGGCCTGACTGACAACAGGTACGAGGCCCCTGCTGACAGGCAACGTCACTATTATCTCAGGAGGCAGTCTCTGTCTGGTCCACCTCCCAGATGAGGACCTGAGATTCAGCAGGACAGGTGGCCAAGCTGGGCGCCCTCCTGCCAGCAGCAAGGTCTGCAAAGCCCCAGCTCCTTCCACCGACAGCTGGGTCCTTGACCCTTCTTGCTTAGGCCTTTCTCACACAGGTGTGAGTCCCTCAGTGTGGCTGGGGAAGATCTGAGGGAATGGTCTCGGGATGCCTGCCGGGAAGGGCTGCCTTCTACTCTCACGCCAGTGGGCAGGTGGCCAGACGAGTGACCCCAAGAGTCACAACAAACAGTCACCCCCCTCCAAATGATCATTTCGCGGGCCCAGATGAGCAACTACTTGTTTATAGGGAAGTCCTGTCAACATCTACAAGCTTTTGACTTCAGGACAGATATTTAAAAGAAAACCCAAAGACCCCTTAGCCTCATAGGGGATGAGCAAGGTGTTGGAATGGGGCCAAAAAAGGCATGAAGGAAGCAAAAACTCCAGACAGAAGAAGTGGTATGTGTGTGAATGTGTAGGTGTGGATGTGAGTAAATGTATATGTATGTAGATATGTAAGGGAGAGTGTGTGTGTAAAAGTGTCCGTATGGGTGTGAGGGAGAGAGCATGCAAGTGCACATATGAATGTGTGGTACGGGTGTGTGAGGGAGTGTGTGTGTGTGTGCAAAGAACTTAGAGTCCACCTCAGAGAACCCAAAGACCCAGAAAGCGAACCATCCAATATCTACAGGCCCCAGGGAAGGTCCTGGCCACCTCTGCCTCCCTGATGGAAGGGAAGCAGCGCCTCCGTCATCTTCAGCCAGAGGGGCCCTGCCCAGATGGCCCCTCACAGGATAAAGCTCAACAAAGTGCAAAACTCCATGTAACTGACTTGGCATGAGGAAAGAGTGGGAAGTTAGTGGAGGCATACAAGACATGTAAGACTAAGCATTCCTTCATCTGCATTTCTCAAAACCGAGGGCTATTTTATGCGGTATTTAAAGTCCTGCCTTCAGAAGGGCAAATTAAGCTTTCCTCCAGCCCAATAATTGCAAGGTTTAAGTGGAGCCCTGTCCCACAGGGACGGCCCAAGGTCTGTGTCACTTCTCATGCTCTGAGCCCCCACTCACCATCAGCTCCAGGCACTGCTGGCTTATCCTGGCAGGTGAGGAGGCCATCTCCAGTTCCCCACTTCCTACAAGCACAGGTTTCTTTCAGGCCATGCTTCCTGTTTACTAAGTGCTTCTCTGAAACTCATCTCTGACCTCACATCCCCTTCCTAAGGGAACCCCAGCAGTTCTTCCCTTTTTTGGTGTTACAGGCTGAGACTATGAGCTTTGTGTGCAGAGATCTTAGGGTTTCCTCTCCTTGCTACCCAGGGCCAGGATTGGAAACCCAAAAGCCGAAAGTGCTGGCCTCCTCCACTGCCAGAGACAGGCAGTTTCCTCGCCCTTGAAGCAGTAAGGAAGGCAAGCGGAGGAAGGGTCAGTGTGTGCTGAGCCCTCCCCTGGGGCAGCCACTGTGGGGCATCTCACATCCACCCTTTTTTAACCTCATTAATGCCCTACAACAGGTGTGGGGAAATTTAGCTTCACATAGCAGATCTCAGACTCAGGAGAAACAGCTCATCCAGGGGTTTCCAGAACATTTCCAAGAGGCTGAGGGGAAGTTTTCCACAAAACCACACTCACACCCTCCTCTGCCTGTCCTGCAACCAGCTGACTAACCCTAAAGAGAAATCAGCACCATGAAAAACCAAACTTCTCAAAATGGCCTTCAAAGGCTGTTTCCATAAAATCTTTATACTTCCCCCACTGTCTGGGATTAAAAGAGCAGCCTTCTGCTGGGCAGAGAGAAAACAGGCAGAGCCAGGTGAAGAAACTCCCAGAGAACACAGTAGGCACATCTGTCCTCCCAGACCTACATTCTTTCACCAGCTCACTGGAGGGTTGGGGCAGGCTCTTCTGGGAGATTGCTTAATGAGAAACTTAAAACATTTTCCACAGAACAAGGCATCCCAAAGTAAAGCCACTTGACCCACTCCCATGACCCCTGAATAGAGCCACACAACCTAGTATCCAGTTTCTGGGTACTGAAGCTTCCTGGCCTCCTCTCACCTCAGACCAGACTGAAACACACATACATACCACCTCCCCTGCCCCCACCCCTCTGCCCCATGTTCCCAATTATCCTGTCATATACACAACCCACCACATGCACAAGAGAGCAATCCTTGCCCCAGATATCTGTATAATCAACTGTAAGAGCCTATGTGGACCCTTAGGAAGAGGGCACTGATTATCTGAGGCCACTACCCATCTCCCCAGAGTTCTTAGGATCTCATGGATTCCATCAGTTAAAGTCCTCCCTGCATCCCAGGCAGGCTGACCCTGCCTGTGGACAAAGCATTCAGCAGCCATACCCACAGCTGCCATTGGCGGGTATTTCGTAGGTTGAGTTGAGCCACAGGGTCAGGAATACACAAAGGATGCTTAAAATAGAAAGGCTGAGGCTCTCCTTCTCAATCTTTAAGAAAGATGGTCTCAACAACATGACTTCCACCTGGTTTGGACCTCACTCACTACATGACAGCTGTTAGGTTTGAGGCACAGTGAACCCTAAGCACACCCTCTCAATCCCACCACCACACACAGAAAACCCTGGGATAAGATGATTTGCCAGCAACCAGCAAGCCCCAAATGTGATTAGTTCTAAGGCCCAATGGCCATCCACCTTTGTCCTGCCAGGCTGAGATGGAGGTCAGATGCTGACCCCCACCCCAGGTAATGGTGGCGGAGGCAGCAAGGATGGCCCAGGACCTTGTGGCCCAGCCTGAAATGACAATACCAGAGACCAACCACCACAATTCTCTCCCAGGTCTTTCTTGTTCCTTTCCTTTTTATTATACAAGTAAAACAGACTTTTTAAATTTTAAAAATATAGATAAGCAAAATGATTAGGATCCACCAACGGACAATTACTGTGCAACTGCACTTTTTTTTTTTTTTTTTTTTTTTTTTTTGCGGTATGCGGGCCTCTCACTGCTGTGGCCTCTCCCGTTGCGGAGCACAGGCTCCGGACGCGCAGGCCCAGCGGCCATGGCTCACGGGTTTAGTTGCTCCGCGGCATGTGGGATCTTCCCGGACCAGGGCACGAACCCGTGTCTCCTGCATCGGCAGGCGGATTCTCAACCACTGCGCCACCAGGGAAGCCCTGCAACTGCACTTTTATAAGAAACCTAGAGTAGGGAAATTCATGAAGACAGTAAGTATAATAGAGGTTACCAGGGGCTGGGGTGCGGGGAGAGTTAGTGTTCAATGGGTACAATCTGTGTTTGGGATGATGGAAAAGTTCCGGAAATAAATAATGGCGATGGTCATACAACACTGTGAATGCACTTAATGCCACTGCTATGGTCTGAATATTTGTATCCTCCCCGAATTCATATGTTGAAATCCTATGATGGTGTTAGGAGGTGGGGCCTTTGGGAGGTAATTAGGTCATAAGGGTGGAGTCTTGAAAGGGATTAAAGGAGACCCTGCCGCACATCCAAGCCCCTTCTGCCATGTGAGGATATAGTGAGAAGTCTGCATTCTGGAAGAGGACCTTCACCTGACCATGCTCACACCCTGATGACTTCCAGCCTCCAAAACTGTGAGAAATAAATTTCTGTTGTTTGTAAGTCACTCAATCTGTGGGATTTGTTATATAGTATAGCTCAAACAGACTAAGACAGCCACCGAATTGTGTACTTAAAAATGGTTAAAAAGGTAAATTTTATATTGTGTATATTTTACCATAATACAAAATCGAAAATATTTAATGTAAAAAATTTAAGATCAAAATTTTCCAAAATTCCACCACTCAGAGACAACCACTATTAACATTTTTCCAAATATCATTCCAGAGGCAAATATAAGTGGATGATATGATATACCTTACAAAAATAGCACATTGTTTGGTAACCTACTTTTTAGAAATGTATCATATTTTCCCGTGTTAACAGATACACATCTATATCCTAAATTTTTTGTAGTCACATGGTATTTTTATGTATAAATACACCATGATTAACAATTTTACTATTTGGGGGCATTTAGTCTCCATTTTTGTTGTTGTTATTATTATTATTATAAAAAAAGTTGCATGGGACATCCCTTATGCACATATTTTTCTTCATGTGTCCAATTATATCCTTAGGATAAGAATTCCTATGGGTGGAATTGCTGAGTCAGGGACTCCCTCAGGAGGATTATCAATGGAGCATTGTGAGTAAAACCCAACTAGGAATGCTGAATTCTGTCATATAGAAGTCTCTTCCTCTGTGCAGACTTTTGTTGGTTTCCACTTGAGTGTCTACAACATTGCATAGTGGTTCAGGAAAGTAGGGCATATCCTTTCCATATTCTCCTTACCCACTCCTCAGGCCTCCTCTGAGGACACATCATGCCTACGTCATTAAGTGAAACTGGCACACAAGGAAGGCAAAAATTTTACTGGGACAATTCTACTGAAATCCCTTGTGCCAGCAGGAAAGACTAAAACTTTAGGATGGCCCAGTGCTGGGTGCCCCATGGTGGGCAACCTAATTGTAGACACATGAAACGTTTTCTTTTGTTAAATGTTGTTTTGTATGGACAGAAGGAGAATGCAATAGACTCTTCCTGAGGAGACCAAGGGCCAGAAGGGACCTGTGGAATCATCTAAGTCTTGGCCTTGGAGATGGGGAAACCAAGGCCCCCAAAGACTCAGAGCACTCACTTCAATAATCTTTAACTGAACCTCAGAAGTGTCTCATACACAGTGATTCAGCCAGTTCAGGGCACAGTTGAACATACCCTAAATTTTGATACCTAGTACAATCGGCTGCACGGCGCGGCTTGTGGGATCTTAGTTCCCTGACCAGGAATCGAACCCGCGCCCCCTGCAGTGGAAGCACTGGAAGTGTGTAGTCCTCTGCCAGGGAAGCCCCCACACCTAGTAAAATTCGTATCCTCCTCACCCTGTGTACAAAATCGGAAATTAAGATCACTGATCACATCCCAGAGCAGTGAAGGCCAGGTGTGTGCTAGAGATGGCTCCTACTGGCTCTCAAGCCTCTCTCTCCAAAGTATTATAATTCTCTATGGTCCACCAAAACACCCATTCCCAAATCCATCATAGCCCCATCTGTACTACTCAAAGAGCCAGCAAATGTTGCCTGAATGCTTGCTGTGTGCCAGGCCCCTGTCTGAGCACGTATCACACTGAGATAGTTACCATTTCCATCATACAGCTGGGGAAACTGAGACTCAGAGACTGTTTTTTTCTTCTCATTTTTTATTCAGTTAACAGTATTTAAGAGGAATCCAAGATATAAAAGGCATTTTGCAGGATGCTACCAAGGTGAGTCAGTCAAGGACTCTGCTCTCAAATTTCACAAGGTGAGAGATAGAGAACAATGAAACAAGGAAGAAAGGGATGGGCAAAATGTGGGATGAGAAGGCAAAAGATGGGGCTGTACTCCCACGGGGCACAGTCAGGGAACAATTCCTGGATGCAGTGACATTGGAAGTAGCTGGAAATGTGGCCCCAAGCTTTTCAGCCCTGAGTAGGTCCTGCTGGGTGGTAGGAGTGTTCTACTTTATCAGAACCACGGTTTATTTATTTTTTCCATTATGGTGTATTACAGGATATGGAATACAGTTCCCTGTGCTGTACAATAGGACCTTGTTGTTCATCCATTCTATGTATAATAGTTTGCATCTGCTAGTCCCAAACTCCCAATCTAACCCTCCCCCTTGGCAAGGTCTAGTCTCTATGGAGACTCAAAGAATTAAAATGACTTTAACTACAGACTAAAGCCTTAGGTTGGTTTCCCCCAGAAGTTGACCATAAGACAAGGATTTGGGGACTTCCCTGGTGACACAGTGGTTAAGAATCCGCCTGCCAATGCAGGGGACATGGGTTCGATCCCTGGTCCGGGAAGATCCCACATGCCACGGAGCAACTAAGCTCGTGTGACACAGCTACTGAGCCTGTGCTCTAGAGCCCGTGAGCCACAACTACTGAGCCTGTGTGCCACAACTACTGAAGCCCATGTGCTTAGAGCCCATGCTCCGCAACAAGAGAAGCCACTGCCATGAGAAGCCCGCACACCGCAATGAAGAGTCATCCCCGCTCACAACTAGAGAAAGCACGCATGCAGCAGTGAAGACCCAATGCAGCCAAATATAAAATAATAAATAAATTTATTTAGAAAAATAAGAGAAAAATATTTTTTTTAAAAAAAGGACAAGGATTCGAGTGCAAGTTGAAAGGGAGTGGGAAAGTGAAAGAGGGAAGGGAAGGCAGCCAGTGAAGGGAGACACTTATTACTGTTAGCAACTGGGATATGGTCCTACAAGGCAACTCTGAAATACAGCATGGAATATGCCTCAGTTACCCCAACAGAGAGGTGAGGGAGTTGGAGTATTTATACACTTTCTCCCATCAGTCACTGGTTGAGGTCAAGGGAACACAGGAAGGATGCTGACAGCATCTATTACACTGCCCAAAATCATCCTGCTAGAAACTCTGAATGCCATTCAAACTCCAAATCCAACAGTTCTTTCATTTCTCTATAGAAAGGAGCAGTTAATCAAACTAACACTGTGGATAAAGTGTTATGCTGGTGAAAGTAAACCTATTGGCCAAATCACTTCCGGTTAACATGTCCAAGGAAATATAAGGTATCTTTTTGCTAATTTTTATCAATATAAGGAATAGAAAAAGCCATTCTAAGTCACTTTGCTCATCTCACTGGAATTAACCAAATGCCCTTCCCTGCCCACTTCTTCAGTGAGAGGTTGCCTTCTCTAGTTCAGTCACAGCTGTCTTGGGCAGAAGTTCTACAGCCTCAAGCTGTCATACCTGAGCAGCTGCATCAGCATCCAGAGTCTACCATCCAAGGGATGATTTAAAAATGACCTCCTGGCCACCTAGCCAATGGAGTCTGGAAGATGTTCCTGTTTACTGTGCCCTGCTCCCCCACTGCCTCCTACCCCATCCCCTCCCCCACCACATCCTCCATGAGAATCCACAAATAGCCAAATAAATGAAGCCTTCAGTCATGGGCCTGTGGTAGCTTAACCAGCCTCAAAGATTTATTTACAATTCTTCTGGAGAGGCAGGGAGGTATTTAAATAACACAGTGTGTCATTGGGATAAATAACTGGACCATATTGTGAAGAGTGGGGAGGGGTGGGGAGGTATAGGAGGAGACCACTGACCTAGTTTTACAAACCCAGCTGTAGCAGCTCTCCGCAACTATAGCTTGAAGACAGAGACTGTACATCTTGTTCCATTCTAAGAACACTACTGAGACCTGCCCAGTTTCTCACTCTGGGCAGAGGAAAAGGAATGTGGACAAATTCTGAGACTGCTCTTGGGATCATCCAATCTCCCAAGTTCTCCAAGGGATTCTCTGACAATCTGGTCCCAACTCCACACCTCACCTCCCAGTGAGGACACTTCCTGCCAAAAGTATCCTAGAGAAGACTGAAGGAAATAATTAGGCCGAGGTCCTTTGTACTTTGGTGACAGGACCCCTTTCTGGCAAGGCCTGCAGTCCAGCTCTTGGCAGTCTAGCATAGGTGCCAGAATACTTGGTCCTGGACACCTCTCCAGCCAACTCTCTTGGTCATTCCTAAGGAGCTCATGCACAGAAGGCAGACAAAAAGCTTGGCTCCAGGAAACAGACCAAGAAATCAAAGCAAAACTCGGTAACTGAGTGGTCTCAGGTAGGCCAGTGCATCCAAGAGTGACAAGCAGAACTGAAGGACTGACAACAAGGTGTAGGGTTGTCAACCATCCTGGACCAACTCCTAGGATAACACAAACTGGAGAGAGGGCCTGAGCCCAGAACAGAAGCCATGCAGAGATGCAGAGAAGTGGACTCTTGGGCAGAGTGAGACCGCCCTCAGGAAGGCAGGGGTGCTGCCAGCAGGAGGTACAGCAGGGGCAGAATACTGCACAGGCCCTGGCCCACTCAGCCAGGTGCAGAGGGCATATCTTCTACCTTCCCCTGGAAGAGGGTATGACTAGGGGCCCCAGATCCCCTGGCCTTCTCTCAGCCAAGCTTCCCCAGATTTCACTAGCATAAAAAACTAGGACAGAGGAACATAGGATATGCCTAGGTTGCACTCCAAAGATTATCCTATCCCCCCTGCACTCCACCTCTGCTCTCCCTTCTCCTGAAAGAGGAGCAGGATTCACCTTCCAGCCTCTCAGCATAGGGAATCCTGAATTGAACCAGCCCAGACTCCCAGGTGCCTGGGCAGGTTGCATGCTCTGTCTCCACCTCCTTGTCCCAAGGCAAGAACTACCCTCTTTCCAAAGCTACTGTCCCTCTCTGAGCTCAGGCATCATTTGAGGTCCTCTTCTGTCCCCCTGAGGCCCACCCGACTGCAGCAGCTCCCAGGCATCAGGCTGACCTGTTCAGAGGAGAAAGCACAGCTGGTGCCCACACTCATGGCCATACTCCAGGGTCTCTGATTCCAAATGGGCACCTCACAGGCAGACTCCACATTCTCTGAGACACTGCATTTGGACACAAGTTTGAAAACAACAAAACAAAACAAAACAAAACTCTCCTCAAACTACCCAATATAGCCACTGAGAAATTTCTTTAATTCTTCAGACCACCTGCAGAAAAAGTTCCCAGTAAGGAAATGTGGATTGGTGAATAAAATAAATCCAACCCCAGATTCCTCAACCAGATACTCGGGAAAGAAGGCCCCTGGCTCTGTCTCACAGCTGTTTAAAAGAATCATTGTTTCTAATTCTTTCCTCCCATTGTACCAAGATCAACTGTGGCAGGAATTGTTATTTGTCAGCTCATTGGTTCATACATTCATTCATCACATGTAAAGTACTTATTATAAATTTGGCCAGTTCTAGACATGGCCTCTGTTCTCTGGGAGAACAAGTTTTAGGGATCCAGATTCCACACCCCTGGAAATAAAGTGCACCGCAGCGTTCAGAAGCCTGGCGCTCAACTCCTCCTGTCACTGAGGCGCAGAGGTGCGGTGGACAGCCCAGGACCCACGGAGCGCCCCAGGATAAGATGGAACCCTATATCTCCCTGTCAGGCCACCGTGCCTCTCTGCTGTCCCCAGGGATCTCCCAGCTTAGGAACTGAGTGCAATGCAGGCACTCCAAATGCAGAAGTGGCCGGGGTCGGCCCAAGGCACTTGCCTCTCTGGCGAGAGAGGATGCAAAACCGAGATTCCCAGCTACCTCCGGCATCAGCTCCGGAGACGGGCTGCGAGCCGGCAAAGGGGAAGTGCAACGAGGACCCAGGGCCCCCGCGCATCCGGCGCCCTTCTGAAGGCCAAGGGAGGCTCTGGCGCCGGAGGTTGGAACCCGCCTCCAGGGAATCGTCGGTTGAGCCGGGAAGAACAGGGCCAGATTAAGATGGGACACCCCCCAGGACGCCCCCCGATTAGGGTCGGGGCCTGCCGTCCCTGCACCTGCCCGCCCGGCACCTTCTAGCCAGGGAATCCCGGGGACACCGGGGATAGGGTGGGGGTGCCTTCCTGCCGCCGCCCTTGGCGTGGAGAGAAGGAAGGACGCCCCAGGAATCGGAGGGGGAGGACGAGCCTAGAGTCACAACTTTCTCCCGCGGAAGGCGGGCAGGCTGGGGTTCCGCACCTACGCGGCCCCTGCAGAGTCCACACGCCCGGGAACTCCCAGTGTCTGGGGAAGAAGGGAGGAGAACAGGAGCAGACGAGGACTGAGGGGCTGACTCGGACGGGGCAGGGGACACTGCAGGAAAACTTTCGGCGAGGGGAGAGAGGACCGCCCAGTGCACCACACCTTGCGCCCCGCAAATCGGGCCCGGAGCCTCGCTCCCCGCGGCCCGCACCCCGCGCCTTGCCTGCGTCCGGTGCCGGCTGCACCTCTCGCGCGCTGCGGGGACCTTGGAGTTGGAAAGTAGGGGTGTTGCGGCCGGGGACGGCTCCAGCCAGCGTCTCGGTCAGCGGTCGGCGGGCCCGGCTCCCTTACAGCCCTGCTGAGCTTGCGGCAGCCGCGCGATTGGGGGTCGGGCGCCCAGTCCCCCTCCGCCCCTCCTCGCTCTCTCTCCCGCCCCTCTGCCTTTATCTGCCCCAATCGGATCTGACCGCCCTCCCTCCCCCTCTTTCTTTAGCTCTCCATCTCTCCCTCCACCCCTCTTCCCTGGCCTTTCTTCTTCCCCCTCCTCTCCCGCCCTCTCTCCCCCCGGGGGGGCGGGGCTTCTCCCCTCCCTCCCAGACAAAGCTGCGGCTGCTTATCCCCTGCTAGTCCGGGCTCAGGCTGCAATCTCCTCTTCCGGCCTGGGGTGGAGGGGTAGAAGTGGGGGGGTGGGGAGGATGAGCTGGCTCACTCACCCCATTCTCCGCGGCCTTCTCCAAAAGGGATATCGTCTTGGCCCGAGCCCCTTGGTTTGCTCCGGGCGGTGACGGCCACTCCCAGAGAACAGTCACGCTGCCCCGCGGAGCCCACGTCGAGCGCCCTGGATTCCCCAGGCAGAGGATATGGGATTTTTTTCTAACACCTGCTTATTCCAAAAAGGGTTTGAGCTGAGCAAGGCCTCTTGGACTTCGCGGGCTGGCAGACGTGACAGAAATGTGAAGGAGGCCAAGTTTCTTTGTCCTTCTCTCACCTCCCCCTCTTAGCCATCCCTGGACCTCCAGGGCCTCTCAGCATACACGGAGCCCTAGAGCACCCCAGATTTGGGGCGCCTTATTTGTTCCCTCCCTCTTATGGCAATTGTCCCCCAACATACATACTCCAACCCTGCAGGGTCGGTCCCCATGCCTTTTCAGCGTGGAAGGGGGACTAAGGATTAATGGGTAGACAACCCTCAGGGTACAGCTGGGTCAGCTCATCCCTCCTGGAAGCGAAACATTCTTTATAAATTCATTGTTTGGATCGTGGAATGTGTTTCCCTTAGAAACAATGTTATAAATGGTGACCTGCTTCCCAGACTGGCCACAGAAGTCTTTTGAACCCAAAATGCAGCTGAAGGTTGGTGGTGAAACTGTGTCAGCTACCCCAAAACAAGGAGACCACTGATCAACTATAGAAAAAAAAAAATATATATATATATATATATATCTTCTGGTTCTTTCCCAAGCTATAAACAGAAAGGTCAATCATTAATTCACCGTCCCCCACCCCAAACTTTGGAGTTACTACTCTGTATTAGTAAGCTTCTTTGCTTTGCAGGTAATAGGAGCACCCTCAGGGGAATGTATTATGAGGACATGGGGATTCCCCTACAACCTCAGGGTCAGAACTGCAGGGAGAGCTCGGTAAGAAGCAAACCTAGAACTTGAAGGGCTTCCAGTAACCCAGAAAGTCTTCTCTGAGGAGCCAACTTTTCTCTTTCACCGTAGACTGGCATTCGCTGCACCCCAGACACATGGCAGAGGGTGGCCATCACTTCCATCACTGGGGCTTAGAGCTCCCTGTTGAGGAAGGCAGCCAGGTGGAACTAGAATCCCTTAGTCTCTACTCCAGTCTCCCAGGACAGCAACTCATTGGCCCAGTTTAGGTCAGGTGACCATCCATTGTCCAAATTAGGCTGCCAGGAACCCTGACCTGTTTAAAACAAAATCCATTCTTCTCCACTTAGAGTCTCCATCTTGGTGAATACATTGATTGATTAGTTCAAGACACCAGAAAACACCTTTCTTTTCATCAATTTCCCCATACAGAAAGCACAAGGGAGAAAGGAATATGCCTTTATCCTTCAAGGCAGTGTAGGGACAATACTTCTGTAACAGGGATGATATATTGCAAATATTAAACTGCTATATTAAATCCTCCTTAAACCATGTTTTCTTGTAGACTTCCACCCCCATGGACTAAACCAGGAGGCACATGGCCCCAAAGAAGCAGCAGAAAAGTATTTCTAGAACCATCCTCTAGTAGAAATACAATGCATGCCATAGTTGCAATTTAAAACTTTATAGCCACATTAAAAATAATTTTTAAAAGTGAAATTAATTTTAATAATATATCTTATTTAACCCAACATAAAAATTATTCATGAAGTATTTTACATTCTATCTTTGTTTTTTGGGGGGAGTGGTACGCAGGCCTCTCACCGCTGTGGCCTCTCCCGTTGCGGAGCACAGGCTCTGGACGCACAGGCTCCGGACACACAGGCTCAGCGGCCATGACTCATGGACCCAGCCGCTCCACGGCATGTGGGATCCTCCCAAACCGGGGCACGAACCCGCGTCCCCTGCATCGGCAGGCGGACTCCCAACCACTGTGCCACTAGGGAAGCCCTATATCCTATCTTTGCACTAAGGCTAATCAGGTGTGTATTTACACTTCAAAACATCTCAATTTGGACGTTAAATTTTGAAATAAAATTTCAAAAATTTAAAAATACCTGATCTGTATTTAGGTTTTATAAAATTTTCACTTGAAAAAGTATATTCACATACCCAAGTTGTTCCAACATGCTTAAAAGTTTCCCAATAACTGAATTATCAGTTTTTAAATTTAAGTTTTAATTAATTAAGTTTATATAAACTTAATACTCAGTTCCACTAATCACATTTCAAGTGCATGATAGCGACATGTGTCTAGTAGCCACCATATTGGGACAGCACAAGTTTAAGAGCAAAGAGGTCACTGATGAGCTTGAGTCTCAAAGCCAACTTCCCAAAGTTCCCTGGCAGTCCAGTGGTTAAGACTCTGTGCTTCCAGTCCAGGGGGTGCCAGTCGGGGAACAAAGATCCCACATGCCAGACGGTGCGGCCAAAGAAAAGAAAAAGCCAACTTCCCTTTTCTCTTTAGCAAAATAGTGACAGAAATATCAAGCATGGTCAGAGAAAATGATTTTCCACATTCTTTTATGTCCCCCTGTAACATCTCAAGAGGCAGACTTTGCATACCTAGATCAGAGTTCTACTTTATGCCTGGGAAGAAGCAGGAGATGCAGAGAAGTGGGGAGGCCTAAAGCCTACCCTTAAGTACCCAGGGGATTCTGGGAGAAGGGAGGAAGAAGTGGGGAACATAGTAGGAAATGCACCTTCTTCATTTGTGACTTCGAACAGAGTGAGAAGATATGTTGATGGGCTAAAGATTGCCACACTGGCTGCCTACCTCTTTCTCCCCGGTTCTCAGACACTCACCTGGGGGTGGAGGGAAGCCTCATTAAGGTCAACTTAGTGGATCGCCTATGTTACATAAAGGGAGGGCCTGGGGTTTTTTTTCTGGGGTCACCCACAGTTCCTGCATGGCCTAGACCTGATACAGAGTTCCCACCTGCTCCCAAGGACCAGGGGCCTCAGAAGGAAGCTAAATTGTGAGCCAAAGCCCTTCTCTAGGGCCTGTCTTAGTTTGAGCTCCCTCAAAAGCAGAACATGAGACAAGAACTTGGGTGCAGGTCATTTACTTAGGAGTTGATCCCAGGAAGCACAAGAAGACAGGGAAGGAGGAGAAGCTAATAAAGGATATACAACTGACACTCCATTCCTCTGGGGACCCTCTAAGCACCTGTGTAAAATGCCCCTCAGAATTGTTCTCTCTGAAAGTCAGGGAGCTGGGGATTTATCCACTGACTCTCATTCCCCACCAGTTGAGGATTATTCCCAGGAGAGTTTACCTCTTCTTACTTCTTGGTTGTGTGGATATCTTTGTCTTCGAGGAAACATCTGAGGCAGAAAAGCTGGAGCCACTGCCCTTGGCACTTGAGGTGGGACGAGTTACTGTGCATGGAGCTGACCACCACAGCTAAGCCAGGGTGAGAAGTGGGCTGAGGGGAGGCGACACAAGACACACAAATCATCTGCTCTAAGAACCAGCATGGAGAGGGCAAGTTGACCCTGGAGGCTGGCAGGACAACATGATGGGGACTCAGAGGGAGCAATTGGTGAGGGCTGAGTTAAGGTTAGGGAGGACAGGGGACACTACAGAGCTCTGAAGGAGCATGGAGCACCCAAACCATGAGGTACACGGGCTGCAGGCATCAGCAGAATATGCCAGCCAAACGCTCGTGAATGGGACCACCACCCCTCAGCATGCTGCTTTCAAAGGGATGGTACAAAGCAAGCCTTCTTCAGGGGAGCCAAGAGAACTGAGGCACCAGCCTCAAATGCCACCACAAGAGAAGGTAAGACAGAATCTCCCCCAAAGATCCATCTTGGAGAGAGCTGGGAAGGGAAGAAGAACTTGAGAGAGTTTTTAACCTAACGAGACCAGCAGGACTGTTTAAATTATTGTGTTATACTCCATTTGTCCCTCTTCTATGTAGGAGGTGAGAACCTGCAAAGGAAGATCCAATGAGTTAATAGAGAAATAAGGAAGCATAGGTGAGGTCTGTCCCTGGGACCTGAATACACCTGGACATATCTGGCACACGATCATTGTTGTCTAGCTGGAAATATATTTGTTGGAGAGGTGAAAAAGGACTCCCCTTGGAGATAATTTTCATTCTAGAGAAAGAAGAAAGCAAGTTTGACCCAGTAACAAAACTTTAGTTGAAAGAAGGGATGTGAGAGATTGTCTCTCAGCTCTGCCTCCAACCTGAGTCCCTGGACACATAGTAAGGGGAGGGGTTGAGAAGATAGAAGAGGCTCTAAGTTATAACTTAGAGGAAAAGACTGTTTCATGAACTTCAGGGATATTCTGGGGCCTAAGCAGCCATGCTTGGGGACTCTGCTTCTAAGTAACATTTAAGGAACCAACACTCCAACACTCAGCTTCTCTATTTCAAGGGCCTGGTATGTTGACAACATTACCCAGAAAGTGGTAGATGGATTGCCAGAATGTTTACAATTATCCCCTTCCCTGCATACACTTTGCAGTTCCTCTCACAAAGAGGTGGAGTCTACTTCCCCACCTTGAATCTGGATTGACATTGCAGCTTGCTTTGGCCAGTACAGTAGAATGCGGCAGAAGTCATACCATGCCCTTTCAGAACCTGGGCCTGAAGAAGCCTTGCATTCTTCTACTCTTTCTATTGGAACATTGCTCTGCCATGTGAATAAGCCTGCGCTAGCCGGCTGGAGGATGGCCCAGAGCCAAGGCAGTCCAGATGTTCCATCCAAGGCCCCAGACATGTGGGAGAGTCCAAACAAGATCAGTAAAGTCCCCTACCCAACCTAGAGTTGACCACTGATGCATGCAGGAGGGCAGCTGAGTCTAGCCCAAATAGCCAACCAATAAAAGCATAAGATAAAGAGATGGTTGTTATTTTAAGCCACTAAATTGGGGATAGTTTGTTATATAGCAATAGCTAACTGTTAAAGAACTTAACAGGATTTTAAAAATGGTAACTATGTGAGGTGATAGATTTGTTAACTAACCTCATTGGCATAATTCTTTTATAATATATATGTACATCAAATCATCACCCTTAACCCTACAAAATGTTATATGTCAATTATATCTCAATAAAGCTGGAAAAAAAAGAAACACAAAAAGTTAAAACCTTTAATGCAAAGGAAAAAAAATACAGGATGAAGTGTCCATGGCTGACATGACTGGGCTATTGTTGGACACCAGTCTGGAGACCTCTGGATTGTTTTTGAGCTTGTGAGAGAGATGCATCTGGGGAACTCTCCCTCATATGCACCCCCTTCCCAAAGTAATATTTTGGGAAAGCAATACATTTTCAAAACTGTATTGATAGATATTTACTAGACATCAATGGTATGCAAGGTGCTATGCTAGGCATGATAAAAAATAAGAATAATGGAGCCAAGAAAAATATTAGGCAGCATCTAGTTTAATAACATCACTTGGCAGGCTCAGAAATTGAGACTTAGATAAATCAACTCACCACATCATTTAGTTGCAAGAAACAGAAGCCACTTGAGCCAGCCCAGGTAAAGTGAGACTGTTTTTGTGTGTGTGTGTTTTGTGGTATGCGGGCCTCTCACTGTTGTGGCCTCTCCTGTTGCGGAGCACAGGCTCCGGATGCGCAGGCTCAGCGGCCATGGCTCACGGACCCAGCCACTCCGCGGCATGTGGGATCTTCCCAGACCGGGGCACGAACCCGTGTCCCCTGCATTGGCAGGCGGACTCTCAACCACTGCGCCACCAGGAAAGCCCGTGAGACTGTTTTTAAAGAACCAAGCATTTCTTGCAGAGCTCATGGGAAGGAAGTGAACCAGGTCCAAGATGAACTAGAATATGACCTACAGGGTTCAATCTGTGTGTGTGTCTCTCTGTCTGTCTCTCTGTCTCTGTCTCTCTCTCCCTGCTTCCTCCCTCTCTTCCTCCTTGTTTCTTGTGTTGCCATCTCTCCACACATGTGCTCTAACTTCTGCCCCAGATGGCTGCCTTTATCCCAAAGTCTACATGCACTTAGATCCAGCAACCACCATCAACATAGTCTCTGTGGCCAGCAGCAGGGTAGGGCCAGGACGTGAGATGGGTCAGTGTTCTCAAAATGGGGAGGGGTGGGCAGAGGGGAAAAGTATTTAAAGTCTCTACTGAGTAGTCACATCTTCTGTTCATCTTCCACCTGTTGGTACTTACATATCTGGCAGCCCAGGTTCATGGCCAGACTTGAGGGCCCCTCTCCACAAAGGCCCCACTCACCCCATCACTTCCCCAGTGCTCTCACTGTACTGTTTCAAAATGCATCTATAAGGAGCACTTTCTTGGGTCAACCAGCCCAAGAACCAAGTTGTCTTATTTATCAGTTCATCTCCTTCTCCATCTGCCACAATACATATCTGATGAAAGAAAAAAATGAAAAAATGAATCCCATCTCCTTGTTTGCCAAGTTACAAGCATTAACTCATTTAATTCTCATATAACCCTAGGAGGAGGTACAATTTTTATCTTCATTTTGTAGATGAGGAAACTGAGGTGACTAGGTAACTTTCCTAAGATCACAGTCAGCAGGTACCAGAGCTGGAATATGAACCTGGGAAATGTATCTCAAGTCCCTCTCTGAATCCTTGTGTTTTCTTCCTCCTCAGCCAAGCCAGTCCAGGCATGGAGGAGGTGACACCCACTAATCCTCCCCCAGGTTGCTAGCCTTGATGGTGTCATAGGAGGTACAAGATTGTCTTCTCACTTTGAATGTTGCTGTGCTGAAGTTTGTAGCCAGCCTGATTTTGGGGGCTGGGAGGATAGGATACCCAGATACCTTTCTGCTGGGTAACCAGAGGAAACTTTATCTTTGAAATATAATAACATTAATAGGATATGTTTGTATTAGTTGGTCTATTCCTTTAGCAATTAACTCATTGAATGTTTACAGGGGGCTCCCAGGTGCCAGACATTATTTTAAACACTGGGGACATAGCAGTAAATAAAAAGGACAAAAATCCCTGTCCTTATACCTCATGGAATTTACATTTTAGTGAAATACTTAAAAGGCAAAAAAACCAAAAAGCAAAAAAACCCCTATATCCATTTCTTCAGAATATAGTATGGCCTTTTAATCTACAAATTCGATTTTTTAATTTAGGAAATGTTTCTTAATTTTTATGTTAGAATGCCAATTAAAACCTGAAACCAGATGGGGAACCTGAGGCTGGCATATGTCGTGGGGTGGGGGTAGAGAGAAGGTTATTGTTTCTTTGCAATCTCTACAGTGCTGGGCACTGATAGCCTTGGGAGCATCACCTTGTAGCCCCTGGAGTGAGAGTACTCTATTTTAACTATTAGGATTATGGTTACAAAACAAAACATAAATGTTATAAACCATTATGACGTAAAAACTATAAAACTAGTGAAAGTAAGAATTTAAGCATCCTGATTTGTTCATTTTATATAAAAAGGAAATGAAAAGATGTTTAAAGTAGATAGCCCAAATAATAGAGATGTAAATGAATTAAACCTGTCTGGTACTCACTAGATAGCAGTTTGCAGCCAGAGTAGGGTCTGCATCTTTGGTGGTCTCTGAACTTGAGCAGCACTGATATCAGTTAGTGTGCTGGGATCAAACATAATGAGCAACCTGCCAAGGGCTCAACTGTCTTGCACAAAGAAGATTTGTTTCATATAAACACATTCATTCATCCATCCTCACGGAGAAATTAAGCATTAGAAGTAATACTAGTAATAACCTATCAAAACTGAGGAAAGGAGAGAAAAGAGGTGGAGTAAAGTAGAAGCACACTGATTTCAACATCACTTGTGGAGATTCAGTTGATATTGCCCTAAGGCAGGAAGATTAAATAAATTATACAAAAATTTGACTGCTAGGGCTTCCCTGGTGGCGCAGTGGCTTGGAGTCTGCCTGCCGATGCAGGGGACACGGGTTCGTGCCCCGGTCTGGCAAGATCCACGTACCGCGGAGCGGCTGGGCCCGTGAGCCATGGCCGCTGAGCCTGCGCGTCCAGAGCTTGCGCTCCACAACGGGAGAGGCCACAACAGTGAGAGGCTTGCGTACTGGAAAAAAAAAAAAAAAAAAAAAAAATTTGAATGCTCTTTTGTACTATTTGAATTATTTTTTCCATATGCATATATTAACTAGTCAAAAAATTAAAAGGAAAGGCAATTTTATGGGATGCAGGGAGCGGGGAGGGGAGAGGGGGAATGGGGTGACTTGCTGGTTAAGCAAGTCATTTAGATGCTGGTAGAGATTTCTGAGGTGTCTGAGATGCTGCCTCCTCTCTAGGTTTATATCCAGAAAGATGGAGGTAGACAGTAAGACTCTCAGATTTCAGACCAGTTTGGGATCTGAAAGTGGAGAGGAGCTGTGCCACTTTTCATCAGGCACATTGAATATCCTGGTACCCATGGCATGGTGGCTGTTTAAGCCATCTTCAGGAGTAGAGGGACCTAGTCAGATCCAGAAAACATCTGGGGATTACAGGGAGTGTGGGAGACAGCCAACATTTTCCACACCCCAGAGATGGCTGTGCAAGCCAGATGGGAGAAAACTGAGGGACAAGAGAGTATCTCACAGTTGGGACAAGAGGACCCACAGAAAGACAGTGGTCTGGTCCATGCCAGGGACCCCAAGGGAGCTCAGACATCTTGTGGGAGCCAGGATGGAAAGATGCTGTGGCCAAAACCAGCAGTATACTCACTTAGGCCCAGATGTCGCCTCCCACCCCCAGTTGCCAAGATGTTCCGTAAGCCCACCACCACAAGCAAAACTGAGATGAAAGCCTAGGGAGAAAGAGAGGCATGGAGCAGGCAGAAAGGAAATTTTCAGAATTAGCTGAATTTAACCTGAAATGACCAAGTTTGTCAGAAATTAACCAACATGTTTTCTGCTATTAGTCAACTAGGGGTTCAAAGTAGAGATTAAGTTATACTTTTAAAAAAGTTTCATGTGTTTGACCAAAAAATCCAGGTGAGAGAATGAGATAAATGTTTTCTATCTTCGCCTCTCCAAGTATGGTCCGTGGACCAGCAGCACTAACATCATCTAAGATTTGGTTAAAAACATAGAGCCAGGCCTCAGGCCATGTTCAAATTTAACAATAAGGCCAGGTGGAGGGCTTCCCTGGCGGCACAGTGGTTAAGAATCCGCCTGCCAATGCAGGGAACACTTGTTTGAGCCCGGGTCCGGGAAAATCCCTCATGCCGCAGAGCAACTAAGCCTGTGCATTACAACTACTGAGCCTGCACTCTAGAGCCTGTGAGCCATAACTACTGAGCCCGTGTGCCACAACTACTGAAGCCTGCACACTTAGAGCCCATGCTGCACAACAAGAGAAGCCACCACTCACAGCAACTAGAGAAAGCCTGCATGCAGCAGCGAAGACCCAACGCAGCCAAAAATAAGATAAATAAAATAAATAAATTTAAAAACAAAACAAAAACAATAAGGCCAGGTGCTCTGTGTGCATGCTAATGGTGGAGACCCCTTGCTTTAATAGTCTCGAGTGTTATACGGAAGTGCGTAGGAAGGCAGGACTACATGTATAAGAGGAGACATTCCAGCATGGAGAAGGACATTCCAGGCAGAGCCATGAAAAGACTGGGTGGGTCAGAGAACAGTGTGTGGTCCAGTGTGGCTGGAACAGAAGGTGGGAGGTGAGAGGTATTTTAAGTTCTGCTTATGCAGCCAAGAAACAAAATTCAAGACGTCCCTGGTTCCTGTGGTGTTTCAGTAGCACAGCTCCCTTTTCCCTACGTGTGAATGTTCTCCAAACTGCAGGGCCGGAGGGTGAGCCAACGCCACCTCTCTCATGGAGATGCACACTGACTAGGAAGAGCTTGCTGGGGGAGGTTTCTTGGAGAACAGACATGCTCTTTTGGCCTTTCAAGATACTTCTGGAAAGCCAAGGAGGGGAGGGCAGGACAGCCTGGCCATCGGCCTGTGTGAGAGGCTGACCCTCTGCCCAGAGCCGGCCAAATCTCTGCAGTGGAAAGCCAACTTTCAGGGCTTTCACCACTTTGAGGTACTGATTGCCGCTCCTTCCCGGCCCTGGACCACCCCGCTCTCCTCAATGCACAGGGATGCACAGAGAGCAGCATTCAGCACATCCTCTTCCACACTCTACCTAACTGCTTTGCTAGGAGACTTCCTGAATCAGCAAGGATACCCAGGCCTTCCTGCTGTGCCCCTGATGCAGACCAGGCCGGGGCTGTCCAGGCTTTCTAACAACCTTAATCTCTTCCTCCCCAGACCCAGACCATCAGGGAAGGGGTGGGAGGAGGGTCTTGAAGGAGCTAAATGACTGGACAGAGAATGTTACTTCCGACATACAGCCAGTTGGCTCTTGTCCTGAGGGAATGGTGAAAACAGTGCCCAGGCAAGCAGGGAGGAGGGTGCAGGGAGATGCGCACAAGATGAAGCAGGAGAGGCCAAGTCATGCCCTCTTGTATTGCAGGCCACAGTGAGGAGTTTGGGGTTTCATTCATATTGCAATGTGATGCCCTTAAATAATGGATTTATTTTAGAGATTAGCCTTTACATCCTTATGGGAGAAGCTGGTGAGGTAACATCTGTAAGAAACCACTGGAAGATTAGAAAAAAGTCACAAACCAGGAACCACAAAGCAAGGGAAGTGAAGAAATCTACAAAAGGCTGTGCCTCTGTTCTCAGTGGTAAACCTAGGTCAGCCAGTGCAGGCTGAAAAGAAAAGCTGGATGCAAAGTGGGGGACAGGAAGGACAAATGGGAACCCCAAAAGATGTACCAGAATATGTGAGGACAAACCGGAAGCTGTATTTGTCTTTCACAATCTGTGGGTGACCTGCAGAAGCTAGTACGCTAGCCTCAGAGCTGCATTTGTCATTTGTAGGGACAGTTGGGACAGTTCTACTTCATGCTAAAGGACTGACTCTCTGTTCTACATTCTATCATCTTCCAGAGACCAGTGGGCTAACCAGGGCATATTCCTCTCCTGGTGATGGCTGAGGCACAAGAGAGCAAGCCTCACTACACAAGCACATTTCAAGTCTTTGTCACGTTCCACTGGCCAAAGTAAGTCACATGGCCAAGCCCAAAGCCAAAGCATGAGAAGTACACTCCACCTCTAGTGGGAGGAACTAGAGTCACATATCAAAGGGTGCAAGCTCCGGGTGGGTGAATAATTGAGAAAAGTGATATAACATCTTTTCAGTTCTACCAGTGGCAATACTAGGTAACACTAATCAGTGTGACCAGAGGTAACAGTGGATATTCAGAGAAGAGGATAGATTCAGGGGATGGTTGCAAGGCAGGACCAGTGGGGTTTGGTGAAAGATTGGATATGGGAGATGACAGAGTAGGAGGAATCATGAGTGAGTGCAGTGGGGCTGGAGGAGAGGTGTATTTCATGGACATACCAGTTTTTGAGGTACCCATGGTGGTGTCAAGTAAGCAGTTGGCTTTAGGGGCTGGAACTTGGAGACAAGGTCTGGGTAAAGGTTTAGAATGGCCAGTCATCAGCTTATCAAACCTACCAGAGGGCTTTGTGAAGTATTTGCTTGTGGCCATAACCTGAGACACCATGCAAGATCTGTCCTCATTTCCCCAACCTGACTCCCTCAGATCTCATGTGACTAAGTTCAAGGGGCACCATACTGCCATGTGAGATGACAATTTTCTCTCAGGTTCAAAGAAGCTGAAAGGAGGATATAAGCTCTGCATTTGGCTGGAAAGAGGAATTTTGTTCTAGTTTTTTTTGTTTTGAGAAAATTATTCGTAGAAACTTCAGAGTACTATACAACCTCCCCCTTTTCCCACCTCTAGGCAGAGGCACCTGTGAAGTTCAGTGAGAGCTGAGACTTTGGCTTCCCTCAAATGCAGACCCCAAGACAGATTCAAGTGCAAGTTGCTTAGACAAGAGTGGGGAGTGGGGAAGTGAAGGATGCCAGCCTAAGGTATATGGAAATGGTTGTACCTGTGGCAGGTTCAGAGGCCCTTTTCAGAGATAAAAGACAACCTGGATATCATCAGCTCTGCAGGAAGAGTAGCCAGAAGTCTGAGCACATGCTCAGACAAGGACATGGACCCCCCAGGCACTGTGCTGTGGCCCTGCACCCTGTGGAAGCTGGGGGCAACTCAGATTGTGGGAGCCTGCAGAGGAGCTGTGCTGAACAGATCCTAAGCAGGACCGAAAAGTCACCTACAGGACTGCCTGTATTGGAGAGAACTGATGGACAATTTTAATGGTTTCTCAGAGTCAAGAAAAGAATATTTGGGCTTTCCTGGTGGCACAGCAGTTAAGAATCCACCTGCCAATGCAAGGGACACAGGTTCGAGCCCTGGTCCGGGAAGATCCCATATGCCGTGGAGAAACTAGGCCAGTGTGCCACAACTACTGAGCCTGTGCTCTACAGCGCATGCACCACAAGTGCTGAAGCTTGCGTGCCTAGAGCCCGTGGTCTGCAAAAAGAGAAACCACCACAATGAGAAGCCCGTGCACCGCAACAAAGAGTAGCCCCTACTTGCCGCAACTAGAGAAAGCCTGTGCACAGCAACAAAGACCCAATGCAGCCCTAAATAAATAAATACATAAATAAATTTTTAAGAAAATAAAAGAACAGTCACTCACAGACAAAATGTTTCATTTTTGCTTATATTCAATTTGCGTGTGCCACCTTGGATGTTGATACAAGCCATGGCCTTGGTGAGAGTGGGCATTCTGAAGACAGAATAGTCCCAAGATGGGGTCTGCTAGTTGGAGGTAGGAGCTTCTCCCTTAAAATCCTTTTGTAACTTCCCACACCTGTAAAATTGCATCCTGAAGCCTCCTATGTCTTTGTTTGGCTTCACCAAAGAGCCGACTCTGTGTATTAATTAACTACTGCTACATAACAAATGACCACAAAAGTTAGTCTAAAACAGCAATAAATGCTACTTATTTCATACAGTTACTGTGGGTCAGTGATTTGGGAGTGGCTTAGATAAACTGCTTTGGCTGTGGGTCTTTCACACAACTATAGTCAAATATCACTAGAAGCTGCAGTCATGTGAAGGCTGGACTGGGGCTGGAGAATCCATTTCTAAGAAGGCTCACATGCATGGCTGTTGTCAGGAGACCTGAGTTCTGCCTCACAACATGGACCTCTTGATAAGGCTGCTTGAGTGTCCTCACAACATGGTGGCTAGCTTCCCCCAGAGTGAATGATCCAAGAGAAAAAGGTGGAAGTTCTAATGTTTTTAATGACCTAACCTCAAAAACACACATTGTCATTACTATTGCATTGTTTAGGAATAAGTCATGAAATCCACCCACACTCAAGAGGAGGGAAATTAGCTCTACTTTTTTCCTGATTACCTATTTTTTTTCTTACATCTTTATAGGAGTATAATTGCTTTATAATGTTGTGTTAGTTTCTGCTGTATAACAGAGTGAATCAGCTATATGTACACATATATCCCCATATCCCCTCCCTCTTCAGCCTCCCTCCCACCCTCCCTATCCCACCCTTCTAGGTGGTCACAGAGCACCGAGCTGATCTCCCTGTGCTATGCGGCTGCTTCCCACTATTCTAGTAGTAGTAGTAGTAGTATATCTAGTAGTAGTATATCCCACTACTTCCCACTACCTATTTTACATTTGGTAGTGTATATATGTCAATGCTACTCTCTCACTTTGTCACAGCTTCCCTTCCCCACCTGCCCCCCGTGTCCTCAGGTCCATTCTCTACGTTTGCCTCTTTATTCCTGTCCTGCCCCTACATTCTTCAGAACCACTTCTTTTTTTTTTTAAGATTCCACATATAGGTGTCAGCATACGGTATTTGTTTTTCTCTTTCTGACTTACTTCACTCTGTATGACAGACTCTAGATACATCCACCTCACTCTAAATAACTCAGTTTTGTTTCATTTTATGGCTGAGTAATATTCCATTGTATATATGTGCCACATCTTCTTTATCCATTCATCTGTTGATGGACACTTAGGTTGCTTCCACGCCCTGGCAGTTGTAAATAGTGTTGCAATGAACATTGTTGTACATGTCACTTTTTGAATTATGGTTTTCTCAGGGTATATGCCCAGTAGTGAGATTGCTGGGTCATATGGTAGTTCTATTTTTAGTTTTAAGAAACCTCCATACTGTTCTCCATAGTGGAGGTATCAATTTACATTCCCACCAACAGTGCCAGAGGGTTCCCTTTTCTCCACACCCTCTCCAACATTTATTGTTTGTAGATTTCTTTTTTTTTTAACATCTTTATTGGAGTATAATTGCTTTACAATGGTGTGTTAGTTTCTGCTTTATAACAAAGTGAATCAGTTATACATATACATATGTTCCCATATCTCTTCCCTCTTGTGTCTCCCTCACTGCGACCCTCCCTCTCCCACCCCTCTAGGTGGTCACAAAGCACAGAGCTGATCTCCCTGTGCTATGCCGCTACTTCCCACTAGCTATCTATTTCACGTTTGGTAGTGTATATATGTCCATGCCACTCTCTCACTCTGTCACAGCTTACCCTTCCTCCTCCCCATATCAACAAGTCCATGATCTAGTAGGTCAGGGTCTTTATTCCCATCTTACCCCTAGGTTCTTCATGACCTTCTTTATTTCTTTTCCTTAGATTCCATATATATGTGTTAGCATACGGTATTTGTTTTTCTCTTTCTGACTTACTTCACTCTGTATGACAGACTCTAAATTAATCCTTTGTCACTTGCTTTGTTTGCAAATATTTTCTCCCATTCTGAGGGTTGTCTTTTTATCTTGTTTATGGTTTCCTTTGCTACGCAAAAGCTTTTAAGTTTCATTAGGTCCCATTTGTTTAGTTTTGGTTTTATTTCCATTACTCTAAGAGGTGGGTCAAAAAGGATCTTGCTGTGATTTGTCATAGAGTGTTCTGCCTATGTTTTCCTCTGTTTGATAGTGTCTAGCCTTACATTTAGGTCTTTAACCCATTTTGAGTTTATTTTTGTGTATGGTGTTAGAAAGTGTTCTAATTTCATTCTTTTACATGTAGCTCTCCAGTTTTCCCAGCACCACTTATTGAAGAGGCTGTCTTTTCTCCATTGAATATTCTTGCCTCCTTTATCAAAGATAAGGTGACCATACGTGTGTGGGTTTATCTCTGGGCTTTCTATCCTGTTCCATTGATCTATATTTCTGTTTTTGTGCCAATACCATACGGTCTTGATGACTGTAGTATACTCTGAAATCCAGGAGCCTGATTTCTCCAGCTCCATTTTTCTTTCTCAAGATTGCTTTGGCTCTTTGGGGTCTTTTGTGTTTCCATACAAATTGTGAAATTTTTTGTTCTAGTCCTGTGAAAATTGCCATTGGTAGTTTGTTAGGGATTGCACTGAATCTGTAGATTGCTTTGGGTAGTATAATCATTTTCACAATGTTGGTTCTTCCAATCCAAGAACTTGGTGTATCTCTCCATCTGTTTGTATCATCTTTGATTTCTTTCATCAGTGTCTTATAGTTTTCTGTATACAGGTCTTTTGTCTCCTTAGGTAGTTTTATTCTTAGGTATTCTATTCTTTTTGTTGCAGTGGTAAATGGGAGGGTCTTCTTAATGTCTCTTTCAGATTTTTTGTTGTTAGGGTATAGGAATTCAAGATATTTCTGTGCATTAATTTTGTATCCTGCTACTTTAACAAATTCATTGTTTAGCTCTAGTAGTTTTCTGGTAGCATCTTTAGGATTCTCTATGTATAGTATCATGTCATCTGCAAACAATGACAGTTTTTTTTTGTTTGTTTGTTTGTTTTTTGTTTTTTTTTTTTTTTTTGTGGTACGCGGGCCTCTCACTGTTGTGGCCTCTCCCATTGCGGAGCGTAGGCTCCGGACGCGCAGGCTCAGCGGCCATGGCTCACGGGCCCAGCCGCTCTGCGGCATGTGGGATCTTCCCGGACCGGGGCACGAACCCGCGTCCCCTGCATCGGCAGGCGGATTCTCAACCACTGCGCCACCAGGGAAGCCCAACAATGACAGTTTTACATCTTCTTCTCTGATTTGGATTTCTTTTTCTTTCTGATTGCTGTGGCTAAAACTCCCAAAACTATGTTGAATAATAGTGGTGAGAGTGGGCCCCCTTGTCTTGTTCCTGATCTTAGAGGAAATGGTTTCAGTTTTTCACCATTGAGAATGATGTTGGCTGTAGGTTTGTCATATATGGCCTGTATTAGGTTGAGGTTGGTTCCCTCTATGCCCACTTTCTAAAGAGGTTTTATCATAGATGGTTGTTGAATTTTGTCAAAAGCTTTTTCTGCATCTATTGAGATGATCATATGGCTTTTATTCTTCAGTTTGTTGATGTGGTGTATCACATTGATTGATTTGCATATATCGAAGAATCCTTGCATCCGTGGGTTGAACCCCACTTGATCATGGTGTATGATCCTTTTAACATGCTGTTGGATTCTGTTTGCTAGTATTTTGTTGAGGATTTTTGCATCTATGTTCATCAATGATATTGGCCTGTAGTTTTCTTTTTTTGTGACATCTTTGTCTGGTTTTGGTATCAGGATGATGGTGGCCTCATAGAATGAGTTTGAGAGTGTTTCTCCCTCTGCTGTATTTTGGAAGAGTTTGAGAAGGATATGTGTTAGCTCTTTTCTAAATGTTTGATAGAATTAGCCTGTGAAGCCATCTGGTCCTGGGCTTTTGTTTATTGGAAGATTTTTAATCACAATTTCAATTTCAGTGCTTGTGATTTACCTGTTCATATTTTCTATTTCTTCCTTGGAAGGTTGTACTTTTCTAAGAATTTGTCCATTTTTCCAATTTGTCCATTTTATTACCACATAGTTGCTTTCAATAGTCTCTCATGATCCTTTGCATTTCTGCAGTGTCGGTTGTTACCTCTCCTTTTTCATTTCTAATTTTATTGATTTGAGTCTGCTCCCTATTTTTTTGATGAGTCTGGCTAATGGTTTATCAATTTTATTTATCTTCTCAAAGAAGCAGCTTTTAGTTTTATTGATCTTTGCTATTGTTTCCTTCATTTCTTTTTCATTTTTTCTGATCTGATCTTTATGATTTCATTCCTTCTGCTAACTTTGGTTGTTTTTCTGTTCTTTCTCTAATTGCTTTAGGTGTAAGTTTAGGTCATTTATTTGAGATATTTCTTCTTTTTGAAGTAGGATTGTATTGCTATAAACTTCCCTCTTAGAACTGCATTTGCTGCATCCCAAAGGTTTTGGGTCATCGTGTTTTCATTGTCAATTGTTTCCAGGTATTTTCTGATTTCTTCTTTGATTTCTTCAGTGATCTCTTGGTTATTTAGTAGCATATTGTTTAGATTCCATGTGTTTGTATTTTTTACAGGTTTTTTTGTTCTACTGTAATTGATATCTACTCTCATAATGCTGTGGTCAGAAAGCATACTTAATATGATTTCAATTTTCTTGAATTTACCAAGGCTTGATTTGTGACCCAAGATATGATGTATCCTGGAGAATGTTCCATGTGTACTTGAGAAGAAAGTGTATTCTGTTGTTTTTGGATGGAATGTCCTATGAATATCAATTTAGTTGATCTGGTCTAATGTGTCGTTAAAGCTTGTGTTTGCTTATTTATTTTAACTTTGGATGATCTGTCCATTCGTGAAAGTGGGGTGTCGATTACTGCATTACTGTCAATTTCCCCTTTTATGGCTCTTAGCATTTGCCTTATTTATAGAGGTGCTCCTGGGCTTCCCTGGTGGCGCAGTGGTTGAGAATCCGCCTGCCAATGCAGGAGACACGGGTTCGTGCCCTGGTCTGGGAAGATCCCACATGCCGCGGAGCAACTAAGCCCGTGAGCCATGGCCGCTGGGCCTGCGCATCCGGAGCCTGTGCTCCGCAATGGGAGAGGCCACAGAAGTGAGAGGCCCGCATACCGCAGAAAAAAAAAAAAAAAAAAAAAAAAAAAAAAAAAAAAAAAAGAGGTGCTCCTATGCTGGGTGCATAAATATTTACAATTGTTATATCTTCTTCTTGGATTGATCCCTTGATCATTATGTAGTGTCGTTCTTCATATCTTGTAATAGTCTTTATTTTAAAGTCTATTTTGTCTGATATGAGTATTGCTACTCCAGCTTACTTTTGATTTCCATTTGCATGGAACATCTTTTTCCATCCCCTCACTTTCAGTCTGTATGTGTCCCTAGGTCTGAAGTGGTTCTCTTATAGACAGCATATATACAGGTCTTGTTTTTGTATCCATTCAGCAAGTCTGTGTCTTTTGGTTGGAGCATTTAATCCATTTACATTTAAGGTAATTACCAATATGTATGTTCCTATTACCATTCTCTTAATTGCTTTGATTTTGTTTTTGTAGGTCTTTTCCTTCTCTTTTTTTTCCTGCCTAAAGAAATTCCTTTATCTTTTGTTGTAAAGCAGGTTTTGTGGTGCTGAAATCTCTTAGCTTTTGCTTGTCTGTAAACATATTAATTTCTCCTTCAAATCTGAATGAGATCCTTGCTGGGTAGAATAATCTTGGTTGTAGGTTTTTCCCTTTCATCACTTTAAATATGTCCTGCCACTTCCTTCTGGCTTGCAGAGTTTCTGCTGAAAGATCAGCTGTTAACCTTATGGGCATTCCCTTGTATGTTATTTGTTGCTTTTCTCTTGCTGCTTTTAATAATTTTTCCTTGTATTTAATTTTTGATAGTTTGATTAATATGTCTCTTGGCGTGTTTCTCCTTGGGTTTATCCTGTATGGGACTCTCTGTGCTTCCTGGACTTGATTCATTATTTCCTTTCCCATGTTAGGGAAGTTTTCAACTATAAACTCTTCAAATATTTTCTCAGACCCTTTCTTTTTCTCTTCTTCTCTGGCACCCCTATAATTTGAATGTTGGTGTGTTTACTGTTGTCCCAGAGGACTATGAGACTATCCTCAATTATTTTGATTCTTTTTTTCTTTATTCTGCTCTGCAGCAGTTATTTCCATTATTCTATCTTCCAGGTCACTTATCTATTTTTCTGCCGCAGTTATTCTGCTATTGATTCCTTCTAGAGAAATTTTAATTTCATTTATTGTGTTGTTCATCATTGTTTGTTTGCTCATAGTTCTTCTAGGTCCTTGTTAAATGTTTATTTTCTCCATTTTATTTCAGAGATTTTTGAATCATCTTTACTATCATTACTCTGAATTCTTTTTTAGATAGACTGCCTATTTCCTCTTTATTTGTTTGGTCTGGTGGGTTTTTACCTCACTCCTTCATCTGCTGCATATTTCTCTGTCTTCTGGTTTTGTTTAACTTATTGTGTTTGGAGTCTGCTTTTCAAAGGCTGCAGTTTGTTATTTCCCATTGTTTTTGGTGTCTGCCCCCAGTGGGTGAGTTTGGTTCAGTGGGTTTTGTAGGCTTCCTGGTGGTGGGTACTGTTACCTGTGTTCTGGTGGGCAGGGACACGTTCGGTGGTGTGTTTTGTGGTGTCTGTGAACTTAGTATGACTTTAGGCAGCTTTTCAGCTAATGAGTGGGTTTGTGTTCCTGTTTTGCTAATTGTTCCACATGGGGTATCCAGCACTGGAGTTTGCTGGCCATTGGGTGGAGCTGGATCTTAGGCTTGAGATGGAGATCTCTGGGAGAGCTCTCACTGATTAATATTACATGGGGCTGGGAGGTCTCTGGTGGTCCAACTTCCTGGACTCAGCTCTCCCACCTTGGAGGCTCAGGCCCGACACCCAGCCAGAGCACCAAGACCCTGTGAGTCTCATGGCTCAGAAGGAAAGGAAGAAAAAAAAGAAACCAGACAGAACCCCAAAACAAATGGTAAATGCAAAACTAAACAGACAAAACCACACAAAGAAACATACACACACACACTCACAAAAAGAAAAATAAACAAACAAACAGAACCCCAAGATAAATGGGAAAAGCAAAACTAAACAGACAAAATCACAGAAAGAAACATATACACACACCCTCACAAAAAGAGAGAAAAAAAAGGAAGAGACAAACCGAATCAATAAACAAACCCACACATGAGAACAATCACTAAAAACTAAACTAAGATAAACATAAAAACAAATCAGACTCAGAAAGCAAATCTCAAGTCCACAGTTGCCCCCAAAGTCCACTGCCTCAATTTGGGGAAAACTTGTTGTCTATTCAGGTATTCCACACAGGCAGGGTTTACCAAGGTGGTTGTGGGGATTTAATCTGCTGCTCCTGAAGCTGCATGGAGAGATTTCCCTTTCTTTTCTTTGTTTGCACTGCTCCTGGGGTTCAGGTTTGATTTTGTCCCTGCCTCTATCTGTAGGCAGCCCTCAGGAGTCAGTTCCCCACCCAGACAGGAGGGGGTTAAAGCAGCAGCTGATTAGGGCTCTCTCTCAGGCCAGGGAGAGGGATAGGTACCGTAGTCACAATTGGAATGTGGGGCATACCTGGGGCGGCAGAGGCTGGCATGACATTGCAACAGCCTGAGGCATGCCATGTGTTCTCCTGGGGAAGTTGTCCCTGGGTCTCAGGACCCTGGCAGTGGCGGGTTGCATAGGCTCCTGGGAGGGTGTGGGTAGTGACCTGTGCTTGCACACAGGATCTTTGGTGGCAGCCACGGCAGCAGTAACGGTCCATGCCCACCTCTCGGGTCTGAGATGATAGCCATGGCTTGCGCCCGTCTCTGGAGCTTGTTTAGGTGGTGCTCTGCCTTCTGTGGGCAGACAGGGAAGGAATCCCCTCTCCTTGCGCTTCCCAAAACAATGGTCTCTTGCTTCTTAAGCAGGTCCAGACTTTTTCCCGGGCTCCCTCCTGGCTAGCTGTGGCGCACTAGCCTCCTTCAGGCTGTGTTCATGCAGGAAACGCCAGTCCTCTCCCTAGGATCTGATCTCTGAAGCCCTAGCCTCAGCTCCCAGCCCCCACCCGCCCCAAGGGGTGAGCAGACAAGCATCTCAGGCTGGTGAGTGCTGGTCGGCACTGATCCTCTGTGTGGGAATCTCTCTGCTTTGCCCTCTGCACTTCTGTTGCTGTGCTCTCCTCTGTGGCTCCAAAGCTCCCCACCCACCCACGCACCATCTCTACCAGTGAAGGGGCTCCCTAGTGTGTGGAAACTTTTCTTCCTTCACAGCTCCCTCCCAGAGGTGCATGTCCTGTCCCTATTCTTTTGTCTCTGTTTTTTCTTTTTTCTTTTGCCCTACCCAGGTACGTGGGGATTTTCTTGACTTTTTGTAAGTCTGTGGTCTTTTGCCAGCATTCAGTAAGTGTTCTGTAGGAGTTGTTCCACATGTAGATGTATTTTTGATGTGCTCAAAAATACAGGAGGAAGGTGATCTCCACATCTTACTCCTCTGTCATCTTGAAGATCTCCTGATAACCTCTTTGAATGGTTTTCTTCATATTTCGTGTACACAGATACACTTTTGATGTGTTAACTAGAAAACCTGAAGAAAATGCCATCCATGTTTCTCATTATCACATCTCTAAGTCATCATGTCATCACTTTGGATGCTGCTAGCTGTCACTGTGTGTGAGAACGATGAACTGTAGCCCATGTTAATATAAGGCCATGTCCTTCCTAGCTCTACCTTTTAAGGAAGGAGTGTCAAAGAATTCTGAAATCACCATACTCTGAGACAAGAATTTTGATGCAGGTGGTTTCGTTTTTTCTTTTTTCTTTCTTTTTTTTTGGTGGTACACGGGCCTCTCACTGTCACGGCTTCTCCCATTGCAGAGCACAGGCTCCGGACACACAGGCCCAGCGGCCATGGCTCACGGACCCAGCCACTCGGCGGCACATGGGATCCTCCCGGACAGGGGCACAAACCCGCGTCCCCTGCATCAGCAGGTGGACTCTCAACGACTGCACCACCAGGGAAGCCCCAGGTGGTTTCTTTAGGAGGTAATCCTAGGAAGCACCAGTGAGGGAGTAGCTAAGTGGATCAAGGGGAAGAGAAAGGCCAATTAAATATGCAATAATAAGCAGGCTACCCCTGTGGATAATAGGAGCTCAATTATACAAGTTGTCTGAGAAACTGTGTGGACTATGCCTTAGATTTATCCCATTGGCTGGTGGAATACCCACCTATACCAGTCCTGCATTGGTTGAGGCTAAATCCCTGAATCCACCACTTCTGTGTAGACCTGGTTTCAATTGAGCAAACTTTCATGATTTCCAAGTTTTAAGCAGAGAAAAAACAAGATGTACAGATGCTTAAGATGGTAGGAAGCTGTCATTGTGCTGGAAAATACCTTCCTCTGAAGCTGTAGGTGAACTCAAGTGGCCTCAGTGATAGAGATGATGTTGGGGCAGCAACATATCTCCTACAGCCTACAAAGCTGCCCATTTATTAGCCCTTGCCTTAAGGCTCCATTTTCATGACTTACTTCTCTCTGGCTCATACTTTATGCTTCAACAACAGTGAAGTGCTTGTCACTCCCTACATCTGCTCCCTTATTTCACACTTCCTTGACTTTGCTCAGTCAGCTGTCAGACCCCAATGTGAGCAAAAAATTATTTAGAGCATCTAGAGAGATTTAAGAGCAGCACAAAAAGATTCTCTGGAAGTAAAATATTATTGAGCTTTATTATGAATATTTACATACACAAAGTAGAAAGTACCATGAATCCCCACATGCTCATCATACAGATTCAGCACATAAAGATTCTGCCACATACGCTTCATTTATCTTCTTTTCGTCTTTACTATTTTAAAGCCAGTTCCATACCCATGTTCTGTCACCCCTACATACTTTAGTATGCATCTCTAATATGCACTTGCTCTTATCTAACCACAATTTAACACTTGCTTTATCTATCCAATTTTTTACTTCATGAAAGTATTTTAAAGTTAATTTTTTTAAAAATATGGGCATCTTACCATCTAATCACAGTTATACATATGTGATTTTTAAATTAAAATATTCAGTAAATGAATTGAAGGATGGCCAATGTCAAGATTTGAAAGAAGAAATTTACACGGGAAAAATAATCAAAATGGCATCACACTTTTGATCTGAAACACAGGTAGCTAATAAACAGTGGAATAACATAATGATAAAAAAACCCCAAGAAACCTCTATTCAACATAAATATCACTGACATGTGAGGGTAAAAGAAAGATACTTGTGGATATGAGAGGCATCAGAATGTACTGCACCTCCTTAGGAAAACTTTCAAGAAAGGACTCTGTCCAAAAACAAATGACTCGGAACTGAGATTTCAAGTTGAGAGATGGTGCAAAAAAGAGGAAACAGTGTTGAGCAATGGACCTTTCAAAATGCACACTGTTAAATCTAACAAAATAATATACTGTGTGAAATTGTATAGTACAAATATTCAGGAAGGATTTACAAATAGCAGAGACATACTGCAAGAATACAAGTAATCAGCTGGAATGAAGAGTATTAGGAGTTACAAAGTGACAGGTAGGATTTCAAAAGTAAAATCTTTCTAAATGTCTAATCTGGGAAGATGGGGAAATGAGAGTATTATGTTTGTCTCAACTTATTGAAGAGAGAGGATGGGGGTAGTGAAAGGAATGATTGGTGTCTTATTTTCATAACAGGATTATATTTGCTTAATTATAAAATCTGGGAAAAGTTTAATGATATCCCCTACCTAACTGGGCAGAGAAGGGGGAAGAATGTTGGAGTTAACACAATTTTATTCAATTAACAAATTTTTTAAAGGTAAAATAGATACAATAGTACATAATAAACAAAATGAAGAAGGAATAAAATTAAGAATATCAGCTAATACAATAAGTTCAAATAGAATGAATTATCCCAAGAAGGACAGAAATGTCAGAAAGAGTTAAAATGTAAAATGTGGCTATATGCTGTATAAAAACACAGTTGAAATATAATGATAAAGAATGACTAACAATAAAGGGATGGGCAAGAGATACCAAGTAGATACAAATACCTCTCTTCCTTGTGTTTATTAGTGACTAATAAAAGTGTGGTTATTTTTTTTATCTGTGTTGGGTCTTCACTGTTGCATGTGGGCTCGCTCTAGTTGTGGTAAGCTGGGGCTACCCTTCCTTGCAATGTGCAGGTTTCTCATTGCAGTGGCTCTCTTGTTGTGGAGCACAGGCTCTAGACACATGGGCTTCAGTAGTTGCAGCACACAGGCTCAGTAGTTGTGGCTTGCAGGCCCTAGAGCATAGGCACAGTAGTTGTGGCGCACAGACTTAGTTGCTCCATGGCATGTGGGATCTTTCCAGACCAGGGATGGAACTCATGTTCCCTGCATTGGCAGGGGGATTCTTAACCACTGCATCACCAGGGAAGTCCCCAGAGTCTGGAAATTTTGATATTGAACAACATGAAATTTAAAATTAAAAGCACGAAATAGAATAAGGAAGATCATCACGATAAAAGTCACACTTTCTAAAGAAGATATAACAGCTATAAACAAGTAAGCACCAAACAACGTGGAAACTAAAGATATAGAACAAAAATTACTAGAAATGTGAGGAGAATTCCATTTAAAAATTATTGTAGAGATTTAAACAATTCTTTTTAATTTTGACATGTCTAATAAATGTAAATTGAAGGTGATAGAGTAATTATATAATACAATCAACATACTTAAATCTTTTGAGTAAAGAATAGATATTTTTATATATCCATGACTCATTTGTAAAGACTGATCATGTGTTTGACTACATTTTCTAATTATAATTCAATAAAATTAGAAATTATTAAGTAACCAAAAACTTTACTACTTGGTAATTAAGAAATAGATACCTAGGGGCTTTCCTGGTGGCGCAGTGGTTGAGAGTCCGCCAGCCGATGCAGGGGATATGGGTTCGTGCCCCAGTCCGGGAGGATCCCACATGCTGCGGAGCGGCTGGGCCCGTGAACCATGGCCGCTGAGCCTGCACGTCCAGAGCCTGTGCTCTGCAACGGGAGAGGCCACAACAGTGAGAGGCCTGCATACCACACACACACAAAAAAGATTTCTAGATATCCAAGGAAATTAATATAGGAATTACAAACTATCTAGAAATCAATGAAGAGGAGAACAATTCATATCAAAACCTATTAGCAGCAAAAATCTGTATTCAAAGGAAAATAAATATACACTGTGTAGCCTTAAAATTTCATTATTAAATTAGAAAGATAAAGGAATATAGTGACCAGTTTTTAAAAATTAGAAAAAGGCAAAAAATTAAAGCAAAAGAAAATAGGAAATTAATAAAGAAAATTTGATTAATGAAGAAAGGAGATACAGAAAAATGTAAAATAAAAATTATCAAAGAATATTTACCCAACACTATATAAATACATTTGAAACTTAGAGAAAACAATTTTCTAGCAAAATTGACCTCCAAAGTAGAAATTTGATTAGACAAATTAATTATAATAAAAGAGAGTAGTGATTAAAGCTCTACCACTGAAACAAAAAGGAACCAGAACTAGATGGATTCACAGCCATGTTTATTTACCTCTAAAGAAGGAAAATCTTCAGTGTTATTTAAATTATTTTAGCTCATGGACAAGTGATTGAAAGCTTCCTAATTTCTTTTATGAAGCCACAATAACCTGAACATTCAATTCTGATATGACAGTACAAATATTAAAAAACTGTAATCAATTGCCCTTGTGAATATGGCTGTAAAAATCTTAATGATTGTTAGCAAGTAGAATCCAGCCATGTACCTGGAGTGTGACAGTGTGTTCTGTGTTTCAGGAATGCAAATCTGGTTCAAAATCAGGAACCCCGGCAATGTAATTCCTTACAATAAATAAAAGGACAAGACCATGTAATAAATAATTAAATGGTGAAAAGCTATTTGATAAAAATCAGCAGCCACTCTTAATTAAAATGCTAAATAAAATTGGAAACTGTATAAATATATAATAAAGACTATTTACCAAGATTAAGTGGGAAATATTCTAAATGGACAAACAACCTAAATCAGCAACTACAGAGGATGCCCAACATCATTATTATTCAGTACCATCTTGGAACTCTAGTAATTGCAGTATGACCAGAAAAAAAAGAAAAAAAGTGCTTCCCTGGTGGCGCAGTGGTTGAGAATCCGCCTGCTAATGCAGGGGACACGGGTTCGAGCCCTGGTCCGGGAAGATCCCACACATCACGGAACAGCTAAGCCTGTACGCCACAACTACCAAGCCTGCAATCTAGAGCCCACAAGCCACAACTGCTAAAGCCCGTGCACCTGGAGCCTGTGCTTCACAAAAGGAGAAGCCAATGCAATGAGAAGCCCGTGCACCGCAATGAAGAGTAGCCCCTGCTCACTGCAACTGGAGAAAGCCTGCACGCAGCAACAAAGACTCAATGCAACCAAAAATAAATTAATTAAATAAATAATATTTTTTAAAAATAAAATAAAATCTGACTAATAAAAGAAAACTAAAATGATTAAGAAAAGAATTTAGTGAGTTAGCTAGATGTAAGATAAATATATAGAATAAATAACTGATCTATACAATACACACAGAGAAATAGATATTGAATAAATATTTCATGTATAATAGCAAAAGAATATTAAGTTCTTATGAATAAATCTAATGAGAAACATAAGATCTATGTGAAGAAAACGTTTAAATCTTTTTAGAAGTCTTAAAAACAAGATTCCAAACAAGCAAAAGGACATATCACATACTTTATTGGGAATTAATAAATAAATATAATGTAATTCTAGTTAGAATCTTAACAGGGCTTCTTAGGGATTGGATAAACTATGATTAACACAGTGTTCGCACAGAATAAATAAATTCCTGAAGTCTACCTAGCACTCTCTGTGCCACAGCCTCCAGTTCAACTCTGGCAAGACAAAAATCTCCAGCCCTATAGAGACAGTGGTGCATTGAATCCTGATTACTGTTTTCCAAAAGTATGCTGGAAAGGATGGGAACAACTGCAAATCGTTCAAGAGCAATTTCATAAGCTTCATGAATATAGAAATGGCTGCCTTCACAAAGAGCCAAAAGGACCTCAGTGTCCTTGACCACATAATGCAGAAATGGGATCTCAACTGTGGTAGGCAGCTAGATTTCCAAGAATTTCTTAATCTTCTTGGTAACATGGCCATGGCTTGCCATGACTCCTTTATCATGGCTTCCCATTCCCAAAAGCAAATCTGAGGAGCCCTTAGGCCTGGCCTGCAAACCCACCCTCTTTATTTCCAGCTTCCCAATCATCATCGCCTCACAGCCCCACACATAACCTGAGCCCAGAGTACCCACCATCCCATGCAGGTCACTCCTGCTGGTAGTGATGAAACAATATAATTTTTTTTTTAATAGAAGATAAAAGCCTGAAAAAAACCAGAAAATATAAGGAAAAGAACAATAGGCATGGATTTGCCTTATCATTGTAGTAGAACAGATAGATAAATTAGTGGAATAAACAATCATAAAAATAAATTCCAGGAAGGATCGTCAAGACGACAGAGGAGTAAGACGTGGAGATCACCTTCCTCCCCACAAATACATCAAAAATACATCTACATGTGGCACGACTTCAGAACACCTATTGAAGGCTGGGAGAAGACCTCAGACTTCCCAAAAGGCAAGAAACTTCCCATATACCTAGGTAGGGCAAAAGGAAAAACAGAGACAAAAGAATAGGGACTGGACCTGAACCTCTGGGAGGGAGATGTGAAAGAAGAAAAGTTTCCACACACTAGGAAGCCCCTTCACTGGTGGTGACGGGGGGTGGGGTGAGGGAGCTTTGGAGCCACAGAGGAGAGCACAGCAACAGGAGTGCAGAGGGCAAAGCAGAGAGATTCCCGCACAGAGGATCAGTGCCGACCAGCACTCACCAGCCTGAGATGCTTGTCTGCTCACCCCTTGGGGCGGGTGGGGGCTGGGGGCTGGGAGCTGAGGCTAGGGCTTCAGAGATCAGATCCTAGGGAGAGGACTGGCATTTGCTGCATGAACACAGCCTGAAGGAGGCTAGTGTGCCACAGCTAGCCGGGAGGGAGTCTGGGAAAAAGTCTGGACCTGCCTAAGAGGCAAGAGACCATTGTTTCGCGGTGCGCGAGGAGAGGGGATTCAGAGCACAGCCTAAACAAGCTCCAGAGACAGACATGAGCTGCAGATATCAGCGCAGACACCAGAGACGGGCATGAAAAGCTAACACTGCTGCTTCAGCCACCAAGAAGCCCGTGTGGAAGCACAGGTCACTATCCACACCTCCCCTCCCAGGAGCTTGTGCATCTCGCCACTGCCAGGGTCCCATGATCCAGGGACAACTTCCTGGGAGAACACACGAGGCATCTCAGGCTGTTGCACCAGGCTCTGCTGCCACAGGCTCGCCCCACATTCCGTACCCCTCCCTCCCCCTGGCCTGAGTGAGCCAGAGCGCCCTAATCAGCTGCACCTTTAACCTCGTCTTGTCTGGGTGAGAACAGACGCTCTCAGGTGACCTACATGCAGAGGCGGGGCCAATCCAAAGCTGAACCCCAGGAGCTGTGCAAACACAGAAGAGAAAGGGAAACTTCTCCCAGCAGCCTCAGGAGCACCAGATTAAATCTCCACAATCAACTTGATGTACCCTGCATCTGTGGAATACCTGAATAGACAATGAATCAATCCAAAATTTAGGTGGTGGACTTTGGGAGCAACTGTAGACTTGGGGTTTGCTTTCTTCCTATATATATTTTTTTATATTTTTTTTCTTTTTCTCTTTTTGGGAATGTGTATGTGTATGCTTCTTCTTTGTGTGATTTTGTCTGTATAGCTTTGCTTTTACCATTTGTCCTAGGTTCTGACTGTCTGGTTTTTTTTGTTTTTGTTTTTTTAGTGTGCTTTTTAGTGCTTGTAATCATTGGTGGATTTGTTGATTGGTTTGGTTGCTCTCTTCTTTTTTTCCTTCTCTTTTTCTATTAATTTTTTTTCTTTTATTTTTAATAATATTTTTTAATTTTAATAACTTTTATTTATTTTTCTTTCTTTCTTTTTCTCCCTTTTCTTCTGAGCCGTGTGGCTGACAGGGTCTTGACACCAGCCAGGTGTCAGGCCTGAGACTCTTAGGTGGGAGAGCCTAGTTCAGGACCTTGGTCCACCAGAGACCTTCCGGCCCCACATAATATCAAATGGTGAAAGCTCTCCCAGAGATCTCCATCTCAATGCTAAGACCCAGCTCCACTCAACGACCAACAAGCTACAGTGCTGGACACCCTATGCCAAACAACTAGCAAGACAGGCACACAACCCCACCTATTAGAAGAGAGGCTGCCTAAAATCATAATAAGCTCACAGACACCCCAAAACACACCACCAGTCGCAGTCCTGCCCATGAGAAAGGCAAGATCCAGCCTCATCCACCAGAACACAGGCACCAGTCCCCTCCACCAGGAAGCCTACAGAACCCACTGAACCAAACTCACCCAATGGGGGCAGACACCAAAAACAACAGGAACTACAAACCTGCAGCCTGCTAAAAGGAGACCCCAAACACAGTAAGTTAAACAAAATGAGAAGACAGAGAAATACACAGCAGATGAAGGAGCAAGGTAAAAACCCACCAGACCAAACAAATAAAGAGGAAATAGGCAGTCTACGTGAAAAAGAATTCAGAGTAATGACAATAAAGCTGATCCAAAATTGCAGAAATAGAATGGAGAAAATACAAGAAATGTTTAACAAGGACCTAGAAGAACTAAAGAGGAAACAAACAATGATGAACAACACAATAAATGAAATTAAAAATTCTCTAGAAGGAATGAATAGCAGAATAACTGAGGCAGAAGAATGGATAAATAACTTGGAAGATAAAATAGTGGAAATAACTACCACAGAGCAGAATAAAGAAAAAAGAATGAAAATAATTGAGGACAGTCTCAGACACCTCAGGGACAACAATAAATGCACTAACATTCTAATTATAGGGGTCCCAGAAGAAGAGAAAAAGAAAGGGACTGAGAAAGTATTTAAAGAGATTATAGTTGAAAACCTCCCTAATATGGGAATTTACCCTGAGAAAACCATAATTCAAAAAGAGACATGTACCACAATGTTCATTGTAGCTCTATTTACAATAGCCCGGACATGGAAGCAACCTAAGTGTCCATCGACAGATGAATGGATAAAGAAGATGAGGCACATATATACAATGGAATATTACTCAGCCATAAAATGAAAAAAAAACTGAGTTATTTGGAGTGAGGTGGATGTACCTGGAGTCTGTCATACCGAGTGAAGTAAGTCAGAAAGAGAAAAACAAATACTGTATGCTAACACGTATATATGGAATCTAAAAAAGAAGTGGTTCTGAGGAACGTAGGGGCAGGACAGGAATAAAGAGGCAGACGTAGAGAATGGACCTGAGGACATGGGAGGCAGGTGGGGAAGGGAAGCTGGGACAAAACGAGAGAGTAGCATTGACATATATACACTACCAAATGTAAAATAGATAGCTAGTGGGAAGCAGCCGCATAGCACAGGGAGGTCAGCTCTGTGCTCTGTGACCACCTAGAGGGGTGGGATAGGGAGAGTGTGAGGGAGGCTCAAGAGGGAGGGGATATGGGCATATATGTATACATATGGCTGATTCATTTTGTTATACAGCAGAAAGTAACACAACATTGTAAAGCAATTATACTCCAATAAAGGTGTTAAAAAATTCCAGAAGCATTAAACGTTTAAATATAAAAAATTAAATAATAAAAATCAAGAGTGACAGCTTTCCTCCATTGTTGAGCCCTGATGGTGTGGTGGTGAAAAAGGAAGGCTAGAAGAAGGTGGAATCAGGGAGATGCCCTTCCACCAGGGAACTAAGGGTCTTGAGAAGTCTGTTTTGCTGGAAAGTAGGCCTGTTATAGAGAACACTTTCAGCATATTTCAAAATGGTTACTTTCCTCTCTTCCTGCCAGAGGTATGAGGTGTTGATTCTATGAAACCCAACTGCCACCAGATTCCTTATAAAGTTGATGGGGAAACTTCTGCATATATCTTGGAAGTGGCCTATAAAGAACTCTGACAAAGAGCATGTCTCTTTAATATGTTTTGAATAATTTCATCTTTTTTGGTAGGTGTACTAAGAGTCTAGTTACTTACATGGCTTTATTGGTGACACAACAGTTTTAACAAAGCAAATAAAGACTGGTATAGGAATATATAAAAAAAAATCAAGAGTGAAATCTTAGACTACACATGCAACCTATGGGTGGAGAGATTATCATAACCAAAACAGGAAACACACTTTGCTCTGGAGACACAGATAGATATAGTTAACTATATAAATATCAATAAGAGCTCTTTATGAGTTATGGATATTTAACTGTCTATCTGTATTGCAAATTCTTTTTCCCAAATTTATTTGTCTATTGACTTTATTTCTAATATTTCTTGCCAAGAAACAGTAAGACAAATAAATTTGAAAAAAAAATTGCAATACAGATAAAGAGTTAACTACCCATAATACACAAAGAACTCTCACAAAATAAAAGATAAACAACCTAAAAGAAAAATGAGCAGATAATGTGAACAGATAGTTCATAGAAGGGCATATTGATATGGCTGAGAAATATAAAAAAGCTACTCAAACACATTACTGGTCAAGGAAATGCAAGTTAAAGTACAATGAGATATCGTTATATTTATTAGACTGAGAAAAATTAAAAGAAAAATAACATCATTGTTGGCAGAGATGCATGGATTAGGAAGAGAGTAAGGTATGAACATACTATGTTATTGGAAATAGAATTATTATAGTTTTTGGAAAGCAATCTGGTTACATCCCTTAAAATTTAAAGCACACTCTTTAGCCCAGCAATCTCACTCCTGGGAATGTATTTTATCATTTGTTAAAACCTAGGTACAAAAATGATTATTGTAGCTATGTGTGATTGCTAAAAATCGAAAATCCCAATATCCCTCAACTTTGAATAAACTACAGTGAATCCTCAGCTAGGAATATTATGAAACCATTAGGAAAAAATGAATTGGAGTGATGTCAGCTGACTTAGGGATTTCCACAAGATATTGTCGAGAGAACAACGCAAGACGCAGAAAATTCTGTATAAGATGATCCATTTTTTTGTAGAGAAAAGAATGACAAAACATGAATGAGTATGTGGGGTTGATGCATGTGTGTGTGAATAAGTAGATAGAGATAGATATTTACATGGGTATGTGAATACAGAGAAATGTATGAATGGTCGCTAACATGCGTGAGTAGAGCAGTGCCGAAGGACAGGCAGAGGAAGAGGAGAGTGGAGGAGAAGCAGCAAACAGAAAAGATGGAAAGAAGTCTGCACTAAAAAGAAATTGGTGTGTAGAAGATCTTGTTTATGTTAAATTATATCTCAATGCATAAAATATCAGGTAAAAAGAAAAGATAGGTCTGTATGGTCCCATCTGTAGGAATTCTGATACTATATTTTATTTATTTATTTGCGGTACGCGGGCCTCTTACTGCTGTGGCCTCTCCCGTTGCGGAGCACAGGCTCCGGACGTGCAGGCTCCGGACGTGCAGGCTCAGCGGCCACGGCTGACGGGCCCAGCCGCTGCGCAGCACGTGGGATCTTCCCGGACCGGGGCACGAACCCGTGTCCCCTGCATTGGCAGGTGGACTCTCAACCACTGCGCCACCAGGGAAGCCCCTGATACTATATTTTAAAGTGAAAAAAGCCAGTTGTAGAGTATAGTATGCCACTATCCTATTTCAATAAAAACAAATAGGCATTGAAACTAACACAACATTGTAAATCAACTATACTCCAATATAAAATTAGAAAAAAAAAAACCAAATAGGCAAGCACAACCCTTGTACAGTATACATGTATTTATATTGTATGAGTTTGTTTAACAAGGAGAATACTGTGAAAGGATACACAGGGGATAACAATGGTTAGTGCATGGTAGGGGGGGATAGTTTTCACTTTTCACTTCTTTGTATTGATTGCATTGTTCCACTTGTCACAATAAGCATGTATTACTTTGATAGCTTTAAAACATCAATAAAGAAAAAAAAAAACCCTGAAGTAATAATGGGTTTCTTTTTCTCTCCTTCTTTGTTCCTCCCTGAACATCTGGTTTGGAACATAGCCCAGTGCCCCACAAGCCGCCCCACCCTATCCACTTCACATGCAAGCAGACATCTGAGTCCCATAGGTAGAGGGAGTTGAGGTTACCTCCTACAAAAGGACTACCTGGAGGTAGTCAAATGCAGGGAATGTGTCTGGATATCTGTGAAGCTCTTTGAAAATTCTGGGCCACTTAAAAATTTGGCTGCTCTAGAGAACAGAGGAACTAAGGATGGAGCCCACAACTCTACTGATTGACACACCCAAGTCTCAGTTCTAGCCTGGCCAATCCTTCCAGTTAAAGCACCTACAATATGATTATAGCTCTATAAAAATATCTGTGTGTGCCTGCAAGGCCAGGAGAGAAATTGAGGAGGAATGAAACCTAGCTTGTTGAGGCTCTATATCTTAACTCCTATAGTCCTTTCTAATACTCTGGATGAGTATTACTTCCATTTTAAAGAGAAGAAAACAGAGGACCAGAGTTTAAGGAACATGCTAAAGCCTATATAGCTGGTCCATTGTTAGGTTGAAGCTTATGAATTGCTAGTCTAATTCTAGATTGTTTTTTCCTGCTCTCTTTTTTTATTGTGGTAAGATAAACGTAATCTTTACCTTTGTAACCATTTTTAAGTGTACACTTCAGTGGCATTAAGTACATTCATATTGTTCCATCCACCTCCAGAAACTTTTCATCTTCCTGAACTGAAACACCGCCTCCATTATCACTCTTTTTTAAATATAACAGTCTTGAGATATAATTGACATACAATTCGCCCATTTAAGGTATGTAATCAACATTTTTTAGCATATTCATAGAGTTGTACAACTATGATCACAATAAATTTTAAAACATTTTCGTCACTCTCAAAAAAAACCCTGTACCCATTAGCAGTCACTCCCCAATTCCCCCAGCCCCTAATCTACTTTCTGTCTCTTTAGATTTGCCTATTCTGGACATTTCATGCAAATGGAATGATATGATAGGTGTCCTATAATTTTAGATTGTTTCTGATCTACAAAATCTCTAATAGTTAGGATGTAGTTTTTGGCTGCTACAACAGAGGCCCAAATAATAATGGTTTACACAAGTGTATTTCTGGCTCATGTCAATGTTTGGGCTGCTCTCTCTCATCAGTTTAGGCTCCTTCTTTCATATTCTCCTGCCCTCTCAGGTGTTGTCCTTGTGTAAATGGACCAAGTCAGTTGGCCACCACTTCTGCTTTTTAGTAATGGGAAGGAGAGGAGATGAGGGTAAACATCTACCCTTTAAGAACATAACCCTGAGGTTGCACTTTTCAGCCTTGTTTACAGCTCACTGGCCAGAGTCTGGATACATGATCACACTCAGCCTTAAAAGCAAGGCTACAAAGTATAGTCTTGTGCCCTTCTGAAATTCCATGACCATGGAAAAATGGGAGAATAGATCCTGGGGGAAACTTCGTGGTCCCTGTTACAGTGGGAAGAGGGCTTTCCAAAATTTGAGTGTGGATCTGTCTACCTGCAAAGCTCATCATCTTATCACTGAACCACAATAAAAATGGTTAGGATGCTACTTGAGGTGAAATATTTTTATTTTTCTCACAGTTTTCTGTTGGGCAAGAAGCTCATTCCTAGGAGGACCTCTCTGAGGGTCATTCATCCTGCTTCAAATTCATTCCAACAATTTTTCCAAGGCCACAATGGATCACTTGCTGCCTAAGAGGTAAAACATAACAAATAAATGATATGTATGTGTTTATATGTATATTACACATGCACACACATACAGGTACATTTATAAGAGGCTCTCTGATACCTGTGCATCTCCAAAGACAGTTGATTCATAGGTGATACAAATTGGAAGTTTGAGGGTCAGCGTCTTCATAGGTTGGAAGGTTGGGACAGCAAGGGAAGAGAAGTTTTCTTGCCCCTTAGGCCAGGCATGTGTCTGGAGATAGCACTGGCCCAATTCAGGCAAGCGCTGCCTTGGTGTGTGTGTTGGGGGGAAGGGAATGATGAGGGGGTGGTCACTATAGACTTCTGGGCACTACTCAGTGGCAGATGCCTAAATCTCACCATCTGAGAGTTATTCCTCACCGTGGTTATTTTTCCTCCCAAGGATGGAATGTTCTGGAAGATTTCATCCAACAAGCCATGTCATTTATTAGGCAAAACCTTCCTATACAGGACAAAAGGTGTATCAGCTTCAGCACTTTCATATTTTTACTGAGATATATATATATATATATATTTTTTTTGTGGTACGCGGGCCTCTCACTGTTGTGGCCTCTCCCTTTGCGGAGCACAGGCTCCGGACGCGCAGGCTCAGCGGCCATGGCTCACGGGCCCAGCCGCTCCGCGGCATGTGGGATCTTCCCGGACCGGGGCACGAACCCGTGACCCCTGCATCAGCAGGCGGATTCTCAACCACTGTGCCACCAGGGAAGCCCTTTACTGAGATATATTTGGCTACAACTGTTATTTTAACGTTAAGTACAATTTGAGGAAGTGCAATGTTTTATATTAGTATTAGAGGAGTACAGGGACTTTCCCATTTCTTAAACTCCAATATTGCTGAATACAATTATAATACAATTTTCACTACTCAGCCATAAAAGGGAATGGATGGACTTGGATGGTCTTATGCTAAGTGAAATAAGTCAGATAGAGATAGACAAATACTATATGATATGTGGTATCTAAAAAATACAACAAACTAGTGAATATAACAAAAAAGCAGACTCACAGATATAGAGAACAAACTTATGGTTAACCAGTGGGGAGAGGGAAGGGGAGAAGGGCACAATAGGATTAGGGGGTTAAGAGGTACAAACTATTAGGTATAAACTAAGCTAACAAGGATATATTGTATAATTCAGAGAATATAGGCAATACTTACAATAACTGTAAATGGAGTATAACCTTTAAAAATTGTGAATCACTATACTGTACACCTTTAACATACAATATTGTACATCAACTATACTTCAATTAAAAATTGTAATACAATTTTCATCCTCTTTGAAAAAAGCATTTATATAAGTAATTTGTATTTAAAAGTTAGAAAATACAGAAAAATAAAAAGATAGAAAAAAAGGAATAAATGTAACCTGTAACCCCACTTCCCAAAGATAATGATCAAAAGTTTTGGAGTATATTTTCATTTCTTTTAAGCACAGATTCACATAAATATAAAGGTATTTGTAATACAATTGAAATATGAGATATCTTTATTGCTGAATAAACAAGAGTCTGGTAAAAGGATACAGATGGAACCAAACTGAAGAAAGTCCAAGGAGAGGCCAACTCAAAAGGCCTAAAGGATTTTAATTTCAACTCATGGGCTTTGGGGGGGAAAGTAACTAACCAAATCCACCATAAGTCCTACTGCCGAATAAACAGAAATCTTCTTTAGTATAAACAGTCAGGAAAAAAAAATCACCAAGCACACGAAAAGATTCAATAGTCAGAAAAAGGGTCTATTCTGAGGAATTGAAAGAAACATTTCCCAATGAAACAAACATATGACATGGGAGAAAACTTTTAAGCAAAGTTCCTAAGATACATTTTCAGTGGACTTGAGAGGTTATTGCATCTATGAAAATATTGCATCATGGAAGATTGTGTTTTAATTTGAAATACAATTACAAAGCCCAAATTTAAAAAGGGAATGCCCCCTAATAAACTACTGGATCTGGGAATTGAGATCTCATGGCTGTAAACATCACAAAAGGAGAGATCACATGCTGTCTGCTGGAAGGACACACAATCACTTATAAAGTAGTGCTCCCCCCACCCCAGGCAAAGGAATATGTTTGGGGGGAATGCACTCAGCACCTCCCGTAGGAAACTACAGGACAAATAAATTGCTCAACAAAGTAAACTTCAAGGAAGGAAGAGAGAAAGAAAGAGTGAGAGAGCAAGAGATGTATCAATCAATATCAAAGGCAACGTGTGGACATTATGTGGATCCTGTCTCTAGCATTTACGAGACAACTGGAAATTTGAACACTGACTAAAAATGTATCATTAAATAAACACTGCTAATTTTTTAAGATAATTGTTTGGTTTTAAAAAAACTATCTTTTAGGGACTTCCCTGGCGGCCCAGGGGTTAAGAATCTACCTTCTAATGCAGAGGACGCAGGTTCGATCCCTGGTTGGGGAACTAAGATCCCACATACCGTGGGGCAACTAAGCCTGCGTGCCACAATGAGAGGGCCCGCGTGCTGCAACTACAGAGCCCATGTGCTCTGGAGCCCACGCGCCACAACTAGAGACAAGCCTGAGCACCGAAATGAAGAGCCTGCACACCACAACAAAGAACCCGTGTGCTGCAACTAAGATCCGATGCAGCCAAAATAAACCAATAAATAATAAATAGGAAGGAAATTTTTTTAAAAACCTATCTTTTAGGGGTAACTACTGAAATGTTTATAAATGAAGTGAAATGTCTAGGATTTGATCAAAACAATGGGTAAGGGAAAGTTGAGGGTTGGAGATGAAACAAGAGTGGCCAGCAGTTGATAACCGTTAAGCTGGATGATGGGCACATGGGGGGCTATTATGCTATTCTCTCTACTTTTGTGCATGTTTGAAAGTTACTAAAACAAATTGCTCAAAAATTGTGCTAGAAACATGAGCAAGAGGTTGGGTATTCCAGAAAATCAACTCAATGACTTAGATCACTGCACAGGAAATTCTCCCAGAACTTAGAGGAAATGGAAAAAGATAGTACGAGTGAAACTATATGAAACTTAGAGAGACGTGGGAGATGCAGCGTGAACATAAAATCAGAATTCCAGAAGAATGCACGAACAGAACCACAGGGGGCAAGCAATAAACTTCATTAAAGAATATGTCCATTATTGGTTTCTTCTCTAACCAACAAGTTATTTAGCAATATTTTATACATCCAAATACATATTTTAAAATTTAATTTATTAACTTCTAACATTGTGTACAGTTATGGAACATGTTCCATATGATATCTAATTTTGAAAAAATTTTGAGGCTTGCTTTAGTGCCTAGGACACTAACAGCTTTTAGAAACATCCTTGAATGCTTGTAAGGAATGTGTACTCTCTAACTGTTGGATGCAGAATTCTAAACAGGCCCTTTGGTCACTTAACCTTTCTTAGCTTTGTCTGCCTGACCTATCAAAGGGAAGTATTGGAACCTCCCACTGGCAGGTGGACTTACCAATTTCTTCCTGTAGTTCTATCCATTTATACTGCATAAATTTTGAGGCTATCTGATTAGGTGCATGTGCTTAATATTGACTCCTCTTTGGAAATTGAACCTTCCTTTTTTTTTTCCCTTTTGGTTATGCTGTGCAGCTTGCAGGATCTTACTTTCCCAACCAGGGCTTGAACCCGGGCACACGGCAGTGAAAGCACTGAGTCTTAACCACCAGGGAACTCCCAGAACCTCCCTATCCTTAACAATTTTTTTTTTTTGTCTTAGGATTTGTCTGAAAATAATATAATACATGGTATTTGCCCCATGTGATTTTTCCCCCATTCTTTTACTTGCAATTTTGCACATCCTTATGTAAACCAGTCTCGTGTAAACAGTGCTTCTAAACATATCTGTGGTGAAGGAGCAATTGCTTTCTGTTTTTCCCAATCCATTATAGGTTAAGACTTTTGTAAAATATACCAAAAAATAAATTTCTAGAATTAAAGACATGCAAACTACAAGCCAGATATTTTAGTATTAGATTCAACACACATAAAATGACTGTCAAATTGCTTAGAAACTTTTATAGTTTCGAAGCCACTATCAACTTCTGAACATAAGTTGCTTCAGCCTTCAACAATCACAGCCACACTTTTGAGCCCAGTGTTGTAAACAGCATATTATGAGGATTTTGTTCTGTTATCTGGCCTAACAAACTATCTTTTAATTGGCAAGTTTAGTCCATTTATAGTTGGCCTTGTTGTAGTTGGTACATTTGGGCTTATTTCTCTCATCTCTGTAAGTCTCCTCTCTTCTCCCATCACCAAGTTGATATGGTCTGGAATTATAATTTGAGCACATTATGGGTATTTTTTCTTTCCTTTGGCCTTCACTACATTTTAATGACCAGATGTTATAGGCTGTTTGTGTTCACCCAAATTCATTTGTTGAAACCTAATCCCCAGCGTGTTGGTATTAGGAGGTGGGGCCTTTGGGAGGTGATTAGGTCATGAGGTTGAAGCCCTCTCGAATGAGAGTAGTGCCCTCATAAAAGAGCCTCAAAGAGCTTGATCTTTTGCCCATTCCACCACGTAAAGACACAGAGAGAAGATAGCTATCTCCGAATCAGGTCCTCACCAGATACCGAATCTGCCATGCCAAGATTTCTAGCCTCCAAAACTGTAAGAAGTGTTTTTGTTTCTAAGCCACCCAGTCTATGGTTTTCTGAGAGCAGCCATAAAGGACCAAGACGGCAAGTTTACCCAGATCTTTACTGCCCACCTTTCCCTCAGTTGTCTCGTACAGTACTTCCTAGGTTTGTTTTTCCTCATATTTAAGTACTTCATCCAAAGTACTTAAATGGGGGCCTTTGAGTGGCTAGACATAAAATACTAAGTTCAAAGTTCTTTTTCTTCAGTCCTTAAAAATGTAACTCCACAAACAGGGCTGCTGTTGGAAAATCTGGTGTCCATGGTTCCCAGCTTTAAAGGGCTTCATTTTTGCTCATTCTCTCTGAAAGCTTTCAGAATTATTTTTGTCTTTGTCACTCTTAAGTTTTACTATCCAGCAGTGAAGATGAATGAACTACATCAGTTATGTACCAACATGAAAGAATCTCACAATGAGTAAAATGTGACCATACACCTTTTACATAATGTCCAAAAACATGCAAAACTAAAACTAAACAGTAAATTGTTTAGGGATGCATACATATGGCAAAATTGTGAAGAAAAGCAAGAAAAGGATAAACCCAAATGGGGATGTACCAGGAGAGAGGCCCATGGGGTCGGGGGTGGCAGGGCCTTTAGTACTGAAATGTGCTGTTGTCCCAACTGGCGGTGAGAACATGGGTACTCTTTTGAAAATACCTCACATATATTTTCTGCATGTATATAGTGTAAGGTAAGACATTATCACCTTGTAACTGGATGCCTAGCAGTGGCTCATAGGTCAGGATACTGGGAACAGGAAGCAGCAGGTTGAACACCCTATGGGAGTGGCTGTGGTGGTCACTATGGCTGAAACTGCCAGAGACAAACCAGGGATAGAGATGGGGATGGAGGAGCTCTAAGTTTGTTCTAAATTAAGAAACACACCAATTAAACACTTCTGGACTTGTCTTCATATCCCACCAGGAGCCATGCCTCTGACTGAATGAGCTGTCACCAGCTGCTCTCAGGCTTGGCTCTGAGCTTTTTCTGGCAGCCACAACTCAGCATTTCCTGTCCCAGCCTAGTCGGCCTGAAGGGGCCAAGACTGCTCTGGGAGCCTTTGATTCCACTGTGTGGACACGACAGCCTTTCTGGTCCCTAAAAGGTCTCCAGCCTGCAGATGTCACTAACTTACTAAGAGACTCATAATTTCACGCCAAAGTCCAGCATGAGTGCAACCTCTAACCAAGGTCTCCCTTCCCCCTTGGGCATCCTCCCAAGGAGCCCACCGTGGTTCTCTAGCTGTGGGGGCCAATGATACTTCAGCAACTGCTTTCCTCCTTTGAGTCTTCGATGTATCTAACAAAGGTAAACTTGTTGAACTAAAATTTTTACTAGTCAAGTTCCCCCCGCAAGTGATGACTTTTATTTAATGACAGGTTTCTTTAAAGACCAGCCAAAAAAGGTACATGAACAGTAGAACTGTGTCCAGGAGAGCTTTTATTTGTACGGAACAGTTTTAAAAATACAGAATAAAATAGCTTTATCTCTACTATTATTCACAACATCTGGTCCAAATATTACATATTTTTAAAATACTTAAACGTTTAATGAAGCCATGTTAGAAAAACAATATGAAAATTCTTTTTAAAAACTCCATAAAAGAATTAGACATCTCAAAAAACAACCCCACCCCAAATACCCTCGGTATGCAAAATAAAAAACAAACAAAATCCCAGAAAGGTATATAGCCAGTCAGTCACAAAAACTTAAGGAAAATATAGGCATCCCCACTGTTTTAAGAACAGTCAGAAATTTATTAACATGTCAAACAAAGGTTGTTACGAACAAAAAGGGTATTAACTTGACTGTCAGTAAGACCGCACCACTGGGAAGGGTGTCCTAAGCGTTGGGAAAAACACAGAGCAATTCTAAGGAGGCTGGATGTTACTAGTGTAGAGTGAAGACGAGGCACAGTCAAGAACAGACTAAAAGGACAGGAATGTGTGGAGGCTGCTGATAAGGGATCCTCTGCGCTAATGTGCTTCACAGGTCCACGGGCAGATGCTGAACGCGGGCAAAAATGGGCAATCTTCTTGCACTACTCCAGTTGTGACTGCGGGAGGGGTGGAGGGTGGGGGAGATCCTATTCTGTGTGTCAAAATCATAAGGGGACAGAACACAATACGCATGGCATGTGAGGCCCCAGGTGTTTCCCTAAAGCCAACGGTGGCTCCCTGGTGAAGTGGGCCCTGTGAGAGCTCAGGCTGCCACGGTGTCCAGGGGGCACAGCTGGGTGAGCATACCAGGGGGCAGCAACAGTCACGCTAGGCCTGCTGCCTGCAGCTGAGCATCCACCCAAAGCCGTGGGGGTGAGTGTGCAGGATGCTGCCTTTCTTTGTGCCAGACAGGTTCTGGGATGAGGCTTCCGCCACAGCTCCTTGTTCGTCTCCTATCTGGCCTGACCACTCTTGTGGCATCGATATTATGGAGGATTATAGTTGCCAACTTCAAGTCTAAGTTGCTAGTACCAATATTTCAGCAGAGACATGAATTAAAGAAATAACAACTTAGCTCATGGTCATAAAATATATGCATGGGTAAATAAAGTATACATACATACGAAAGATTCATCAATGGAGAAATTCTATCATCACATGACATTGTCATGAAAATTATCATTCCCTCCCTGGAAAACTGTGACTATTATCCTGGGTAGAAATGTTATTTTACTATATGGAAATACTGTAATATTCATGCATAAACCAGGTTGTCATCATGAAAGTCATTATTCTACAGTATGAAGCAAATCCTGTATGTGAATTTGTTACCATGAAAACGGGAAACCATCAGGACCCATGGTTAAGCCACTTCCCTTGCCTTGGTCAATCACAAGAAACTTATTACAATCTAACATTTGAAATCATCTTAAGAAAGATTCTGTATCAATGAATCTATGTTTAATTCCCTAGTGAGAATGAGAATGAAAATTGCCTACAAAGACTGGAGCCACTTCCCATTGTGAATCATTTAGATATTGTATCAAAACCAGTGGTGGGTTCACCCTTGCTGCCACAGTGATACTGCAGCATCTACTGTCCTATTTATAAGTTTCTACTTTCCACATCAGGATCACCAATGTAAATGTGAAAACGGTGGGTAGGTGTTCACCTGGGAATTGGAGAGTGAATGCCCTGCCCAAGGACATTCACATCCAAAATATCCTAAAACATTCTATTGGCCAAAGCATAGTGGGTATGTGGCCCCAGCAATGCAAGTGGGAGGTGCACAGGCACAGACCGTGCATGGCCACTGTGTCCCACAAAACCTCCCCTTCAGGTGTGTGCTTAAACACAAGAGCAGATGAATGTATTTTTCTTTCAACTACAGATTCATTCTGTAGCAATATCTGCTAGCTAGAGGACACTTCCTAATCTCCTGTCCCCTTCCCCCACCTTGGACAGAGAATCTAAGTTGGCTCCAATGGAACAAGAAGGGCGAAAACCCTCTTTTTCCAATAGGAGGTGTGGGCACAGGGCTTCTTTGCACATTTGAAGGCTTACGGAAAATATCCCCCCAGACCAGGAGGTCTGAAACCTCTCAGTAAGCCCAGCCCAGGAGAGTTTTCAGAAGGGAGAGGGCTCCTAGACATCTGAAGTACATGCCTTGAGTGTTACCCACTGGGAGGGAAGATTCCTGGGTAAAGTTAAGCTGAAAGGAACTTGTTCCTGAATTACCAATGGTTCAGAGGCTTTCATTTGGATATTTGGTCCTTCGGCTCATCTAGAGAGCTAGAATACTGCAATCTCTGAGATGTTTTACAATTTTCCCCATTGTTCAGAGGAGAGAAATTGGAGATGCTGAGCAAATACAAATAGAGGGAACTAAGCAACTAAGGGGACAACTAGGGCTGTCAGCCTCGAGGGCTTACCGAGTCAAACGGATGAAAATCATTTAACCAGTGTGCTTCTAAAGTAAATATGCACCAAATACACTTCAAAAAAACATACCATACACATTTAAATTTAGAATCTAAGTTCTTTACTTAATTTGCAATAAGGTCTTGGTAAAACAATGCAGTGGCTCTGATGTGTTCTTGCCAGAATAGGCCTTAAAGCCCCAAGCTTTACAGGAGTCAAGAAGGCTGTAGTGACACAATAATGCTGCCAAAGACATCCCAGTGTGGTGAGCTGAGCCAGTTGCGGGGGCAGGAAGTTCACCATGTGGACACAAGGCTGCCAAGAGCCATGTGCTCACTGCCTGGTAAACAACCAGGTAAATACTTAAGGAGCACTACCTCCAGAAACGAGGTCACTCAGGATTTTCCTCTGATTGCAAATTTCAAGCCAAATTCAATAAAAGTCATTTTTGTCAGAAATAATTTAATATTATTAATTAGAATTCAACAGAGGGGGCCTGCCAGCTGCTCTTCTTACTACCTTCAGCAATAACTTAAACAGGAAAGGCAGCATTTGGCCAGGGGATCTAATCTTCCCCTCTGTAAAATAAAAATCCAGTGGACATTCAACATGGCAACTCACAGGAAGTCTCCTTAAGCCTTAACTGCCAGATATGAATGGCAACAGAACTGCAGTGATTAATTTACCAGGAGGCCGTACCATTCAATATGGCGGCTGTTTGTCACCTGCCCCAGCTTCCCTTCTTCACAAAACAAATTCACGTATAACTTAACCCATGGTTTCTGGGCTCTGGTCCAGTAGTCACTTTTGATAAATAGATTAAGCATTATGTATTTACACTTTCATGGTATCAAGCAATACAAAACACAACCACAATAATGGTTACTGGCCTTTAAGAGCCAGGACAACAAGCTTCCCTGATGGTGTCTACAGCTTTACAAATGCTGGTTCCTTTCTTAATGGAGGATAGGAGGTGAGGGACAAGTAATAGGGATGTAAGGTAAGAAGGTAACATGGAAAAACACTGATTTCAAAAATCTATAGTCAATAACATTAAATAGGAATAAAATCTTGTAATAATAGATACACACAACAATAACTGACATCCACATGTCAGCAGAACCAAGACCCCCATAAACACCTGCTTGGTGCCCTCATGGGCACTCTATACCCGTCACACCAGCCAGGAGTGATAAATGCCAGATAGAGTGTCTCAGCTACTAGTAAAAAAAAAAAAAAAAAAAAAAGAGGCCAATATGAGATGTGCTGGCCCAGCTTGGGCCAGGGTGGCACCAAGAAAGTGTAGTTGAGAATCAGATACTGATTTCAAGGCACCTTCCCTTCCCATCCAATCCCCCAATTTCCATTCTAATTATATCATACAGACTTGACGCATGTACAGATCTGGGCATAGGGTAAGCATGTCACTGTTTTCAACTGGCCAGCAGCCACCTCCTACAGGAGTATCAGGGAACACAGAAACTCATTTGACAATGCAAGGATACTAGTGCCCCTTGACCAGAGGAGGTCTTTGCAGGTGAAGGTCCCGGTGCTTCCAAGCACAGAAAGCCCCTGGACCCTGGAGGTGGCCTGTAAGAAAGCTAGCACAGGGTGTTAGAAGGGGACTGAAAACAAGGAATCGCTGTGGGCTTCAAGCATCCACTCCCATGGGAGGACAGGAACTTCAAATTCAGTGACCATGGCCAGCAATGGATGCTCTCAAGGGCAAAAGGTCAAGGGCTTAAATAAAAAGACAGGTGAGACACCATATTAGACAGGATCACAACCCACAACAAAAAAGCTACTTGTAATCTGTCTTAGCTCTGGGGTGGACAAGGTAAATGCAGATCTACAAACATATATGTTACTGCTTGTTACTGAGCAAGGAACTACAGGTTCATGCCTCACTGCGGCTGGGCCACAGGGTGAGCTACGGCTATACTGTGGCCTGCGAGTCTTCATCTGAACTCCGGCTGTTAGTGCTCTTCCTGAGGCCTTTCCATGTGTAGCCTGCAAAGGTTGGGCTGATGGGTAAGTAGCTGAAACATCTGTATTTTTTAATAATGTTCATGCCAAATGGCAAGTCGTAGGATTCCATGCCATCGAGAGACTTGCTCCCTTTGCCCACGCCCTTCTTCCATTTCCTGATTCCCCTTTCCTCTGGAGTACCTGTGGAACACACACACACAATAAAACAAAAACAGAACAATGGAATGTTTAGTTAAATAGTTCTACCAAAAATTGAGATTCTCCACTGCTGCTGTCTCATAGATTGAAAGGAACGGGATGACAGAAAGAACACTTGAGGAGTAGCTGATGCCCAATCCAGAAATCTAAGAATCACTAATCCCTCAAAACAACCACTTCTCTCTAAAATGCCAATCTGATCTTGCAAAATGGGGCCCAGAGTCATTATTACATCGCACAATGCCTTCACCACTTGGTCACTGCACACCCACCCACCACTCATCCAGACATATCACTTTTTATATTGTTTTGCTCCATTTCAGTGGGTGTGAGGGGTGCATTTGTCACATATTCCCCACTTGTTGTGCTTCTGTGAGGATGAACTGCCACTGGCAGTTCTAGATTAGACCCCTGGAAATTCTGTACCCTGACAGATGAGTCAGGGAGAAAGATCTGGACCTACAGAGTTCAGCAACTCCTGGACTCCTTTTCAAAAATCTTTCCAGTGCAGAGAGGAGCACTGGCACCTGTTAGGGCTACATGGGAGCCCTAACAATGTACTTCTCTGCCTGAGCCTGACTGTTGAGCTTGACTCTATGGTGCAGGGCTTAGGAGCCTCTCACATATAAGCTATGCCCTCTCATGGGCATTTCAGTAATAAAACTGACTTTAATTTCCATCTGCCTGACTCCTTTGTCTCTCTCTCACTTAGTGCCGACTTAGGAGAGAAAGAGGATGTTACTGGCCTCCCACAAATCTAACACCTTCCACCTATTCATGTGTGTGATTCCTTCTGCCAGATGTGTTCACCCTTCGCTCCCCCAGTAACCTCTTCTTGATTGAGGCTTTTTGGAGGTAGGTTACGGGAAAAATCTCAATAAAACCTTCAAGCTCAAGAATAAACATCATCCTTCCTTGACAGCGGATGAATCTACCAGTGCATCCATGGCAGCACTTTACAACGATACAAAGCAGCCTCCTCTAGGAAGCTGGGAAGGCCACAAGGCAGGGCCGACATCACATCCTAGTCCATCACCCAGCACTTGGCATAGAATGCACCAGCTGTGAAACAAGGGCTATGGGTGTTGGAGAGGGAGCTGCCTCCATACATCTCTTAGGCACTGGTCCTGGCTGTGGCCTGCCTCTGGCATGACTCATTTAAAGGACAGGCTCCACAAGGAGAAGTGCTGCCCACTGGTAGCAGCTGGCTTAGGAGTGTGTGAACAAGTCAACGAAAGCCAAACTGCAGAGCTCCAGGCAAGGCTGAGCAGAAGGGCAGGCACAGCTGGAGCATGCTTAAGGCATCCCGCTGCCGCTTCACCATATGCAAAGAATTCACCTGCGTTTTCTTAAATGTAATTAAGCAAGAAGGAAAAAAAAAACTAAGTTTATTAGCAAAAGTGATTCATGAAAGGTGGTTGAAAGTGTCATCTCAACCACTTTAGAAAAGACCATTTTAACCAGTGATTGCTTTGAACTGATTCACTCTTCCTGCTTCCCATATTTATTTGGCAAAAAAAAGTAAGTCACATATGTAATTAGCATGTTTGATATATACCACATACCTGGGATGGTGTTATCCAAAATAAAAGCCACACAGCCTCCTACAAACATAGCAGTTGTGAGAAGAACATTCAACACTTGATCGATTCCTGTTATCCCTGCAAATGACATAGCAACTGGTCACTGCCAACCAGAAGAGGCCCGCCCTTGACTTAGAAAGGAACACTGGGGTGGACACTAATTGCCAGTCTGTCAATACAGTGCATGAAAGTGTAAATTTCTGCTATGCATGTGTAGATAAATTTTTGCCAGTAACATGTTAAACTACTATGAATGCTTTCAACAATAATCAAAAGTTATCTCCATAAGGAAAATTCCTAACAATGGTTCACAGAAGATAAAACTAATACAGTGAAGTTCAACCTGCAATGAACTATGAAGAATTTGGGGGGGGAGGGGAGTGTTGTTTGCAGATTAAAAAAAAAAATCAATATAAAAGATGGCTGTTGTAAGGCTGAAAATTTTACAAAGTGAATAATAAGACAACAAAAATATTTGTGGGGTCAGCAATCAAAAAAAAGGGCTTCAGAATTCCGGGTTACTAATTAGTGCTTAGCTTCTTTTAATTAGGAGCAACTTTATTTCTAAAGATGTTATCACATGACTATTAAGTAAACAGAAGTTCACACACTTTCTATATTTAAAAATATAATGATCCCCAACAGAAAAATAACATGTGGTTTGGTGAGACTATGGAGAAACAGAAATCACTGTGTCCCACATACCTGGTGGGAATGTAAAATGGTTCACCTGCTATGGAAAACAGGTGGTTAGGAGTGCAAAGGGCTTCCAGATACGCTTCGGCCAAGTGGGATTTAAATGAAAAACATAGATGAACATTCATCAAAATGATTCTTGAAGTTCCAAAGTCCTCTCGATGAGCTGTTTGTGAACTGCTGGCTGTGGTTCCAACTTCCCCACAAGATTCAAGGCCTGTTTTCCCTACCTGTGACGAGAGGGTTCTGTCTGAGGTAACTTGGAAGGACAAGCCCAAAGAAGATTGAAAATCCAAGCACAAAGAGGTTCCGGGAAGAATTTAAATCAATGAACTGCAGGTTAGAGAGTCCAACAGCTGTGATCATTCCTGGAGAGAAAAACATTAGACCACAAGTTCCATTATCTCGCCTATGGCATGGATGACAGACACACTGTTGAAGATAGACTCCCTACAATGTCCTTTCTCGGTCCCATCAGAAACAGGTTGGGAGACCTGTGTAGTGACAGAACAGTGACCAAAATGTGACCACCTGGGTCTCTGATCCAAATGACCCTCGGCCTAGGCACTATTTGGGCCTAAATAAGGGGCATAAACATCACACTATACTTTTTTTAGACCAGGAAGAAAACTAAGGACATTGGTTCCCCCTCAAAAACTTAATTCAAACAATTTCAATTACATTGGGAAATGCACCCAAATATCAAGTCCCTGATTACTACAGCTGAATGGCACAGAGATCAAATCGAGTCCCATCGTAAAAATGATCAGTTTTAAATGGCCCAGAGGGGAGGATATCTGAGTTTAAATCAATTAGAAATGGCAACTAGAGGGAATAAAATTTAATTTGATTTTTCCTAGCTCAATTATTCTACCTTTAACATCAATTCAACTCAGAAAGTGTTATGTGTTTATGTTTTTAAGGTATATCCTTTTGTATTAAAAACAAATTTTATTGTTACCTTCAATCTCACTGAAGGGATTCCTTAGCAAATGTGAAGAAAGAAAAGGAGCCTGAGAAGGAAGCCGGCTATCAAGGAAATGGAATTTTACCAAAGAGAGTACAGAAGAGGGCGCCAAGCACAGGATCCGGGAGAGAGGCGAAGAGGGCACTGAACTTTCCAATCATGCCTAATGCCAGCATGAGTGCTGCGCCGTACTGTATCACCCGACGACTGCCAACCTGTGGGACACACAGAGGGCAGAGACAGGCGTTCACCTCGAGGCCCTCCAGCAGCACATACAACTACTCAGGCCCCGCGGGAAAATGTGACAAAACCCACAGACAAAATCTGGATTACTCTTAAAACTTTTAGTTAAGAGGGTTCAGTCTCATTTCACAATGAGGATTGATCTCAATACTCTAAACACATAAATATTACTATAAACACAACTAGAGTAAAAAGATTACCACCACCTTTCCTTGTTCCCATCCCATCTGGTTCTTGCCAGAAGCTGACTGTTCTGCCCTCCTTGACTACGGGGATCCTGGGGCTCAGCCTTTGCGTCTCTGAGCCCTGGGCAATGTCACCTGTGTGTACCTGTTCCTGCGCTCTGGTCCTGGGTCTAATGTCCACAGTCACTGGCCAGGATGATCTTCTAGTGTCTCAAATGCAAAATGCAAAAACTACACTTGGCCCCTGCTTCTCTTCTGGGTTCTGGCAAATCAGACAAAACCCCCAAACATTTCTGGAACTACTTTTCCTCCTGGTGTATTACTCATTAGAGGTGGCACAGCCCGGAGACCAAAGAGTGCAAGAGCTGCTTGGCTCCTGTCTCTGCTCCACCTCTAACTATGAGACAGGCATTAGCCTCTCTGGGTGGCAGGATCCTCATCTCTGTAACAATGAATGGTGTGTTTCTGCTTTGAGGATTAAATGAGATGCATGTAAAATAGTCTGAACAGCACCCGGGAAGCATTAGGCTATCTGACAGCCTCCCACCTGAACTTGCTGCCTCTGGCCTTCCCTCTGCCCACATGTCCTCTCCACTATGGAGTGACCTCTTTAACATCGTGATCTGGGAGGTTAGTCCCCTGCCTAAGTCTTCAGGTTCTCATCCCCCTCTGGCCAGTTCTCAGACACATCCTTCAAAATACTACCCCAATGCTACCTCTTCTGCAAAGCCTTCTTTGATTCTAAGGCTTGGCTTCCCCAACTCTGGACTTCTGCAGCACCATGTAAAGCATTTCCCATGTGGTCCCAACTTTATTGGTTAAGCTTGATCTCTGCCTTCTAGAAGCGTTCATCTAGTCCACTGTCACCCAGGCAGCGAGAGATGGAGCTAGCACTGAGCTCAAGAATCCTGCACTGTTGGCCCCTACTCTGTGCTGCCTCTCCCAGGAAAACATCTTGAGGATATAAACTGGATAAAAGAGGTTCTGGAAATGGAATAGTGTCCACAGGGCTTTATGTATGACTTATAGGGAATAGAAGATGGCTACTTAAATTTTAATAACTAAAATGAAATGAAATGCAAAAGTCAGTCCGTCAGTTGTACTAGCCACATTTCAAGTGCTCAGTAGGCATGTGTGGCTGGGGGTTCCCACAGGGGATAGTGCAGGTACAGAACATTTCCACTACTGCACTGTTCTCCTGGATAATGCTGGGCTGGACCTTCCAACAGCTTCTCAATGTGCCCAAGGGTCAAGTTCAGAATAAGAATTGAATCTTTTACTGAGCTGTCCAGCTAGAATCAGTCACAGCTGACACTGGAGCCTAGCGTCCATTACTCCAATTTACAGTTCCTCCCATTCTACCACCACTATGTGCAGGGGAGTGGTGAAAAGGTCATGCAAACTGGCAAACGGAGCAAAAATGACTTATGCTTGGCTGTGATACATGATTAGGAAGGCTTTCATTTACAAATAGCTTGTTTTTCAGCATTTTCAAGGACCTACTACATGACCAGCACTTGGGAAACTGGGATGGGGGGTGGTGATGGATACAAAGATGAGTAAGTCACAAGCTTATGATCAAATAATTGTACTGTTGCAATTGTTATGTTGCGTGGGAGTCCAGTGGGAAGGGAAAACGCTGAAAAGTTGGGGAGGGTTCCCTGGAGATGGTCTTGAGGCATAAGTAAGAGAAAGAGCAACCAGACAGAGGGATCCACCTCCCAGCAGGGTCAGCCCTGTTAGGTGTGCAGGGGGGAGGGCTGAGCTGGCCCTAGGGATGCCTGAAACAATAAATCTTTTATGAAAACCATGCAAGGAAGGCTGATCTGCCTTAGATGCTGTCCAAAAAAAGCAGCAAGTTAGCCATTCTTCTGTTCAACAAACATTAACTGAGTGCCTATTATACATTTCTGTTCCAAACACCAGAGACACAGCCCTAAAATCCCTGCCCTGCTGGTGCTTACATGGAGCCTTCACATCTCCTTTCTTCACTCCCTGGAATCACCTCCCAGCCTCCCTTCTGATCTCCTTCCTGAACTATGGCTTTGCCTAGGGCCATTGAAAAATCCACACTGCATTTCTGACTTTCCAAAGTGTTCAACAGGGCAGTATGCTACAGAGGAGAAATGACCTCCCTCTGGATACCATCAAAGATATAGTTCAGCCTGGGAAGATGGTGTTTACTCTTCCTAGAAATAAACTTAGGGATAAATATCATATAACAGTATCTCTATTTTGCTTATTTAACCACGTGCTAAGTGCTTTACATCAAGTTATTAATTCCAAAACCTTGCAAGCTATCTTTATAGACAAGGGTACAGAAACTCAGAGAGGTGATGTAACTTGCCCATGGTCATTTTAGGAGAATGTGATGGAACCAGGGCTGGATCCAAAGCAGCCACCTCCCTTCTCTGCCCTTCTCTGTGGGACAGACACTGGAACACACTCAGGAGAGAAGTCCTGCACATAGAATCCAACCCACCCAACCCTCAGAACTTCAGAACACACAATGGGGTAGGCAGCCTCAACTCTGATCAAATAGTTAGAATGTCCATGTCTGTACATGGAACGCCATAACTGGATAAAGGATTGCAAACAGTGGAGTTGCCAGGAAATTGAGGCAGATTCTCCGGAAGAGCCACAGATCACCCTCTTTCTATTTGTTCTGGAAGTCTGATACAATGGTCCAGACAGTGGTGTCTGGAAGAATTTCATACAGTGATGGAAACATTCTGAATCTGTGCTTTCCTGTGGCCACCAGCCACATGTGGCTACTGACTACCATATTAGACAACACAGATCTAGATCTAGAATTGTCAGATTTCACATCTGAGTTCTAATCAGAAAAATGACTGTCCCAAGTCCTTCAGCTGGAACCTTGTGCTTCCTTTTTCCTGGGTAGGAATCTTCCATCAGCCACATGGCTCAGGTCACAGAGAAGTTTCTGGTGCAAGTACTACTTCCCCACCCCAAGGCATCTGTGTAGATGGCTCAATTATACCCCCTTGTGAGTCAGGGCAATGGAAACCAATTCCAGGGCTGATATTGCTCCCAAATGGATAAGGTCTTCGCCTAGGGTAAGTGGGTCCAAAGGGATTCCAAGGTAAGATCAATTGGCTCAATTAAAAAATACAGGCAGGGTGCCTTTTCAGAATAAGCTAGCACCATCGAAATTATAATAAAGATAATTATTCCCCAAACCATCTCAGTCAAGTTTTAGAAGGAACCTTAATGACAGCACTACTTACTCCCTACAGTGACCTTGGTTAAATTATGTGATCATGTGTTTTAAAAAGGTGCAGAAAGGGAGCTGCCTCATTAAACTGTTTCCCCAAGAGTCCCTCCATCCATAATAATTTTACTACTCTGTTATTTTGGATTAGTTATATGTCTACAGGTTCATGGCAGCAAACTGGCTAAAGAGTGAGTGGCTTATGCCCCATTTGGTGCCCATTTGACCCTTCCCTTAGCTCTGTATGCTCAGCATCTGCTCTCACCATGGGCAGCAATGGGACCCAGGCATCCTGGAGGAAGTGCCCATCAGGCAGCCCTCATATGTCATGTGCCAGGAGCAACAGACAGCAGGTGGGGCCACCAGCACACCTGAGGCTGAGCTCTGTGATGGCCTGGCCAACTTACAGGAAACCAACCAGCATGTCAGGCTTACACAGTGCATGCCCTGCTCCCTCTCACTTAGATTTGCAGTTACAATTAACCAAACTAAGTATTTGGTTTCTTTTTATCTGGTTATATAATCTTGCAGAGGGCTGGAGGAGGATTTCTAACTTTAAAGAGGTCAAACAGTTCTAGAAGGCTCCAGCCCACCCCCAAGTTCTCAAGTTCAGGAGGAAGACCTCTGACTCACGCAGGCCACCCTAGATGGTGAACCAGTTTTCTAACGGTGTCTAGCTGTGCAACATACAATGGCCAGGGCCGAGCTGCATTCCTCAACACCCTAGGCAAACAGCAAGCTTTGGTCCAAAGCAACTGGGATAGAAAATTTATTTGCTAGTAAATTTCAAAGGCCAAGAACTAGCCTCCTTTTTACTGAAGTTGGATTTTGGTGTCTGTGCTTGGAGTGGGGTGGGGAGGAGAGACAAGTGGGGAGGACTTCAGACCCAGGCACTGCTTCAACCTGAGTGACTTGCTGTGGCTTGTTCTGCCACTAACTCCACAACTGATTTCATCTGAAAGAGAAGACTGATGCTGCTGCAGTTTGAAAACTGTGTTACTGTAAGATTGATTTATTTGTAATGAGTAATATAATTTCTCATCTAGAACAAGTGCCATCTCCTAACTAAACAGGCCTCCTGTTTCTACCCTCTTGCCCGCGCACCATGTTCTACTTTCATCATAGCAGCCATAGTGATTCTTAAAAAAAAAAAAAAAAAAAAAAATCAGATGGAGTCACACCCTGCGGCCCCCACTTCCACTCAGCCCCTGGCAGCCTGTAGGGATGCAGGACCTGGCCCTCAGCTACCCCAAGAACTTTATCTGCTTTTACCAGGCCCACTCCCACTCCCCTCTCTGCTTCCTGCCCCACTGGCCTCCTTGCTGATCTGCAGCGTGCCAGCCTGCTCCTGTGATAGGCTTTGCACTGGCGGTTGCCCTGCCGGAATGAATGGCCCTCCCCAGGTACCTGCACAGTTCCCTCCCTCAGCTCCATCAGGTCTTTGCTCAAAGTCATCTTCTCAACGAGGCTTAGCCTGACTACCCGATTTAACACTTACCCTCCTGATCCCCCACCCTGCCCCATATTTCTGTCATACTTATTATGCTTACTATTTATTGCTTGTCTTCCTCTGCTAGAATCTAAACTCCACAGACGATGGGGATATTTCTCTTTTTTATTCACTGATGTATCCCAAGTGCCTAGAACAGTAGCCTGCCAAAGGGTCAGTGCTTAATAAAAATTTGTGGAATGTATGAAGGAATAGCACTGGAGTGCCTGCCTATCCAGGTCAGTCAAAGTGAAAGAGATCTCTATCAGCATTCCAAAAACCCATCAATGAAAAAATAAGAGATGGGAAAGAAGATGATCTCGGAATTGGAGGCCATCCTTTTGGAACTCACAGTGGCCAGACCAATCAATGAAATGGATCAACATTTAGAGGCCCAACCATTTAATTAGAAAAATATTTGTACCTTAGTAATTCCCAAAACTCCAATGTTGGGACTGGATGAAGTAGAGCCATTCCCAGTACCAAATATGCCATCGAGAACACAGGAGAGACCCTCCACGAAAATCCCCCTAAAATGTAAAGGAATGGGGGAAAGAAAAACATTCATTCCATGGGAGAAATACTCTGAAATACACTCTAAATGGTTGTGACCCAAAGGCAGGGTCCACAGACCTGTAGCCTCCACACTCCCCAGGAGGGGTTAGCAATGCAGACTCTCAGGCCCCACCCCAGATCTGAAGACCTGCATTTTAACAGGATTCTCCATGCTCATTCAACTTTGAGAAGCACATCTCTGAACCATACATCAGACACAAATGTTTAAAAATTATTCCAAATTAAAAGATTTTAGCCAGAAATATAAAGTCATTTGTTGGAATCTAAGACAAACATGGGTCATCCATTGATTTGATTCCTTTCCTATTACTATATAGTTTTATCAGAAAGGAAATGCTTTGTAATTTTGTAAACAGTAGAACTTTTAAAAGAATCAGTATATAAGTAATTTACTCATACGCAATAACTCCATTAGAGAAAAACAGAAAAACCAGGACTCTAAACCCCAACAGAACCAATGCAAGAGATGCTAAGACACCAGCTCTTTGGATCTCATCACACACAATCCCTTCTGGAAGGGCGGCAGCTGGCTGGGAAAGGCAGAATAATCTGGGCTATTTTCTCTTCTCCGCAGCTTCCATAGGGCCCAATTTGCCCCCAGCATCCAGAAACTAAAGACCAGATGTGCAGAGAATATAAACTCCACAGCTCATAAACCTCTAGATTCTACAGACTTCATTTATTCCTGCTCTTGTCTCTCTCTATATGAATTTTAACTGTGAATAGAACAGCTGGGAAAACAAGAAATCAAAGGGGACAATACATCCATGACCCAAACCAAGCAAAGAACAATGGCAGTATCTGGTACTTGTTTTGGTGAGTTTAAGGTCTGAGTGATCTCACAGAGAACGTCTTATACAATTGTTACCATGAGGAAGAAGGGTGGGAATTCTGCTCCATATTATGGATGAGGAAAATCAGGGCAAAATGGGGGCAGTGACTTGTCCAAAACAAACAGCCAATAAAGAGCCCTGGTGCTTGGCTACTTAATGTTGAAACTCTTGGTTATCCAAACCAAAGAGCAAAGTATGAGGCGCTGGGCCCGATGAAGAGCTCATTTTTTTCTCAGGAACGCACCTGTTTATTGCATGGATGGGGGGCGGTGGGGCACAGGACAGCCTTGCACAGGCGTAGTAGTCCCCGATAGACTCGATAATACTGGCAACGACCGCACTGAGCATGCCGATGACACCAGCCGCAGAGATGGTGGGCAGTCCCCATTGAACTAAGGAAGGAAAACAAGCATGAAAGCCTCATGAACTTTCTTAGAGAGGCAGGCAAAAGTTTTCAGGACATTGAGTCATTCAGTATGTTAGAGGACTCTACAAGATCCACTCAGATTTTTGAAGCTCATGGAAACTATTTGTTTATTTTTACACCTAAGTCATCAGTGCACTAGATGCCTGGGAATAGTTTCTGAGTTGGATGAAGACAGCCATAACCAGGATTGGTCTGCTTTATTTAAAAGAAGAAATTGTTTGGCTGGAAGAGGCGGGTGCTACTCTTCCTGCTTCAAAGCCACACTCAGTGTCTGTTAAATTACAGTTCAACACAGCCTGCTTTGTTGGCATATGAATTTGTATGAAGAGGATTTTTAGCCCTGCTGTGCAAAGCATGATACAAAATAGTGCTCCTGCCCAGGGGGTGGCGTCAAATGAAAAATCACCAGCTAAATTTAAATCCCAACAGTAAAGCATGGCACAAAGTATAGACAACCCTTCTCCAGTATAATTCTAGCACTTTTTTTTTAAGTAAACCATGTTATGGAAAATTAAAGAGTTTCCTTTAAGTAAACCATGTTATGGAAAATTAGAGTTTCCTTTAAGAAAGCAAAGCAAAGTCCCCAGGTAGCTTCATTTTGAGTATCCTATCCAGATTTAATTTTTAGTAGGGTTTTTTTTTTTCTTTAAAAGTATATCTATTTGGATACCGAAAACCATTTATCTTATTTAATAAAAATAGCACAAGGAACCTTCACTGTGAGAACGAATAGCCTTCTTTGTAAAGTACCTAGACCTTCTTTCCCTGAACCGTTAGTTACAACAGAGCTACTAAATAGAAAGGACAGTGAAAAAAGAAATGTATAAAATGTTCTCTTGTGCAGGGGCCAACAGTGCACTGAGGGATCAGGACACTAAAAGATCTTGGAACCAGTGCAATGATTAGATTTCAAATGAAGGCAACCCAAACCAGGTCACAATGAGTACCAGTTAGGAAGTCAGGAAGTAGCACAGTCGCTATCCAAGAAGGGCCTGGAGAGCAGGAGACAGGTGGAGAGGGTGTTCCGGGTAGGCAGCAGCCTGAGCATCAGTGGATGGACACAGCCAGGCAGGAATAGGCTAGTGCTCAGCAGAGGGGGGTGTGCAGCATGGGGCAGGTAGGTTTGGAAGGCCTTGACCAGCCCTCTGGAGGGGCCTGGCCTCTGTCTCATAGGTAATGGGAGCAACCACAAGTTTGGGAAGAAAAAGATGACACATAAAGTAAGATGTGCAGAATATGCCTGGAGTGTGTGTGTAGACAGAACTTTTCCTGCCTGGAGCTCACTTTACCCTGCGGGAGCTGACCAGGGGGTGCAGAGGCAGCCTATGGTCAGGGGTTCAAGGTGCAGACCCACCAGCAACTGGCTTGGTCAACATCTCATCTCTGGATTGGTTTGGAATGGATTCTTCTCATGCAGATGATTTCTTTATCAAGCAACATTTTGTGTTTTCTAAATAACCTTTTATATGGTTACCTTTGCTGATGTAGCACTGTGGTTTCATTTTAGTATCTTGATTTTGGGGGTTGGATTCTTGTTTTATTTTGCCATTTATTATTTTTCAGAAATTGCCTTTTATTTTCTGTCTTTTTACTTTTTTACTGCTTTCTTATCTTTTTCCCCTTTGCCTGAAGTCCTTATTTTTAAAATCTTTATTCCATTTACTTCAACATTTAAAATTTGTAATCTTAATTTTTGATCCCTTCTCCTTCAGATTATTTAAATTTTAAACCTGCTGGCTTCCAGCCTTCTATTTAAGTCTGTTATTTCATCTTTCCTCTTATCTAGAAGCTTTAATTTATTTTGTTACTTTATAGAGTACATAAGACTATATCCTCTGGCTCTGGAAGTAGCTCTTTATCTAGGGGAGCTCTGGCAATAGAGAAGCTGGTGGCAGTCAAGGGCTGTTGTCAAGAGGAGCCAGACAGCACTCTCTGTAGTCATGACATTAAGGCCCTGTCCAACTCAGTTATGCCTCCTTGTGCATGGGCCCCATGGTACCTGAGCAAAATCTCTCTGGTCTCTCAACACACGCATAGCTGCTTCTCCTGAACACCCCACTCTGTGTTTCTATTTGTGCTCATCTTGGGAGCCACATGCACAGGCAGCAAGGACTACCCCGCATGTGTCGTGGGGGGCTTCCTCCTACCTGCCCCCCCATGCCTCCTCCTGACTCCCTCACCAATCGACTTTTTTTTTTTTTAACATCTTTATTTGAGTATAACTGTTTTACAATAGTGTGTTAGTTTCTCCTTTACAACAAAGTGAATCAGTTATACATATACATATGTTCCCATAACTCTTCCCTCTTGTGTCACCCTCCCTCCCACCCTCCCTATCCCACCCCTCTAGGTGGTCACAAAGCACAGAGGTGAACTCCCTGTGCTATGCTGCAGCTTCCCACTAGCTATCTAATTTACATTTGGTAGTGTGTATATGTCCCTGCCACTCTCTCACATCGTCACAGCTTACTCTTCCCCCTCCCCATATCCTCAAGTCCATGCTCTAGTAGGTCTGTGTTTTATTCCCATCCTACCACTAATCTCTTCATGACGTTTTTTTTACATTCCATATATATATGTTAGCATACGGTATTTGTTTTTCTCCTTCTGACTTACTTCACTCTGTATGACAGACTCCAGGTCTATCCACCTCATTACAAATAACTCAGTTTCATTTCTTTTTATGGCTGAGTAATATTCCATTGTATATATGTGCCACATCTTCCTTATCCATTCATCACCAATCGACTTTTAAACTCACTTTATCTCAGATTACATGTATGTTTGTGAACCATGTACTGGGGGGGAATAGGGGGGACGAATTTGTGTATACATAAATACATACTTATACCATATAATCTGATGAGAATGTTTTTTAGAAAGACTAAGCTTTTTACAGTGTTTGTAAATGTGTCAAGACCAGAAGGAACAACTGCCAGCATCCCTATCATTTAACATGCTTGAACAGTTATCTTTTCTTTTTTTCAGCCATGTCGTGGCATGTGGGATCTTAGTTCCCTGACCAGGAATTGAACCCGTGCCCCCTGCAGTGGAAGCACAAGAGCCCCAGTCACTGGACCTATAGGGAAGTCCTTAGAACAGTTATCTCTAACCCAGTCTCAATATCCTTGGCTTTTCCTCCTCGTCATAAAATATGAAAATGTGACTGCCGGACGGGGGCATAAATTGGCACAACCCAGCTAAGTTCAGGTTTCCATTCTAATAAAAACCTTAAATGCCAGGAACAGACTCTTCACAATACAACAAGCATGTAATCATCACAGGGTTCACACCAATCACTTTTGGGGCTGGGGTCTAGAAAACGCTACAGACGAATCCAAGTGATACCTCACAGATGGGGATTGTACATCCCTGCCACCTGGCCAAGAGTTACCCAACATGAAATTATAACTTAAGATCCATCGTCCATCCATTTGTGAATGAATATTAGTTTACCTGACAGCTGTGACCAAATTAAAAAAACATTATAGCTACCCATTAAAAGATTATACAAACTCCATCATGCTTGAGCCGTCTGCTAATATTCAGGCCCCTCCCACTCAAGTCTGTTCATTTCAGTGGCTTGGGTACTGTGCAGCTCTGTACTTGCCTTTCTAAGCAGCTGCCCTCAAATCCTGGCCATTAGAGCTCAAATCTGGCAAGAGACCCCTTTATGTCTGTGATTTTTCCCTAGTGGAACCAAAAGAAACAACCAGTATACCTGAGAAGGGAGCTGGTTAGTCTCTGTGTATTAACTATGGCCCTCTGGGGACAAAGCCTCCTGCCTCTCTTTTCTGCTGTCTAATCCTCTAAGGGCCAGAGTAGTAAGATTTCCAGGGCATGCTCTGGGACAAAGAAGGCCTTTCGTGTTGCAGAGCCTCCTGCCAACTTCCAACTCCTCTAGGTTGGGCCCTTGTGGGCTCCTGCCCCCTCTTGGCCACCAGAATACTTACATGGGTATGGGACCTTAAACCACGGGGCTACCAGAAGCACACCCTGCCTGGCATCAGTTCGAGCATAGAAGCCATACTTCATGCTATCAGGAGGGAAGACATCTGTTACTGTGAAGATGAAGCAGAGCAGCCAGGACACAAGGATGGCCAGGATGATCTGAAGTGGTCAAAGGAAAAAGCTCTGTCAGGCCAACAGAAGTGGTGGTTGTTGGCAAAAGATGCCTTCCTGCAGTCGGAATATCATACCCCAGAGCCCATCATCATCAGTACTTTGCAGAAAAAACACATAAGGGAACTTAGAACCTATTCCTTGAATGGAATCACATTTAGAGAGAGCACATTTTTGGTTTTTGGTTTTTTTTTTGCGGTACGCGGGCCTCTCACTGTTGTGGTCTCTCCCGTGGCAGAGCACAGGCTCTGGATGCACAGGTTCAGCGGCCATGGCTCATGGGCCCAGCCACTCCGCGGCATGTGGGATCCTCCCGGACCGGGGCACGAACCCGTGTCCCCTGCATCAGCAGGCGGACTCTCAACCACTGCGCCACCAGGGAAGCCCAAGAGAGCAGTTTTATGCAGTAAAGTTATTTAGCCCGAATCTGGCTAGTAAAATAAGAATAATGGACAATGGGCCTGAAAAGGCCACATGGAGTCAGACCGCACTGAATTCCAAGGACAATCAATGTCCTCTCACATACTGCTAAAAGGACTCCAGCATTGGAAACTTCCACTGCTTTTATTTTTTTAATTTATTTATTTTTTCTGTACCCCCAGTTTGTTTAACCTCTTGAGGGACATTTTAGTTGTTTCCAGTTTTTGTCTATTATAAACTAAGCTATTATGGATGTTGTGTACAGATTTTTGTATGGATATAAGTTTTTTTTTTTTTTTTTAAACATCTTTATTGGAGTATAACTGTTTTACAATAGTGTGTTAGTTTTTCCTTTACAACAAAGTGAATCAGTTATACATATACATATGTTCCCATATCTCTTGCATCACCCTCTCTCCCACCCTCCCTATCCCACACCTCTAGGTGGTCACAAAGCACAGAGGTGATCTCCCTGTGCTATGTGGCAGCTTCCCACTAGCTATCTAATTTACATTTGATAGTGTATATATGTCCCTGCCACTCTCTCACTTCGTCACAGCTTACCCTTCCTCCTCCCCATATCCTCAAGTCCATGCTCTAGTAAGTCTGTGTTTTATTCCCATCCTACCACTAATCTCTTCATGACATTTTTTTTCCCTTAGAGTCCATTCCACTGCTTTTAAATTTTAGGCCCGTGGTGATTTGGGTGGTCATTAGTACCCTGATATCATCACACAGATATGGTCCCCCCAGGACGACCTGCTTAAAACCCCTCTTCTCATATAAACATTTTACATATGAACCAAAGGCAATATTGCCAAAATAAAAAAGGTGACTACTCACAGGAAACATTTTGAAAAGCTGTAACTTGTATGCAGTCCATCCCTTCTTGGATTTGTAAATTGGGAGAGGAAATTTAACATTTCTGGCATATTGAGAAAACAGTAATACTAGGAAAATTGTCCTGAGGAGAGAAAGAAAATGATCTAGGTTAAAGGTTGTTATGTCTGTGTTAAAAATAATACTCAAAGCTTCAATGGCAAAACTGACCACACATGTTCAACTCATTTCTCTACAAAGCTGCTAGTCCTCTATTATTTGGGAAATCATAGTTTTTGGATCTTAACATTTCTAGATATGGAAATGAAATTGCCATGTAGATGCTTTGGCTAAATATTCCTTAATAGAATAAGAAAACCCAAAGAATGTACACACTGATAGGAAAATCTCACACTATGTAAGGGAACAAGACAAGATGCTAGATACAACATACTGCACAGTATAATTACAACTATAAATTAACTAAAAAGCAGCTACCACACAAGAGTGCATGTACACACACACATGCATGCATGCATGCAAACAGGTAAGAAGGACAGGATTCAAAATGCTCACAAGGATTGGCTTCAGGTGGCAATGTGATTTATGACCTTCCCCCCCCCCCACTTTTCTGTATTTTCTGATTTACTTGTAAGGAACATAAATTACTTTTAAAAAGCAAAAAGTAAAACTTCAATATTTAAGAAAGCTATATACAGTGGATTCAATATTAATAATAATATTCCTGAGAGGTTTCTGTGTCAGACATTACACATAGGTCTTCCTGCCCATCATCCTAGCCTTCTACAGTGGCTTCTATAACCATCCACTTTACAGAGAAACAAAGCCAGAAGTCCAAGGTCATGCAGCTACGTGGGCCAGAGGTCTAGCTCTACAGCCTGGGCTCTGAACTACCTTGCCACACTGTTTGTGAGGGCAGGGATGCCTAGGTTGACTCAAAAGTTTCTCTCTACTGAGTCCCACACTCTTGACCCAGGTACATTGAATGCTGCAGGAGGCAGGTCAGCTGGTGACCCCCCTGCAGCAGGACCCAACACAACCTCATCCGTCTGGTGCCCCATGTGTGGCAGGTGTGGGATGGCTTCCCACCACTGAAATGATGAAGGTGTACAACAATATGTCTCATCACCCATAGGGACTCATTCTTTCCCTTACAACCTGAGGTAGAGTTGGCAGGAAGAGTTGATTCTCAGTCAAAGTTAAGCTTAATTGTTCCTGGGCACAATTCTAATTGCTGAGATGGAATTATCAGTTTCATTAAGAGCTGGTCAACTGCAGCTTCATGGTCACATTCCACCTGAGGTGTTGACTGCAGCCGGCTGCCACTCTACCATCTCCCCACCTATGCAGGCACTTTGATGACCTGGTACCACCACAAAGTCATCAGACCAGTACCAGTTCAAGGATGAAAACATAAATGGTGCCCAAGTTATTCCAACTCCCCCAGGAAGGTGAAGTTTAACAAAAAACCAATATGATAATGAGGGATACTAAAACAGGTGTATTTTAAACTTAGACCAATGTAAAATTTTCATGTCTTAAAAAAGTTATTGGTTTTCTTCCAAAGTATACACTAAGATCCAAAAAAGCCTGGTATCTATTATTACTGTTATCATTATTGCAGGCAACATCCCACCTGACAGTTAGTTACACCTGCATTATGGTGTTCACTTTTCAAAACATGTTTAAAAATGGAAAGGAAACACATAACAGAATCCAAGGAAGGTCACCCAGATCTCAGGCTCAAATCTGGCAACTGAAATTGAGTAAGTGAACTGCGCAGGTGAACACTACTCTTCTATTTTTATCCTCAAATACACCTGTGGGGCAGGTAGGGCAGGCAGTCCCACTGCAGAGAGGCAGAAGCAGAGGCTCAGCGGTGGGTGATGTGTCTGAGTTCATAAGACTTGGCCTAGCACATAAGGGACAGGATCTGAGCCCGGATCCTCAGGCCAGGGTTCTTATCCACCACAGCAGGTGTTTTCTATCTCATGTTACATTTTGCTTGTTTGTCTATCTTTGTTTTAACCTTACTTATATTATGCAAGCAATGCATATTGAGATGTAGAAAAATTATAAAAGGCAGATAAGCAAAAAGAGACAAAATCTTGAAGACTGACTGCTCATCTCACATTGGACGATAAGCATGCAGCATTCTGGTCTATCGATTCCCAGGGCTTTATAGAGCAGCAGTTCCCAACCTTTTTGGCACCGGGGACCAGTTTTGTGGAAGACAATTTTTCCACAGATGGGGGTGGGGTGGGGGGGTAGATGGTTCAGGTGGTAATGTGAGCAATGGGGAGTGGCAGGTGAAGCTTCACTCACTCACCTGCCACTGACCTCCTGCTGTGTGGCCCAGTACCTAACAGACTGCGGACCAGTACCGGTCCGCGGCCTGGGGGTTGGGGACCCCTGTTTTAGAGCATGTCATTGGGTCCCAGGCACTGGGATTAGAGAGGGAGATAGGACTATCTGATGTCATCCTTGCCCCTAGAGGACAAACAGGTCATCATTTGGCCCAAACTCGAATCATACTTTACATGCTGCTTCTCAACTAGCTTGCAGCCTCAGTTAACGCCCTGGCCTCAAGAGATGGCAACCTGCATCAGCACCTTAATGGCTGCTTAGCATTCCATCTAGTGGATGTACCACATCTTATTTAAACACGTCCCCTAAGGTATGACATTGGGAGCAATAGAAACAACTGCAATGAATGAATCATCCTTCCCTGGCACCAGTCTGAATGTCTCCTTAGGACAAGTTCCTAGAACTAGAACAGATCTGTCAAACAGTGAAAATCTTATTAAAAAGTGTTTGATACAAACTGCTAAATACATACAGAAAGGTTGGGTGAATTTACAATTCCACACAGAGACCGATGCCCATCTGCTGATGTGACCAACAAGGGCTTAATTTCCAAAATATACAAACAGCTCATACAACTCAATAACAAAAAACCAAACAACCCAATCGAAAAATGGGCAGAAGACCTAAATAGACATTTCTCCAAAGAAGACACACAGATGGCCAACAGGCTCATGAAAAGATGCTCAACATCACTAATTATTAGAGAAATGAAAATCAAAACTACTATGAGGTATCACCTCACACTGGTCAGAATGGCCATCATTCACAGTGGTTAAGAATCCGTCTGCCAATGCGGGGGACATGGGTTTGAGCCCTGGTCTGGGAAGATCCCACATGCCGTGGAGCAACTAAGCCTGTGTGCCACAACTACTGAGCCCGTGTGCTACAACTACTGAAGCCTGAGCACCTAGAGCCCATGCTCCGCAACAAGAGAAGCCCCTGCTCACCACAACTAGAGAAAGCCCGTGCGTAGCAACGAAGACCCAATGTAGACAAAAATAAATAAATAAATAAATAATTTTTTAAAAAAAGAATGGCCATCATTAAAAAGTCTATAAAAAATGAATGCTGGAGAGGGTGTGGAGAAAAGGGAGCCCTCCTGCACTGCTGGTGGGAATGCAAATTGGCGCCACTACTATGGAGGTTCCTCAAAAAACTCAAAACAGAGTTACCATATGATCCTGCAATCCCACTCTTGGGCATATATCTGGAGAAAACTCTAATTCAAAACGATACATGCACCCCAATGTTCACTGCAGCACTATTTCCAATAGCCAAGACATGGAAATAACTTAAATGTCCATAGATAGATGAAGGGATAAAGAAGATGTGGTACAGAAACTAACACGATATTGTAAATCAACTGTACTTCAATTAAAAAAAAAACACCTACACTTAAAAAAAAAAGATGTGGTACATATATGCAATGGAACACTACTTAGCCATAAAAATGAATGAAATAATGCCATCTGCAGCAACATGGATGGACCTAGAGATTATCATACTAAGTGAAGTTAAGTCAGAAGGAGAAAGACAAATGCCATATGACATCACTTTTATGTGGAATCTAAAATATGACACAAATGAATTTATCTATAAAATAGAACAGACTCACAGACATAGAAAACAGACTTGTGGTTGTGAAGGGGGAACGGGGAGAGGAAGAATGGACTGGGAGTTTGGGATTAGCAGATGCAAACTATTGTATATAGAATGGATAAACAAGAAGATCCTGGGACCTCTCTGGTAGTCCAGTGGTTAAGATCCATGCTTCCACTGCAGGGGGCACGGGTTTGAATCCTGGTCAGAAAACTAAGATTCTGTATGCCATGTGGCACAGCCAAAAAATACCCCCCAAACAAACAAACAAACAAAAAGATAAAAAAAAAAGGTCCTACTGTACAGCACAGGAAACTATATTCAATACCCTGTGATAAACCATAATGAAAAAGAATGTGTATATATACGTATAATTGAATCACTTTGCTGTACAGTAGAAATTAACACAACATTGTAAATCAACTATACTTCAATGAAATAAATTTTTTTTTAAGAGTGTCCTTCAATAAGTGGTGCTGATAAAACTGGACAGCTACATGTAAAAGTATGAAATTAGAACACTCCCTAACACCACACACAAAAATAAACTCAAAATGGGTTAAAGACCTAAATGTAAGGCCAGAAACTATAAAACTCTTAGAGGAAAACATAGGCAGAACACTCTATGACATAAACCACAGCAAGATCCTTTTTGACCCATCTCCTAGAGAAATGGAAATAAAAACAAAAATAAACAAATGGGACCTAATGAAACTTAAAAGCTTTTGCACAGCAAAGGATACCATAAACAAGACCAATAGACAACCCTCAGAATTAGAGAAAATATTTGCAAATGAAGCAACTGACAAAGCATTAATCTCCAAAATTTACAAGCAGCTCATGCAGCTCAATAACAAAAAAACAAACAGCCCAATCCAAAAATGGGCAGAAGAACTAAATAGACATTTCTCCAAAGAAGATATACAGATTGCCAACAAACACATGAAAGAATGCTCAACATCATTAATCATTAGAGAAATGCAAATCAAAACTACAATGAGATATCATCTCACACCAGTCAGAATGGCCATCATCAAAAAATCTAGAATCAATAAATGCTGGAGAGGGTGTGGAGAAAAGGGAACCCTCTTGCACCATTGGTGGGAATGTAAATTGATACAGCCACTATGGAGAACAGTATGGAGGTTCCTTAAAAAACTACAAATAGAACTACCATACGACCCAGCAATCCCACTACTGGGCATATACCCTGAGAAAACCATAATTCAAAAAGAGTCATGTACCACAGTGTTCATTGTAGCTCTATTTACAATAGCCAGGACATGGAAGCAACCTAAGTGTCCATCAACAGATGAATGGATAAAGAAGATGTGACACATATATACTATGGAATATTACTCAGCCATAAAAAGAAATGAAAATGAGTTATTTGTAGTGAGGTGGATGGACTTAGAGTCTGTCATACAGAGTGAAGTAAGTCAGAAAGAGAAAAACAAATACCGTATGCTAACACATATATATGGAATCTAAGAAGTAAGACAAGAATAAAGACCCCGACCTACTAGATCATGGACTTGTGGACATGGGGAGGGGGAAGGGTAAGCTGTGACAGAGTGAGAGAGTGGCATGGACATATATACACTACCAAACATAAAATAGATAGCTAGTGGGAAGTAGCGGCATAGCACAGGGAGATCAGCTAGGTGGTTTGTGACCACCTAGAGGAGTAGGATAGGGAGGGTGGGAGGGAGGGAGAGGCAAGAGGGAAGAGATATGGGAACATATGTATATGTATAACTGATTCACTTTGTTATTAAGCAGAAACTAACACAACATTGTAAAGCAACTGTACTCTAATAAAGATGTTAAAAAAAAAAGTGTCCATTTGCAACACAGGGTCTTATACTTTTAAATCCCTACCAATTTCATCAATTTAAAAAACTGTAACATCATTTATTTTAATATTCATTCTTTACACATGAGAATAGGTATTTCAGCATTGTTTGCAACAGTAAATATTTTAAACAACGTGCTTGAGTATCAACTGGGGAATGGTTTAATATAGACTATTTCATACTACTTAACATTGTGCAGTTGTACAAAGAGTGAAAAAGACCTAAACACATTGTCTTGGAAAGGTGACCCTGACAAATTATTGGGATGGAAAACAAATTATAAAATGATGGTAAAGCTGTATATGTGCACGTTTGTATTTCTGCATCAATAATATAAAATATCGGGCTTCCCTGGTGGCGCAGTGGTTGAGAATCCGCCTGCCGATGCAGGGGACACGGGTTCGTGCCCTGGTCCGGGAAGATCCCACATGCCACGGAGCGGCTGGGCCCGTGAGCCATGGCCGCTGAGCCTGAGCGTCCAGAGCCTGTGCTCCGCAACGGGAGAGGCCACAACAGTGAGAGGCCCGCATATCACAAAAAAAAAAGAAAAAAAAATATATAAAATATGGAAGGATGAATACTACATTTTTGTTAGTTATTCATGAGAAGATTTTTCAGAGGGATGGGCGTGTGTGGGAGGGACTATTATTTTACTTTAGATTTCTCTGTTTAATTATTATTAAACCTCAAAATCCTAGAATTTCCATGAATTTGGGAGTACAGACAAAATGAGACTTCTTTAGTTATCCACAAGAAAAGTAAACAGAAAATAAATATTCTCAGGAAAAACACGGGACTTATGCATCGTGTTAGAAACAGCATGTACTGGTTCACCACATTTCCTCTTCCCTGAGAGTCTGTCTCTAAATGCCACATCTATTGGCTGACTCAGGAGCCCATGTTGACCCATCACCAATACTCCCACTGCTAAAGCGTTCCATGTGAATATGCAATTTGATAACCAGGGAGGGCAACCCTTTTAAAACACTAATTGGTTTATTTGTATTTCTTTTTTTCTGTTAAGTGGTTGTTAATACCATACCCTTCATTCATTACTCCAGCAGGACTCTCTCTCCTTTAAATTAATTGGTGAAACTCTATGAAATGGGAACATTAGCCTTTCTTGTGCAGTTTGTTATAAATATTTTCCCAGATTCATTTAAAATTCAGTTTCATTGGTTTTTGATATGTGTTTTAAATTCATCAGTAGTAAAATCAATCTTTCTCTTTCCATATCTGCTTTATCTAACCTGTTTTTTATGATTAAACACTTATGTAGGTTTCCTTGTAGTATTTTCATGGTTTTATTTTCTATATGTATGTAACTGAAATATATTTCTGATATAAACCAGAAATCTAGCTTTTTTTCCAAATAATTCTCTTTCCTACACAGTTCTCCCATTCCTCACTGATTTCGAATATGACCTGCCATCATATACTAAATATTAGGTTTTTTATTGGTTATGTTTCTAGCCTTCCCATTCTGCTCTACCAATGTTTACCCTGTCTCAGGTCACAGTATTGTTATTAAATTCTGGAATGTGTTTTAATTATTGTTAAGGGCAAGTCATCATTCCCTTCTCCCTGACTTTCTCTGTATTGATACATATTATTTTATTTTCTTGTCTTACGCATTGGCTACATATCCAGAACAACTTTAAATGATACTGATAATAAACATGCTTATCTCAGTTTCTGATTTCAATAGGCAGGCCTAATTTAAGTCTTTCACCATTAATGTATGGGGCATTTAAAAATCTTATTTATCACTGCTTACAGTTTGCAGTAGGGACATAGGTTGAACTTGATCAATTTTTTAAAATTTGTCACCATGATTTTTTATTAATAAAACCCACCAGAGACCTATAATGAATTTTATTAATAAATTTTCTAATATGTAATCATCCTTGAGTTCCTGAAATGATAAATATATTGCCCTTTTATTATATTATCTATAGTGGCGTTTTCCCAAACCATGTTCCAAGGAACATTCTTTTCAGATTATAGATGTAGCACTTCAAAAATTAAGTATGTGCAGAGCTGTATACTAAGGCTCTTTTCTGAACGTTTTCTATGCACTTGCATCTTAGAGATTGCATGGAGCCTTACAGTAGACAAAAATGCTGAGCTTTAGATGCTACTACCTGAATATATTTGCTCAGGGTTTTACACAACCCCAGGAAGGAAAAAATTGGTCCAGGATCTCCCTTTTGCATTAGCTCTGTCAGGATTTGCCATTAGGATAGAACTGTGAAGTTTCCCTTCTTTCTCAAAGCTCCAGGAACAGTTTAAACAGTGCAGGAATTCTCTGTTCCTTGAAGATGTAATACACTCACTGTCTAACCAACGGAGCACATCCTTTAGGAATGAAAGTCCTTCCACAACATCTTTGACTTTTCTTCCTATGGTCAAGGGTGTGCTCACACCTCCCGACCCTCCCCCTTCATTTATTCACAATGTTCTCACTGAACGCCTGCCCTCGGACAGATGGTGAACCAGGTGGTGGTGGTGCCATGGTGACTAGCATAGAGCTAAGGCCCTGCCCTCATACAGATGATATCCCAAGCACAAAAGAAGAGCTCTGGAAACTAAAAAACAGGAGAGCAGAAGTAAAAACCTTGACGGAAGGAGTCATAAAGCTGAGGAAAATTCCTATGAATAGAGAAAAAAGACAAAGAGATGGAAGACAGGAAAGTTAAGAGGACGACTTTGGGAGGACCAATGTTCTAGAAGTTCCAGAAAGAGAGAGACAAGCAAGGATGGAGGGGAGGAGGGCATCTTTGAAGTAATTCAAGATCATTTCCCATGAACACCCGAGATTCCAAAGAGAAGAGGCCCAGAGTGCCAAGCCCGAGATGTAAACAGACCACCAAGGGGCAGCATGTGAGGTTTCAGACATCGTGATGACAAGACCTAAGAGCTTCTAGAATTCCAGCAAAAGGAGGAGACAGAAGAGGAGGCCTTGAAGAGATAATGACCAAGCATTTTACAGGACTGAGAATGGACAGAAAGGGAACAAAAAAGGAGCTGGAGACCAGTTTGGAAGTGATGGCTGGGAGTGGTGGCAATGACAGTCCAGAAGATAGATTGGGGATTTGTTTGTTCTGGAGGTCGGACAGAATGATGGGCTGTATGTGGGGAATGAGGAAAATTGAAGAAAGAAGGATGACTGCAGGGCTTCTGGCTTAAGCACCTGGGTGTGTGGCTCTGCCACTGAGAGGACGACAGAAGGAACTGGTTTGGGGGCAAGGAGGGAATGAAAAGTTTGGAGCTTTCTTCCTTTGAAGTTTGAGATGTCTTGTGTAACAGCAAGTGGAGAGGGCAAGTCAGGGGTTCGATCTGTAAGTCTGAGTTCAGAGGCCTGGGCTTCAGGTTCCTGTGGAAGCCACAAGCATAATGCAGGTCTGTTGATGCCACGAACTGGATGAGATGTCCCAGGGGAAGAGCATGTGGACAGGAGGAGGCCCAGGATCAAGTTCTGAGGAGCCCTAACATCCAGATGTCAGGGGGAGAAGGAGTCAATTTTGATTATTTATCAAATGAAACAGCTGGGAAATCACCTATTTTATTATTATTTTTTTTAAGTTTTGAGGCAGGAACACAGATTCAACACATCCTCCCTGGAGCTGCAGTTTTATCTCTCTCTTTGTGCATGCATTCCTTTCTTACCTTAATTAGCCCTGCCAGAAGCCTATCTATAGTATATCTTTGCCATTCTCCAAAGAACCACCTTTGGGATGTATCACTTCTGTTTGTTTCATGTTTTTTGTATCTTTACTAATTCTTTCCCCTGCTTTCATTGTGTTCATTTTTTATCACGTTTTTCTAGTTTCTGGAGATAAGCTCTTCAGGTACTTTATTTTTATTTGACTTTTCTTGAGAACAACTGACTGCTCGGTGTGACCAGTGCTGTTATCGTCATCATTTGCTAAATTGTCAGCAATTGTGGTGTTTTGAGTTCCTCTCTGAGTTGTTTACAATGGTGTTCTTTTGCTTCTAAGTCGTTTGGGGGTTTTGTTCACTACTTTATTATTGGTTCCTAAAGTTTACTGCATGACGGTAAATACAATTTCTCCCTTTTGGAACTTACTGCATTTCACTGAGTGAACATTCTTAAGTGCCTTCTACTCACCTATCCTGGTATGGAAATATTGACAACCTTTGGTGAAATGAGAAAATTAAGAGCAACAATGGATATTTTCCTATACCTTAACTTATAATGATACATGGATTACAATTATGCAAGGATTCACTTTATTTGTAAACCATGTTCTAACACAGAGAGGCAGAATTAAGTGTTATGGGTTAAGTTCTAGTCAGACTATTTGGGTTTTGAAAACCATCGTGGCCACTTACTAGCTGTGTGACCCTAGGCAACTAACTGCATCTTTGTCCCTCGATTTCTTTAGCTGTTAAACAGGGATAACACTGGTACCTACCTTAATTTATAATATATACAACCAGTGGTATGTAACACTGATGCATAGGCTCAACAAGTTCTGCTTGTTATTTAATAATTACAGAACATTTTACAAAGCAAAACAAAAACAATTAGAAATCCTCTTATATTGTTATTAAATTTTTAAAGCAATTTTACTGATCAGTAAAATTCTAGAGTCCTGGAACCATTTCCCTATGATATGGTCAACTCTTACATATGCTCTACAGATACACACAGAGAATGTGGGTTCTATCTGTGGTATATAGAATTCTGTGGCTCTAATAATCAATCTTATAAAGTCCTGGATGTCTTTACTGACATTACTTAAAAAGTGGTAAGTGACATCTTTAATCAACTTCAAGTACTGTGCAAAAGGACTGGCACTGACTAGTAGGACTGTGGCAGGAATAACAGCTTCCTGACAGGCGTGCAGAGCTGTCTGACCGAGGAGCCACATCACCTTTGATGCCAATACACTTCCTGCAGCATCTCTGTCTCCTGCCACTCTGGAAGTATTTTTGAGTCTCATCTAAAGGATTCAGCTTCTTGGTGTTCCAACTCATGTGTATGAGACTTGGCATGACCTCAAAAGTCAAGAGCTAATGGTGTCACCATCTTACTCCCATCCCAAAGTTTAAAACCTTACAACCCTCCCTCTACACATCACTGCCAAATCTGTCTTTGGAATACCTTGGCTGCATGTTACTTGAATAATTCCCTGGCATGAAGCAAATAAAGTTTAAACTACCAGACTAATCTTAATTTAAGTGTCTCCTAAAGTTCATATAAATGTTCAAAACATTCAAAGAGGCTGTCCCTCAGTGTTGGGAAGAGGGGAGATTTTTACTGTTCACTTTTGAGTGGTCTTGGAACACTTACAGCATGGCGATGCCCCAGTGCTTCCCTGCTCTCTCTCCTGCCGCCTGGAAACCAGAGAGGCCAATGAGGGCCACCGTGGGTGTGATGGTCAGGGGCCCGATGTATTTCAGCAGAGCCCCAGGCAGGCCTAGGAGGCCGATAACCACTTCTATCAATGAGGACATGATGATGGCTCCCTGGATCTGGAGCAAGAGAGGACACAGACATAAGAGCAAGCTGCTTATACATCACACACTCTAAATGTCACCTGCGACGACAACTGATAATTCTGTAAGGTACCAAGTTATTATATAACAGGCATAACATAGCTGGAAAATTCCTGGCGAACCCCAAAAGAAACCAGTGGGGGTTACTGGGATCTAGCAAACTTAAGTATAACCTGACTGATGTAAGAGTATTACAGAAATGGGCACTGGACACAAAGTCAGCTTGCCTATTCCACTGATTGAGACAGACATAATTTATAATTCTCATTTAAGACACAACATTCATAACCAGCCTCAGAAGAACAATGCAGTACAAAGATTCTTGACTTTAAAAAGTGAGCCCCTGCAGGACATTCAGAAGATAGTGTTATTGACAAAAATTCTAAAGGAATGTTTCTATTGTGCAGAATGGCCATATCTGTGTTAATTCTGAACTAATGGTGAATGATCTTATAGGTTTTGGAAAAATCTGGATAAACTGTCAACTGTTCTTCATATCTAAGGACTCCCACGCCCTGTTCTATTCAAGTGCACTGAAGCAGACAAGTGTCTTTAATTCCTTCCACCAATACAGGCAAACACTGAGGCCAGAATAAATAGTTTTGCAACCTATCATCTCTGTGGCTCCTTCCAAAGGGAGCTCTTATGCTGGAGGGTGTAAGCGGACAGGTCTGTGGGTACATCGGAGGAGAGGAGGAGAAAGGAGGATGGAAAAGAGGGTAAGAAACAATACTGTCTGGTCACACAAAGCATTTCTGCATGCTTTATTTTACAGTGATGCCATCTAAATTTACTTTAACAACAGAAATGAACATGTCAGTACCTGAAACAGAAAAAGAGCAACTGCAATTTATTGGTCATGACCAACACTGAAAATGAGTAGAAACACAAAGAAGCCATAGCAGACAATGTTTATCTTTTACCTCACGTATCCGAGGATACCAGATGTGTTCTGTATGTAACAGCTCCGTTGTTCCATTGGCAACCGAAACATCTTGAAAACAAAAACAAAGACAAAATTTTTCTTGGAGTGACACTGATGTTTCACGGGACATATTCATTTCACTCTTTTTAAGAAGAATTTCCTCCCTGTTCTAAGTATATTTGTATAAATACTCATCCCTAAAATTCAAGTTACAACACTATGGCACATCATACTGAAAGGTGGATTCCCCATTGCTAATTTAACCAAATTTATTCATCAACAAGAGCTCCTGGCTTCTCAAAAGCTGACTGAACTAGTGATATACATTGCTAGTCCCAGCCTAATACAAAGACCAACCTTTGCAAGCAGCTCTTTGACATGCCCAATAGCAAGGTTGCCTGACTGAGGTTTTAAAAACCTAGATAAAACAGAGGCTCTTTTCCTGTTCCTAAATCAAGTCAGTGGTCACAAAGTAACTCCTAGGAGCAAGGAAGGAAACAGGGGCTAGAAAACTTTGCTCCTAGAACCTAAAAATTTAACAATATTTTGAGAGTACAACAGGTCTATGTGATTTCCTCAAATCCCCTATCTGATCTCTTCCTGACCTCACTGGTTTATTTAAGGATCTTTGCAATCACTATGAGGAGGATGGGAGGGGGAATGAAAGTCATTTGCAGAAAACCAAAGCAGCCAGATCCTTAAAAAGCAGAGATGTTTCAGAGAAGGGATGCTATTGCAGCAAAGAGAGTGTTTAACTGGTGGTTCAAAAAATCCACTGAAAGAAAGAGGCAGAAAAATAGCACAAATATTTTTCTATTCTTTCCCCATATTTATCAATTTCATTAGCACAGAGAAATGAGGTCCTTTTCTGGTCCTTACTTGCTTTGGGGTTAGGGATGAACAAGTGGATAGAGAGAGACAGAAACACGATCCACAGATTGGAGTGTTCTAAGCTGTTTGTTGGTTGTGTGTTCTGTGCCTGATTCCAGAAAGGATTTAACACTGCTGGGGGCAACACGCCCAGGCCTCCCTTCTATCACCTGCATTAAAGGACCCCAATGACATATGTGGAAATAACTGCAATTACCTGTGGTGTTACATTTCCATTTATCTAAAGACAGGATGGCTCGAGCAGGGGCCAGAAATGCAAAAGCACTGGCCTGAAACAGGGGTAACCTAAAAGAAACGAGACCAAAACCATGATCACGGCATCAGGAACTACCGAGGTAGTTCACTATTTGACAGCTTAACAGTCTTTTCCATAGACAAACAGCACATGAGTAAATGCAGGCAACACCTGGAAGAAAGAGCCCCAGTCTGCAAAGATGTCCTCGGCCACACAGCCAGGGATGCTGGCTTCTCCGTCCTCCCCTCCTGCTGCTCTCCCCACAGACAGCCCCAGGGTGGGCCCCGGGGAGAGCTCTGTGGTCAGTGCCAGCACCCCAACACCAGCCCCTGCCATCACCACCTTTCCCCTTGGGGGTGGGGGATGCGGGCATTTGGATGTCTCTGTCCTGCTGAGCTTGTGAGCTCCTTATTAAACATCAGTGTACATCTTCTATTTTACATTCCTCCTCTTATTCTTCCAACTCCTTTTCAAATTCTTATTTGTTATCATGGAAAAAATCTATCTCCCACTGTCGTTCCATTTTGTAAGTCAAAATCTGCCCTAAATCACTGAGGATAAGCATTAAAATCACGTGATCTATCTATCTATTGAGGAAAAGGAAAACTGTAAGTTACAAATCAACTAGATATAATATTCTGCTTAATCATAAAAAATACTCAAAAGTGCTCGAACCCTTATTTTTAAAGGACCCAGAAAGCTTGCAGACTCTGTTAAATTTCCTGCCTCCAATGTCAAACTAAATGCAGAGATCCTCAGATATCATCATTCAATCACATTTTAGATACTTCATATTGATTTTATGAGCACTGGTACTACTCAAATTCAAAAGATTTTGTCATTTATTATTAGAGATGTATAATGGGCTAACATGGGAACTCAATCATTATCTTTAACATTACTTTGGGGGTAAAATATGAAACTAGCCTTTGGTTAGCTGGGTTAGGAACTCCTAGATGTCCAGATCATTCTTAAATACTCCTAAGCAGCCTTAAATCAGTGTCCTGGCCAGCAGGATAGGAACCCAGCATGCTCTCCTCTGAGCTGACAGCATATTCTGCCCTGAGTGATACAGTAACTGGACTGAGGAACAGTGGCTCTGGCTGAAGGACATGTAGCCGCTTTACAAGTCCAGAGCTGGTACACACTATTCTGAGCTATATGAGGATTAAGATTCTTTTGTTCTCCTGGCCATTTTAATCCTGCAATGAAATCAATTGAGAGATGCTGGCTTTAAGACACAGAGGCAGGCTGCACAGTACAAACCAGATGCAATGCTAGTGGCCACTCCCATGGGCATGCCCTCCACAACCATCCATTAATAATTGCCTGTTGGAGGAGCCTGGTGCATAGTACCATCAAAAGTGGAAGTGAAGATCCCCTGAAGTGGGAATGTATAGCAAAGGGAAAACGCTGCTTGATTTACAAAAATGCCTTAAGCACGATTTTTCAGAAATGTACTGAAAGGGTAAAGGGAGGTCAGCATCTAATCAGGAATGGATGCTACTTCAAATGGTCCAAACAGAATCTGTTTTACTATCATTTCATATTTCAAGCAATGTAATATGGATTGCATTTAGAAATCTCATCCTTAGGACCACTGCAATCAACTCTGCATTGGTGACTCACTGGATGACAGAAAGTGAAGACTGGCTCTGGGCTCCACTCCCGGTGACGTGAGCCTCAGTTTGAACCTGACTGTTGCCTGGGCACCTTTCAGGGCATGCATTTTATGGCTTGCACCATGACCAAAGGCCTTGAGAGCACTGCTGCAAAGGAGCTCACTCACTTTCACACAACCAGGCCCCTGGGTTCCTTTGAAAGTGCGTGCTAACAGACAATTCTCACATGTGCTGCCCCAAAGTCTCCCAAAATGACCTGGTAAAAGATGCACATGCTGGCTTATGTGTTCACTCTGCAGCTATGCACACTGCCTGCCACAAGAAGTTCTGGCTGAAAGACAAGCAGCAGCCTTATAGTAAGTATCCCAGCAGTGAAGTGTGGTCTCCATAACTGGCAGCATAAATCAGTGGCTTGACTGAAATATTCTTAGGGAAAGTTGCAGCGAGAGCACACTACTTCATTAAACAAGAGCTCCTCAAATCAAGATCAACAAAGCCAATCTTCCAAGAAAGAGATTTGAAGATGATAAAGCACTTGATATTCTCATCTGATAAAGTGGCTTTTCAGCACTTCTCTAGCATGAAGCTGGTCAATTCCTGGGGCTCTTCACTCACACAATCACCTAAACCTCAGATCCCTGGGCAAGCAGACAGGACTGTCTGCTATTTTATTCTCTACTGATGACTGGAAAGGAAACAAATTAAACTGTGCTTTTCTTTACATAAGAGGTTAGCAAACTGGCCAGTGAAACAAATCTGGCCAACTACCTGTTTTCATTGAGTAGAGTTTCACTGGGACACAGCCACCCTCACTCATACACGAGTTGTCTGTGCCTGCTTTTATGCTTCAGTGGTAGAGCTGAATAGTCAAAACAGAGAACACAGAGCCTAAAATATTCACTGCTTATTACTCCATGGAAAAAATTTTGCCGACCTTGACTACAGGGGAATTGTATCTTAAATATGTGAAGATACCCCCAAAATGGATTTTTGCAGATGGAGGTTTTTAAAGTTAATAGTGTTGCTGGATGTCATTAGGAAAAAATCCCTGAGCAAACAGTCACCTTTGTAGTGACACATTCCCATGTCAGGCTCTAGCCCCAGGACAGCAAAAGAACCTAACCAGCCCCAGACAAGTTCTTACTGTGTTCAAAACCCTGCTGGAGGTGCCTCATTTCCTCCTCGGTGTCCAGGTGACCTGAACCCATTCCCCAGTCTAGTCTCTCACCAGCCACTTTACATGCCTGCACTCCAGGCAAGCGGTCTACGTTCTTGCCTCTGAGACTTTGCTCATCTCTTATGTCATCAATTCATTTCTAGTGCTCCATTTCTATTCAACATTGAAGGCACAGAGAAAATACCACTTCCTCTAGGAATTATTCTCAGCTCCCTTTTTGTCCAATTTTTATCTCCCTCTTTTTTTTTGAATATCACCATAGACACATGGATTCATTTTTAATTCAGTTTAATAATACACTGCCATGACTATTCCTTTTAATAATTAAATTGTCTTAAACTTGCCCAAAGCAGCACAGTTCCAGAATTATACCAATGTCACTACTAACAAGACTACTAAGTTTAAGATTTCTCTGTATTTTTTTTTCTTAGAATATATCCCATTCAGAGTGTGCAAAGTACTATGTGCTAAAGTCTGTGAATTAATTCTTTTCTCCATGTGGCCAGCAATTTGACATAAAGTTAGGTTCACTTGTTTCTGTTTGTATTCAATTTTAGGGTTTGTGTTTCTTCATCCTTTTAGATTTTATGTTTTGGATATGTTGAACATTTTACAGTTTAAAAAAATCAAACCATATAGAGATATACCAGGAAAATGTCACTCCTATCCCCTCCAACCTCCAAATCTGACTTATCGATCATTAACCATTTTTATTAATTTCTAACTTATTCTTATTTCTTCAAACATATACACACTCTTTTGCAACTTGTTTTTTCAATATATCGTGGAATTTACTGTATACCAGTTCATGGAAATCTTTCTTATTCTTTCTCAGGGTTGCATAGTAATTCATTGTGTGATGTATGATAGTCTCCTAAAAACAGGGACTGAATTATTTTCACTCCTGACAGCAATGTGTAACAATGCCTGTTCTCCCACAGCTTTGCCATCAGAGTGGCTTGTCAAAATCATTTTTTGTCAATCTGACAAAGGAGACAAATGGTATCTCAGGGTAGCTTTAGTGTGTATTTCTCTTATTATAAAGTCAATTTGATCCTTTCTTATGGTAAAGGGCCATTATATAGCTTTTTATATAGCTATTCATGTCTTCTGTTTTTTTTTCCTATACCATTTTTGGTAATTTTTAACTTTGATTTTTCAGAGTTCTTTCTATATTAGAGATATTAGAACTTATCTATATTATGAATATTTTCTCCAGTTTGTCATTTTTGTTTGTTTTTGGTATATTTTTACAATGCTAACCTTAAAAATTTTTAAACATTTAATGGCGTCAAATTTATCATCCTTTTATTGCTTCTGGAGTTTGAGTCCTAGTTTAAAAGTCTTTCCCAACTTCTAGTTATAAAGGAATTCGCCCTCGTTTTATTCTAATGGTTATATAGTACCATGTTTCTTATGTTTGGATCTCTAATCCATTTTGAGTTGATTCAAAGAAAACTCTTAATGAAAGGCAAATCTAACCTTTATCTTCAAGTCCATGATATTCTGGTCTTATATGTAAATATCAAAATTATATGAACTATCTCAGTCAACACTTCCAATTAGACCCACTCTTAGGGAACGTCAGTAGGAAGCAGCCGACTGGCTCCTCTCCCAGCTCCCAGCAGAAGGCTTCATCCAGACAGAGCACAGGAATTTAGGAGGGTTGGCTGGGTACAATTTTGATAACCTTTTCAAGCATGATAGTATCAACTATTTCAGGTCAAAAGTTTGTTTTATTACTTAAAGATCTAGCCAGTCACAGTGAAGCATAAGGGAATTCTTTGGGGTGTGGCAATGCTCTATCTGTTGGTTGTGGTGGTGATTAAGTGACTGTACACATGGGTAAAAACTCATCTAACTATGCAAGTGAAAAAGGGCAAATTTTACTGTATGTCAATTACCCCTCAATAGATATGACTTAAAAAAACTATGTCTATAAAGTGTCTTTCTAGGAGGAGAAATGGGGGAGGATGATAACATAGTTCTTAGAATACTAGAGTGAGGTCAAATAGTTACAAAAACCACAAAATTTTTTTAAAAATAAAAGAGTTTCTCCCTCTGGGTGTTTGACAAGAAGGTCTATCCTCTGCTCCTGTGTAGTGCTGCTCTATCCCTGTACAGCTTTTGCCAGGCAGTCACCTGCCAGAAAAGTAATGATAAAAGGGAGAATCAGTGGGCCATGAGGAAGAAGATGAGCATTTTAGAACAAGTGGGAACACATGGGGCAAGTGAGATGTGACAGTCAAAGAAAAAAGATTGTGGGGAACTAAATTCATTAACCCCACATATACTAAGAGAACTTAGTCAGTCTCCTAGTCTCCTGGAGCATCAGAAATATTAGCAAACAGAGAAACAGCATGTTCACTGAAGGGGGAGACCACCCAGAAAAGCTAGAGTTGAAGGAGTTCACCTATGGCCGTGTGGCCAAGGAGCACACCCAACCCCTGCCATGTCATCAAGGACAAGCTGCTCCATTTGGCATACCAGCCTTGCCCACTGCACCCTCATCTGCCTCACCTACACCCACCCTTCCAGAGGGTCCACTAAAATAATGAGCACCAACAGGCAAGTGTGGGTGAGTGCCAGGCATTATCTTATTTGATGCTCACTAACAATTTTATTATTATTATCATTTTATGGAGAAGCAAAGGGGACTTTGAGACTAGGCAACTTGCCCAAAGCCACACAGCTGGTAACAGTAGAATGGGAGTGATGCCACCTCTGAAGTCAGAGACCCTTGACACAGCTGGTGAGGGCAAACCTTGCTCCAAGGTCACTAGCTCCAGGTTCTCACTGGCCCCCATGTTTTTAATGTACTACCTATAATTCTTTGAGTTAAATAAACAGTAATTTTTGTTTTTACATGGGGGCAGGAAAAACCTACAACTTGCTATTAAGAGCCCGCTTAACATGACAGGCTCACTATCATCTACACAGTAATTTTAACGTTCACCCTGAATCAACTATGCCTTTGGCCCCATCTCCCAGTTTACAACAAATAGGGAGATTGTGGAACAAATCAAATACCACCACAAGGACACAATCGGACATATTCAGACCATGGGATGCTCAATGAGACAATTGGCCTGGACTCTTTAAGAAGAGGATGATGTGGAAGAAAAATGTAGGGACTGTTTATTACTAGATCAAAGAAACACAAGAAACAAATGCATCACATGAACTTGATTGTATCCTGGTTCAGAGAGGTGGAGGGAATAGCCATAAAAGATATTTTAGGGACAACTAGGGAAATTAAATATAGACTGCATATTAGATGATATAACTCAGCTTTCTCAGGTGTGGTAAACGGTTACACAGGGGACCCTCATTCCTAGGACAGTATCTGGGGGTGAGCCATCATCATGCTGCCTGAAATTCTCAAGTAATTCAAAAAACTGCACATACACCCCCACACAAACACATATACAGGAAAAGAATGTGGGGGGAAATCCCAGTCTCCCCTACCCCAATCCAAGCACTGAATCTCTCCATTCTTCTAAATTTTATCAACAGTTTAGAGTTCAAAGCCTCAGACTTGAGACCTTAAAGTATCCTGGAGCCGCCCCCTATACTGTACAGGCCCCAGAACCCAAGGAGATGGAAGACAGGGTAGCTCTCTCCTCAGGGCAGACAACTCTGTTGAAGACCAGGCTGCTGCACTGGCTACAATGACTCTCTTAGCCAAAACCCTACCTTTTCTCAGCAAAGGAATATTCTGTGTGTCTACAGCAGGCCTGTTATGGCCAGGAGAGGCTCTCAAGAAAGGGGCCACTCGACCTGCAATTTTTTCTCTTCCTGGAGAGCTGAGAGAAAGGCCTCCAAGAGGCACCTGGAACAAAAGGCTGGATGTGGTCCCCAAATACAGCACCTGCACACCTCAGGGAAAGCTGGAGGTCAGCATGGTGTGCAAGGGGGCAGGGTCCATCCCAGAGGGCCCTCCTTCACCCCTAGCTATGCATAACACCTGAGGACAAGGGCTCTGGGGAGCTCAGAGCTGCTATCAAGGCTTGGTCTCTGATGGAAAAGACAATGGCAGCCTAGGTGATGCATGAACTGAGTCCTCCCCAAAGCCAGGGAGGCATAGCTGCTGCTGGCTGGCTAACATCTGAGTTAGGGGGGACTCTGAACCCTGCCCCTGCTCTTGGGATTTTAAAGGCTTTTTACTAATTCCTGGAAAGAGCCCAAGGGGTAGGTTGGATTGAAATCAACCAGAATGAGGTTTGATTTCAGCAGTCTGAAACCTCACCCAAGGGCACCCGACAATATAGACCTCATTGACAGCAAACTGCAGGGGACAAAAGTCAAAGGAAAGAAGGAAGAAGGAAAAGGCTGGATGGGATGAGGGGGATGGAAGAAGCAGCTGTCATAGAAACCGCCCATCCGCAACAGGTGGAGGCCCTGGGAAGCACTAAAGCCACAGAAGTCACACAACTGGGGCAGAGACATATGACCTCTATTTCAAAACAAGTCATGATCTCTGGAGGAAAGGAAAGCATGTTCATGCCAGGGGAGATGTGTAGTGAAGGAAGGAGGGTCTGCAGCACATGCTGCATCAGACATTTTCTTTGTCCTTAGTCAGCCCAGCCCATGGAAAACATGCCCCCAAAGAAGTATTTACAACACAGCATCTTAAAGCCGGCATTCTGAGCTTGTGTTCAGGTTTGCAAAGGCACACATCTGTTTCACCCTCACTTTTTCCATACCAATTTTGGTTATTTTTATGGAATGAAACAACTTTCCAGGAACAGCATGCCACTCTTCACCAGAGTGTCCATGTGAAATGCGGAGCAGGGATGACCTGGCCACAGCCAGGAATGCTTATACTTCCTTCCTCTGTTCTAGACGTGCAATCATGGTCTTAGCTTCCTCACAATACAGGCCCCACCCCTCAGAGGTATGGACCATGGCTGGTCTCTAGGTCCCATGTACCCACTACATCCAGTGCAAGGGAATACTGGGTACTCAACAGGTGTTAGGCAAACACATGAAAAAAACGGACAGAACTCAGACACACATGGCAAACCACTCAGAGTTGGAAAAGTCTGAAAATCTGTCCTAGAAATCATGAAAGCTGAACATGATTTTCCTTCTGCAGCTCTCTGGCTAAGGAAATGAGTGTGAACTGCAAACAAACACCGACAAACAAGTACATCTGCAAGGCCATCTGCAATCCTATGGCTGTGATACTGGGAATAAACCCCACTCTTGGCACATCAGCCTTTCTTTCCCACTGTCCCACCTTGATATTCCCTCTGCCCCACCTGCTTTATCTGTTTGTTTGATCCTGTTGTGATCAGGAAGTAAATGCACAAGTCTGTTAAGATGATAATTCACAGTCTACGATGAGGGTCTATGTTAGCAAGCAGCAGAATTAAAAGGCTTTTCACATTATTCATACTCTGTAACTTCTCAAATGTATTTTAGGAAGAGCTTATAATAATCTACAAAAACACAGTGATGGCAAGTGTCATCCACAGGACACCTTAGGAAGAGCCTCCTGTTATTTTCACAAAAGGCAACTGGGAGCTGGAGAGGTCTTCTGTCCAGAGTAATAACGCTGCATAGGTCCCTCTAACTTCTCATACTCACTCATTTCACTCCCCCGTGTGTGAATGGGGAAGAAACCATCATTTGCCATGTGGCGTAAGCTAATGCTTTACTGGAAACTGTAGAGTCTGACTGCCCATGGGATTACAGTTTATCATTACAATATTCAACAACTTGGTTTTAACTAACACTGGCAATATTGCTGCTCTGGCTTTGGTGGGTCCCCTGGAATAGGCCCAGGGATGCTCAACCCTGCCCCCATTCTGAGTAAGTACTGGGTGTCTGAGTACCAGAGGTGGGTCCCCACTCTACTGAGGTCTGAGCGCCAACTTTGGTCTGCTGGAAATACTAGAGGAGTGGGTTATTTGGCCACTCTTGAGATCTCTGCTCTTCTTTTACAAAACCCACAGGGAACCCGGGGGCAAGGGTGTGAGAGGTGATTCAGCTAGAAGGGGTAGCCCTGCCTCTTTGGGCACCATGGAAGGAAGGGAAGATGGGTAAAGAGGAGTTAAGAGTTTTAACAGAAAAGGGTGAAGGACAGGGAGATGCAGAGGATGGGGGAGATGGGACACATGAATAAACAGATACAGCAAACAAACCCCAGAGGTGGTGACCAACCAGGCAGGGAAGGAAATACCTCTCACCCACCTCATCATCATCTGGGTTCCCCTTCACACAGCAGGCCCTCAAATATATGCTGGATAAAACTAAAAAGAATGTATCAACAACAGCTTGAGGCTTTGTGGAGCTGGAAACCACGGCGCTGAGTGCCTTCTCACTGTTTCCTTACTAGATGGGAGCCGGAGGCAAGGATCCCAGGCAAGAAAAAGAAGGGAATAGAGCAAAAGTTAACTGACTCCTCTTTCCCCATCTTCCCCTCCTTCCACTGTGCTCCTTCAGGGGGAGGGGAGGGGGTAAACTGCACTGACCCAGGCTGCTCTGTTTAGGTCTCTTGTGCCCCAACGATGGGCAAGAGGGTCCTGAACGGGTGCCCTTCCATAACTGAAAGGACACACCAAAAGTTAACCCAAATTCTCCCTACTATGTCACCATTAGGCAACTGTGCCCAGCACAGCCAGGCTCAACTGTCACTCAGGACTAGCCTCCCTGATATGAGACTAAGGCAGAGCTGCACCTGGTACCTGCTGTACCACAGTAAACACGTCTTTCATTCCCTCTTCAAGTCAACCAACAATTCTCAACTAGAGGCACTGCCCAAATGTACAGATGGTTTGTGCTACAAGTTCCCTCATGAGCTAGCTGTTTAGAAAATTTCCCCAGAGAACCAGTGTCCTGTGTACACTTGAGTCGGTCAATAAAAGCTTTCTAATCCTTTCTGGCTTTGAAATACAGAACCTTGAATGCTGTATCAAAAGAATGAAAGATGCTGCCAGACAAATTTAACTACCTGGGCTCTAAGAAAATGAATCAAGTCCTCTTTGGAATGCCTGAACACATCTCCTTCCCCTAACAGGTCAATAACACCCTGACTTTCCCTCAGGGGTCCCCTAAGAAGATCCTCCCTTCTGAGGTAAGGAATCTGCTCAGCATGGTGGCTGCAGGCAGTCCTGCAGGGGCTGGGGTTTTGAGAACCCCAAGAGCTAGCCAGCCCTCACAGCCTTCCTTCCATCAGCAGAACTTCTAGGGAGCTGCCGTATCCCTCCTGAGGACATTGCTTATGCTGCCAACCAGGATGCCCTAACACTGTTCTTCCCATATTCTCCTGCCCTGCCCCCCCTCAAGTAAAGGTCACCCTGAGGATTCTGACTCACTGGAATACAGTCCATGATTCCCAAGCTGCCTTCTTTTCCCTCCACCTTTGCTCCCATTTTCCTATCAGGGAAGGCAGACTGTCTGTAATGGAGTGAGAGACAGAACTCGCATGTTTACTCTGCTGTCCTTCCCCTGAGGACAGTCCTGTCCCCACAGGCTCCACCCCTTGAGCAGCACCCTAGGGTAAAGGAAAAGGCTGCATGTGAAGAGGGTGGAAGAAGGGGACAGGAGGGGACAAAGCAAGCCTGCAGGAGGAGGTAAGACAGGACAGCTCTTTTCCTACCTATGCCAGCTCCATACCCATTTAAGCTGGGGATTGGGGATGCAAAGTGCAGTTCTGGCATCAAGGAAGGAAACACGAATCAGCAAGAAAAGACACAAACAAAAAAGGACAGAGTGGAATAAGAGCCACATCAGAAGAACATATACAAGGTGCATGTGTGGGAATTCAGAGAGAAAGGAGGCTTTGGGAAGTCAGGGATGCTTCACAGAGAGGAGAGGGGCAAGCCAGGACTGGAAGGCTGCAGGGGAGCATAAGCACGGAATGGCAAGACAACAGGGTGGGCTCGGGGAGGAACTCACCCCTGGGTGAGTGCAGGGAAGGGGACTGCCGGGCGCAGGGACATGGCTGGGAGTGTGGTGGGACAGCAAGGGAGAAGTCTACAGGGTGGGCACATCTGTTTTTTTAAACAGGGAGTAGGGCTGTAGCCTGGTAACACCTAGGAAGATGCAAACACTGAAAGACAACACTGGAGTGGCACACAGAGCCGGGCAGAGGAGAGTAGCCCTGGAGGCAGGGAAACCAACTAGGAACCTAGTAGAACAGTTTAGGCCTGAACTTCAGGAATGGGGGCAGGGAGGGGGTACTGGAGAGAAAACTTGCCCTGCCAGCTGGTGGGATGGAAGGAGCTGAGAGTGAGTCTGTTTCCAGCCTGCACAACTAGGTGGGAAGCGGTGCCACCCACCTAGAGAAGAAACACAGGAGGGTTGGGGGGAGGCAGGGCAAATGCCACTAGGACACACCTCCCTATACTCCAGTCAGTCCTTCCAAGCAGCCCTAGGTGAATGGCAGTGCTTAATGCTTCATGGGTGCTTCAGCATCCCCAATTTAGTGCCCGAATCTCACCTGCATCCAAAAGTTGTCTGCAGCAAAGTTGTGATTCCCACGCAGAAGAAAATGGTCCCGATGAGCTGGCTGGTGGCCCACTGGTCATATCCCACACACATGGCATCGGCCAGCAGAAAGGGCACCGCGATGGTGCCACTAAAGCATGTCAGGTAATGCTACGGGTGACAGGGAGACAGAGGGGAAAAGAATAAACCCTTCTTTGTATTTTTTCTGATTTTACCCTAACTTTGCCCACCCCCCTGTTGTTTTTAAAAAGTTACACACATGAAGAATTTGTCTTTTTAGGTACACACTCTTTTATCATATGCCAAATCATCTCTGTTTTTTGCATTTCTCCTTTCCATTACATTTTCTTGTGTTATCACTAACTTGTATTATTAATTATTACTTGCACGAATTCAGACCAGCACAAAGGAAGTACTCAATACAAACACTGGTAGTGTTTTATTTATATAATTCTTACTGGGAATATTTGATTTTTAAAAATGCTTTTCAGCATCAATTGTTAAAACCTAGGTCTTTCTCCTCTAATCTGTTAACATGAACCGTGTGGCACTTAACCATTCTAGTTAGTCATGCTAGATTTTTCTTCTGGGATTTGATATGCCAATATTTTATGTAGAATTTTACATCTATGTTCTTGAGATAATTCATCCTTTTTTTTTTAAAAAAATTCTTTTAGGTCTCGGGATTAAAGTTACAAGCTTCATTGCACAAGGCATTTTCCATCTTTTTCTATGGTCTGGCATTGTTTAACAGCAATCAGGGAAGGGTTGGGGTCACAGAGTAGCTGTGGGAATCCTCCAGAAAGAGCCCATCCCACTCTTCCTTTAGGGACCCTCCCCCATTCCTTGTGGCCCTGGCAGGACATTCCAGCCCTCACTGCTCACTTCCCTTCCCCCCAGAGGTCTGCCTGTTCGGTTCCTACTTCTGTTCTGCAAACTTCCTATGTTTCTTCCCAATAGTTCCCCATCTCTGCTCATGTGTGCCAAAATGTGCTCCTTGCAGCCCATAAAGCCCAACTGTGTAACACTAATAGGTGTTTGGTGAGGGGAAGAGAACATTCTCATCCAGGACTTCCCAGAGCTGCTCACAAGTTTAAGAGTGCTGTGCACTGTCAAGAAGGGCATGATGCACACAGGGTTTCCCAATCCTATCTGAACAGGGGAGACTACTTCTAGAAACATCTATAAAATAAACATTTCAAAAAATGAGTTTCTTGGGCTTCCCTGGTGGCGCAGTGGTTGAGAATCCGCCTGCCGATGCAGGAGACACGGGTTCGTGCCCTGGTCCGGGAAGATCCCACATGCCGCGGAGCAACTAAGCCCGTGAGCCATGGCCGCTGAGCCTGTGCGTCCGGAGCCTGTGCTCCGCAACGGGAGAGGCCACAACAGTGAGAGGCCCGCATACCACAAAGAAAAAAAAAAAAAAAAAAAAAAAAAAAAATGAGTTTCTTGAATCTGACTCCAGATACTCAGCCCTAGGGAAATTATTTGCCAAGACCAGTCAGCTCCTTTGGTTATGTCTTCTTTATTAGATGCCTTACTGTCCAGGTTACCAAGTGCTTTGATACCTAAGGGGAGGGGCCTGGAAACTGGACCAAAGCATCAGCTCTCAGCAGGTACAGTTCACCTCCAAGTGAATAAACCTCTCTGGATAACGGGACTGATTTTCTCAGCATGAACTGATCATTCACACTTAAAGAATGGAAAGTGAAACCTCAAAACCAAGGCAAACACAGTCCAGGGGTATGTGTCTGGACAAAGAGCCTTCCATGTCATCCCCTTTCTCCTAAAGCCCCACGTGGGAAAAGTGAGTGGTGTCGGGGGGTGGGGAGTGGGTACCAAAGATTCAGGAGTCCTGCATCAGCTTGTGTCACCTCTCGCCCCATCTCCCCACCCCTCCCCTGGCAGCTTCCCCGCTCTGCTCCCACTGGAAATTGCAGCACACAAAGCAGACACCACCAAGGCGAAGTTTGCCTTCCTTTAAAAATACGATTAAGGCCTCCACATTTATGTCCTGACCAACAGAGCACTTCTCAGTGTCACCCATATTTCATGGCAGAACTGACGGTGACCGTGGTTGGTTAACTAGGAATGAGAAATTAACACTAACCCTTCTTTTGTCTATTCTTCTACCTTTATCTTCCCTCTATTCTCCCCTTTGCACATATCTATGATCTTTTTCCCTTACTTCCATGTCATTTCTCTTGCTTATTCCCTAAACATTTTCCTTCTTTCATTCCATGATTAACCTACTCCTCCTGTTTTCTTCCTTTCACTGTTATTAAGTTCATGTTAACAATTCCCATTCATCATTCTTAAAGAGTAATTTATATTAAAGTTGTTAATAAATAAAAAATAAAAATTGAATTTTAAATAATCCAGACAGACAATTCAAGCATCTGCTGGTGGTTACATTCCAAAGGAATCATCTTACCTGCAACCCCAGAAATATGCACAGGTACCAGGGAGGAACATCTTCTATGGTGTAAATCATGTCCGATCTCTGGGGATCAAGACTGCCCGTGCTATCCAAGGTCTCAGCGAGAGAGCTCTGTGAACGAGAGGGAGAAAACAAGTTGTTTAATAAAAGCAAGGACTAAAGTTAACTCAGCACAGGCTACTGTTAGTGAAAAACAACTTTATAAAGTGTCTGTTGCTCTCCTGTAAAATTAAGCCTTGGTCACCTCTGACACGGTGTCAAGCACACTCACTTGGTGGGACAGTCTGCCCTCAGGATTTGGGGCTTCAGCATTCTTTCCATCAACTCCTCACACCCAAGAGCACCCAACTTGCTCAGAGCTTCTCCCCAAGACTGGGCACCCACTGCATGGAGAGGGATGCTCCCAAGGTTGAGACCACAAAGTAATACCTTGGCATGAGCTGTCCTTGGGTGGTAACCCTAATGAAGCAATGTTACAAAACACTAACCACTTTCCAACAGAGAGCACTAATCTGTCCCTCCTACCCCATTCCATCCCTGCAAGGAAAAAGACTTCTGTACCTAAACACCCTTCTTTTAAAACACTGCTGCTCAGACATAATGGTGAGTGAAGACAGTGAAGGTATATAGATATGATGATTCAAGTTTTGTTTAAAAAAACAGACTAAAAATGTATTTATACTTTAGGGGAATTTTTTTCTTTTCTTTTCCCCCCACCATTACTAAAGATTTTTGAAAATGTTAAGCCTTGCATCCTTTATAAGCCAGAATCTTTACAAAGACCAGACACTTTAGGTTATAGTCTAGACATTTCCAGTCAGCTTTAGCTTCAGCATCACTTCTGAACTCATCCAGTATCTGAGCCAAACTGAAAACTCGGGGGTTCCCCCATATACTCTCAATACTGCTCTAGTTTCTAAAGCCCTACAAACAATTTCTTGGAATCCAAGATGTGCATTTTTTTTTTTTTTTAGTTTTCTAATACTATAAAGTGCCTAAGAGGAAATAAAATTTAAAGATGTGCCACAAAAAAAAGATGATAACATTCTGATCCTTGGCCACACCTAGCCCAATTTGTACCCCCTTTCCAATGGATTTGATCCACAGAAAGATGCTGACTCCTTATGTTTATCACTCCATTTTTCATGCACAGGGATTTGGGGGCCAAATACTCTTGAATGAAAGAAGTGACACAATTCAGCCTTACCTTCTAAAGCCTAAAGGTAAATATGTGATGTAAATTGACATTTTATCTAATCCAAATGTGAATTGAATATGACCTTTAGGAAAGAACTTTTTCTTCCATTCAAACAATGGATACTGGCAGATCTGCATTATTAAATGGGTTTAAACATATTATATGTGTCTTTTAACATTTGTTTGTAGCAGTGGTACAGAAAGTACACATGGTGAGGAAATTGATATGTAGTGATGTACAGTAAAGGATTAACTCAGCAGGTCTGTGTTGTCCAAACCCTACACATTTCAAAGAGAAGTTTAAGTTTGGCCCTTGCCTGCCACCTGGAAGATAACCTCTGTGCTCTTGTAATATCCTGCCTCTTAAGAGTGTATCTGTTTACCTGAATGAAGCCTTGAGCTGCCCTTCATAGATTATGCTAACAATGCAACTGATGATAGGGCCTTGGGCCACATGGTATCAGTTTGACTCCAGAGGGTCTGGCAACATTCCTTGAGTGTTGTCACACTTTGTTTCGGAGGAAATTAAGCACTGCTCACAGGACTCCACCAGGAAGAGGACAACCGAAAGCTTGTTCTGTGTCTCCTAGACCTTGCCCTACATGTTTTTTTCCATTGATCTTAATCTGAACCCTTTCTCTCAAATAAGCTGTAACCAGGAGTGTAATAGCTTTTCTGAAAAAACATGTGGAAGGAGAAAGGACAAGCATAAAAAATCAGAAAAAAGTGTAAATAATCACAGAATAAAGGAATTAAAAAACATAAAAATCCATTTTGCTCAGTTCTATGTATATAACTTGAAAATTAGAATGAGTCAAATTTTTTGAAAAAAATACTTTACCAAAACTGACTCCAGAATAAAATAATTCTCAAAGGTATGTCAAAAAAAAATACTAGACTCAGATGATTTTATAGGGAATGCTAACAAACTTTTAAATACACACACACTCAACGTATTACATGTAATACTTATGTTTCATACAAAGACACAAATTCCCATGTTTTTTAAGGAAAAGAACACTCCCCAAAATCTTTTTTTTTTTTTCCAAGCCACGTGGCATGTGGGATCTTAGTACCCCGACCAGGGATTGAACCCGTGCCCCCTGCAGTGGAAGTGCAAAGTGTTAACCACTGGACCGCCAGGGAAGTCCCTCCCCAAAATCTTTTGTGAAGCAGATATAATACCGTATCAAAACATCCCAAAGATGACACTACCACCACCCCCCAAAAAACCTTCAGATCAACCCCACTCATGAATATTAATGCTCAAATCCTAAACAAATATTGATTAACAAAATCCAGCAACACATTAAAAAATAATAATATATTGTGATCATACACATCAAGAATGCATTGATGGTTCAACACCGACAGCCTCAGTTGTTGTTGATCTATCTCTCAATAGATCATATTGAGATATATTAGGAGGAAAATCAAATGATCATCTCTATAACACACAGAAAGCACCTGCTCAAAATTCAAAAGTTATACTTGATTTTGAAAGATTCAATAGATTAAGAATAAGGATAATTCCTTCACATAGTGAAATGTATCTATGTAGACCAAAACCACTATCATAAATAGAGAAACTATAACCACCAAAGTCAAGGATGTCCACTATCACCCCCATTACTTTTACTGAAAGTACTAGCCAATGCTAGATACCTCTAATAAAGAAAGTTCATTTTCTTATTCTAGATAAGAAAGTGAAATTACAAGAATAAAAATTAGATAAGGCAAGGTAAACTTATCACTATTTGCAAATGACATGAATGTATACTTGGAAAATGTGAGTAATCAAATGAAAACAAGATATTCAGTAAAGTAATGGAATATAAAACCAATACATAGTCATCAACAGTTACAAAGTTTGTAGATATAATGGACAAACAAGTTTGATTACCAATAGACATTAGAAAGATAAACTACCTATCAATAAACTTGTGAAACATGAAAGACATAAATGAAGAAAACTTCAAAACCTCTCCTAAAAGATACAAAAGAACAGAACAAACAGAAAGACTTATCACAGTCTTAAACATGAAGACTAAGCATCACATAGATGCCATTTTTCTCTAAGCAAATTACTAAATCTATGCAATCCCAATAAAAACACCAATAGGTATTTTTGGGGTTGTTGGGGGATGATGAGGGTGATTAGATAAGCTGATTCTACAGCTCATAAATATGATTATAAAAATTCTAAAAAAGAGCAACATGGAGAAACCAGCCCTAAAAGATATAAAACACCATTAGCCTACAATAAAAATACGGTACTGGTGCCTGAATAGACAAAACATCTAAACAGAATATAAAGCCCTGAAACAGGCCTAATTACATTGGGGATTTGGTATAGGACAAAAGTATTTCATATCAGTTGAGGAAAAGATGAGATTATTCAATAAATGGGGTTGGGGTACTGGGTAGCCATCTGGGAAACAAAGATGGAGCCATATCTTAAGAGTAATTCCAAATAGATCAAGTATTTATTAAACATAAATAACCATAAAAGTACTAGCTGAAAACATGAAGAGAATTCCCTTATAAATTTAGAATAAAAAAAGGCCTTTCTAACCATGGCTCAAAATCCAGAATCCATAAGATTGACTAATTTAACTACATAATTTTTTATCAGCTCTACATGGCAAAAATCATAAGCAAAATGGTGACAACTGTAACTCCTATCAGAAAAGGCAATGCTCTCCTAGAAATCAGTAAAAAGACCAAGAACCAACACTTAAAACTGCATAAAATATATGAAAGAAAGTACACAGAAAAGGATATACAAGTGACTCTTAAGCATGTGAAAAAGAGATGCAACCTCACTAATGAAAAATACAAGATAAAATTATAGTATGACAACCAAATTGAGAGACATACTACAAAGTAAATCGGCCCATACTATTCAGAAATGTCAAGGTAATGAAAGACAAACAACACTATGGAACTGTTCCAGATCAAAGGAGACTAAAGATACACATTAATGGGACTTCTCTGGTGGCACAGTGGTTAAGAATCCGCCTGCCAATGCATGGGACATGGGTTCGAGCCCTGGTCCAGGAAGATCCCACATGCCACAGAGCAGCTAAGCCTGTGAGCCACAACTACTGAGCCTGCGTGCCACAACTACTGAGCCCACATGCCACAACTACTGAAGCCCACGCACCTAGAGCCTGTGCTCTGCAACAAGAGAAACCACTGCAGTGAGAAGCCCGTGCACCACAACAAAGAGTAGGCCCTGCTCACCGCAACTAGAGAAAGACCTCATGCAGCAACGAAGACCCAATGCAGACAAAAATAAATAAATAAATAAATTTTTAAAAAGATACACATTAACAATTAGATGCATTAAGTGATACTGATTTGGATCCTGGAACTAAGCTTTATCTATTTCACTTATTATTTAGCTGTAAGGGACATTACTGGAACTGAGGAAATTCAAATGAAAACTATTAAGCTTTATTTTAAGATTGAAATTAATGAAATCAACCAATTATCAATAATAATTGTATCAATGTGAATATCCTAATGTTTTTGTTTTTAGGAAATACACACTTAAGTTATTTAGGAATAAAGGAGCATTATGTCTGTAACTTACTTTCAAACAGTTCAGAAATAATAGGTGTATATAGAGAGAATGATTTTTAAAACCATGAAATTATCTATTCAAGATATTAAAATTAATTTTAAAAATAAAAAAATTCCACATACATTTACTAATCTGGTGAGGTATACATTATGTAGGTGGGGTGGGGACTAGTAGTAGCTCACTGTCCATGGTACAACACTCTCGGATATGTGTGTGGGCATGAGTGGAAAAGAACGTGGAATACACACACCAGACTGCCAGCTGCCAGTTATGTGGGGTAGACCAAGAATGGAGGCAGCACATTTTAAACTGTTTAATACAATTTTGAACTGTTTGTGTTAAACAAGTATGCTCAAGAGAACTTTGTTTTTCAAGACCAGCTAGTACTGGGATAAAAAGTAACTTAAAGAGAATCTGCAGGAATCATAAGTCAAAAAAGGTAAAAACTAAAAAAAACTTTAAAAATAATACCCTCATTATGAAGTTCAAGTCCTTCAACATCCCTAATATAAGAGTCCCAATGATACTGATGTCCATCCTATGGACTCATGATTGAGGATTTGAGGCATTATCCTTCTCATCCTTTCAGGAAAAAAAATCCCTTTAAGCAAATTCCAAGATGAGTATCTTATAGCTAATACCATATTAGCCAGCATTTATCATAAGAACTTCAAGAGTTTTAATGGACATCAGAAAAGTCAAGTTTTTAATAAAATAAGTGAATACATTACAATGAATTAAGAAACCCTGTGAATATGGGGAACTCAAAGGACAGGCTCTCTTGCTCTCAGTTCTCTTGTCTCTTCTTGAATGGTCCATTCTTATTTCACAGTCAGGTGTTCAGAGAGCCTTTCAATGCCATCTGAAAAGCAAGATCCTAGAGGGCAGCATCCTCTGGTGTGAAGTTTTCTTTACACAAATTTAAGACAGCAAAGGACCTAAACATTTCATTTTCTTCACCTTTAAAACAGGGATAGTGATAGCGCCTTTCTAACAGGGTTGCTATGAGGACTAAATGTGACAGGTTGCTTAAAGCATCCAGCCAAGGGTCTGGATCCTTAGCACTATTCAACACACGATAACTCTCACTATCCTTGTCATTTTGTAAGACAAGGAAAAAAAAGACCAGTAAATAGGAAGATATTCTATTTCACTAGTATTCAAGGAAATACACACCTATCAAAGTATAGATGATGAAAAAAATGTTCACCCCCAAATAAATGTCTAGCAGAAATGTGCTAACTTTAGTGTACTAGACATTTTTCCTGCCAACAGTTCAGTAAAAGGTACAGTTATAGATGTTTAAAAACCTGAAGAATTAATGCTCCCTACTATTCACTTCAAAAGACAGCCATCACAGTATAAACTACATATATACAAAGGAATATTACCCAGCCATAAAAAGGAATGAAACTGGGTCATTTGTAGAGACACGGGTGGACCTAGAGACTGTCATACAGAGTGAAGTAAGTCAGAAAGAGAAAAACAAATATCGTATATTAAAAGACAGCCATCAACTCCTGGATAATGAACATCCAAACTCATGACAGCCTACAGCCTGGAAATTCTGGTGACTCTCTGATTAAGGCCCAAATAACTGAGGATTGGATGCAGCCCAACAAGTCTGTAAAAACAGAAGCACTGGGGCTTCCCTGGTGGCGCAGTGGTTGAGAATCTGCCTGCTAATGCAGAGGACATGGGTTCGAGCCCTGGTCTGGGAAGATCCCACATGCCGCGGAGCAATTAGGCCCGTGAGCCACACTACTGAGCCTGCGCGTCTGGAGCCTGTGCTCCGCAGCAAGAGAGGCCGCGATAGTGAGAGGCCCGCGCACCGCGATGAGGAGTGGCCCCTGCTTGCCACAACTAGAGGAAAGCCCTCGCACAGAAACGAAGACCCAACACAGCCATAAATAAATAAATAAATTTAAAAAAAAAAAAAAAAAAAACAAACAGAAGCACTTTGCTATAAGATGTGCCTCTTGGATGTTGAGACCCAAGCCAGACAGGCAGTGGGCCCCTCCCAGATCCTGCCCTGTGGAATGAGTCTCTGCTGTAGACCACAGCCACAACCATGGCTGCTCCAATCTGTGCTCTGAGGAGCAACTTGGAAACCAACACTGCAGGAATTCAACATCTCAGCATGAATCTAGCCTCCATAAAACTTAGAATAGTTTGACCAAATAACAGCCATATTGGTCAAGATAGCCAAAAATGAAATTTCCATCTCCCAAACTGGAAAAGAAAGAAAAAGGGAGAAAGAGAAAAAGAAAGAAATCACAGACACAAAAATTTGATTATTTAAGAATTTCAATATAATTTCTTTTGTTCTTTATCATTTTCATGATTACACTGTAAACTTAATGCACTAATACCCAAGCTGGGTATTATAATTGTATATATCAACTTCCTAGTGGTCTGTTACTAGAATACACAGTATACACTGTTTACAGTGCAGTACGGTGGTTCTAGAATATAATGCATCATTATATATAAGTTGATGATAGTAAAAATAAAATCTGTTTTAAAAGTCTGTCAGGGCTTCCCTGGTGGCGCAGTAGTTGAGAGTCCACCTGCCAATGCAGGGGACGTGGGTTTGTGCCCTGGTCCGGGAAGATCCCACATGCTGTGGAGCGGCTAGGCCCGTGAGCCATGGTCGCTGAGCGTGTGCATCCGGAGCCTGTGCTCCGCAATAGGAGAGACCACAACACTGAGAGGCCCGCGTTCCGAAAATAAATAAATAAATAAATAAATAAATAAATAAATAAATAAATAAATAAATAAGAAAAGTCTGTCAAGTGAAACTCAAATGAAATTGAGAAGTCTTAGGGCTGCAATGCAGTCTGGAAATGTCATGTTATCATACTTTTCATATGTGTTAGGCACAGTGGCAGATACAAAGAGAAAAAGAAATCAAGGCATGTGGACCGTCTCCAGGCAGCTCTGTCCTGGCCTCTATGAACATGGTCACATATTCTACGGTCACAGACTGACCTGTCAAGCAGAGGGGATGAGGTGGAAAAAAAGATTCTCCCACTTCAGCGTGATTTTCAAAGATCTTTGTCCAAGGCACTTTCACAGTCTACATAACCTATCTACTGGTGTCTCCTATTTACGGTACACACGGTAGGTACCAGGCACAATGCTAATAACTTTATATATATTATTTCATTTAATACTCACAACAGTTTTAAGGCAGATGCTAATATTTCTATACCCATTTTAGAGATGAGGCAACTAATGCCCAGAGAGCTTTAGACTCCCTCAGGGTCTGAGTCATATTGGCACCCAGACCTAACACTTCCCTCTGGCATCCTGGTTGAGGTGTTTTTTTTTTTTTTTTTTTTTTTTGCGGTACATGGGTCTCTCACTGTCGTGGCCTCTCCCGTTGCCAAGCACAGGCTCCGGACACGCAGGCTCAGCGGCCATGGCTCACGGGCCCAGCCGCTCCACGGCATGTGGGATCTTCCCAGACCGGGGCACGAACCCACGTCCCCAGCAACAGCAGGCGGACTCCCAACCACTGCGCCACCAAGGAAGCCCATTGGCTGAGGTTTTAAAAATATCTAGGTAAAGACCTCTATATGGTTCTCACTTTAATGTTGCCATTAAAACAATTAAATATTAGTAACTTCCATTCCTCATCATTCCTATTTCCATTGTAAAGTGAACACACACATACACACACACACACACACTCAGGAGGGTAGGGACAAAACTCCAGATGGATATCCGCTTCCTTGTAGGGGATCTGGGACAGCAGTGGTGGGTGAGTGGCTGGGGCTGATGCAAGGGCTACCTTTTCTGCGATGCCATTTTCTGTCGTATATATTGCCATGAGCTCGGTGTCTTCATTGTCCTGTTCACCGCTGGACGTGGCACCTCCATTGATCACCACCTGAAGGGAAACACTTCATTTAGAGGCTTTTTTCACCCTATACATTTTGTTGTATGAAAACATTTTCCCCCAAAGAAAAAAACTGCATTTTCACTTATCAGATTAGCCAAGTTTTAAGTTTTCTTAAATGAAACTCCTGACGAGTACGCGCTGCACCAGTGATCACACGTGTTTTTGATGGAGAAACGTACCATGTGTCCTACAGAGTGAGGCTGCATGAATGGGGGTCAGCTGAAGGAGACCCGAAATAGAACATCCAAAGGAACTTTGGGAACAGGGACTTCCATGGTGGTCCAAAGACTCTGTGCTCCCAATGCAGTGGGCCCGTGTTCGATTCCTGGTCAGGGAACTAGATTCTGCAATGCATGCCACAACTAAGAGTTCGCAAGCCACAACTAAGATCCCGAGTGCTGCAACTAAGACTTGGCGCAGATTAGATAGATAGATATTATTAAAAAAAAAAAAAAGATATATACCAGTACACCAAAATAGTAACAGTGATTGCCTTTAATCAGTGGGGCCATTTTCACCCTCTTTTTCCCTTTATATATTTTGATAATTTTCTCTAATGAGGACAATTTATTTTTATAACAGTGAAGAAATTAAAAAGGCTAAAGATTCAAGCAGCATGGCTTGGACTAACTAAGGCAGTCCAGAGAGATTTCAATCCACCTATTTTTGCACTTGAGGAAATCAGGCCAGAGAACATTTTAATTTCTTATTCAAGGTCATATAGATTATATAACCCAAGTCTAAGGCTAGTTTTAAAGTATTCCAAAACTCTCAATTAACTAGTACATAATTCTTACAGGATAAAATATTTTTATTTCAAATAAAGAGTTGCTTTTAAAACTCTAAGTCATGCTATAGCTTTTTACACAATCGACTGAGTTTGTGGCATTTGTTTGCCTATAAAACTAGCTGCCAGCAGGATACATGCTCCTAGCCAAGTTCAAGTCCACAACATAAAACTCTAACTCACTATTACAACCATGCTCCAAGTCATATCACAGCAGCAATCAACCGACTTAGAAGCCAAGAGGTACACACACTCAGAATGAACTGTCTTAAAACAACAACATTTAATTACTTAGTCATCCGAAAAACCCAGGTCTGATTTAAAGTCCTATCCCAGTTAAAACTAACCATCTACATTCATCAATGGTTGCCACAGAGAGCAAAACTGCTTCATGGGTATGAGGTTTTCTTTTGGGGTGATGAAAATGTTTTGGAACTAGGCAGAGGTGATGGTTGCACAATATTGTGATTGTGTTAAATGTCACTGAATTGTTCCCTTTAAAATTATTAATTTTGTTGTGTGAATTTCACCTCAATATATATTTTTTAATCTGTATATGTGTCACCAAGGAGTAGATTCTGGCAGGAGTTAGCAACTCTCACTCCTCCCCTGACTTATTCCATGCTCGCACACACACAATTAAATAAATAGGTACTATAAAATGAGATGGTCCCCAGACTAGGAAAAGGCTCACATATTCATTCAACAAACCCTGTTTGAGAATCTTACTCTGCCCAGGCAATGAGGATGCAGTCCTGACCCCCACCAGGAACAGGTTACAGAGCTGTGACTGGACAAAGGATGCAGCAGGGAGTCACGACGTGGTGCCTAGGACAGGTGTGCCATAATCCAGTGTGCCACATCTGGCTTTGGATGACATGCTGACTGCAGTGGGAGAGTGGAAGGGTGGGGTGAAGTAAAGGGGATGATGACGGGAACAGAGGCAGGCAGACCCTTTATGAGGCAACTGCCAGACAAGGGACAGAAACAACATCTTGGCCTGAGCCAAGATGGTTGTTTTTTTTTTAGCATCTTTATTGGAATATAATTGCTCTACAATGGTGTGTTAGTTTCTGCTTTACAACAAAGTGAATCAGTTATACATATATGTATGTTCCCATATCTCTGCCCTCTTGCGTCTCCCTCCCTCCCACCCCTCTAGGTGGTCACAAACCACCTAGCTGATCTCCCTTTGCCATGTGGCTGCTTCCCACTAGCTATCCACCCTACATTTGGTGGTGTATATATGTCCATGCCACTCTCTCACTTCGTCACAGTTTACCATCCCCCCCCATATCCTCAAGTCCATGCTCTAGTAGGTCTGTGTTTTATTCCCATCCTACCCCTAGGCTCTTCTTGACATTTTTTTTTTCTTAGATTGCATATATATGTGTTAGCATATGGTATTTGTTCCTCTCCTTTTGACTTACTTCACTCTGTATGACAGACTCCAGGTTCATCCACCTCACTACAAATAACTCAATTTCATTTCGTTTTATGGCTGAGTAATATTCCATTGTATATATGTGTCACATCTTCTTTATCCATTCATCTGTTGATGGACACTTAGGTTGCTTCCATGTCCTGGCTATAGTAAATAGAGCTGTAATGAACACTTTGGTACATGACTCTTTTTGAATTATGGTTTGCTCAGGGTATATGCACAGCAGTGGGATTCTTGGGTCGTATGGTATTTCTATTTGTAGTTTTTTAAGGAACCTCCATACTGTTCCCCATAGTGGCTGTATCAATTTACATTCCCACCAACAGTGCAAGAGTGTTTCCTTTTCTCCACACCCTCTCCAGCATTTATTGTTTCTAGATTTTTTGATGATGGCCATTCTGACCGGTGTGAGATGATATCTCATTGTAGTTTTGAGTTGCATTACTCTAATGATTAATGATGTTGAGCATTCTTTCATGTGTTAGTTGGCAATCTGTATGTCTTCTTTGGAGAAATGTCTAGCCAAGGTTTTAACAGTGCTCTGGGAAAGGTAGTCTGGTTCAAGAGAGAGCTAGGACATGGCCTTAATACTACCTGGGGACTGCCCAAACAGGAGCCATAGCACCACAGCACCGTAGCTCTGCAGGGCAAGACACCACCACAGTACGACGGGCAACATCTCAGGCCTGGACTGGATTCTGGGGGCAGAGGGGTAAAGCATCTGGGCTGCTGTCCAGTTAACTCACGCAGGTGGCCGGTGGATGGAAGTGCTGGTCCCAAAGAGATTTGTGTAGGGAGAGACAGAGTGACAAACTGGTACAACAGAAGTTTGTAAGTCAATTCAAAATATGTTTGGGGCTTCCCTGGTGGCGCAGTGGTTGAGAATCCGCCTGCCGATGCAGGGGACACGGGTTCGTGCCCCGTTCTGGGAAGATCCCACATGCCGCAGAGTGGCTGGGCCCGTGAGCCATGGCCGCTAAGCCTGTGCGTCCGGAGCCTGTGCTCCGCAACAGGAGAGGCCACAACAGTGAGAGGCCCGCGTACCACAAAAAAAAAAAAAAAAAAAAAAAAAAAAGTTTGATCCATAGAAATCATACCATAAAGAAGCTTACTTTCCCAGGCCAGTGTGAAGTTTATTCAACTGCAAATATTATTGACCTTTGATTTCTAACATATTTCCACAGGTAAAGCCATCCCTAGGGACCTCAGAGCTCACCTTCCATCCTGGAAGTCTCATGTTCCAGAGCTGAGCCACTGCCTCTCTACAAGCTATTCTCACCCCTAAGAGAGGAAAATGCGCCCCTTCTTCCCAGGCCCCTGCTCCATCAGTGCTCCAACTGAAAATGGGAACAAACCTAGAAGGTAGGAGGTTCTGGAGCAAATGGGAGGTGAACCAGGTTTCACTCAAGGGAAAGGAGAATTCAGCACCAGAGGCAGGCCAAGGCTATAGAAAGGGACCACTGACCTGCTGTGTCTCCTGTGTCTACGTGCTGGGAGTGACTAAACATCACTGAAAGTAAAACACTAGTTGTTTCACTAATATTTTCCCTTTGGCGTATTAAATTAGCCACTCTAATGGACCATTTTCTTAAAAACATGAAATTTAATTTAAAAAATCAAATCAGTTCTTCAGGAAAGGCATAGAGTTTTGTTTTTTGAGAAAAAGATTAAAATGTTGCTGATACTATGAAAGCTCCATACTTCTGAACCTCTAAATATTATTTCAACTGGGAAATAAAGCATGTCTTGGAAAGCTTTTTAAACTTAATAAAAATGGATTTTCTTTTGTGTTATTAAATAGCATCACAGAAAACAGAGGGAAATCTTGGCATCTTTCATCTCAGGGAACTGATCATGTTTTTCTTCAAAATATATATATATCAGCAGATTATTTAAAAATTTTTCAGGAACCATGTCCTTTCTCCCCCCAGAACTATTTGAAATCAAACTTGTGGCTTTAAATTTTTTTCGCCTAAACTAATATTATACAATCACTCAATCAGTTTAGGAAAGCAGGTTCTCTCTGCCTAAATTTGTCCAGTTGGTTTTGTCTCCAACAAAAAAAGGCTATGCTGCCTTTGGTGGGGGTATGTGTCTACTGCTCAGTAAATATGTCTTTCTTGCTTATGTGTTTTATTTCCACTAAGACAATAACATTAAAGTATTTGTTTCTGAACAGTAATCCTGAGATGGTCAAATTGTATAGGAAGCAGGAGTGACAGGAGTGATAGCCCAGGAGTCCCACACTGAGCATCATTATGACAGCAATGCCAATTTAAACTGACAGCTGGATGAGCCTGTGTTACTCACATAGAAGGCAAAGGATGCAGGTACCAGGGATACCCAGTACCTCTGATCAGAACGTTCAGAGCTCAATTTATCACCTATTGCAGATCTGGTAAAATTTACCCACCACTGACTGTCATGTGTCTGGTAGTCAAGTGAGCCATTTTCTACTATAACAATCACTTTCAGAGTAGTAATAAAGGTGCCCAAATTAAGTGCTTTCTATTCTTTTAATAAAAAGGTGGGAATTCCCTGGTGGTGCAGTAGTTAAGACTCGACGATCTCACTGCCCGGTCTTGGGTTCGATCCCTGGTTGGGAAACTAAGATCCCGCAAGCAATGTGGTATGGAGGTAACACACCTTATTCTTACCCACCCACACACACCATTATTTCCTCTGATATGCGTATCTATACTACAATTAAAATGTGTTTTAAATAAAGATGATAGGTATCAAGACTCCTGTTTCACAGCCTTTAACCCAAGCCTTCTTTTAATGAACATAAAAATCTCCCATCTACCTTCAAATTGTTTGAAACTTCAAGATTAACTGCCATGAAAAATAAATCAAAGTGAGTATAATACAACATATGCTAAACCTCCAGAGCTTGTCAATCTTAGGTTATGACACCCCAAAAGATCTAGCTGGTAGATCTAATTTAATGTTACTGACCCTAAAGTTGGCAGAGGCAGCAAAGCCCCAAATCTTATTTCCATTGCTTCTTCAGATACAGCAGCTGAAGGTGTGTCCCTGTGACACACCCAGTGGCTACATGCAAGCAAAACCATCAGAAGCAACCAATACTGCGGCCAAAAGCCCAGCCAACCCTACAAAGCACAGCCTCCTTCCCTTGCACTGCCCAGCCCAGCCCAGATCTTCTTAGGGCAGCTCTGAATTTCCTCAGCCTTCTCCAGAAAGCTCCTGGGGCCACAGCAGCCAGAGAATCCCTCAGGGTTCCAGGTGTGTCCCACCTGCCCCCCCAGCATGATTTGTCCTTCAAGAGGAGCAGAAGGTACCTCACCTCTCTCTAAAGCCAGCCCCTACCCCAAAGGGCTGGATGGGTTGATGTGCCATCACTGGCTCATACTGCAAACACTGTGCTCCTCCTGCTCCCACACATATCTCACAGCCGCAGTGATGCTGAAAGCTAATGTTGCTGGGCACAGATACATGCCGAGCACTGGGCTGGGCACTTCACCAGATATCTTCCCTTCAAGGCAATGTTTGCAACAGCTTAACTAGGTATGTCCCTTGGAGCCCCCCACCCCCCATCCTCAAACTGACTCCAGTAAAAATCCCAAGGGCACCCAGCAGGTTATGGCACACCACCCAAAAGGGGGCCATTGTCTTCCATTCTTTCCAGGCGCTAACACTTTATAGATAACAAAGCTAAATTCTCTGACATGCAAATATGTAAGGGCTACAAACCAGCAAGAAAAAGGTGAACATTCCAACAGGAAAATAAGGAAATATAAATGGCTCCTGAATATTTGAAAAGATGTTCAATCTCACTCATGAGATGCAAATTAAAACTAAACTTTTTCTTCTATTAAACTGGCCAAAGGCCCAGTTTAATAGACCCATGTTCCACTAGCAAGCCTGCAGGAACACAGGCACTCACCTTGCAAATGGAGATGAAATGACCTCAACAGAGGTCACTTAGTTGTACCCCTCAAATTACCAAGGCACACACCCTCTGTGCCTCAGCAATCCCACTCTTAGAAATTTATCCTTCTATTACATCTGAGTGAACTGTCATGTGCATGATTATTCACTGCAGTGCAAATTCTAATAACAAAATATTAGAAACAATCTAGATGTCTATCTAGAAATAGTTAAATAAATTATGATACATTCATACCACAGAATGCTCTGGAGTTACCAAAGGAATGAGGATGCGCTTTATATTCTGACATAGGTACATACAGAACATCCATGATATATAAGTGGCTAAAGCAAGAGCAGAGCTATAGACATAGATATTTAGATGCACAAGTGTGTAAAAGGGGATTTGCTTACATATTCACAAACTATTTCTTGAAAGGTAGTGTGTAGGGAGAATTGGTGCATACAAGACCAAGCAAGGGGCTTTTCACTCAATACCCTTTGAACTCTTAAATTTTGAATTATATAAATATATTACCTAATGTTTAAAAAATACTAATTTAAAACTAGAACTTCCTTTCAGGACCAATTAAAATTATGGTACCTCTTCTAAGATAAATACCATATTGTTGCTAACGAGGACAAGGCAAATCCATTTGAACTTTCTGGGAAAGAGGTTCAGGGCACCTTGTTAAACACAGTAAAGCTGGTTACAGACAGTCTGCAAAAGTACCAGCCCATTTGCGCATACACACACGATGACAGGAGAATTACACACCCTGCTTCACAACCATGTATTAATGTGGAACCTTTTCCTGACCCTCACCACTGGTTCCAACATGAGATCAGGACTCCTTCCATCTGGACTTCTTTCTTTCCTGGTTTCTACGAATATGGCCACAAGGATGAGCCTTCAAAAGGAGATGGAATGGGGCAAAAAAGATTCTCCCCCATCTTAGTGCGACTTCCAATGTTTTGGTCAAAAAACTCTGTCAAAGTATTTTGACATTTTAGCTAAACTAACCACTAGTTTCTCCTTATTCTCCTACTTATTGCACATTTCACAAATGTCAGGTACCATGTTAATAAGTTTACATATATTTTTTCATTTTATCCCTGGGACAACTCTGAGACAGATGCTATTTGCATTCCCATTTTAGGAAACTGATACCTAGAGAATTTAAGTAATTCCCTCGGGGTCTGAGTCACATTTGCAATGCAGACCTTACTCCAGACCTCAAGCTCTTTCCTTCAGGATTCTGGCTGAGGCTTTAATTAATAACTAGATAATCACTTTGCAAGTGCCCACCCTCCCTTGGTCCACATACTTGTGCAGGCCTTTGAAGAAGACTATCAGAGAAGGATTGTTTCCCAAAGCCAGTTAACATTTGTAAAAGAGTCAATGGCTTGAGTCCCCCTTCTGATCCTCCCATCTGCCTGGGTTCTGTGGTTTAAGAGGCACAGCAGAAGTGGAGAAGGGGAGTGGAACAAACATGTATTCACTGCATACTGTGATCTGATGTTGCTATGTTTAATCTCATTTACTTTTCAAACATCCCAGGTGGCTGTGGCTTCAAGGATGAGTGAACGCACGGTTTCTCACAGGTATCAAGGGGTAAACTGAGACTTACAGTTAAGGCCCCAAAGCCACATCTTTCCACACACCAAGCTGCTCCTCCATAGATGGAACCAAATGTGATCTCCCCGTCCTACTCTGGGGCTATTGGTTGACGACAGGCACAGCTCTGGCCAGCAGTGCTACAGGTTCTCCCTCAAACTGCTATGTGATCCAGGAATTTTCTCTGCAACTGTAACTTCTAATAGCCCTGTGTGCCACTCTAAGACAGCTGAGATATTTTGGATCATCACTATAGCTCAACAGAGATAAAAGGGGAGGGGTGACAAAGAGACACATTCACAAAAAATATAAATGGCCAGGAACTTTGAGGAAAAGTTTTCCACCTCATTAAAATTCAAAACTAAAGCAATTAGATTTCACTTATGGACTTGTTGATTTTTAAATCTAACATCTAGCATTGGCCTGTGTGCACAGTGGTGGGGTAGGGGGTGGGTGGGGTTCTCTCACATAGCTGCTAAGAGTATAAACTGCTACAATAAGGTTAACATACACTAGTCTGTCATTTATAATAGCAAAGAATTAGAAACAACCCAAGGTCCCAATGAAGTTATGTTAGGTCCATGATTTGCTATGTCACCACTACAAATTATGTATTTCAATGACACTGATAAGCCAGGATATAATATGAAGTTAAAGGGAAGTTAAAGGGCTTTATAAAGCAGATTGTATCTGTGTGTGTTTCTGTGTTTGTGTGTGTATGTGAGATAGCGATAGATAGAGAGAGAGAGAGAGAGAGAGAATTTTATAGAATACCCAAATATTTGTTTCAAGTCTCTGGAAAGAAATACACCAAAATATTAGCATATTGTTTTTCTGGCTGATGGGACTTTAACTGATTTGGTTTCTTCCTCATTACGCTGTTTTATCTTTTCTAAATTTTCTGCAGTGAACATATTTCTTTTCTAAATGAGTTAAGTTATACAAATAACAAAACTGACAGAAAATATACAAGCTAGAAAAAAGGTACAGTGAAAGAACACGTTGGTTTTCTTACTACATCCATTTCACTGTGACAACAAGCCTGGGGAGAAATACTTTAGAACATGTAAAATGTAAAAGGGAGAGGAGGAATGACCAGGTAATTACTACCATGCAACTTCCACAGCCTATTTTCCTCCTCAACTACTTTATTAAATCCTAATAGGAAATAAGCTTTTTCTCCAACAGAATTTTGGGCTTAGATTGTGGTAAAGAAATCAATCTGAAATATCTTACCTCTAATCATTAAAGCTCAGGAGACTGCCTACCTAGCTTGGGTGAATACAGGTAATGAAGGAATGGAGAATTCAAAGCTGGGGTGGGGGGTTCAGCAGGTATAAACACCTAGAAGAAAAAGAACTCTTAACTCGTCTAGGAAATGCAAAAGACAGGCAGGAATGACAATGAGGGGTGGGAAAGGAAACAGACTAGGAGGCAGGGAGGCTGTCCTGGTGATCCTGGCAAGAAATAATGAGGACCCAAAGAAAGCAGTGGCAGCAGGGATGGTGCTGATGGTAGCCTTATTAGGGTAGGGAAGACAGGAAGCTAAGGCTACTATGTCTGTTGCACTCTCCTCACGTCTGGTATAGCTTGGAGCACAAAGAAGCAAGCATTGAATAAGAGCAGGTGGGAAAAGATGCCCTTCAAGGCCCAAATTCTATGGATCTGGCCTCACACAACACAAGTAAGAGATAATCAGCCAAAATGCCAATCAACTTTGTAAACCTGCTCTAGGAGGTGACTGCAGCAACTCTTATTTTAAGATAGTTCATGCCAAACTGTATGTGTCCCAATTATTAGATGGGCATTTTGTATTACTAACATCTCTCATTTCATTTAAAACTACCAAAACTCCATTCAAATGAAAAGCTGCAATGTAAGAAACTTTCTGAAACTCAACGCCAGAGCAGAAAAATTAATTTTTTAAAAATAAAAAACTCTAGAAGGAAGGAAGAGGTAAAGAATCTCTTAACATACATAAAATCTTCATTTGCATCCGATCTTTACAGTATTTTTATTTCAAAGCATATATTGGCATATCCCCTTTCTAAAATAAAAAAATTTTCCCACACATACATTTTTAAATAGAAAAACCTGCTCATTTTGGCTGTTAAATTTTGACCTATCAACATTCCCTCCCCTAAATCATGGCCATTATGCAGTAGATTCAAACTCTTATCTTACAGAAAGAGGGGAATTAAACCAATTCTCTGGGCAGGCTCCAGGAAATATACTCTCTCTTCATACTCTTCTTAACGACACAATCTCAATCCCAATTGCTAATTATTATTACAGAAAGAGAACATTTTCCAAAACAACTATTATTATCATCCAACTAAAACTTATAATTTTAAGATCTAACAACTCTGAACTCTCTATTTAGGAAATGTACAAGAAGGAACTCCACAGCACCTGGTATTAAAGTCATATGAACAAGGACATGTTCCAGGCTTCCTTATTCACTCTTTTTAAAAGGACTATTTACACCAAAAAAAAAAAACAAAACAAAAAACCTTGTGCCTTCTTTTCACTGCTGAGAATGAGCATGTTCAAATCTGCCATCACAGAGTCAGGGGCCCAGGGGAATCAAAGATGAGGTCATCAAGAGGATGTGACCACCAGTTGACCCTAGAGCTGGACCTGGGCAACTGGAGGCTCCCCACCCCCATCCTTCGAATGTACATTCTGCCCACTTCCCAGAGTGCGAGCTGTTCCAAGGACACAGCTTTGAGAGAGGACATCCAACAGGGGCCATTTGGATGGGATACATGACTGAATCCTGTTGAGGCCTCTGTATAAACTTTAAGATTCTGGAGGGGAGGTGTGGAGATCTACTCCTCTTGAGGCCACCCAAGACAAGCCTTGCATGTAAGTTCCCTTGCTTGTTAAACCTGCCACCTACCAATCTGGAGTATCTGCCTCTTTCTTTGGTATCTCCCTGTCCTGCATGTTTGTGAACTAACACCATTATATGGTTTCTTCACCCACCCCTCCCCATGTCTGCCAAAGTCACTTCTCTTACTAGAAGAAAAGACAGGAGAAGTGAAGGGAAAGAAAGGGAAGAAAGGAGAGGGAAGGAAAGGAGAGGAAGTAGAGGGACGTGATAAGAAAAAGGAAAGGAAGGAGAGGACCATCTGTCTCCCTGGCTGCACACTTACACGTGGGCACAGCTCTGAGCTGCTCACCACCCCCTATAGCACACCCATCCGGCCACTGCCCTGGGGTCTCAGATCTCTTCCAGGAGGAGGTCTCACATCTTCTTTATAAAGCTGTTGGCCACCTCTCCCCCACCTTGGTGGCACCCAAACCTCTCTCTCCTGGGTTAGTTGTTCTTCATATACTTTCTTATGCCTGGACCAGGCCTCTTTCTCTTACTTCCTTCCAATCTGGCACAAGTGTAAATTTACAGGAAGAAGAAAACCCATCTGTAGTAATACAAAACACGGGAGGGAGGGGAACCCATTGTTTTCTGATCAATTCCATAACCATCCAATGCAAAAATAACCTTTATCTTCTAAATACTGTATTTTCTAAATTTCCTAATGTGAGCATGGATTACTTTTATAATCAGAGAAGGGCTTTTTTGTGTATGTTAATAAAACATATGACTTTTTGAAAAGTTTCTCAAGAGCCAAAAATGTTTTCAGCTATTCATATGCTTACATTTGTTTGTAATTAAGCTGACCATATATCAGCCAAACCAGGACTCTTGTGAACATAAAGGGGAACTGTAACAACAAGTATGGACAACAGGCACAAACCAGGACTGCCCAGCAAACCCAAATGTTATAATGTGTGTGTGTGTGTGTGTGTGTGTGTGTGTGTGTGTGTGTGAGACAGAGAGAGAGAGAGAGAGAGAGAGAGAGAGAGAGAGAGAGAGAGAGATCTCTTTACAATCCTCTTCCTGTGAATCAGAAAGCTGTTTTCTGTGCTAGAAGATGCCAATATAAATCATGTTCAGATCTAATTTCAGATGGTCATTCTCAGCAAAAGAAGGAAGACCTGCTTCCTGGCTGCTAGAAGACAAAAAGGGAGAAGACCTCAGATGCAAAGGAATCATGACTTTCCTGACTGTAAATGAATACAAAGCATCATGGAAGAATACAGAATTAAAGATTCTGCTCTATCAGTTCATTACTTCCCCAAACCAACTTAAAAACAAACAAAAAAATTACCCTGTGTTCTGTTTGTGTGTTTCTTTTTTCACGGACGGGTGCCACCATACACTCAGGTGCCCTACCCCAACCCCTTCAGGTCATTCCTGACTTCCTGTTGTACCCACATCCAACCCAGCACCAAATCTGGTCACATCTACCTTTTCAGCACCTCTCAAAGCTGCCTTTTCCTCACCCACCTATCTTTCCTCTTAGATGCCCCAAGGACCCCAATTCCCAGTTTCTTGACCTCAGCAGGACTGCCAAACCCTTTACCCAAATGCCTTTTCAACATCTTGAGCCCCAGAGCCCCTGCATCAGCCTTAATTCCATCCTCACCCTACCTCTACCTAGGGACCATGGCACATCACTACAAGCCCTCACTGTCCTCTCTGGTGCTCACCTGGCTAAATCAAGCAATCCATGCTTACTCCTCATCCACCTGGCTTTCACAATGCCTTCCTCACTGACTGCAAACACACGCAAGAAGGATACCATTCTCCTGCTCAAACAATGACCTCTCTTGAGGTCTCCCTCCCACCTCAGCCATCACTCCTTACCTGTCCCTCTTGCTGGCCCTCCTCAGCCTCCATACCTCCAAACACTGCATCTCCTCAGTGCAGGGCCCTCAGACCCCCTTTCTCTCTTAGGAGCATCTACCCCCAGGAGATGCCATCTAAGTCCTTGGCTTTAAATACCATCTCCACACTGCTAACCTGCAGTGAATAGCTCCAGCCCACACTGCTTCCCTTACCAGCTTTCTATCCAGTGTCTCCATGGCCAACACCAAACTCATGACGACTCCCTCCGCCTCGCTCCATGTCAGTACTTGGCCAGTTCATCTCCAAGATGCTAGGGGGAAACCTGAAACCATCCTTGCCTTCTCTCTCTTGCCCCTACCCTCGTCTAGTCCATCAGCATCCAGGTGAGCTCTCCTCCAGTGCCTGACCACTGGTCACCACCCCCACACCGCTGGCACCCTGGCTGGAGCCCTGTCAGCTCACCTGCTCTATGGCAGGCACCTCCTAAAATGCTCTTCTGCTCCTCTCCTTCAGTTGGCTTCCCACTCAGCAGCCAGAGGGATCCTTTAAAACTAGGCAGAGCATGTCACACCTCTGCTCAAAGGCCACCAATAGCTTTTCATCTAACTCAAGAAAAGCCAAAATCTTTACGGGGGTCAATGAGGCCTACACAGTCTGACCCGGCCCTACCCTCTGTCCAGGAGCAACACCTACCCAGGGTTCCTCAGATATACCAAGTGCCTCTTGCCTCAGTGCCTTTGCACTTGCTGCTCACACTACCATGACGGGCTTCCCTCAACTCCCTCAGGCCTTTACTCAAATGCCATCTTCTAGTGCAGCCTTTCCTGGCCACCTGAAAGTTCAACAAACCACCCTTAGCAGTTTCTATCCCTCTTCCTGGTTTTATTTTTTCCTTGGTACTTATCAATATCTAACACCTACACATTTGACTTATTTTTAGTGTACATTACCTGTCTCCCCTGCCAGAAGGAAAGCTCTGTGAGGTCAGGGTTTTTGCTGTTTAATTCACTGCTGTTCCCTAGACCCCTGAACCTGAGGGAAATACTGAGTGCATTTTTTTAAGGGATAAATTAATCAATAGTCTGCAAGTCCTGAATCACCCCTATCTGACTTTATTATGTTCTATTCCTCACTATCCCCCTTCCTTGATTTATTTTCTTCACAGAATTTGTCACCAGCCACTACATGATGCTCTGTTTAGTTGTTTATTTTTTGTCTCCTCTCACCACCACCAGGAGATCAATTTCACGGCAGTAGGAACCTGTGTTCCCAGAGCTTCATATGGAGCGTCTGGGAAGGAACGAATTCCTTTCCTTCCTACTCTCCCAGATCAGGTCACAATCAGTTCCCACCTGAACTGCTCTAGTACCCTAACTCTCCTTCTAATCTCCAGACCCTTCCACTCCCAGTGCCCACAGCAGGAATTCTCTACCCTAAAACTTGAGTGCAATTGATTTTGCTACAACCGTTCATGAGCACCCCCATTGCCCAACCCAACTCTGCTGTACTGTTTACACTGAACTTGTGCCCCGAGTGAACATGGTTCCACTGTTCCCCCAGCCGAAAGGCCCTCGTTCTCCCTACCCTGGACCTTTTACACCCAGACATTTTCAGGACTCTGATGTCATCTCCTCTGTGGCTGGGCAGGGGTCCCTCATGGGCACTCTCACAGCACCCTTACTGAATTCAAACCCTAACACTATGGTTTGTTTGTCAACTTGCCATACCTCCTGCTATATTAGAAAAACCCAGTTTGGTCTACCTCCTGCATCTTTCTTTCCTATATATCTCCTTTACTACTCACACAGAATACTTCACTTCTGACACTCCTGCTACCAAATGTGTAGGGATTTTTCTCCACAGCAAGCAATTCTTGGTGACACCAACTAGGTGTTCTATTGGGTTGGCCAAAAAGTGCCTTTGGTTTTTAAGTAAAAATGAAAGACACATTTTTCATTTTCACTAAGAACTTTATTAAACAATGTATTCAAACTTTTGTTCCACTACCTTCTGCCACTTTTCAGGCAACTTCATAATTCCATTCTCCCAAAACTTTTTATCTTTTTGAGCAAAGAACTGTTCCAGGTGCCTTTTACAGTCTTCCAGGGAATTGAAATTTTTTCCATTAAGAGAATTTTGTAAAGATCTAAATAAATGGAAATCCAAAGGTGCAATGTCTGGTGAATATGGTGGATGAATCAGAACTTTCCAGCCAAGCTGTAATAGTTTTTGCCTGGTTGTCAAAGAAACATGCAGTCTTGCATTATCCTGATGGAAGACTATACATTTTCTGTTGACTAATTCTGGACGCTTTTCGTTGAGTGCTGCTTTCAGTTGGTCTAACTAGGAACAGTACTTGTTGAAATTAACTGTTTGGTTTTCCGGAAGGAGCTCATAATAGAGGACTCCCTTCCAATCCCACCATATACACAATATCACCTTCTTTGGATGAAGACTGGCCTCTGGTGTGGTTGGTGGTAGTTCATTTCGCTTGCCCCATGATCTCTTCCATTCCACGTTATTGCACAGTATCCACTTTTCATTGCCCATCACAATTTGTTTTTAAAACGGAACGTTTTCATTACGTTTCAGTAGAGAATTGCATGCGGAAATATGGTCAAGAAAGTTTTTTCCACTTATGTGCAACCCACACATCAAAGCAATTCACATAGCCAAGCTGGTGCAAATGATTTTCAGCACTTGATTTGGATATTTTGAGTATGTCGGCTATCTCCTGTGTGGTATATAACATTGACTCTTCTCAATTAATGTCTCAATTTGATCACTATCAACTTCAACTAATCTACCCAACCATGGAGTATCATCTAGCAAGAAATCTCCAGCATGAAACTGCACAAACCACTTTTGACACATTCATTCAGTCACAGCACCTTCTCCATACACTGCAAAAATCTTTTTTTTTTGCATTTCTGTTGCGTTTTTACCTTCCTTGAAATAATAAAACATAATATGCGAAAAATGTTGCTTTTTTCTTCCATCTTCAATATTAAAATGGCTACACAAAAATTCACCAATTTTGATGTCTTTTTTAAAATGCATGCTGATATGACAGCTGTCACAATACAATCTAACAAAATTGTTTGGAATGAAGGTTAAAGACAACTAAGTGCTACTAGAGCCATCTTATGGAAAAAAAAAAACAACGAACCTTTTGGCCAACCCAATACAATTTAACTCAACTCTGATACTGTCTACCTAGATAGAGTGTCAGAGTCCACAGGTTAAGGGCTCAGTCCCACATGACTACTGCCCCTGCTAGTTCTGATACCAACCTCAAGTAGTAACCCCAGCCTTACCCACAACTCCTGTCCAATTTGTCTATAAATTGGAGGTTCCCACAACCCCCTCCCCAGGTTTGATTAATTTGCTAGAGCTCACAGAACTCAGGGAAACACTTATGTTTACCAGTTTATTACAGGATATAATAAAGGATACAGATGAACAGCCAGATGATGAGATACAGAGAGTGAGGTCTAGGAGGAGCCCAAGCACAGGAGCTTCTGTCCCTGTGGAGCTGTGGTGCTTCACCCTCCTGGTGTGAATGTCTTCACCAACCTAGGAGTTCTCCAAACCCTTTACTATTGGCTTGTATGGAGGCTTCCTCAAGTAGGCATGATCAATCACTAACTCCATTTCTAGCCCCTCTCCCTCTCTAGAGGATGAGATATGAGTCTGAAAATGCCAAGCTTCAAATCATGGCTTGGTCTTTTTGGTGACCAGTCACCATCCAGAAGCCCACGCAGAGTCATCTTGTTAGAACATGATGCTCCTAATGTTCTTTTCACTTAGGAAATTACAAGGGATTCAGGAGTTCAGAAATTACACCGGGGTTCTGTGCCAAGAACCAGGGGCAAAGACCAACTTATATATTTTCTATTACTTCACATCCCAACTGGGCTGTAAGTAGCTTATTACCAGGTTTGTGTGGTACCCACCATGTTGGGGGCATTATGGGTTCCTAACATTATATGGCTCTGAAGAAAATACCCTAGGGAAATTTGAAACAAATAGCGGATTTGTATGAACACTGATGAGTATTTCTCCCATTCTTTGATAAAATTGAACCTAATAAAGCTACTCCTCTGTCCATAATACCTCCAGACTGAATGATCCACTCTTGGCACCCAAGAGAGGAGACTCAAATATTCTCACAGAGCCTATTAGAAGGAGAGAAAATAAAAACTTAAGGCACCCTAAGCACTTCACCCAGCCCAGAACTGGGTGGTGGAAACATCAGACTGTATTATAGGTGGGCCTTTGCCAACAGTAAGTTTAAGCTATTTACTTAGTTTTCCCTGGATGCCCTTCCAGGTTCAGAAGCTACAGGAGCTACCAACACAGGAGGACTGCAGAGGCAACACATGACTTTGTCCTGGCTGTGCTTCCCTGGCCAGTGTCCTTAGGGTATGGCAGTTCTTCGAGACTCTTTTTGTTTTTCTGGTTCTAATTTCTTGCAGGCTGCATTCACCCCTTACACATTTCCTAGCTGCCTTTAAAAGCATACAAATTTGCCTAACAAGATTGCCATGGGATAAGGAGAAGATCTTTTGCTATCCTTCTATTTAATATCAACACTGATCATATGATCTAATTTCTATCAACTCTGGGGCTTTGCATGTCTCTTGTTCTTAATGTGATCTATTCATTATTCTTCCTCTATTTATGGACTTATTCTTTTTCTCTTTATTTTCATGGGTCTTTCTTTTATTTTGTTTAAAGACATTGTGATTTCCTCCCATGGGAGTTTTTTAAAAATCAGCACTTGTAACATTTGAGGAAGCACTTATCTAACACAGGATGCCCAAGTGAGACCCTGAACACACACCCCACCAGCAACCCACTTGATAGACCTTCCCCAAACCTGGTTCTGAGGAACAGCCAGCTTTGGTTCCCACTGCCCCACTTCCCTGCACTCCAGTACACCAGTCTCTAAATATCTTAACAGCCAGCCTGAGGCCCAGCTTCAGACTCCAAAGCAAATAAGGAAATAAGAGCCTGCATTTTAGAGTCTAGGAAGGCCCTGACCAGCAAGTTTTTAAAAAACCTGACTAGTGCAACTGAGGAACTGGATTTTAGATTTTATTTAATTTTAATTAACTTACATTTAAACAGCCAGATGTGGCTAGTAGCTGGTAGCACAAGAGCTAGAAAACCTAGGGCTGGCACAGATCTAGAGAAAAAAATGAATACAGAGCTGCCCTATTGGTCACTCTTCAATGTTTATGTTTTGCAAAGCCAGGATGAAGTAAGGTCCTAGCAGGCAGTGATGCCCTGGTGCCAATGCTCTGAGACACCCACATGTGGGCATCTCCAGCAGTGAGGTCCTCAACTCTCCTTTCTTCCTATTTCAGCTCTATCCCTCACAGCAATATCCACCTCTTCGGATTCAGCCACCAGCCACCTTAGCCCCAAGTCTTTTTAAAAATTTATTATTATTATTATTATTATTATTGCACTCCTGCTCTCTCTCTGCTCCAGGTTCCACACCCGCAATTCCTAGAGGATCTAGGAGTTTCATCAGCATTTCAAATCCACAATTTCTCAAATGAAACCCATTATCTTCCATCTTCCCCATCCTTCAAACCTATGATTTTCCCTGGACTCCTTATTTTCTGCAAAGGTACCATCACACAACCAGATTCCTTTATATAAATCTTAATATCACCCTTAACTCTCAGTCCTCTCTCTCAGCCCTCAAAACGTCCTTGGCATCTCTTCTGTCAGCCTCACCTCCACTCCTACTGCACGTACCCATGCTTAAGACTCTGGTATCTCTCAGGCATCCCTGACTCTCCCTGTCCTAACCTGTCCTCACCCCAACCAGTCATCCCAAAAAGAGTCTGGAGGCCTTCCAGTGGGCTCCTGTTGCATGCTATAGGACTCCCTACTGCGGTGCTCACTCTACTGTGCTGGAATTGTCTACTCACTACTCTGGTTCACTCACTACTTGAGGGAAAAGAGTAAGTTGTAAGGTTTTATGCATAGATATGGGCCACCTCTTATACAGAATGTGTTCAATAAATACTTGCTAAATAAATGATTATCACAACAGATACCTGTTATGGACTGCATATTTCGCCCCCCCACCAGATTCATATGTTGAAACCTTAACTCCCAACGTGATTAGAAGGAAAGGCCTTTGGAAGGTAATAAGATCGTAAGTGTAGAACCCTCATAATAGACTTAGTATTCTTATAAGAGGGAAAAGAGACACCAGAGCTTCTTCTCTCAGCCTTGTCAGGATCCAGTGAGAAGGCAGCTATCTACAAGCCAAGAAGAGAGCCCTCACCAAAAATCAAATCTGCTGGTACCTTGATCTTGTTCTTCCCCGACTCCACAACTGTGAGAAATAAATGTTTGTGACTTAAGTCACCCAGTCTATGGTAAATCGTTATAGCAGCCAGAGGTGACTAAAACAACACTTTTCTTTCTTTGTCTAATCGTGCCCTACTCCAGTTTGTTCTAAAGCACAACCTTGTGGGTTATTCCCCTGGTCAAAACTCTTGGAGAGCTTTTTATTGATAGACTAGAAACTTCCAAACCTATTAGCAAATCATTCAGGAACCACCCAGAATCTAGGCTTCCAGCATAATGGTTCTAACACCATTTCTCCATACCTTTCCTCTTCTACCCCTGACTTGGCTCAGGCTGATCCCTTCCTCTGCACTATCCCAACGTGTTCCAACATTGCCTCCTTTCACTTCAAGGTCCATTTCAGCTGCCCCTGAGTCCAGGGCCCAACACAGCCAGGGTCCTCTCCCCACCTCAACACCTCCTGCCTCTTACCCACACCTCTCTTTATCTAATGCAATCATATTTTCCATGGGACATGTGTTTTAAAGTCAGCCAAAAAATCAGCTATATTTGAAACTACCCTAGAGATTCTCTTAGGAGGACTAACCCTATAATCCAAAATACCATTTCTCAAATGCACTGAGGGGACACATTATAGGGAAAAGAAAACAAAAACACAACCAGAACCATGAAGTCAGTCAGATGCTCACACGGACAAGTAGCTAGAAGAAACAAGACTGAGCCTCATTTTTCACCACTGCTGCCACTGGAGCATCAACTACATTAGTTAAATCACCACCACTCCCAGCTCTTTATTTTGAAGACCATCCCCAAGAACATCTGTAAAACTCAGAAGATCAATGCCCTGTACCTGTTGTTAGTGTTGCTAATGTGCAGCTCCTGCCTTGCTCACTGGTTGTGAACTCCTTGGGGACAAGAGCCTATGTGATCCAACTGATATATACTTTACTTAATTAACACATCATGTGAGCTAGATGCTTTGGGCAAATCCCTACACTTCACCTTCCCAAAGAACCACTTGGAAAGTTCTAAAGCCACTTTCAACTCTAAGGCTATCAGTGTCTATGAAATTAGTGTGTAGACCCATGGTCCCTGAATGAGGAACAGGGAGAGACAGACACACTTCCTAAGAGCAGAGAGGCAGTGACCAAAATAATCCTACCAGTTGGGCAGTGAAAAGGGACCAGCTCTAACCTAGCTTCCTACCTCTGTCCTATCAACAAGCAAATCATTCAAAATGGTCTTCTATCTTATTTTCTAAGTTTTCTTAGGGTAGCAATTTCACTAGTGATTAAATATGGGCACTACTGTTCCTCTTTTTATTGTATTAGAAAATATTTTCTAACAAAACTTTCTACAACCCAAAATTCCAACAAATGAACTATTTCTTTATAAAAATTTTTGGATAGGCTTTTGTTTTCATCTGTTTTCCTTCTTTTATTTCACTTTCCATTTTCTCATAAGCTCGAGAGAGCCCATTTTAACACACTTCTTGGCATCCCTGTTCTAAGTCATTCTGATGATTCATGTGCTGACCTTAACAGCTTATCCCCTTGATATTTCGCTCTCCTCCCACTAGCTCAATCCCATGATTCCAACTCTATTACTCCTCTTTTTCTTCTCCCTTTTTAATGTCTACTTTTATAGCCCAAGAGTAGAGTAAAAATTCCATAACATCCCTATATGAATTTGCTCTAGTGTTAAATTAACTTTATATTCATATTATATTTATGTCTAACTACATATTATATCCACATTCCCAGCTCCCATGTACTTGTAATCCTGGTGAAGATGGATCTGGAAATTAATGCTTTGAGGAATACTCCTTCCCAACCCCACCCCTAAATAACAATGGAGTTGGGAAAGTCCCCAAATAGGCAAGGCTAAAAACAGACAAACCTTTTAGAATACAAGAAACATAAAGCAATGAATGGGCAGACACTGGGATCCACAAGGCTCTGAGCATGGAAGACCTCAGTCAGGAAGCTCCCGTGGGAAAACAGGGACTTAAGGGTCCCCACACAAGGGGAGGACCAGAACCAGGTTCAGTGCTCAGGGGCCAGCGGGTCTCCTCACTCCTTCATGTTATGGTCTGTACCACTGGGGGAAGACAGGAAGACCTCCACTGTAAGACCAGGTTCTGGACTGGATCCAGGAAAGGAAAAGGCAAAACTATAGAGAAAAAAGTGGGGAGTGGCAGAGAGAAGGAAGAAAATCTCAAAAGAAACAAGGATTTCACACCAGATGAAAGCAGAACAATTGGAAAAATACTTTAGTACATTAGGGTCCTCAATAATTTAAATGTACAAACATTTTAAAACAAATACATACATACAAGAAATTAAGAATAAAAATAGGCAGATATAAACCAAGTAGTGATTTTTAAAATAATAAAATAATCACTGCAATAAAACTTCAACATAAACACATGACTGTACACAAAGAATTAATAAATTGTAAAATAACACTAGGGAATCCAGCCAAAAGGAAGCACTAGAAAAACATATACAAACCATGAGAAAGCAGTTAAAGAGAAATGGAGACAGACAGGAGGCTCTAGTGTATAATTAATAGAAGTCCATTCAAGAATTGAGAGCAAAATACACTTATTTTCAGATGTGCAAAGACAAAGGCAGTGACCATTCACATTCCCTTGGTGTAGTTTAAAAGAAAAGTGAACAAAGAGGGAAGGAGAGTGCTACAAGAAACAACAGTGAACACGAAAACTGATAACATATGTTGGTGAGTTTAACTGCCAACTGTGCAATATCACAATCTGAATGCTAAAATAAGCCTAAAACTCTAGGCCATAATGACAAGGCAAGTGGGTGGCTAAGGTGTACTCAAGTTTTCATCTCTCAAGCGGAGAAGGGTGAGGGTGAATGGTCTGCTAGGCAAATGCCACAGGAGAGACAAGTCATTACCCAGGCATGAACTTTCCTCTTCACTTTTCAAAGATGCTCTAATTTAAACTTGGAAACCTGACTTATCTCTTACTCTAGATAATCTGTGTCAACCTTAAGTCTTCAGTATAACAGAAAATCTAGTTTCAAACTTTCACTTTACAGAAAGAAGGAAAACAAGTAACACCAGTTGTAAAATCAGTGGAACATCTATCTGAATTCACAGAGTAAAATTCAAAATATAACTGTAAATCAGGGCAACCAATGTACTTAGAGATGCCATGTTCACATCTTTCTTACTGGGTAATGCTTCAGTGAGGCAAATTCGAGGACCATGTTTTAAGGAATCCTAGAATGGCATTCTTGACATTAACCTCATTTCCTATATTAAGGGAAAAACACCTGAAGCAAGTTCCCTCTAAAGAGCTTTTTTCTTTTTTAAACCAACACATTAGGTAACTTTATACACATCAAGTCATAATCCTACATCTGAAAAAATATTAGCATTGAATGTAATGAATGTGTGTAATCAACCTTATCTGACTGATATAACTTGTCCAGGTAATATCTTGGACAATACTGCCATAATACAAGTCATGGACACTTCGGTTCCAAACGTCATTCATTCATTCTTCCAACTTGAAATACAAGTCTGAAATTGGGTCACAGGTTATTTCACAAAAACACATATTTGGAGATAAAATTAAGCCTTCAACATCCTCCAGTACACAGTAAGCACTGGGCCAGTTTTATAATATTCACAGCAAGGCATGCTTCCTTCTTGGAGTTAATCACACCAGGTGACTCTAGGCAGAGCCAAAACCACTATCAGCCAACAGGGTTCCCAAAGCCTCTCTCGCATGAAAAGCATTTGGTTTTCAAATGCCTTAACCTTCGCAGAAAACAGGAGTATTAAAACTAATCCTAAACTGAGCTCTGCCCACCAGAGCAACAATCAGCTCTACCCACCACCAGTCCCTCCCATCAGGAAACTTACACAAGCCTCTTATATAGCCTCATGCACCAGAGGGCAGAGAGCAGAAGCAAGAAGAACTACAATCCTTCAGCCTGTGGATCAAAATCCACATTCACAGAGAGACAGACAAGATGAAAAGGCAGAGGGCTATGCATCAGATGAAGGAACAAGATAAAACCCCAGAAAAACCACTAAATGAAGTGGAGATGGGCAACCTTCCAGAAAAAGAATAAAGAATAAAGATAGTGAAGATGACCCAGGATCTCGAAAAAAGAATGGAGGCAAAGATCAAGAAGATGCAAGAAATGTTTAACAAAGACCTACAAGAATTAAAGAACAAACAAACAGAGATGAACAATACAATAACTGAAATGAAAATACACTAGAGGGAATCAATAGCAGAATAACTGAGGCAGAAGAACAGATAAGTGACCTGGAAGACAGAATGGTGGAATTTACTGCTGTGGAACAGAATAAAGAAAAAAGAATGAAAAGAAATGAAGACAGCCTAAGAGACCTCTGGGACAACATTAAATGCAACAACATTCACATTGTAGGGGTCCCAGAAGGAGAAGTGAGAGAGAAATGACCAGAAAAATATCTGAAGAGATTATAGACGAAAACTTCCCTAACATGGGAAAGGAAATAGCCACCCAAGTCCAAGAAGTGCAGCGAGTCCCATACAGGATAAACCCAAGGAGAAACATGCCGAAACACATAGTAATCAAATTGGCAAAAATTAAAGACAAAGAAAAATTATTAAAAGCAGCAAGGGAAAAATGACAAATAACATACAAGGGAACTCCCATAAGGTTACGGGCTGATTTCTCAGCAGAAACTCTACAAGCCAGAAGGGAGTGGCATGATATCTTAAAGTGATGAAAGGGAAGAACCTGCAACCAAGATTACTCTACCCAGCAAGGATCTCATTCAGATTCGATGGAGAAATCAAAAGCTTTACAGACAAGCAAAAGCTAGAGAATTTAGCACCACCAAACCAGCTCTACAACAAATGCTAAATGAACTTTTCTAAGTGGGAATCACAAGAGAAGAAACCCAAAACAATTAAGAAAATGGTCATAGGAACATACATTTCGATAATTACCTTAAACATGAATGGATTAAATGCTCCAACCAAAAGACATGGGCTTGCTGAATGGATACAAAAACAAGACCCATCTATATGCTGTCTACAAGAGACCCACTTCAGACCTAGGGACACATACAGACTGAAAGTGAGGGGATGGAAAAAGATACTCCATGCAAATGGAAATCAAAAGAAAGCTGGAGTAGCAATACTCATATCAGATAAAATAGACTTTAAAATAAAGAATGTTACAAGAGACAAGGACACTACATAAAGATCAAGGGATCAGTCCAAGAAGAAGATACAACAATTATAAATGTATATGCACCCAACATAGGAGCACCTGAATATATAAAGCAACTGCTAACAGCCATAAAAGAGGAAATCAACAGTAACACAGTAATAGTGGGGAACTTTAACACCTCACTTCCACCAATGGACAGATCATCCAAACAGAAAAATAAGGAAACACCAGCTTTAAATGACACAACAGACCAGACAGATTTAATTAATATTTATAGGACATTCCATCCAAAAACTGCAGATTACACTTTCTTCTCAAATGCGCATGGAACATTCTCCAGGATACATCACATCTTGGGTCACAAATCAAGCCTCAGTAAACTTAAGAAAATTGAAATCATATCAAGCATCTTTTCTGACCACAACGCTATGAGATCAGAAATCAATTACAGGGAAAAAAAACGTAAAAAACACACACACATGGAGGCTAAACAATACGTTATTAAATAACCAAGAGATCACCGAAGAAATCAAAGAGGAAATCAAAAAATACCTAGAAACAAATGACAATAAAAACACGATGATCCAAAACCTATGGGATGCACCAAAAGCAGTTCCAAGAGGGGATTTTATAGCTATACAAGTCTACCTCAAGAAACAAGAAAAATCTCAAACAATCTAACCTTACACCTAAAGGAACTAGAGAAAGAACAAACAAAACCCAAAGTTAGCAGAAGGAAATAAATCAGAGAGATCAGAGCAGAAATAAATGAAATAGAAACAAGAAAACAATAGCAAAGATCAATGAACTAAAAGCTGGTTCTTTGAGAAGATCAAAATTGATAAACCATTAGCCAGACTCATCAAGAAAAAGAGGGAGAGGACTCAAATCAATAAAATTACAAATGAAAAAGGAGAAGTTACAACAGACACTACAAAAATACAAAGCATCCTAAGAGACGACTGTAAACAACTCTATGCCAATAAAAGGGACACCCTGGAAGAAATGGACAAATTTGTAGAAAGGTATAACCTTCCAAGACTGAACCAGGAAGAAATAGAAAATATGAACAGACCAATCACAAGTAATGAAATTGAAACTCTGCCAAAAAACAAAAAGTCCAGGAGCAGACGGCTTCACAGGTGAATTCTATCAAACATTTAGAGAAGAGCTAACACCCATCTTTCTCAAACTCTTCCCAAAAATTGCAGGGGAAGGAACACTCCCAAACTCATTCTATGAGGCAACAATCACCCTGATACCAAAATCAGACAAAGATACTACAAAAAAACCAAAATTACAAACCAATATCACTGATGAATATAGATGCAAAAATCCTCAACAAAATACTAGCAAACAGAATCCAACAACACATTAAAAGGATCATACACCATGATCAAGTGGGATTTATCCCAGGAATGCAAGGATTCTTCAATATATGCAAATCTATCAATGTGATACACCATATTAACAAATTGAAGAATAAAAACCATATGATCATCTCAATAGAGGCAGAAAAATCTTTTGACAAAATTCAACACCCATTGATAAAAACTCTCCAGAAAGTGGGCATAGAGGGAACCTACCTCAACATAATAAAGGCCATATCTGACAAACCCACAGCAAACATCGTTCTCAATTGTGAAAACCTGAAACCATTTCCACTAAGATCAGGAACAAGATAAGGTTGCCCACTCTCACCACTCTATTCAACATAGTTTTGGAAGTTCTAGCCACAGCAATCAGAGAAGAAAAAGAAATAAAAGGAATCCAAATCAGAAAGGAAGAAGTAAAGCTGTCACTATTTACAGATGACATGATACTACACATAGAGAATCCTAAGGATGCTACCAGAAAACTACTAGAGCTAATCAATGAATTTGGTAAAGTTGCAGGATACAAAATTAATGCACAGAAATCTCTTGCATTCCTATACACTAATGATGAAATATCTGAAAGAGAAATTAAGGAAACACTCCCATTTACCATTGCAACAAAAAGAATAAAATACCCAGGAATAAACCTACCTAGGGAAACAAAAGACCTGTATGCAGAAAACTATAAGACACCAATGACAGAAATTAAAGATGATACCAACAGATGGAGAGCTATACCATGTTATTGGATTGGAAGAATCAATACTGTGAAAATGACTATACTACCCAAAGCAATCTACAGATTCAATGCAATCCTTATCAAATTACCAAAGGCATTTTTTACGGAATTAGAACAAATAATCTTAAATCTTAATCTTAATCTTTTGTGGAGACACAAAAAACCCCGAATAGCCAAAGCAGTCTTGAGGGAAAAAAAAGGAGCTGGAGGAATCAGATTCCCTGACTTCAGACTATACTACAAAGCTACAGTAATCAAGACAATATGGTATTGGCGCAAAAACAGAAACACAGATCAATGGAACAAGATAGAAAGCCCAGAGATAAACCCACGCACTTATGGTCAACTAATCTATGACAAAGGAGGCAAAGATAAACAATGGAGAAAAGACAATCTCTTCAATAAGTGGTGCTGGGAAAACTGGACAGCTACATGTAAAAGAATGAAATTAGAACACTCCCTAACACCATACACAAAAATAAACTCAAAATGGATTCAAGAGCTAAATGTAAGACCAGATACTATAAAATCCTTAGAGGAAAACATAGGAAGAACACTCTTTGACATAAATCACAGCAAGATCTTTTTTGATCCACCTCTTAGAGTAATGGAAATAAAAACAAAAATAAACAAATGGGACCTAATGAAACTTCAAAGCTTTTGCACAGCAAAGGAAACCAGAAACAAGACGAAAAGACAACCCTCAGAATGGGAGAAAATATTTGCTAACGAATCAACAGACAAAGGATTAATTTCCAAAATATATAAACAGCTCATGCAGCTCAATATTAAAGAAACAAACAACCCAATCCAAAAATGGGCAGAAGACCTAAATAGACATTTCTCCAAAGAAGACATACAGATGGCCAAGAAGCACATGAAAAGCTGCTCAACATCACTGATTATTAGAGAAATGCAAATCAAAACTACAATAAAGTATCACCTCACACCAGTTATATACAGAGCATCATCAGAAAATCTACAAACAACACTGGAGAGGGAGTGGAGCAAAGGGAACCCTCTTGCACTGTTGGTGGGAATGTAAATTGATACAGCCACTATGGAGAACAGTATGGAAGTTCCTTAAAAAACTAAAAACAGAATTACCATATGATCCAGCAATCCCACTCCTGGGCATATACCCAGAGAAAACCATAGTTCAAAAAGACACATGTACCCCAATGTTCATTGCAGCACTATTTACAATAGCCAGGTCATGGAAGCAACCTAAATGCCCATCAACAGATGAATGGATAAAGAAGTTGTGGTACATATATACAATGTAATATTACTCAGCCATAAAAAGAAATGAAATTGAGTCATTTGTTGAGACGTGGATGGATCTAGAGACTGTCATACAGAGTGAAGCAAGTCAGAAAGAGAAAAACAAATATCGTATATTAACACATGTATGTGCAACCTAGAAAAATGGTACAGATGAGCCAGTTTGCAGGGCAGAGTTGAGACACAGATGTAGAGAACAAACGTATGTACACCAAGGGGGAAAACTGCAGGGGGTGGGGATGGTAGTGTGCTGAATTGGGCGATTGGGATTGACATGTATACATTGATATGTATAAAATTGATGACTAATAAGAACCTGCTATATAAAATAAAACAAAACAAAAAAGAAAACTAATACTAAACTTTCTTTGGGTTAAAAAAAAAAAAAGCTAATCCTAGTCAATGCAGAAACTACTTTAGAGTGACTGAAGAAGAAAGGAAGACAGGAAATGCTGTTACCGGAAGAGTAAAGAAAGCCGGGTGTTTCGCTTCATCTTCATATTTGCCTTCAGTTGAACTTCCAGCCTCCATGGATTTGGATGTAGTGTTCTTACCAATACCCATCATTAAGAGAAAATGAGTAGCTTGGCCTTTGGACTGAAGTGGCTGGAAGTTAAGGCTTTTTCACACAGGGAGCTCAGGATCAGAGTCAGCTCTTCCAGTGTCGATTCTCAGGCAGAGATGAGCCCCACAAGTGCCATCTCTCAGCACACCTAGAAAAAGAGAAAGCAGCCAAATCACATCAAGCACACAAACAGCACAGGACGCACAGACACTTTGTTTCCTGCGTGGGAAAGTCGAAGTACAAATTATAGCCAAACACCAAAAAAACTTAATTACACTTTTCAAGTCCCCATCCACCTTCATTTATAGTCACTCAGATTCTGAATCACCTTTTGGAGGTGGGGGGGACCACCAAACTGAACCACCAAAAATATTAGACTACTAGGGAGAAAAAAATAGCAGAGATTTCTTTGCTGTGCATTATGGTATCTACCTTATAGCCCAGCACTATCCAATAGAACTTTCTGCAATGATGGAAATGTTCTACATCTGCCTTGTCCAATACAGTCGTCACTAGTCACTGGCTACTGAGCACTTGAAATGTGACTAGTGCAATAGAGAAACTGAACCTTTAAACTGTATCAAATTTAAGTTTAAATAGCCACTTGTGGCTGGTGGCAATCATACTAGACAGTTCAGTTATAGCCAACTTACTACGATTGTATGGATATTAAAATAATTCTGAATTTCCTACAGGTGCCCAATTAAAGGCTGGGAAGACACTGAAAAGCACAAAAAGGAGGAACAAAACCAACCTAGGATTAAATGGCCATACAGAATTCCAGGAAGGTGGCAAGGTGAGCTTAAATGGGCTAGAATGCCATACAAAAAACAGAACCGAGAGGGAAGAGATATGGAAACATATGTATATGTATAACTGATTCAGTTTGTTGTAAAGGAAAAACTAACACACTATTGTAAAACAATTATACTCCAATAAAGATGTTAAAAAAAAAAAAAAAAACAGAACCGAAACATTCAATATCAAATCAAATGACAACATAAACCTAAAAAAGTAATCCAACCCCCAAAAAGGGGGTTGGGGAAGTAAAGTGGCAAGAGATAAGAAAGGGGGAGGAGAATCAAGACCCAAGGTGGATCTGACATGCTCGGAGAATCTTAGAGAATCTGGACAATGCTCCAAACTAAGAGAAAATCCAAGTAAAAGTCAAAGGCAGGAAGCTACTGAAACAATCCCATGCAGCTAAGTTTCACTGAAGCAGAAAATATTAAAAACTCAATTTCAAACAACAGAAGTATGACTTGAACAATAAAAGAGATCCACCAAAAGATTAAAAAGCATTTGGAGAATTTGGCTTAAAAAATGAGAGGGCACAGGGACTTCCCTGGTGATGCAGTGGTTGGGAGTCTGCCTGCCAATGCAGGGGACACAGGTTCAAGCCCTGGTCCAGGAAGATCCCACATGCCATGGAGCAACTAAACCCATGCGCCACAGCTACCGAGCCTGAGCTCTGGAGCCCATGAGCCACAACTACTGAAGCCCACGTGCCACAGCTACTGAGGCCCATGCACCTAGAGCCCGTGCTCCCAATGGGAGAAGCCACCACAATGAGACTCCCGCGCACCACAGCGAGGAGTAGCCCCCGCTCGCCACAGCTGGAGAGAGCCCACACGCAGCAACAAAGATCCAACACAGCCAAAAATAAATAAATAAATAAATTTATTTTTAAAAAAGAGAGAGGGCACAAAGGATCCCTTCCAGGATTGACACACGTACAATCAAACATGCCTAGGTGTTTCTACTTTTTTTGGTGGGGGGGCACGCAGCACAGCTTGCAGGATCTTAGTTCCCTGACCAGGAATTTAACCTGCACCCTTGGCAGTGAAAGCGCACAGTCTTAGTCACGGGACTGCCAGGGAATTCCCTAAGATAAAGAAAAAAATACCACAAGTATGTAGGGGTAAGAAGGGACAGAAAACATTCACTGGCACTCAGATTAGAACAATGTTAGACCTTAGCACCAATTAACTTCCCACAGGGAATGAATAACCCAAACAAGCTGTCCTGCAAAGGTGAAGGCAAACCTACAAGAAGTTTGGAAAGACAAGTAGGAAAACTTCTGTTCAAGGAATTCTCTTATGGACACTTCATTCAACAAATACTTTAGATGAGCCAGGGAGAAAACTTGAAATATAAACAAATAAGAAAAAAGAAAGAATTAACAAAATTTGAAAATTCAATAGTTAGAGGGCAAAAAGGAAAAAATAAAAGAAATAGTTGCCAGAATATCAAGTTGCCTCTATAGAATCGAGCTAGGTGCACACACCAAAATTTTTTGAGGTGGCTCTTTTGGTTTAAATGTTCATGCACATTTTGCATTCTTGTGCACATTATATACATGTCTCTTTAAAGCAGCAGCTCTCAACGAGGAGTAATTTTTACCTCCAGGGGACATTTGGCAATGTCTGGAGGCATTTTTGGTCCTCACAACTCGGGGAGAGCTACTAGTATCTAATAAGTGGAGGCCTGAAGTGCTGCTAAACATGCACAGGACAGACTAATTTTTTGTTATATTTGATGCAAATATCTTATCCCAGCTTTTTGTTTACTCATGAATTTAGTGAATGATCTTTTAGAACTGTTTTTATTTTTATGTAATCAAATCCATCAATCTTCTACATTGTGATTTAGTCACTGCCATCCATCAGCTTCCCAAGATCTGAAAAAAAAAAAAAAAAAAGATACAGTGTGACAGCAAACATACCTAAATATAAAATCTGCCTGAAGTAGCCCTGACATTTTTACCTTGACCAAGAGCTTATGTTTTCCAGAAGACAGGACAAGCAAAGAGGATGATGAAATTGTTAGAGTTTTACAAGACCACTTGCCTTACAATCACATTCAGAGGGACCAATAAGTTCTTTGCTCTACATCCACCCCACTGACATTAGGATGCCAGCAGACCCACGTTAACTTTAGGGAAAATGACAGGACTCTAATGTAGAATACATTTATTCTACTAGGTTAATTTTATCTTCATGTTTGTTTCAGATGTGTACATCCATTGCAGTAGCCAACCCTCCCCACTGCTCCCCATCACTAAGAACAGAAAGGGACCAATTCCATCCTGACAAGACCACTTTTCGTCAAGTACTCTGTACTCCATTTCCCTACCAAATGTTTAACCGACCCTCACAAGCTATACTGAGGGGACCCATCCACTCCCTTTGCCTGTCTCTTACCGAACAGCAGCCTTGTCCTGAAGATATAGACCCCAATGAGCATGAAAGGTTTTGGGGCCAAAGAAAGTACAGGGCAGGAAGCTTTGAGAAAGGCTTTGGGGCAGAGGGTGGAAGGGTGGACAAATGGAGGGAAGAAGAAGAAGAGGAAGAAAGGGAGAAGAGAGTGAACACTGAAAACAAAAACGTATCCTTTTAAGTTCCAAAATGACAGAGTATTCAAAAGTCCAGTACTCAAGACTGATTAAGACAGCCTGAAGGCCAGAAACCACGTATCAACCTGAAATCAGAGTGTTTTATGCACAGACCTGAACTTTTGTGTGGGGAAATGCCAAGGCCCAAAGGCAAACACAGCAAATGATTTAAAAAGGTGGAGTTTAGGGTCTGTGTTAGAATTTGTGGTAAAACAAAAAGGAAAATCTCCCAGGGAACCTGACACCAGGGAAAGTTTGTCCTCCCACAGTGCCCATTGACGCCACTTCCTACTCCTTGCAAAAGAAAGAGAATAAGCAAAGCCACTGCTATCTTGCCCCTGACCACATGACAAGGGGAAAGGAGGTGCTGGGGGATAAAAGATCAGATTCACAAATAACGAAAACAATAATAATGACAGCAGTTTTCCAGCTAAGCGCCTATGTGTGCCAGACACATCTCTTACATCTCATTACATAAATGGCAATTATTTCTCCCTAGTAAGCATAGTATTACTTGATAGGCACACTAACTCCACAAAAGTGGAAACTGAGCTTCAGAGAAGTTGCCAAAGGACACACAGCTATAAGCAGTGCAGCAGCAGGATTCAAACTTAAATCAGTATTCCTGTCCTAACAATGTCTGTACAAACAAGACATAAAACTATCCTCAGTTTACAGCCAACCTCCCTGAGCGAATAAGGTCCAGGCCAGCTGGCCTTAAACATTGTCTTCAGGATACTTTCTGTCCTCCTTGTGATTTTTGAGGGAGGTCCAAGGGGCAGAAATGGCCGAGCTCCTTCTCCAGGGCTAAAGCCTGCTCCCCTGAGACCAGGAACCCCCAAATCTGTGCACTTCTGGCCACTCCGTGGCATGAGCCATCATCTCAACAGCACAACAGCCTCGTCTCCTTTTCTTGTTCCATCTTGATAGCTCTAACTGCAGAGCTCTACTGCAGCAGGCACGGCCATGCTACAGAAACTACCATACCCTTTGATGGCGTCCTAATTAGCCAGAGAATGACACCTAAATTCCTTAACAAGGCTGCAGGTCCACTGTGAAGCCTATGGTGAAATTTGCCCTCGCTGTGCTGTAGTTTCCATCTTTTAGTTCCTTGAAGGTGTTGGGTTCTCCTCTAGCCCTCAGGCCCTTGCACATGCTGTCCCTCCAAAATAGGCACCCTTCCTCTCACCCCTTTCCCTTGGGGTAACTCCTATCAGTGCTGCCTCTGATCACCATACCTCATCATGGCATCTGGGAACCATAAAGATGGTTACAATACAACAAGATAATGTCTACCTGCTCAGCCAGACAGGTGCAGAACAAGAGGCATTATCCCCAGTGCCCAACTTGGCACCTGTATTAAAGGCTCCCCAAAATATGTAGAATGAATAAATGATGCTTAAAAATATAATAATAAAGGTATTTCATATAATGTAACAGTCATTCTTGCTTAATACTCTTTCTTAATCTTGGAAAAGGAAAGTAACAGCCAATATCAAACTTATCTGTGATATAACAGATACATTAATGTCAAGGACAAGCCAGGTTGTCGACATCACTGCTATCATTCAACTCACAGAGAAAGATGAGGGGAAATATTTGAAAGGAAAAGAGTGAATTATAGCCATATTAAGAGAAACGAAAATTGTAGAGAATCTTTGCATAGATGGCTAGATACAAACACATGAGCAAGGCTCCTTCAGTGCTGACTGATTCTAATATTTCCCAGGTGCCAGCAATAAGCATCTAGGATCAGAAGCTAGCAAACCATTGCCTGGCCTGGTTTGGTGTGGTCCCCAGCTATGAATGAGTTTTACATTTTTAAAAGGTTGTAAACAACACCAAGGAAGAAGAACATATGACAGAGGCCACCTGGCCCACAAAACCTAAGATATTTACAGAAAAGTCTGCTGACTCCAAAGGTAAGAGGATGAAGGAATCCTGTTTAGAATGGCAATAACAGCATTAAATACTTAATAAATTTAACAAAAAATGAGCATGACCTTTACGAATAAAGCTGTAAACTATTATTAAGGGCCATAAAATAACCAGAAAAAACAGACAATATTCTTGGATAAGAGAACTACTATAAGGGTATACATTCTCCTACAAACATAAAGTATATAAATTTAATAAAAATTAATTAATACCTTAAAGGGGGAGAAAAGGGGGCTTGCTAAAATTCCTGTGGAAGAATAAGCAAAAGTAGCCATAAATATTTGAAAAAAGAATTGGAAGAACATGTTCTATCAGAAAGGGACCCTAAAGTTGTAAGAGACAAATAGGTCACACAACAGAAAACCCACAAAGTGACAAATATATTGATGTTGGAAGCATTTAAATCTTAAAACAAGTATGGATTTTTCAATACAACATGCCAAGACAACTGGTTCACTATTAATAACATCCAGAAAAGTAATAAAGCCACTAAATGACTATATAATGTTAGGGTAGGGGACTCCTTTCTTAGTATATCATTAAAGATGAAAAAGAGATGGAGGCTGATAGATTTTTACAATATAATTTTTTTTAGATTTCTGTATGGACAAAAATCCAACAAAATCAAAAGGCAAAATATAATATAGGTAAGATAATGTGCTGGTATCTTTACTATCTGAAGAGCTCTTGCAAACCAATAAACAGAAAACAAAAACGCTTACTATAAAAAAGGGCAAGACATATGAGCTTCTAATCCTCAGTCTCCCACAAAAAACAAATAGAAAAATAAATGTTCGATCCTTGTTTAAAATCAAAAGTACATTGAAATGGAGTATACTTTTTTTTAACCTACATCAGTTATTTATAATGCCCTATTGTACAGTGGTAGAGAAATAGATGAACACTCCTAATGAAATATAAATTTGCTAATAAGAAGGTAATTTGGTTATATGTATCAAGAATTATAAATATTCATATTCACTTCTATTATGTCCTGAGGAAATGCTACTGCTAGGAATGTATTTTAAGGTAATAATTAGGACATATAAAGATTTAGTTACAAAATTGTGCGTGTTAACATTGTTAATAAGACCAAAAATCAAGAAAAATCTAATATCCAACACTAGGGAATTGAATGGTAAAACTACAGTATGTTCATACAAAGGAATGCCATTGAAGCCATTATAAAGATGGCACACGGACTTCCCTGGTGGTGCAGTGATTAAGAATCCACCTGCCGGGCTTCCTTGGTGGCGCAGTGGTTGAGAGTCCGCCTGCTGATGCAGGGGACATGGGTTCGTGCCGCGGTCCGGGAAGATCCCACATGCCGCGGAGCGGCTGGGCCCGTGAGCCATGGCCGCTGAGCCTGCGCGTCCGGAGCCTGTGCTCCGCAACGGGAGAGGCCGCGTACCGCAAAAAAAAAAAAAAAAAAAAGAATCCACCTGCCAATGCAGGGGACACGGGTTCGAGCACAATTACTGAGCCAGTGCACCCTAGAGCCCGTGCTCCACAAGAGAAGCCACCAGAAGGAGAAGTCGGTGCACCGTAACAAAGAGTAGCCCCCACTCGCAGCAACAAGAGAAAGCCCACGCATAGCAACAAAGACCCAGTGCAGCCATAATTAATTAATTAATTTTTTTAAAAGATGGCACAGAAGTATTTATTGACGTGGGAAAATGTTTGCCCTATGTTATATAAGGAAACAGGTTTGTTTTTGTTTTCTAAAGTATATTATACTAAAGGAAATAAGCCAGTCACAGAAGGACAAACATGACATGATTCGACTTATGTGAGGTATCTGGAACAGTCACTCATAGAAGCAGAGAGTAGAATGGTGGTTGCCAGGGGCTGGCAGGGAGGGGGAAGTGGGGAGTTGCTTTTCAGCAGGTATAAAGTTTATTAAGCAAGATGAATAAGTTCTAGAGATCTGCTGTACATCATGCCTATAGTTAACAATACTGTATTGTTCACTTAAAAGTTTGTTAAGAGGGTAGATCTCAGTAATAATAAATAATAATAATAAAAGATATCAATTTTCTAAAATAATGCAGTGAAAAGAATTAAAGGAAATTTATACAATGAAAAAAGCAGTATGTACAGCAATAACCCACTGTGTATGGATAAGTGTGCCACACGCATATACACACCAAAACGTTAACCAAAATGTTGACTGGTGGGACAGCAAAGGACTTATCTTTTTCCTTTTATTCCTCTATTTTTCCTGAAGTTATTTACTCAACAATGAAAGCTATGCTCTCTTTCTCCCCCAAGAGCCACATCAGCACCCAGATCAAATCCAGAGAAGTGATCAGTTCCCCTTAACAAAGGGATACAAAGCCATTCAGTCCTTTCTGTTGAGAGATCAGGACACAACTCTATAATTGCAAAGTGGTGTGGAGTAAAGTTCTAATGTTTAAAGTTGTAAAGTAATTTTTGTTGTCAGAGAATGGAGAAAAGCCAAGGCTTTGTAAATTATACTTAGCAAGGAGGGAACTAACAATGAAAGAGGTGTATCAATAGCCAAGGCTTCCCCAAGAAGTGATCCTCAAATTTGACTCTATGTTGGAACCACCTAAGAACTTTAAAAACACTCTCTACACACCCAGAAAGTCTACTGAATAGCCTGAGCATTTAGATTTTATAAAACTCTCCTGCAGCCAGAGTTAAAAATCCCTACCTTAGAGCAAGCAAGAAATCACTGCAGACTCAAAAAATAATAAATCAACCTCAATAAATGTAAGCCTCACAGGGTGGGAAAACAGCAATTTGGGAAATTCTGCTATGAGCAAATAGAAAAGGAAAATATTCAGATCTTTAACAAATCTTTCAATTCCCTAAAGATTGAGCCACCAGCTCTCTAGCCACCGATAATCATGCACAAATGCAGAATAACAATTCTTAATCAGTGTTTATTTCATCAGCTATTCACCCAGAGATCATTTCTTTCTTTTTTATAAAATAAATTTATTTATTTATTCATTTATTTAATTTTTGGCTGCACTGGATCTTCAAATGCTGCACGCGGGTTTTCTCTAGCTGCTAAGAGCAGGGGTTTACTCTTTGTTGTGGTGTGCGGGCCTCCCATTGTGGTGGCCTCTCCCACTGCAGAGCACGGCTCTAGGCACACGGGCCTCAGCAGTTGTGGCACACAGGCTTTAGTAGTTGTGGCTTGCGGGCTCCAGAGCGCCGCAGGCTCCGTAGTTGTGGCACACGGGCTTAGTTGCTCTGCGACGTGAGGGATCTTCCCGGACCAGGGATCGAACCCGTGTCCCCTGCATTGACAGGCAGATTCTTAACCACTGCACCACCAGGGAAGCCCCAGTGATCATTTCTTTTGCACTGAATTTTTTTATCTGACCATTTTTTCCCTGTCAGTGTCAACTCTTTCAACTGTGGCTTACCATGGCCACCTGACTTGAAAGTATGACGGTACTACCCAAACAGCAGATTTAAGGGCCGAACTGCTCTCCTGGAATATAATACCAACATCTTTTGTGTTTCTTGGAAGCACAACCAAATGCTAAGGAAACGTGTCTTCCCAGCATCAACACCTAGTAGTCCCTAGTACACAACATACAAAACACTCTATGGCTGAATGAATAATCACTAAGAGTCCTCTGAAGGATAGAATCCCCCTATGTACACTTCATCTTTATATTCCAGTTCATAAAACAGAACTCAACAAATGTTGATGAGATCCACATTTACCCCAAATAGATGGCACTGAATGAATACTACATTGAAAACATAACTGCACAGCAAATCTATCATTTGATCTGTATACAAAAACCAACAGTTCTCCAAAATGATAAAGAATAAGAAAAAAAAGAATAGAGAAGGACTTCCCTGGTGGCACAGTGGTTAAGACTCCGCGCTCCCAATGCAGGGGGCCTGGGTTCAATCCCTGGTCAGGGAACTAGATCTCACATGCATGCCACAACTAAGGAGCCCGTGAGCGCAACTAAGACCCAGCACAACCAAGTAAATATAAAAATTTAAAAAGGAATAGAGAGGGCTTCCCTGGTGGCACAGTGGTTGAGAGTCCGCCTGCCGATGCAGGGGACACAGGTTCGTGCCCTAGTCCGTGAGGATCCCACATGCCGCGGAGCGGCTAGGCCCGTGAGCCGTGGCCGCTGAGCCTGCACGTCCGGAGCCTGTGCTCCGCAACGGGTGATGCCACAACAGTGAGAGGCCCGTGTAACGCAAAAAAAAGAAAAAAAAAGGAATAGAGAGAATAAGATTCAATGGTTCATGTACCTAAGACTTAATTGGGAATCTTATTCAACATGCAGATTTCTTCTACACATATAGTGGCAGAAAAATATTCGAAGCTGTTTTTATTATAACAGTCCCAAACTCAAGACACAGAAACGTCCATCAACAGGCAAATGGATAAACAAAACATGGTGGGTCCATACAAAGGGATACTAAGCAATTAAAAGGAAGCAACTACTGATGCACCTAATAACATGGAGAAATCACAAAGAGACAACATTGAGTGAAAGAAGCCAGACACAAGACATGCTGCCTGAATCCCTATAGACAAAACTAATCTTCAGTGGCAGGAAACAGTTAGTGGTGACCTACAACAGCAAAGATGGGAAGGAGGGACTCCAGAGGCAGAGGAAGGAACCTATGGAGTGACAGAAATGTTCCATAACTTAGCTATGATTCTGGTGCCTCCATTTGTACGTATATCCATTTACTGTATGTAAACTATGGCTCAGTAAAGTTGATTTTAGAAGAAAAAAAACTTTTAACTCCCATAATCCCACCAACTTTAAAAAATGTCCCCTCTCTCAAATTCTGATTCCACAGACCTGTGTTGAAACCTGGGACTTACATTTTTAACAAAAGCACAAATGTTCTGATGCTAGTGGTCCTCAGATCAACACCTCTGGATGGGCAACCTCAGGTGGGATAAGGTGAGAGTATATGACCACGAAAGAAAACTCTGGGATAAGGAAACTCGAAACCTCAACTTGCCAAGTGGTAGTCTGGTCCTTCCCAAGATACAAACAAGAACTTTCAGAGCTGGCCAGGTTCAATGATAAAGCACATTTTAAAAGTCAATTTGTAGCTCTCTGCTTAAATCCGATCATTAGGGGATTATAGTTGAACTGTGGCTGCTCCATTAAATTCTGTTAAATGCTAACATTTGACCTAAATGCTTTTAATTCAAGCCAAAAGAAAGATTACTGGAACAAATATCCTCAACTTGTACGTGATCAAACTTCCTTTAAATATAATGACTTAAATCATTGCCTAACATACAGTCTTGCTTTAGGGGGTTTAGAATTCTGACAATGACCCTGGCTAGCTATCATTATTCCATTTAAACAGTAATGAAATGAACCTGTAAGAAGTGGTTATCATTTGACCTTGTGATTACAGTTATGGTGTAACTGGGGGAAAAAAAATCATCCTACAACCTTTTCCAAAACACTCTAAGAACCCTTGCTCTTATTCTTCAAACTGCAAGTCACCACCCACTAGTGGGCCATGAAACCAACTGGATCTCAACCAGAATTTGCAGAACAATGAAATTTAACAGAAAAAAGAAAATTCAGAGCACATCTCACAAGATAAGGGTAACCCAGAGTTTCAAGGTAAAAACTGTGGGTCAGTCAAAAAGAGCCTAAAAGTCACTGATATAAACTAAAGTTCTGCCCAGTGACACAAAAGGCATATTTCAAGCGCCCAGGTTTTTTTTTTTTTTTTTTTTTTTTTGGTGCTAGGCAGGTCTCTCACTGTTGTGGCCTCTCCCATTGCGGAGCACAGGCTCCGGACGAGCAGGTTCAGCGGCCATGGCTCACGGGCCCAGCCACTCCACGGCATGTGGGATCTTCCCAGACCGGGGCACGAACCCGTGTCCCCTGCATCGGCAGGCGGATTCTCAACCACTGCGCCACCAGGGAAGCCCCAAGCGCCCAATTTATATCAGGTTATTTGCTGAACTTTAACATACTCACAGAAATAATTTGCCAAAGTGGTACAAGATGATAACACTGCTTAACAAAATATCATAACATCTCCTTGCCACAAGGATGGAGAGAGCACCCAGAATCATGGCCTCAGAGTGGCCTTTCTTTAAAATCTTTCAGAGCCCTAAACCAAACCACCTCAGTGACTGCAATCAAGACAGGCTATGGGGCTTCCCTGGTGGCGCAGTGGTTGAGAGTCTGCCTGCCGATGCAGGGGACACGAGTTCGTGCCCCGGTCCGGGAAAATCCCACATGCCGCGGAGCAGCTGGGCCCGTGAGCCGTGGCCGCTGAGCCTGCGCGTCCGGAGCCTGTGCTCCGCAATGGGAGAGGCCACAACAGTGAGAGGCCCACATACCGCAAAAAAAAAAAAAAAAAAAAAAAGACAGGCTATGTTGCACCCCAATGAGCTGTGTAAACTTCTCTCACTGTCTTGGTTTGTCAATTTGTTCCCTTAAGAAGAAGGGACTTTTAAAAAGTTAGATAAAACTGGATTTCTGAAGGGGAATCAGGGTTGGTTGTCAGGTTTCATCTCAGAAACCACCTGCTGAGAACCTCAGGAGCCCCTGGGCCTATGAGGCGCCCATGGCACAATCCTACAGGCAAAGTGGAAGGGAAAGGGCCCCAGGATGAATGCTGCTCAAGAATACTTAGGAATCACCTAAAAATATAGTCAGGGTCCTCAACAGTGGGCCAGAGAGGATGCAAAGCCACTAGATAGACATGGCAAATATTCCTGGAACATCTGTGGGGTGAGGTGAGCAGGGAAGATCATTCCTAATTGAAAGCAAATATTTTTGGAGCATAAGATGACATGCCTAACTGATGAAATGATGGAAGATGTTAAAGAATATGTTCTGCCTTCAGTCTCTTCCAGAGACTTGGCCTGGGAAGCCCTTGGTACAGAATAAGCTCTAGTCCCAAACTAGACTCTAAATCCTAAAGAAGCTTAGATCCAGCCCAAGACAGGTTGTTTTGCTGATGTCAGTTTACACAGCCTGAGCCATGAAAATTGGTGGTCTGCTATCTAGAGGAGAAAACAATGACTCACTGACTGCTCAATTAGGGGAAAGATGGAGTCAAGTTTACAGTAAAAGGTCAAAGCAGCTGATGTTTTGTTAGTTTGGTGGCTTTAAAATACAAAGTCATCAGTGATCTCTGTTTTTCTGACCTTATGTTGTAGGCCGTAGGTATCAGATGCTGTGGTTAGTATCATCCGACAGAAATCTCTTCCCCAAACTTTATTCAAGATTATGACAAGACCATCATCCTCACTGTGCCTCTCCTGCTCCAGGTACTATCCATACGAACCATGTTGACCTGCAGAGTTCCCAGGTCTTAGCTCAAAAAGTCTCCTCCTATAGGAAGCATTCTTGGGTTAGCTGTCCCTCTACTTCCATGTTTCAATGGCACACAGCTTCTTGGTCCAGCTTCCCAACCAGGCAGGGATGGGGCAGGGACACAGTGTTCATCACATAAAAGGCATTCAAATATATGAAGAAAAGAGAATTTGTCCATGGGCCAGTTAGTCATACAACCAAAACAAAACCTAATACCTGCCCTCCAGATTCGCTCAAGGAAATCGTGTGGCTGGGATAAGAGAGAGGGTGAGAGAGAGGTAGTGGAGCAAAAGGTATAGTCTGTGGGCCAGAATTAAAATATAAACGGATATTTGAGAAAACTCAAGCAGAATCAAGATGGATTTTATTGCATTTATTTCCACTGTGTGATTTAACATATCACTTTTTGTATAAATGATGTATTTTTATGGAAACACTATTTTTAGTGTATTAATACTATTTTTAATGTACAGGAGCCACTGAAAAGCTAATTTTATATGGAATTTTAATGACAAGATAAAACATGTGCAAAACTGACTATCTATTATATCCAAGATACAAACATGATATCACTTAACCGTATAAATATTCTAGGAGGGGTTGTTATTATCCCCAGTTTAAAACTGAGGCACAGAGAAGGTGATATACCCTTGGACAAAACCCAAGGGCAAGTGACAGACAAAGCAATCACTGAGAGCAAGAAAACTGCTCCTTTTCCCTTACAGACTGACTAACAGAACAAGGCTCTAAAGATGCACAGCCAGAAAAGGTCTGAGATGTTATGTCTGAATGTCATTTTGGAGGAAGCTGAGGAAAGCCCCCAGTTACTGTCAGGGAATAAAAAGAAAGACACTTTCTCCTCTTCCACACCTCCAAGTAACCTTTGTCATTTGATGTCTCCCCCCACCTTTCCAGTACAACAACAGACTTGGGTGCTCAAGTAACCTCCAGGGGATGGCTCTGCCCTGCTAACCCTGTGCCTCCTCAGTACCACCCCAGCTCCTGCTTCATCCTCCCTTTCTAGCACACAGATGACTCACCTGTCACCTCTAGCTACTGTTGCCACTGCTACCCCCGCTGGAGAAGAGAAGGCACTGCCCATGTGCTGGGAGAAGCATTTCCATGCCTCAAGCTCAAATGGACTAATCAGCTCTCTCCCTGAATTATACTTCAGACCACACCATTCCTCTTTGGAATGTCCTCACCTTTCCTGTGCCCCAACTGCCAAAACCAAATTTCCTTCTCTCACCTGCAGAGAGAGGTCAAGCCCTACCTTTCCTTAATTTCCTGACTACCCATTATACCTGCTCTGTTTTGCTGGACTTCGGCACAGTTACTTAGTTCTCTCAACCACCTTCTCTCTTCCTATAGTCTGGAAGAAATCCTATTTGCAAATCTCTTCTGCAATATTTTTTTTCTCCCCTCCAAGCCCTCCTGCCCCCTATTCCAGTTTACTAAGAGTTCTGTCTCCTCCTCCCCACAGACTCTCCCAAGATAAGGAAAGGTGCACTCTGAAATCTCACCTACCCTGATGGATTAACTGATGGCTGAATAGTGGGTTTGACTACACTGCACTGCAATTACCTGGGGCTGGGACACTGTTAATTCTTCTCTAGATTAAAACCAAGTACACAGTGATTGAAATAAATTTTCCCTGACCTTCATTAAATGGGAGCCTTTTTCCTGACCTTTAATAAACATCCCATGCCTGTATGTTATATATATACTTTTTTCTGCAGAGGAGCATGTTCCTCCTAATCCACTAAAAAAAAAACCCCACATCCATTCAATACAGAGACTACAATTACTTAGAATCCTACCGCACAGATGTATTGATTTTTTTGGTGTCAAAACCTGACATTTTTACAATCCCAAAACCTTAAAAGGAGTAAAAATAGATGTATTCAGCTATAAAAGAGGCTCCAGCTCTCCCTGAGGTTTGTTTAATCTATGTTCCTTGTTGCCTGTGTACTTACTTTTCCTCAAACCCCTAAAATTCTGTATAAAAGAAAACATAAAAGAGCACAGAGGGCCTTGGAAGTCCCAGGAGTGGACCTCACTCAGAAAATAAGGTAAATGAGCACCTGAAAAACATTGAATCTAACATTTTAATTGCTGCAGATCAGGTTTTTATTGTCACTCTCACATATTTAATGAAGGGCATCGCCTTCTAAGAGTTGCATAAATCTTAATGTTATTAATATTCAAATAATGTCTGACAGCACCAAGAAAGGCTGTGGAGATTTTCTGGTAACCCATCTCAGGAAACTTGAGCCATAGGCTCCTCACCCACCTACACAGACATACACACACATATAGCCATATATTCACAGGAAACAAAAACAAAAACAGAACACATAGTCTCATAGACAGGAGCACACACAGTCACAGATGCATATGCATGGAAACAGACACCCATAACCCAGATGCACAGACATAGGCACATACAGATGCAGACACTAATTCCCCAAAGCAAAGCTTTTATACCAAGAAATGGTCTTACTGCAGAGCAAAATCTTACCATATCCCCCCAGAATATTTTGTATTCAGTGCCCTACCCACCAATTCTGTGCTGGGATCTGTGTGAGGCTGGGATCCTTCTGATGCTCAGCATGAGACACTTCAGGTGCTGAAGGAATTTGGGCTTTTATAATCCACACAGGCTCACCAAAATTGTATAACACCACCACCTAGTCAGAAATACTATCTACTTTGTATTACACAATAGCCACCCCCTGGTTACAATCGGTTACTGCATGCCTCTAGTATGGTTTGTTTACCATCAATCTGTAGCAGGTTTCTATGTGGCAGGCTGGATATTCTATTGTGGAAAAGAAGCAGCTGCTGGGATTACATTTCTCAAACCCACACAAATAAGGAAAATTAAAACCTATCTTTCCAAACCCTTCCGTTCAGATGAACAAGTCCACCCACACTGCTTTCAGTTCAGTGAAAAGGGAGATTAATTTAACTCCCTGGTAATTTTTCATTTCCCCAATCAGGGGCCCAAAGACAACTATTTTCAAAGCTCAAAGACTTTCAGAGATTAAAAATAGATCTGAAGGTATGATTTCTTCATTAGATTACAGGCAGAGCCAACAATAACCATAACATTGAGAGCTAACTGCTGGAGCCCCGCTGGATGTGGCACCTGGTGTACACTCCCAGCTGCAGAGGCCCCACTGGACAGTGAAAGTGCCATGAAGACATAGAAAAAGGCAGACATACACTGACAATCTGGTACTAGTGAGAAGGAAGAAGCTGCACCTGCAGTCAGACTTTGTCCCTTCCAGTCCTGACTCCAGGCAAGGGCCTACCAAAACCTGGGCAGTGGTCACCTCACCTCTGCTGTGAGAGGGCAAATACTTGCCCCCATCTCCCCAACACCACCACACTTCCCAAATCCAGACAGAAAACCATGAAACTCAGATGAGAAACAGCCAGGCAGAAGATGCATCTTGGAAGAGGGGATCCCTGAGATAAAGGCAGAAGAAGAACCAGGACAACTGGAGAGAAAAGTAGCTCTAAGTGTTACTTATTCATGAATAATCTTAAGGAAATCAGCAGTGAGCATAACAGGAAGACGCCACTTGACTAGGGGAGAAGCTATAGCAGAAGCTGGGGAGACGGTTGAAAGGCAAGCACTTCAACTGTTCATGGGCAAGAGATTCATAACCACAGTGCCCAGAACACAGGTCACACGTGACACACCCAACCCATCAGGTCAACATGCCCAGGTAGTCCCTTGCTCCAAGGTGAGCTAACCCAGTGTGTGGCCTATGGGAAAAATACTCCAGTTTCTGTATCCTGAATATAAGAACTATAATCAGGATGTTCTGTGAAGACTCAAACTTCAAAAAGGTTCTACTGTAGGAACCAAAAGAAAATTTCAATTTGGAAAAAAGGAGAAAAGAATAAAAAACAAAGACAGTTGTGTATCAACAAAGGAAACAGAATCAGATGATTATATGAAGAAAATGGACTAAGAACAAGAGATAACAACTGGGGTGGGGAAGAACTGAGAGGAAACAAAAAGCACAAAATTAGCTTAGAAGCATTAAAGAGAAGTGAAACTGCAGAAAACAGCAGAAAACTGAAAGGTAGAGGACAAGCTTGAGAAACTCCTAGACAAGGAAAAGCCCAGAAGGGCAACAACAGTTCAGAGATGAGTACCATGGAGGGAAAATAGCAAAGAGCAAAGCCAAGACATGAATAATCCAGTGCTTATTAAATGGACTTAAAAAACAAAGAAGCTAGTCATGCTGTAGGATTCCATTTTATATGAAATGTCCAGAATAGGCAAATCTATAGAGACAGAAAGATTAGTGGTTGCCTGGGGCTGGGGTAGAAATGGGGGGACAGGAATGGAGAGTGGCCATTAATAGGTTTGGGATTTCTTTATGGAATGAAGAAAATTTCTAAAATTTGATTGTGGTGATGGTGGCACAAGTATGATTTACTAGAAGCCATTGAACTGTACATTTTAAATGGGAGAAGTTTAAAGTATGTGATTTACATCTCAATAAAACTTTCTTTAAAAAGAACAATGAAACAGACTTAAAGATACAACAGATATAGAAAAAACCACAACTAATTCTGAGATTAAGAAAAATCGAGTATAGAAATGGGCACACCAGAGTCATTCAAAATTAGAGAATAAACTTAACTTGAACATATCCTGGTAAAATATTTCAACTACAGGATGAAAAAGTCATAGAAACACCCAGGGAGATGGAGAAAATGTTTGGTTTACTTGAACAGTAGCAATAATTAAAATTAGCCCCAGGATTTTCCAAGGCAGTATTAAACACCAGAAATCAATAGAAAATATAGATCTATAGAGAACTGGAGAAAAGGGTTTCCCAAAAGAATTTTATAATCAAACAAGTTGCTCTTCATGTGTTAAAGCCAAAAACTGCAATTTCAGATATGCATGGGCTGAGAAAGAAAAAAAGTAAAGCCTGAGGCTATATTCCAGCCACATAAGAGGTAAAATTCAGAGTGGTCACTAATAAACAGGGTTGCTAACAATGTATACCAGCCAAAACCATCAAGATCAGGACATAAACCCAGTTATAAAAATGACTGCATATATCAAATTATGCTCTAAGTATATGCTATGTAATGTTAAAAACGTAACTAAAAACAAAGCAGATTGAACAAGAGTACATTAAAGACTGAATGCAGGAAATGAGAAGATGCTGAAAGCCCTTCTCCCAAACAGACAGGAATGGGAAAATACCACTAGATTTTAGGTATGACAACTGAAGAAAGTTGTTTTTTTTTAGAGAAACTACTATTAGAATTTGAAACAGACTACAGACTAAAACTAAACCTGTAAATTAGTTAAATTCATTCCATTAAAAATATTCCCAGGTTTGTCAAAAACTAAATGCCTGGATTTCCTTGGTAGCGCAGTGGTTAAGAATCCATCTGCCAATGCAGGGGACACAGGTTCGAGCCCTCATCCAGGAAGATCCCACATGCCGCGGAGCAACTAAGCCCGTGTGCCACAATTATGGAGCCTGCTCTCTAGAGCCTGTGAGGCACAACTACTGAGCCCGTGTGTCACAACTATGGAAGCCTGTACACCTAGAGCTTGTGTTCCACAACAAGAGAAGCCACCGCAATGAGAAGCCTGCGCACCACAACAGAGTAGCCCCCGCTCACCGCAACTAGAGAAAGCCCACACGTAGTAACAAAGACCCAACACAGCCAAAAATAAATAAATAAATATATTAATAAATAAATAAATGCCTAAGATAGACCTTAAAAATGAAAAAAAATAAAGCAACATTAATGCTGCTTTATCGTTATTTTAAAATGTCAGACACAATGGAATTCATGCTAGAAAGTATTAAAAGGGGAAAAAGAGGGTCATTTTACATTGCTATATTATAAAATTCATATGTTAATATTTATGTTCTGAACATTATTTCACTGAAATAATATCCATAATGGTTAGCAATACAGAAGAATGACCAACACTATAAACATACCTATCTGCCTCCAAGAAGATAGGGGGCAAGAGGGTGGAGGGGTAATGAGCACAGGCTTGATCTCCATGTTAATTTCATTTTGCATCAGTTAGAGAATCTGACTAATATAATGAATAAGGCTAACATAATAAGTATCAAACTTTCCACGCCATAGAAAGTAGAGTTTTATTTTCAACAGCTAAAGAGCATTAGTGGAAACTGACTACCATGCCAAATGAAAATTTCAGCCCCCACAAAAAAGGAACACTTCTCAATGCCCGATCATAATGTCAAAACACATAAAAAATAATTATCAACCAAGAAAGTTTAACAACTTCAAAATCTTTAGCCTTTCTCCCAAATAACCATTAGGTCAAGGGTGAAATTGAGACTGTTAAAAATACCCTTACAAAAAAAGAATAAGCAACAAAATACTCTAAAGAAACTTTAAAAAAAATTAAAGAGAGGAAGAGAAAAATTAAGCTAGGAAATAAGCAACAGAATTGATAAATTTGATAAATACTTCCAAGAGGGCTCTTAAGCCTCTTAAGGCCAAGGCAGATAGAGACTTTCCATTCAAAAACACACTGGGCCCAGGTGGTTTCCCAGACAAACGTCTCCAAGCATTAAGGAAGTTACTCCGTAGGCTACTTAGACAGCTCCAAAGCACTGGAAAAGGATGAAAAGCTTGTCAGTCATTTTAGAAACCTAAGCATAACCCTGATTCCAAACTTGACAAAGCACAAGAAAAGGAAAAAAGCTAGTATTACAACTCACATCAACAGGCAGAAGGAAGAAAAAACATTAAGATCCAAAAAGAAAACTAGAAACCAAAAAGGCATTTGATAAAACTCAAAATCAATTTTTGAATGAAATTCTTCACGCATTCCAATACAGAAGAAAAAGAATACCTATTTCATGCCAAAAGTCAATGAGATACTTACTCTGAAAAACCCAGAAAGGGCATATTAAAGCCAAAAACGGAAGGGAGTGTGATGGCCTCCGTTACAGAAGACTGTTCTGGAAGTTCTAAATAATACAGTAAGAAAAAGATTTTTAAAGTTCAAATAATAGAAAAGGGAAGACAAAAGAATTATTCACAGGTAATGGATCTGTCTACAAAGAAAATGAGTTGGTGGGGTGGGGGCGGTACTAGAATAAATGGTAGCCATTCAGAATGGTAGCCATTTACAAATGAACATAGAAAAAAACATCCTATGCACTAGCATTAACTCATATGATGACCCTCTTTTAAAGTACTGTATCCATGCACGTGCAAGTCCTAAGAAAGCAAAAGGTGATGCACCAAGCTGCTTATACAGGTTACCTCTGTAAAGTGGGATTATAATTGTTTTTACTTTGTGGAAAAGTTTTAAGTCTTAATTTTGTTGCTCCCAATGTATTAGGAGGCAAAATTAGCAGTAGTTCAATTCTTGGCACCTATATAAGGTTAGTAAAGTTAGGACCAAAAATTAGGCAAAACAACCAAAAGGTTAAGCTTGGCCAAATACTGAAAAAAATGTTTAATTCTTCAGAAATAATTATGTATTTCAAAATATCTAATTTGATTAATATAATCTCTGATTTATCTTTCCCCTTTAAGGACAAATTTTTTTAAAACCTTACACATTTGGTGATTATCTATTTCTGCCTTTCCAAATAAATGTTACATACTGACATTTCAGTGTCCCTACTGTTGTAAAACTGAGTAAAACAACAAAGGAGATTTAGAGTTAGCAACTGGACAAAACTACTCTTGATCCTGTAATAATATAACCTGAGGGAGGGGGAGAAGGAATTCTGTAAACACTAAAAGCAAATATATTAACAGCACCCTCTAGTGTTACAATATTTAAATGGCACTTCATTAAGACAAGAAATTATAAAATATAAAATTATTTTTTAATATTTTGTAAAATTTCACACAGAAAAGTAGACAAAACTGAAATACATTTTAACTTCATATCCAATTTATTTCTATGTATTGTTTTCATTCACGTGGCAAATTCTCTACTTAATTGTCAGAGACCACCAGGTGTGAGTCCTCTGTCATTCAGTTAATAACTAAACTAATAAAAAGCCTTGATTTTAAGTTGAGCACACAACCAACTAAATTCAGGCAACATTTCCCAGCCTCCCTTGCAGCTAGATATGGCCGTGTGACTATGTTTTGGCCAATGGGATGTGAGTTGGAGTAAACATGCTCTTTCCTTTCCCTTTTCCCACTGGCTGAAGAAAACATCTTGAGCCATGTAAATGAATCAATACTCTAGGAATGGTGAAACTATAAGAAAAAAAAAAGGAGCCAGATTATGTGAAAAAGAAGCTATTTCATATTTGGGTATAATAGAACAGCCAAAACTATTACCCCCCTCCAAAAAAAAAACAACCCCCCACACGTAGAAAGAAAATCTGGCAAGACAACACATTTGGAATAAACCCAGTTACTAAATTTTCAACAAGAAATAAATCAGTACATATTTCAAACCTGGCTAAATTTTATTTTCCTTCAGAGGAACTAAATGGAAGGATCATAATAAAGGATACACATTTGTGTGAGGTGAATAAATTCACTGTTCCCCTTGACTATCAAAGACTTATTAAGTTGGCTTCTCCGGCAGACACACTTAAAGTCTGGCTTTTCATTCATAATCTCAAAGCACAACTCAGAATATGTGCTGACAGCACATGCCAGAATTCAGCAATAAAAGTAAAAGTAAGTGTATGCAATTCTGAAAGTAAATCCACTGTGAAGACTACATCCTTCAAACTAAAGATTCACATTACAGTGTGTTCTGGTCAGTGCCTTGAAGTAGAATACAAGGGGTAGTGGGAAAACAGAACTCACTGAAAATCCAGAAGCCCATGGTTGTGCAGACCATGCATGATGGTGAAAGTGCAGGAAAGTCATTATCCAGTGGGGCTCAGATGTCTTGCTCTGTAAAATAAGGGTGTTGGCCCATATCTGTGGTTTTTGCATGTTTGCTTTCAGTAATGAAACAAGCATCCTCAAATTGAATCTTATTCAAAGCTGGGATGGGGGAAGTCTACATAAGTAGGTGGATGATGTCATTAAAATGGGGACTCATACTCTCCACTATAAAGTTTTAATATACATTTTCCAGAAAAAAAAAAAAAATTTTAAAAACCCCAACAGTAAATCAACGATTCCACAACCATATGAACTTTGCTGAGAGCAGCAAAAAAAATACATTTACCAAGCTTCCTAGCAGCAGCCTGCAAATGTTAGGCTGCACTATACCATCTCTTTATCATTATTTGGTTACCCTAACACAATGTTGATTTTGAATTAAAGGGGGAAAAAAAGAACATGCAAGACCAAGAAAGGCAAATATCAATTATTTAAAATCATTTAAAAGTATAATCCATTTTAAAATTTAATTCTTTGGGTTAAAAAAAAGACATTCTTATTAGAATGGCTAAAACAAAAAGAAACTGCTAAGATTATATCAAATGCTAATAAGGACACAGAGCAAATGGAACTCTCATACACTCATGATGGGTTTGTTAAAATGGCAAACCACTTTAGAAAACAGTTTGGTCATTTCTTATAAAGTTAAAATATACACTTACTCTAAGACCCAACAATACACTCCTGGGTATCTACCCAGAGAAATGACAACTTTTGCTCAAAGAAAAATCTGTACATAAATGTTTACAGCGGTTTACAATAGCCCAAACCTGGAAACAACATTCACCTTTAACTAGTGAATGGATAAACAAACAATGGAATATGCCTATTAAAATGTGGTATCATTTCATACCTATCAGATAATGCAGGAATAAAAGAGTTTAATAATACCAAGTGTTGGAAAGGCTGTGGATAAATAGGAATTTTCCCACTGTTGCCAGAAACGTAAATTGGTTCAAATACTTGGGAGAACAATCTGGTAACATCCAGAAAGTTGAAGATGTGTGTGCCCCATGATTCAGCAATGCCACTTCTCAGCATACTCCACCCCCTTTTAACAGTATACAACCAACACATCAATAGGAGAATATAAAAATAAGTTTGGGTATGTTTAAACAGTGGAATAAAACACAGCAGTTAAAACAAGTGAACTCTAGCCACTTGGATCAACATGGCTTGAAAACATACCTGAATGAGCAAGTAGGATGCAGAACACATACCACATGAGATCTTTTATCATGGGTCTTAAATCAGTCAATATTGTATGTGGGCTTATGGATATGGAAACATATAATACAAAAGTAAAAATGTGGACTGCATAGTTACCTCTAGGAGAGAGAGGGAGGGAGATGATATTAGCAAAGGGTACAAAAAGGATATTTTAAATGTTTTATTTTCTTATTAAAAAAAAAAAACCCTAAAGCAAAGACAATGTGTTTAGACTTATTAGATCTGGGTATCTGACATATGAGGGTTCATTCTTTCAATTTCTTTATATTTGAAATTTCCCAATTAAAAACAAAATTCTAACAAAGAAACTCCAGAAGTACACACAAAACACATGCAAAAACTGGTAAAAGCAGTTGCCTCCAGAGAGGGAAACTGGGAGCAGACAGAAGGGAGACTTACTTTCCATATCTGTCTTCATGTACTTTCTGAATTTTGTTCCATGTATATCCACTACCCTTTTTATTTTTAAAATAAATAAATAAATAAATAAATAAATCTGATGTACTCTTCACCTCCAATTCGACCCCCCTCCAAAGTGGGAAAAAAAACTAAAGTATTTTTATTTTGGATAAGGAAAGGCTACTAATGGAGATTCCAGCCCAGACTGTGCCATGAATGAGCTCTGTCATCTTGGGAGGTGATTTAATCCACCCCTCTCCAAGGGCTGTGTCATTTCTAAAATCCTATTTTCTGTGAAAACACAAACATCTCTCCATAAACTGAAGACCAGAAGTTCTAAGTATACCAACAAGGAGCAATAAGCAGTTTTCCTGTAATCCTGGGTGGAAAACTTTCAGAATCTGTAACAACAGGTCCACACAGACTGTCTGTAGTAACTGCCTCATGTCCTCTGTGGAATAAAGTGGGTAGAGATGTATAGAGATAGTCACTATTACTCAACACTCAATGAGACAGGAAGTTGAGGGAGCACTTATCTGATGACTTATTTTCTTAATGAACTAAAAAGTGGAGGTCATGGTGGAGAAGAAGGAGGCCAAGGACGAGATATGGGAAAGGAATGAGTAAAATTACTGACAAAGAAAAAAAAAGTCAAGGATCTAGCTGAGCCCAAAACTTATAAATACGTAAAGGGGAAAGTCACCTTGTTATCCGATTTCTCTCCAGCAGAGTGCAGCTAAGAAAAAAAGACAGAAAAATTAAACAAGTAGGACTGCTCCACTGACAAAAGTTGGCAAGTTATGGGGCCAGTTCAGAGAATGAGAAAATCAAGGTGTTGGTGAGATGACAGTCACGAGACTCCCTGGAGTCCACAGCAGGTAAGAAGGGTTGGGAAGGCAAGAGGAAGCCAGAGAACACCGAAGTGCCCAAGGAACAAGGACCGCTGGAGGAGAACAAATAAGGGCTAGGAAGGACAGGATGTGTGCAGAGGGGAGAGTCTCCAAGCTCAAGGTTCCCAAAGTATCATCTGGGAGATAACAAGGCCCAAGAAAGCTGAAGTGAACTGGATGTAAAACTCCCTGGAAAAGATAATGTAAAGGGAGGGTGAGATTTGAAGGCTGGATAAGCCAACAACTTACAGACGATGTTAGAAGACACAGTGGAAAGAAACATAGCAAGCCAGGAGCCAACATCCAAGGCACATAAATGGCCAAGAAGTTGGTAGATGATGGCAAAAAGTAAAGAGGATGGTATCACAGACTGATGTGAACTTCAAAACTGAGAGGCATCTAGGCTGGAGAACACAGCCTGCTATTCTCACTACCTGGAATGCTATAACATCTGGAGAATTCCTATGCATACTTCAGATCTCTGTTTAAATGATCAATTCCTCAGCAAATCCTTTCCAGACCCCTCAAAATCCAAGTCAAACTGCTCACCTTCCTTCACTGTTCCCTCCAAAGCAATGACACAATTCATACCAAGTATCCTTCTTTATCCAAATTTATGCTCTTCTTAAGTTCATGCAGTGAGGAATCCACATTTTCCTGAATCTATCTGGTTCCTAAGTTTGGACTAGCAAAATAAAAGATTTCAGAGAGAGAAGGGTATACCCCAAAATTTATCCAGAGCCACCAGGTCAGGAAGGCAGCAGGTTCTCTGATGAATTGGATTTAGTACACCTTAGCCACACATACTTAAAAGCAGTCCACTTGGCTGTAAGAATTCCTAACCCATCAAGATTCCTTTCTTTTTTTTTTGCCCTACGCAGGCCTCTCACTGTCGTGGCCTCTCCCGTCGCGGAGCACAGGCTCCGGACGCGCAGGCTCAGTGGCCATGGCTCACCAGCCCAACCGCTCCGCAACATGTGGGATCCTCCCGAACTGGGGCATGAACCCATGTCCCCTGCATCAGCAGGCGGACTCTCAACCACTGTGCCACCAGGGTAGCCCAAGATTCCTTTTTTATTTTAATGTGATTCTCACTATATTGCTGATGGGAATATAATCATGTGTAAGCTTTCTTGTGAAAAATGTGAGAAATCCAAAAGAGCATAAATAAAATAAATGTATTACTTATAATTCACTCAGCAAATCATAAAATTACTAAATAATTTTTAATGTCCCTTAAGCAGGAAAGCACTTTGGATATACTGCTAGTGGGAGTAATTATTGACTTTAACATTTCTAGATGGCCATTTAACAACATTAATCAAAAGCTCTAAAAATACACCTAACCTTGACCCAACAATTCTATTCTTAAAGAATTTATCATAACAAAATAATTAAAATAGGCTCAAATTTTTCAAAATGAGAATGTTCACTAAATAGTGCTTAGAATAATCCAAGACTGGAAGGTAAATTATTAATGTCTAAAAATAGAAAACTGGTTGGTTAAATTGTGGGTTAATTCTTATAATAATATGTTATGGGGATTAAAAAATTGGTAATAACACTTCACTGACATGGAAATGTGCGACTGTGTCACTGAGTAGAGGAAAAGGCAGGTTATAAAACATACATGACAATCCTATTAAAGTTGTAGCCACACACACTTAAGCACACACACTTAAGCACACACACACACACACACACACACACACACACAGAAGGAAAAACAGATTCTCCAGATGACAGGATTAAAACTGATTTTTTTCCTCTTATTTTTCTAGAATGTATATGTATCACTTTCAAAATTTTTAAACCTTAAATCACTGCATAAGGTCAATACTGAAATACATAGGAAGGCAACACAAATTAGAAAAAAGAAGCTAAGGCACTCAATACCAGTGCTGAAGAAACACACCCAACTGATGTAGTCAATGTGCTCGCTCCCCAAACAGCAGGGGACAGATGGGTCTCCCAGTAACGAAATGCCCAAGTTCCTCATATCTGTGATTTGCTGAGAGCACCTGAGTAATAACTAAGGGAACCAAAGGTGTGGTTAAGAAGGTAGGCGTTCTTAATGTGCTGCAAACCTACTGGGTTCAGGGATTCCTGATTTTTCTGTATTTCCTTATATCCATTTTTTTTTTTTTTGGGGGGGGGGGTACACGGGCCTCTCACTGCTGTGGACTCTCCCGTTGCGGAGCACAGGCTCCAGACGCGCAGGCTCAGCGGCCACGGCTCACGGGCCCAGCCGCTCCGCGGCATGTGGACCGGGGAATGAACCCGTGTCCCCTGCATCAGCAGGCGGATTCTCAACCACTGCGCCACCAGGGAAGCCCTCCTCATATCCTTTTATTCTGATTTCAACTCTTCCAAAGGCCATTTTTATCTAACAACAGTACTGTACTTCTTACTTTTAAAAAATTACATATATATATATAAATTTTAAATGCTATGTTAAGATTTTTTTTTCTACTTCTCAAGCGAGGGAATAAATGGATTAACACTAGAAATACTGCTTATCAATCGATCTAATTGTGAAATTGGTTCAGAAACATTTTTCAGGCAATGGGAAACCTCTCCATTTGACAGGAACAAAATAAGAAAGGGGTGATAGAAACATTACTCAACTATGAGTATATTTTATTAGGCAGTCCTTAAATTGAAGTGGCTTACATTATGAAATACCCCCAAATCCAAAAGCTTACAACCTGACAGCTCAGTAGATAAAGCAATGTGGTCTTGAGCTGTGCCACCCAATGTCACCAGCCCCATATAAGCACTTGAAATGTGGTCAGTCCAATTGAGATATGTAAAATACACACCAGACTTCAAAGAGTTACCATGAAAAAAAAGTAAAATCTCATTAATTTTTATATTGATTACATGAAGTAATAATGTTTTTTATACATTAGGTTATAAAATGTATTACTAAAATAAATTTTACCTGTTTTTAAGTTTATTCACCATAGCTACTAGAAAATTACATATGTGACTCCCACTATATATTGGACAGCACCAGTCTAAGAAAATGGATATCAGGAAAAAAAGTAAATGCTATTTCATAGTAGATAACCATGGTAATCAGACTCCATTCAAAGAGTGCATTCTGACACCTTTTTACAAATACACATATACACAACAAAGGCATAGCCATATACCTTAGTCCAAATATCAAAGCAAACCCTATATCATCATATCCTACATAATCAACTTTGCAGCCTGCACTATGATGGAGGGGAACAAGTGCCATAATCTAATTTCTCACTCACAGCACTGGGAGGAGGGAGGGAGTCAGATGTGAAAAAGGCCAAAGCAGAAATCCATGTGGTAACAAGCACAAGCTGAAAGGCCACAAGGGGAGTCAGAGGCTCTTTTTGAGAAGCTCAGAACCAGCATAAGAAATCTAAATAAAACACAGGGTCCATCCAAGGGTAAACACTACTCAAATCCAAAACAGCTTTATAATTACTAGATTGCAGGTTCTGGTTTTACATGGCAAACCTAAAACAAAATACCTGTCTTTAAAAGAAATTATCATCAGAGGGAATGGGACAAATTTATTGAGGTTTTTCCATACCAAACAGAAAGTTAGCAAACAACTTAGACAATTTATAGACAGTTGGTCTTGATCCAACACTAACATGTTGATTTTAAAATATATCCAACTGAAAAGGCCAGAGTTGTTCTAATATGCTTCGAATCTCTTTCATATAACCATTACAATCTTCCTTCCTTACCTTCTTATGCAAGCTCTGTAATCATCATCAGTGTTTATATAGTTTTGCAAAACTACCCAATTTCTCTGGTAAATATTTCTCTTATTGCTACTGATAAAACTATAAACAACACAGCATTTTTATATAACATGTTTAGTAACAAGAAAGTAGGACACTGACGTCAACGGCATGAAAAATCTGTAAACCAAAAACACCAGAACTACCAGACACAGTGAGGCCTCTCAGAAATCAGCCTCCAATAAAATAGAAATTTCCCTTCCTTGTTCAATTTTTGATCCAGTTTATATCCAAGTCCCTCCATATCTGTGGCAGTTCAATCAACTTCTAAACTGCGCCTGAATCAGCACCCAGTCTGTAGGCTCCATGGATTGGGCAGAGCTGCTGCTCTCAGCTATGAACACCCAGGCAGTCAACTCTCACCTGTATGCTTTTTTTAAAAAAATATTTATTTACTTATTTATTTGGCTGTGCAGGGTCTTAGTAGCAACACACAGGATCTTTGTCGTCACATGCCTCACGCCTCTTCATTGTCGCGTGTGGGCTCTTTTAGTTGCGGCATACGGGCTCTTGTTGCAGCATATGGGATCTAGTTCCCTGACCACGGATCGAACTCGGGCCCCCTGCACTGAGAGCACGGAGTCTTATCCACTGGACCACCAGGGAAGTCCCTATATGCTCCTGTTAACAATGATGAAAGGTACTATCAAGCTTCTTTTTTTCTCAGTTTAGTAAGAGGTCAATATTTTAGCATCTGTACTGATAGTCTCAAAGAAAATGGAATAAACCAACTGTTTGGCTAGCTTCCTGAACTGCCACAACGGTCTAAGCACTGAAATGGAAATGGGAGTACATGTGAAGCAATATACCTGCACTGACTGGAACAACTAGTGAATTAAAGAAACACTGCCTAATTATCAAACAGTGCATGAGAGCTCAGAAAAGCAGGAATTCAACAGGGTTTGAAACTGTCAGAAATGACTTTTGGGAACTGGGACTTGGCACCAGCCTTGAAAGATGGAGAGTCCTGAGCAGGAGGCCACCATGGAGTCAGTCCAGAGGTAGGCATGTAAACAGGCTAACCAGGGCACACTGCAGGAGATGGAGAAAGAAAACCCCTCACAGGGTCTTCGGAGTCTCCAAAGTCCAATGTGAATGCAACATAGCTTTATGACACATGAGCTTCTGGACAGTTGATAAGAGTAGCAAGAGTCCACCGCTGGATACTCAAGATAGGAGATCAAGAAGCTACTGCGTTAATCCAACTATACGGATCTTGGCAAGTGGGACGATGGAAACAACAAGGAGAAAAAGGGATGGATAGTGGGAGCAATTTCTAAAAAAAAGAAAAATCTAAGACTTGGTGTCAAAGATGACGTCTGGGAGAACAAGAATGTTCCCCCTTCAGAAATAAGTAAGTAAATGGATTTGACAGGCAAGTAATGAAGTTTGGATGTGTTGAATTTGAGCTGGTGGTGGCATGTACATCTGATAAGTGTCCACCAAAGACCACCAGAAATTGAGAGAAGCTCTATGAAAGAACAGAGCAGAGAAAGAGATTTGTGAATTGAAATATAAAAATGGTAACTGAAACTCTGGGATTGGGAGACCATTTATTTTGCAGATATCCCCAAACACAGCTGCCTTCCCCTCACCTCCCTTATCTTTAGCAATTATTACTTTTAAGAATGCAAAACATACAATTTAATGATGATGGCTTAAGGAAAAAAAACTACACACAGAAAACAAAAAGAAAGAAATACACAAAAATATTCACAGTGATGTCATTAAGTAGAGGATCAAGGATATTTTCTTCTTCCTAATTTTTGTAATTTCCCAAGTTTTATTTATTTTTTAAAATAGCAAGCATAGTTTCTAATAGAAAATTTTAAATATGTTTTAAAAGGAATGATTCCCTCTAAGAATTTTTGAAAGTTCTTATAACTGTACACCTAGTGAATTTATTTCACTGTATATAAATTAAAATTAAATAGACAAAAATACCATTGATGGAGTATTTGACATTCACCATACTGAATAAATTTCGTTTTGACAAGACAAAATGAGAACATTTATCAGTAGGAGTATAAATTCTTACAGCTTCTCAATCCTCAATTTGCCAATATCATTCAAAATTTAAAAAACTGGAAAATCTTATCATTGTGCCCAACAATTTTACAGCTAGAAATTTACTTATGGGTAGTCTCTCCAAAGTATGTACAAGAAATTTCACTACATTATTATTTACAACAGCAAAAATTTTTAAATAACCAAAATGCCCATCAAGCTTTAGGATGAGGGAGATGGTAGAAGGAAAGGAGAGAAAAAAAGGAATTTCCTTTGTAATGTATTTGTGCTTAGTCTCACTACTTAAATTTCTGAATACCTGAATAAGAGCGAGGGAACAGGTCTTCAATTTCTTTACCCCCAGGCTTCACACCTGTGACCCTGACCAAGAACCCCAACAGCAACAGGCACTCAAATGTTAAGTGGATTTTTAGAAAGTCAAAAGCACGTAAATGGAAATGAAAATATTTACCTCCTATCTTGTAATTAGTATAAGTGGCAAGACTGTGCCTGTTTGTTTTCCAGTTTAATCTACTTATGTGGAATTTGGCCTTAAAAAAGTATTACCTTATCATTAGCATTAACCTAACAATTATGCCCAGGATTGCATTTAGACCTTTGCTGACATGTGCAAAGGGCAAAGTCAAGCACAAAAGTACCGTAAGCACAACTCTGTCACAAAATGCAGAACAAGAAAGATCGTGGGGCTTCCCTGGTGGCGCAGTGGTTGAGGGTCCGCCTGCCGATGCGGGGGACACGATGCGGGGGACACAAGTTCGTCCGCGGCTGGGCCCGTGAGCCATGGCCGTTGGGCCTGCGCGTCCACAGCCTGTGCAGGAGAGGCCACAGCAGTGAGAGGCCCACGTACCACAAAAAAAAAAAAAAAAAAAAAAAAAAAAAAGAAAGATCGTGTTTCAGATGCAGACCTGTCCTTATGCTTTCCATTACAAGCTGCTGAGCTACATTTCCTTGTGCTGCCGAAGCCTAAACTCAAAACAGCATGTGGAGTCCCGGTTAGTGGAGTTAAGACCTAGCCAGAGAAAAACAAATGGTAAATCAAACTAAAAGTAATAATAAACCTGGCAGGAGGTTTATGCAGTCTACTTTTCAATGGGCCATGCTCAATCCTAGAACTCACTCTATTACTTCTTCCCTCTAAAGGAATATCTCTAAGGCCCTAATGCATCCCTGGGCAGGATTACAAATTTTTCAGTCCCTTAAAAATTAACTCTCCATTTGCACAAGTATTTTGAAAGACAGTATTTTAGAGCACCAGAAGTCAATTTTGTTACCCAGTGGGCTTTCTTGATAATTGTTTTAACTCCATATTCCCTAGCACAGGGCCTCAATTTTTAAAAACTTCTTAAAGATTTTAGTTCTCACTATGTGCCAGGCATTGTACTATATATTGTATGTGTGAAATTCCACCTTCACAACAACCCTTGTGAAAAACTGGGCCCACACTTTATAGGTAAGAAAACCCAGAAGGGGTGAGACCTCCTGGTCAAGGTCCTGGAGGTTATAGGAGATGTGACAAGACAGGGGACAGAGCCCATCAGGAATGTGACAGCAAAACCCTCACCTTTCATTATGACTCTACATTGCCTTCAATGCCACCACTAGAATAAACTGCAGGTACTGTATTTGTGGGAAAACAGAAGACTTAATTACTCAAAAATCACTTTTTGTTGGGGGGGTAGGGTATGCTTCCAAAAAAGCTGGGTCATGTTCTGTTTTTTTAAGCTTGGTAGACAGATTTTCATCTTATCGTTTATTAAATTAAAGTGTTTTATACTTGTTTGTACCTATGCATGCATTTCACAATAAAAACCCAGAGCCTGTCTCAGGCAGCGTCTCTGGAACAGTAAATGCAACACCAGTTATGAGCCTGCCCCTCCGTAATAAAGAAAAACGTATGAGATGACTATAGTTTAGCCAGATATCAACAAGTTCTTCATTGGAAAATATTTAGGCTGTGAATCTTTCAACTTCACTGTTTGTTCTAGGGCAACTTAGCATTGCCACTCACAGATGACTCTAGGTAAATAAGCACACAAATGCCATCAGAGTTATATCTGTTCCAGGCTTCAACAAGCCTCCAGTGACCCTATATATATATTTTTTTTTAATTTCAGAAACTAAACATTGGTCTTTTGCTGTTTGGGACAAAAAATACTAGTCATTTTAAATGATTAGAATATGAATAGAGAAACTATGGCTTTCTCCTGCCAAAAAAAAAGGGGGGCGGTAATTTACTTCCCAAAATCTTCATAACCATAAATCTATTTTAAGTTATGTTTATTAAAAATTTACAGAGTCAAAAGGGAGGTATCCATCAGTGAAGATTAGTCAAGAAGAGGAATAGTGGAAAAAAGTAACAAGAAAAGTTTTAAAAGAATATCTTATTTTTAGTGAAACAAATTATATACTTTGCACTTTGAAAAATGTAAGTTGCACAACATGTACAGTGTAATCTGACTTTTATTAAAAGTATAATTACATAGAACATATTTGTGGACACAGGAATGGGTTGGGATGGTTAAACATCAAGCTGCCTTGAGTGTAGGGGGCATAAGAGTCTATATGACTTTCAAAATTTGCTTTATCCAATTCTGACAAGTTAGAATTATTTTCCAACATGCATATGCTTCTTTTATAAATCCTTTAAAAAGCTAAAAAATACTGTTTTAAAAAAAGGTTCCATGATGTCAAAGTTGCAATTAACAAAATATCATTTAAACAAATCACAGAAAAATTTTGAAAGTGAAAGTACTATGACTATGAATACTTGGTTTTGGAAAGTATTTTTTTAAGCTGATTGGTAAGACGAGTGTTTGGAAGAACTCACTTTCTACGCTACTGAACAACTATCAGAGACCAAAACACAGAATTGGGTCAGAGGTTCTATCAGTAATATTGGGGAAATGCAAACATATTTTTAAGAAAGGAATCTTGAGAAAGGAATTAAGCAGGAGGAGCCACTCAACAAAAACAAGACTGAGTTATCAAGTGAGCATCCTTGAACTTCTGTCAAGTAGCCCTGTAACACCCCTCCCCTTTGTAGGCTCCACTGTACTCTGGAAACATGAAAACCTGCCCTTTGCACACAAGGCTACCAGGCTGACATCAGAGCCCAGGCCCTTGAGAGCATTTCAGAGGAAATGTCACGTGGAGGGAGAACAATGACGTGCCACCCGACTTCCCCTAACAAAGGCCACTTCGCACTCACAGGAAACTGTTCACAGTGCTTCTCTTTTTTTAAAAAAAAAATTTATTTATTAATTAATTAATTTATTTTTTGGCTGCATTGGGTCTTTGTTGCTGCAAGTGGTCTTTCTCTAGTTGCAGTGAGCAGGGGCTACTCTTCGTTGCGGTGCACGGGCTTCTCATTGCAGTGGCTTCTCTTGTTGCAGAGCACAGGCTCTAGGCACATGGGCTTCAGTAGTTGTGGAACATGGGCTCAGTAGTTGTGGCTCACAGTCTCTGGAGCGCAGGTCTCAGTAGTTGTGGCGCACAGGCTTAGTTGCTCCACAGCATGTAGGATCTTCCCAGACCAGGGCTCGAACCCGTGTCCCCTGCATTGGCAGGCAGATTCTTAACCACTGAGCCACCAGGGAAGTCCTCTCTTGTTTCTTAATTGGGGTGTGCAAAAGTGCTACATGCTGGGGTTTCCAGACTTTGATTTCCTAGAGAAAAAACAGTCACCAAAAAAATGTGGTAGGAATAATAGAGAATTGTCATTTTTGCATTTTACCATTTCCTTAAAAAGGGATGTTAACACTTCAGAAGCAGGAAAGAGATAACCAATACCATTCACAGGCCAGTAACTATGAGCAGCCAAATCATTATATCAATTCAGTAGATGCCAAACAGGCTGACAAAACACCTACTCCTGCTTTAACAAACAAAAACAAAACCTCTTCAATTAAAATTATAATGATACTTGCTGAATATAAGAATATCTTCTGAAAACAAGGGCAAACACAAAAATACTATATACTCTTCATGCTTTTACATTTAGTTTGTATATTTTAAAGGACTTATAAAAGAAGCACGTGTATGTACCTGAAAATCTAGATGAAACGAGCAATTTTTTTAAGGAAAACTGTTTTTTTAAATCCTGAATAAGTAACAATAAACAAATAGAGAAAAGTACGAAAGCAAAGAATTATTCACAAGAAAGGTGCCAGGGACTTCCCTGGTGGTGCAGTGGTTGGGAATCCACCTGCCAATTCAGGGGACACGGGTTCGAGCCCGGGTCCGGGAAGATCCCACATGCCGCGGAGCAACTGAGACGGTGTGCCATAACTACTGAGCCCGCATGCCACAACTACTGCAGCCCACATGCCTAAAGCCTGTGCTCAGCAACAACAAGAAGCCACCAGAATGAGAAGCCCGCGCACCGCTACAAAGAGTAGCCCCCACTCGCCGCAACTAGAGAAAGCCCACGCACAGCAACGAAGACCCAACGCAGCCAATCAATAAATAAATAAATTTATTTTTTAAAAAAGGAAAGGTGCCAGACTCAGACAAATTCACAGGCCAGTTATTTCCTAATCTTCCTGGTAAAAAATGGGAAATTGGTAACCTTCCCAATTTCTTCTGGAAAAACTGACAAGCTAACAAAGAAAGCACAAGAGAAGAAAATTGTATGTTAACCTCACTTGCCATTCCTAGTTTTTTTTTAACTTTTGCAAATATGACATGCAAAGAATGACATCTGGTTTTAATCCTGATTTCTTTGATCCATATGTCTACAGTTCTCTTATGAACTGTAAGTGCCTTTTGCCCATTTTTTTCAATAGGTTTGTTTTTTTTCTTATTCATCTGTAAGAACTCCTTATAAATTAAGTACATTAACCCTGTTAGGTTGCAAAATTATCCCCAGAAAGAGCAAAAGACTGCTTTTTCCATTTTGTTTATACCATCTGAAATGAAGGATTTTTAAAATTAATTTCGCTTAAGTCAAATCTAGTATCATTTTGCAATTTCTTCTATCACTTTCATGCTTAGAAAGTCTCTCTCCATTCCAAGATCAGAAAAACAGTCACCATTATTTTCAGCCAGATGTTTTTGTTCAAAATCATTTTAATATATGTAACATCCATCTCTAAAAAATGCATATCTAATAAAATCATTGTTCTAGAAAATAACTAGATAAGTATAATTATATTAACTTTAGTTGTAGAACAAGTCTAAGTAAATTATGACAGTAAAGTACTTTATGATAAAATACTACAAAGCCATTCTATAATAACTATCTGATGACATGGGGAAATAGTCATGATCTGCTACTAAGTGGGGGGAAAAAAGGCAGAACATCATTTTTATATAAAAACTACACTTGGGCTTCCCTGGTGGCGCAGTGGTTGAGAGTCCGCCTGCCCATGCGGGGGGCACGGGTTCGTGCCCTGGTCCGGGAGGATCCCACATGCCGTGGAGCGGCTGGGCCCGTGAGCCATGGCCGCTGGGCCTGCGCGTCCGGAGCCTGTGCTCCGCAATGGGAGAGGCCACGGCAGTGAGAGGTCCGCATACCACCAAAAAAAAAAAAAAAAAAAAACTACACTTATTTGAAAAGCCAGGCAGTATAGACACTTACCTAAACATTAACAGTGATCCTCCCTGGGTGTCAGATTCCAGGTGATGTCATTTCTTTATGCTTTTTTGTTTTATACATTACTTATGAATGTATATATTTGTGATTAGAAAAAGAGTTTAAAATTCACAAATACATATGCAAAAAGAGGCACTAAAAATTTTTGCCCACATGCTTAAGTTGCAACTATCTTTCAAAAAAAAAATAAGATGCCTTTCCTTCACTTATTTAATCCCATATTACAAATGGGATAATAAAAACTTAGTTTAAGAAAAATGGGGGTCTTGCCAATCTACCTAATTACCTAAATCAGGCAGTAATGCCTGACTTATATTCTTGGCAAAATGACCAAGTTAATATCACAAGCCAATGGCAATGATCAGTGGTGACAGTAACTCAAACTCGGCTAACAGAAATGGTTCCACTTTCCCTAGTAGACTGTGCCTCAGTGTGTGAACAAGCACTGCCCAGCTCAATCAAGCTGAAAAGCCTGTTTTATGTACACTAACCCAAAACCTCCTTGGATGCAACTAGATTATCGTACTAAGTAAAGTAAGTCAGAAAGAGAAAGACAAATACCATATGATATCACTTATATGTGGAATCTAAAATATGGCACAAATGAACCTACCTACAAAACAGAAACAGACTCACATACATGGAGATCAGACTTGTGGTTGTCAAGAGGGAGGGGGAGAGGGAGAGGGATAGACTGGGAATTTGGGGTTGGTAGACACAAACTATTACATTTAGAACGGATAATCAGCAAGGTTTCCTGTATGGCACAGAGAACTATATCCAATCTCCTGGGATAAAGCATAATGGAAAATAATATTTAAAAAAAGAATGTCTATATGTGTAAAACTGAGTCACTTTGCTATACAGTGGAGATTGGCACAACACTGTAAATCAACTATAACTCAATTAAAAAAAAAAAAACTCTTAAAACCTTTCCAAAATGTCTAGGAGTGATCACAATTAGATAATGATCAGATTAAAATCCTGGGAGTCAAAATTTTGAGCTCAAAACCAGAGAAGACCTGGAGATGGTCATGCCAGAGTCCCAGACAAGGCTGCTTCTCCCGAACTGTGCCCCAGTGCCTGACCCAGCACTCTGCCCAAAGATGGTGCTCAACAAAGGAGGGTGGGAGAATGAACACAAAGGGTTTAGAAATGCCGCAGCAGAGACTCAAACCCTGTAGAGGCAGCAAAATAACCAGAACCCAGACTACACTCATTTCTCCTGAGAAGCTACGGAGAGGAAAACAGTGCCAGGATGGCAGAGGGCTCTTAGTGCCTACTCCATGCCGCTGCTACACTAAGTTCCCTGCCCACAACCTCGAGGAGTTAGCCCTAAAATGTAGTTAGGATGAGTGTTTCTAGAGACCTGGAATACAAGGGGAAGCCCGTTTTTTGAAAAAATCCTAAAGGATATCATCAGAGTCACATAAGGCTATTATCAAAGTATGATGCAAAAGTCTCAAATTTTATTTTTTAATAGTACTGGAACAAAAGTAAGGAATTAAGGCACAAGAGCTCCATCAACCGAAAATAGACATCCTATGTGCCCAAAGGGACAAGCACTAAACACCAAAGGTACCGAAATTTAAAACTTGAGTGGAAAGTTTATAAATGACACCTAGCCTCACTTTCCGGCTGCTTAGAATAAGAGCACCCAACTTTCAGACCATACCACTTAAAGTTCCCATTTATTGGGACCAAGATGTTGAAAAATCTTCAAGTTCAAATTTTATTTTTTAATTCAGCTGATAGTTCCAAGCATATTTTAACAGACAAGCAAATTTGAAATCTAAAAAATATTTTAAACAAAATCATGTTCTGATTATTCATCTTTAAGAAAAATATTTCCTTTGAAAAAAGATTAGATTTTTATTTTGAAAACTAAACCCCAAGAAAAATGAGCTACAAATTAAAAATGTCTTGAATACATCATAAAATAAAATTATAAGGCAAAATGGGCAAAATATCTGTAACATTTATTAAAGTGCAAATATCCTGGATATAAAAGGAACTGCTGGGGGGCTTCCCTGGTGGTGCAGTGGTTGAGGGTCCGCCTGCTGAGGCAGGAGACGCGGGTTTGTGCCCCGGTCCAGGAGGATCCCACATGCCGTGGAGCGGCTGGGCCCGTGAGCCATGGCCGCTGGGCCTGCGCGTCCGGAGCCTGTGCTCCGCGGGGAGAGAGGCCACAGCAGTGAGAGGCCCGCGTACCGCAAAAAAAAAAAAAAAAAAACTGCTGGGCTTCCCTGGTGGCTCAGTGGTTAAGAATCCGCCTGCCAATGCAGGGGACACAGGTTCGAGCCCTTGTCCAAGAAGATCCCACATGCTGCAGAGCAACTAAGCTCGTGTGCCACAGCTACTGAGCCTGCACTCTAGAGCTCATGAACCATAACTACTGAGCCCACGAGCCACAACAACTGAAGCCCATGTGCCTAGAGCCCGTGCTCTGCAAGAAGAGAAGCCACCACAATGAGAAGCCTGTGCACCACAACAAAGAGTAGCCCCCACTCGCTACAACCAGAGAGAGCCCGCACGAAGCAACAAAGACCCAACGTAGCCAAAAATAAATAAAGTAAATAAATTTTTTTTAAAAAGAGACCTGCTATAAATCACCAGGAAAAAGATGAACACAAGATTAGAAAAATTGGTGAAAGAAATGAGTAAGCCAAACAAAATACAAATGGCAAAAGAACCTCAATAAAAAGTGTTCAAACTCACTAGTTATCAAAGAAAAGCAAAAGAAACATGGTTCTATCCTTCACCCAAACTGTTTTAAAAAATTTTTTAAGTTTAAATAATAACAGTAATTCCCTAACCTGGATGCAGAAGTATCTGGCATAAATTACATATGTATCAAAGCCTTAAAAATGCAAATGCATCCCCTCCAAAAATGTAGTCTGAAGAAAAAAAAATCAGAAAGATGCATATAGATTTCTGTACAAGGCTGTTCACCACTGTATTATGTTCACCACAGCAAAAAAAAAAAAAAAAGGTCCTGTATGATCTCTATTTTGAAACACACACAAATAAACACAAACATATATGTATGCATGCATATACACACAAGCATTTTACTTTCAAATAAGTCAGAAAAAAAAGGATCATCAATGAGTAAATGAAACTATTTTGTGTATGAGTTTTCACCACAATCCTAATATTCCTTAATATCTCTAAGACAGGACACCAGTCCCACTTCCAGATCTTTTTCCTGTAATTCTTATCTTAATTCTGACCAATTGCTTCATATACTTCAAGAGCGATTCTAACCAACAGCTTCTGTGTTCTCCATATCATAATCCCTAAAATCACTGAATTTCCTGCATGTTCTTCTCAAATCACCCCATTTCCTAGAGCAAAAAGAAAAAGAACACTAAAATTCCTGAGAAATAACAGACTCCAGGGACTCCACTCTATCCTTGCTCTCTGTACAGACTAGGGACAACTACACATACCTGGGAGGAAGTCAAAAGCAAAATCATTTATTGGGAGAATAACATCAGTGATCATATTAAATTAAGAGAAAGTGCATAGACCTCTCTAATACATTCTTCACCAAAGTGACCTAATGCTCCACACATGAGGATCTCACAGTTAGTCAACTATGCAAAGTCTTTAAAAGCGGTAAATATCTGCATTTTAGTTCATTTATAGCAAGGGTTCTCAAAACCTGGCTGCACACCAGAATCACCTGAGAGATTTTTTAAAACCTCTATGCTTATGCTGTATTCTGATCAACTGCACCCTAGATGATTCCAATTTGCTGTCAAGGTTAAGGAGCACTGACTTGAAGCATGTTTTTCAAACATCACATAATGACTCACCAGAGTGAGTAGAGAAATCAATGCAGTGGGCTGGGGCCAGCAACCGTTTTAATTAAAAAATAAATAAAAGAATGGAATAGACTAGAAAAAAAATATCAGAATGTATTGCTCCTAGTACAGATACATATATTCTCAAGAAATTTTTCAATTAAAAACATATAATTCGGGCTTCCCTGGTGGTGCAGTGGTTGAGAGTCCGCCGGGTTCATGGCCCCGGTCTGGGAGGATCCCACATGCCACAGATCGGCTGGGCCTGTGAGTCATGGCCACTGAGCCTGTGCGTCCGGAGCCTGTGCTCCACAGTGGGAGAGGCCGAGACGGTGAGAGGCCCGCATACAACAACAACAAAAATAAATAAATAAATAAATAAATATATATATATATATATATATATATATATATAAAATTCTTGCTAACACATATATGTGGAATCTTAAAAAAAAAAATGGTCATGAAGAACCTAGGGGCAAGAGGGGAATAGAGACGCAGACCTACTAGAGAATGGACTTGAGGATATGGGGAGGGGGAAGTGTAAGCTGGGACAAAGTGAGAGAGTGGCACGGACATATATACACTACCAAATGTAAAATACACAGCTAGTGGGAAGCAGCCGCATAGCACAGGGAGATCAGCTCGGTGCTTTGTGACCACCTAGAGCAGTGGGATAGGGAGGCTGGGAGGGAGGGAGGGAGACGCAAGAGGGAAGAGATAAGGGGACATATGTATAACTGATTCACTTTGCTATAAAGCAGAAACTAACACACAATTGTAAAGCAATTTACTCCAATAAAGATGTTAAAATATATATATATAATTCTTGACAATACTACCCAGATTGATCTACAGATTCACTGTAATCACTATCAAAAATTCCATCTGCCTTTTTGGCAAAAATTGACAAACTGATCCTAAAATTCAAATGGAAATGCAAAGGACATAGAATAGCCAAAACAATCTTGAAAAAGAACAAAATGGAGGACTCACGCTTTCCAATTTCAAAACTTAATACAAAGCTGTGGTAATTAAGACAGTATAGTACCAGTATACAGATAAACATATAAATCAACAGAATAAAATTGAGAATTCAGAAATAAATCTTAACATTTGTCAGGTGATTTTTGACAAGGGTGCCAGGACAATTCAATGGGGGAATGAATAGCCTTTTCAAAAAATGTTGCTGACATGACTGGAAATCAACACATAAAGGAATGAAGTTGGACCCCTACCTCACGCCATATACAACAAGGATCAAAGACCCAAATCTATGAAATAAACTATAAAACTCTTCAAAGAAAACACAGCAGTAAATCTTCTTAGATATGACAACAAAAGTACAAGCAACAAAAAAGGAGAAATGGGACTTTGACAAAATTAAAAACCAGAAGTTTTTAATTAAAATTTCAGAAAGTTTAATTTAGAACTCAGTTTCAAAGGACACCAGCAAGAAAGTAAACACAACACATAAAATGGTAAAAGTTATTTGTAAAGTATATATCAGATAAGGGACTCATATGTCAAATATATTAAGAAAGCTTACAACTCAACAATAAAAAGACAATACAATTTACAAATGGGCAAAGGATTTGATAGACATTTCTCCAAAGAAGACATACAATGGGTCAACAAGCACATGAAAAGATGCTCCACACCATTAGGAAAATGCAAATAAAACCCACAAGACACACTTCACACCCACTGAGATGGCTACACTCAAAGGCAGACAATAATGCATGTGGAGAAATTGGAACCATCATAAATTGCTGATGCACCCACTTTGCAAAAGTTTGGCAGTTCCTCAAAATTTTAAACACAGAATTACCATATAATCCAGTAATTCCACTCCTTGATATTTACCAAATTAAAAACATTATCACACAAAAACATGTACATGAATGTACACAGCAGCATTATTAACAGCTGAAATCTAGAAACATCCCAAAAGTCCATCAACTCATTAATGGATAAACAAAATGTGGCACTGATTCTTGCGACAAGGTGGATGAACCATAAAAGCATTATGCTAAGTAAAAAGCCAATCACAAAAGACCACATATTGCATGATTCCATTGATATGAAATGTCCAGATAAGGCAAATTCACAGAAATAGAGTACAGATTAGTGGTTGCCAAGGCCTGGTAGGGGGAGGGAAGAAAGGGGAATGACCGCTAACAGGTATGGGATTTCTCTTTCGGGTGAAAAACAATGTTCTGAAATTAGATACTGGTAATGGTTACACAAATCTAAAAACAACTGAAGTGTACCTTTCAAAGGGTAGACTTTATGGTGTGTGAATTGTATCTCAATAATGCTTTTTTTTTAAGGCTATTCGGTCAAGTGCCCCGCCCTTTCCCTGTCATTCCCACAGAACCTCATATGGTTCCTTTACCATACAATAAAAAGGTTATTTATTCGTACTAACTCAAAGGCCTTACTTCCAGCCTTACATTGCATGACCAGATCACAAAATCGATTTGGGTGACACAACTAATTTTTTTAGTTAGTGAAACAGAAATAGAAAATATCAGAATACACAGCATATAATGTTTTTGTGACACTTGTTTTTGAGATACACACACACAGACACACAGACATATATATGTTGATGAAAAATGAGTCAGTCAAAACCAAGTCTAGAAAATATATTTTAGGAGTTAATTGACACCTATTCAAGAAACAAAACAAGGGACTTCCTTAGAGGTCCAGTGGTTAAGACTCTGCGTTTCAAAGGCAGGAGGGCTCAGGTTCGATGCCTGGTCGGCGAACAAGGATCCCACAAGCCACTTGGTGTGCACCCCCACCCCACAAAAAGAAACACAACAATAAGTACAAAATCTCAGAGGCAAAAACAAATTGAAAGAAAATTGAAACCACTTTGGAGCATCACCCTAGGCAATGAACTAAGCATTAGAAAAAGTGAACTGGGGACTTCCCTGGTGGCACAGTGGTTAAGAATCCACCTGCCAGGGCTTCCCTGGTGGCGCAGTGGTTGGGAGCCTGCCTGCCAATGCAGGGGATGCGGGTTTGTGCCCCGGTCCAGGAGGGTCCCACATGCCGCGGAGCGTCCGGAGCCTATGCTCCGCAGCAGGAGAGGCCGCAGCAGTGAGAGGCCCACGTACTGCAAAAAAAAAAAAAAGAATCCACCTGCCAATGCAGAGGACACGGGTTCAAGCCCTGGTCCGGGAAGATCCCACATGCTGCAGAGCAACTAAGCCCGTGTGCCACAACTACTGAGCCTGCACTCTAGAGCCCAAGAGCTACAACTACCAAGCCCGCATGCCACAACTACTGAAGCCCACGCACCTAGAGCCCAGGCTCCACAACGAGAAGCCACCACAATGAGAAGCCCACGCACCACAGTGAAGAGGAGCCCCCCGCTCACCACAAGTAGAGAAAGCCTGCGCGCAGCAGCAAAGACCTAATGCAGCCAAAATATAAATTAATTTTTTTAAAAAAAGTGAATTGGACCCCATGTCTGTTTTTATTGATCTAGTGAAGTAATAAAAGGTGTTCTACCCCATTTACCTCCCAGGACTTCTGTGTGGGTTCAGAGGAGCCTCCTGCTCCTAGGATATTCAGGATCCCTGCTGGAAATGCAAGGCCCCAACTTTTTGACTGGGTGTCAAAAAGCAGGTACAAAAAGGAGAACATAAAGGGAAAAATTGATATAGCTAGTATATTGTTTACCTTCACAGGCATGAAAAAATAATGAGAAACAAGAACCCACAAAACTTCTCTGAGGGAGAGAACATTTTCAAAGACTGGGGGTCAGAATCCCTGACACAAAAGATGCAAACAGCACAGAATATCTGAACCTGAAGGAAAGATATAACTTGTATAATTCCTTCCAGCAAGAAATTTGAGGTCATCCTTAAATCAGCATGGAAACTGAATTTAGAGAATTACCACAAAAACAGGGACAGACTCTACCAAGAAGTTTTTTTATGGTACATAAAATTCCAGAGTCAATGTCAAGGTGACAAACTTTGTTCATTCAAAACACTATGTATACTGTAATTTAGTGAAAAAGACATTGAAAATAGGACACTTTACTACCATTAAAGATTATATACAATAATGCATTCCAATAAATATTGAAAATAAGAAGGACCACTACCACATTTAAACCTGTTGTGTAAGTACTCTGCATTTTACATTAAGAAAAAAGTATTTAAGAAGAAAAAAAAATGATGGTTTGCAGCTATTATGACTGCCTACCTAAGAAACTAAAGAGAATCAACTGAAAAGTAAGAATAACAGAGTTTGGTTAGGTAGTACACCAGGCACAGTGCTATTTCATTTTCCTTGTTGACACACAAAATGACTCTGTTTCCCAGCTCCCTTGCATCTAGGATAGGGCCAAGAGACTGTGGAAGAAAATACTACCAACTCCAAGCTTGACCCATAAAAAAAATCTTCCATACACAAAATTTGCCAAAGTCTGGCAAACTTAGAGGCCAGATATTGTGTTATAAGATGGAAGGAGTCTAAATCCCTGACTCACCAGTTAAGGGAGAACCACCTAGAAAAATGTGAGCAAGAAATAACTTTTTATTTTGTCAAGTGTACAGATTTTGGCTAGCATTAACTAAGCTGAACAACATAGGAGGTCAGTTATAAGAGATATAGACTGAAGGCAGTATACTTGCTTTATACCAATTAGGAAATAGTGTATATGTAAGGGAGAAGGAGGAAAATCACCTCATTCTAAATAGCAAGTATTTTAAAATAAAGAGCAATCAATAAGTGATCTGTAGGGCTTCCCTGGTGGCGCAGTGGTTGAGAGTCCGCCTGCCGATGCAGGGAACACGGGTTCGTGCCCCGGTCCAGGAGGATCCCACATGCCGCGGAGCGGCTAGGCCCATGAGCCATGGCCACTGAGCCTGCGCGTCCGGAGCCTGTGCTCCGCAACGGGAGAGGCCATAGCAGTGAGGCCCGCGTACTGCAAGAAAGAAAAAAAATAAGTGATCTGTAGACCATACATTAGGAAGAATCTAAAAAATGAGACCTATTAAAGATCTGTATGAATCAAAAGATTTGTTTATGGACAGAACAATTCAGTATTATAAAGATGAAAAGTCTCCCCAAATTAACATACATTCAATGAAACTGTCCATTAGAAGTTGTTTTGAAACCCTAAACTGAAACATACTGGGAAAAAAACTGAGCATAGGCACTATTACATAGTAAAGCCTACTATAAAGTGATTATTATGATGAAAATAGCAAGGTCATGGCTAAGGAATACACAGATAAATGGAATAACACAATAAGTCCCATGACAGATATAAGGATTCAGCATATGATTATGGTTAATAAGTTAATAAGAAAAGAATGAATTAATGAATAAATGGTATTGGAATTAATGTAGAGAAAAAAATCCTTACTTCATACCATACTCCAATACAAATATAGCTGAATATTAAAAAAAGAACTAAGAGAAAATATACATGCATATTTATAAAATCTTGGGATAGAGAAGGCATTGGAAAGATAAACAACTGACAGATTTGAATTCAAAGCATAGAGCATATATTCACAACTTATGACCAAAAATTCAAATTTTTTTAAATTTATTTTTTTATTGAAGCATAGTTGATTTACAATGTTGTGTTAATTTCTGCTGTACAGCAAAGTGACTCAGCTATACACATATACACATTCTTTATATTCTTTTCCATTATGGTTTATCCCAGGATATTGAATATAGTTCCCTGTGCTGTACAGAAGCTTGTTTTTTATCCATTCTATATGTAACAGTTTGCATTTACTAACCCCAAACTCCCACTCCATTCCTCCTCTACCCCCTCCTCTACCCCCTCCTCCCCCTTGGCAACCATAAGTCTGTTCTCTATGTCTATGAGACTGTTTCTGTTTCATAGATAAGTTCATTTGTGCCATATTTTAGATTCCACAGGTAAGTGATATAATATGATATTTGTCTTTCTCTTTCTGACTTACTTCACTTAACATGATAATCTCTAGGTGCATCCATGTTGATGCAAATGGCATTATTTTGTTCTTTTTTATGGCTGAGTAGTATTCCATTGTATATATGTACCACATCTTCTTTATCCATTCATCTGTCAATGGACATTTAGGTTGCTTCCATGTCTTCACTACTGTGAACAGTGCTGCTATGAACATAGGAGTACATGTATCTTTTATTTTTAATTTTTAAAATTATTTATTTACTTATTTGTTTATCCATGTTGGGTCTTAGTTGCAGCACACGGGATCTTCACTGCAGCATGTGGAGTCTTTTGTTGCAGTGCACGGGCTTCTTCCTAGTTGTGGTGCAGGGGCTTCAGAACATGCAGGCTCAGTAGTTGTGGCACACGGGCTCTCTAGTTATGGCGCACGTGCTCTCTAGTTGTGGCACACGGGCTCCAGAGCACGTGGGCTCAGTAGTTGTGGAGCACGGGCATAGCTGTGGAGAATGGGCATAGCTGTCCCGCAGCACGTGGATCTTAGTTCTCTGACCAGGGATCGAACCCGTGTTCAATCTTAACCACTGGACCAGAATTAAGAATTAAGAATCTTAACCAGATTCTTAACCACTGGACCACCAGGGAAGTCCCTGTATCTTTTTGAATTATAGTTTTGTCAAGATATATCCCCAGGAGTGGGACTGCTGGATCGTATAGTAATTCTATTTTTAGTTTTCTGAGGAACCTCCATACTGTTTTCCATAGTGGCTGCACCAACTTACATTCCCAACAACTGTGTAGGAGGGTTCCCTTTTCTCCACACCCTCTCTAGCATTTGTTTAAAAAACGCAAATCTTAATAGCATATTTCTCAAGGAAAGTGAAAGCAGGATCAAATGTAACATGTCTAACAGCATCAATTTTACTCAAAGATTAGGGAGGAAAAGTGTTTCATGTTAAACCAAGCACTGATGTTTCTGGAATAGAATATAAACTTTACATTAATTTTAGATAAAAAGACTTAAAAGTGTCATGCTTTTTATACTCCTTAACACTTCAAAATATGCATATATTCCCCCATACCATACTTATGTGGAATAATTTGTGAAGCAATGTATTAATATAGAAAGAGATCCTGAGGGACTTCCCTGGTGGTCCAGTGGGTAAGACTCCGCACTCCCAATGCAAGGGGGGCTGGGGTTCAATCCCTGGTCGGGGAACTAGATCCCGCATGCATGCAGCAACTAAAAGTTCGTGTGACACAACTAAGGAATCTGCATGTCGCAACTAAGAGTCCACGTGCCTCAAGAGCTCACGCAGCCAAAATAAATAAATAAATACTTTTTTAAAAAAGAAAGAAAAAGGAAGAGCTCTTGATAATAAAATATGAACTCAAACTTTTTTTGTCTTTTGGCTGCACCACACGGCATGTGGGATCTTAGTTCCCCGACCAGGGATGGAACCCATGCCCCCTGCATTGGCAGTGTAGAGTCTTAACCACTAGACCACCAGGGAAGTCCTGAACTCAAAACTTTTCAGCACTGACCACATAAGTGTTACTATGAAGCAGGGATAAGCAAACTTTCTACAAGAGCCAGATAGCAAATATTTTAGGCTTGCAGGTCATATGGTCTCTTGAATGGGCATGACTATGTCCCAGTGAAACCTGATTTACAAAAACAAGTGCTGGTGGTTCCCCAATCAGCAGCATCCTCATCATCTGGGAACTGGTTAGAAATGCAGACCAGGCCCCATCCCAGACCTTCTGAATGAGAAACTCTCAAGTTTAAGATCTATCATGTTAGACAGGAAGAGGCTGTACCCCCTACCAGGTGATATGCCTTTGGAGACAGCAAAGAATTTAAGCCAGCACTGCAGAGGGGACAAGAAAGCCACAATGAATTGGAGACTGAAATCCCAACTACAGCGGAATTGTGAGAAACAGCGTTTCAAGCAGTGCTTTTCATCAGAAGTTGGGGAGAAGACCATCCACTGAGTCATTATACCAAGACCTCTATAATGAAGCCTTGGTCCAGAATGGAAAAGTTAATGCAGGTTTAATTAACGCTGGGTCATATATGTCTTCACTTGAACAAAGCGAAGCCACCTCAAAGGAAGCCTGTATAAAAGAAATGTGCATGTGTTGGGGTAGGGGGTTGTGGAAGGATCCTGCAGGAATAAATGACGGAAAGGAAGGAGCAAAGGACCCAAGCTGGGATGCAGAGAAGAAAACACTGAGCCTGGAATGAACAACAGGATGGATAAGAGGAGGCAGGAGAAAGCGAAGACGATCTGTTCTCCTTCAGCCTCAGCATGTACCCTCCACACTGCCCCAAAGTTTCCTACAATGCACATCTCTACAAGTCACTCCCCTTCTGGGAATTTCTTGGTGGTCTTCCAGACAAAATTCAAGCCCCATAATATAGTATCAAAAGGACCTTTAAGCTCTGTACACCCTTTCCACCCACCTCATCCTCAGCCTCCCTCCAACCATCCTGACACATTGAACTCCTCTCACAAACCTCTCCACCTTTACTCATGCCATTCCCACCTCCCCCTCCCCCACACCCACCCAATGGAGCATAGCAATCAGACCAGCCCTGGGTCAAATTCTGACTCAGCTATTATGACCTTGGGCAAGGAGTTGCCCACCATCAACTTCAGCATCCTCAGATGTAACATGGGAATAGTAATACCTATTACCATATGGCTGCTGTGATTAAATGCCATTAGTAAACACAGGAAGTGCTAGGCAAAGCACCTGTTGACCAACTGACACTAGTTTCCCTGCCCTCTTCTATGCCAACAGGAGCTAAGAAACACAGACCTTCAGGCAAGACTTGGGAATAGCATTCTATCATTGAAGGTCCCAAGGTGTACTGGAGCATTAAGAGCAGAATTCAAGACCCAAGAGTTAAGTTAGAAAAGTTTATCAAGCTCCAGTTACTTCACTGATAAGATGCAGACCAGAACCACGTTGGCTGCCAGCTGCTGAAACCAACAATAGTGACCTCAAGTGTTCAGCACATAGCCAATACCCATTGGCACCATCATTATTGCACTGGCCCTATCACATGGGGCTCATTGTCTAGTCTTTCTTGGGTCTCCTCTACTGCTTAGAGAGGCTCCTGGAGAGAAGAGTTTTAAACTGCTCTTGAGTTCAACTTAGAAGATGGGAAGATTCAACTCGGTAAGAGTCACATGCACATAAATGAGAGACAGGTGGCCACCCAGATGGGTGAACCTCCACCAGGCACTCATTGAGATGCCCCAGGGCAACTGACACAAGGAGACTGAAAGATCAGCTGCTTTGGGAAAAACCTGTGGAAAGAACCCGTGAATAAAGGCTTTCTGGACCATAGACCATAAAAAGCCATGGTTTGTGGCAACCAGGCAACATGAGGCACAGTGCAACCCTGACCCCCTCACTGAAGGAGGAAACTGAAGAACTCATCGAGGTTACAGAGAAACAATGATGAAGGAAGAACTGGAGTCAAGACCATGGCCAACAGGAAGAGGCTGCAAGCTGCACTCTTAAGTTGCTGAAAAGTTCACAGGCAGTGAGACTACTTGATTCAAGTCCTAAGTATGATCCTCCATGAGCCTATGCAGTATCCACTACTGTACCCATTACACTTGAATACTTAGATATTTCTGTATATAGTGTATATGCAAATCATGTCTACCACACTTCCTAAGATGTAGGGACTTGTCAGAGGCCATTTTTGATGAATCCGAATTTTTGCTTTTTGTGCTACCTTTAGATTTTAGGCCTGCATAACAACAACAACAACAACAAAAATATGAAGTAATGCAAGAGATGGTTATGAAAAAACGAGTAGATGGAACTTTCCTTCATGGGGTAAATTTTCAAGGAGGATCTTAGAGGTCACCTAGACCTGAGGTGAGGAACTTAGCTGACTGAGGTCAGAGGAGAGAATTAAGACAAAGGACAATGAGAAGTTCCCAAGAAGAGTTACATTTCCATGGAAGAAGACCTCCCCCAAAACATCCACCCTCTGCTTACCACTGCATTTAGTTGCATCAGGTTGGCATGGCAACTTAACTTATGCGGCATGTGGCTCCTGGGGCAGCCACTTTCCTTCTAGGTGCTTAGGCCAGAAACCCTGCCGTTGCCTTCGACTCCCTCTCTCACCCTCCACAGACAGTCCATCAGCAATCTCCTCAGCCCCACCTGAGACACTTCTCACCACCACCCCACCGGCACCCACCTCCACTCAATCACCATCTTCAGCCCTGTACTAGCTGCCTGCCCTGCAGCCCTACCCTGCTCACCCTGACCTCATTCTATTCTCACACATCAACAACCAGCATCTCTCTATCCCTCCTCTATTCAAAACTCTCCAATGGCTCCTACCCCACCTCAAAGTAAAATCCACAGGGCTTTCTAGGTGCCACACAGCCTTAAATGATTCAACTCCCGTCTTTCTGACCTCAGTCATTCTTTCTCCTGCCTCAGGGCCTTTGCATCTGCAGTTTCCTCCACGGAATGCTCTTCCCCCAGATATCCATATGACTCACTTCCTTCACATCTTCACTCAACGATGACTCAGAGCTTCCCGTTCTACATTTCCTACAATTTCAGCTCCCACGGCAACACTTAATACCCCCAATCCTGCCAGATTCTTCTTCAGAGTACAAAGTCTCATTGTCTGCCTCCAGGCTAGAGTGTGAGCTCTGTGTGGGGAAGAAATCTCTATGCAGCATCTGGAGCACCAAGATAGTTACCTGGCACACAGTCAGCAGTCAATACATGTATTAAATGTGGCGAGGCCTGTGAAAAGCATAAGTTGCAAGCAGACCTCAATTCTTAGAGAGACAACAATCTAGAACCGGTGACAAAACAACAGGCCAGAAATAGCAAAGCCAGGGAGAAAATGAAGAGAGTGCCATAAGGAGCACAAAGGACCAGTTTAAACCGCTTAGTAGTAGCTCACAGCTTAACCTGAAGCAGGAATGCTCCCCAGCAAAAGAAAGAAAGCAAGCCCAGACTCAGGCCCTCTGAGGAGAGAATAACTGGAAAAACAGCAGGGAATGAAAATGAATTAATGAGGTTACCTGGCACTGGGAACAGATTAGCGTGTTGGGAGTTTTTTAGGCAAGGCCTGGAAACAGGTCAGGGAAGGACTGAAAAATGTTTAAGTTAAAATAGCATGAGGGACTTCCCTGGTGGCGCAGTGGTTAAGAATCCGCCTGCTAATGCAGGGGACATGGGTTCGAGCTCTGGTCCGGGAAGATCCTACATGCCGCGGAGCAACTAAGCCCGTGGGCCACAACTACTGAGCCTGTGAGCCACAACTACTGAGCCCACGTGCCACAACTACTGAAGCCCGCGCACCTAGAGCCTGTGCTCCACAACAAGAGAAGCCACCCCAATGAGAAGCACAAGTACAGTGAGACAAAGAGTAGCCCCTGCTCGCCGCAACTAGAGAAAGCCCGCGCGCAGCAACTAAGACCCAACACAGCCAAAAATAAATAAATAAATAAAACAGTATAAGAGGATTAAATAAAAATAAGTTTTTAAAAAGCTTTCATTTACAAGTACAAAGCACTATATAATTGCAAATTATGACTGCTGACTTTTAATTCCCTTAACCATAATGGGAAAAACCATTAAGTCACCAGTGATGCCAGAAATGAGTACCCAAATGGATCCCAGGTTTGTCTCTGGAGACACTGAAGATGGCAATAACCAACTCAGGATTTCCAGTATCCAACACACTAGACCTTAGGCCACTTGAAGGCAAAAGATTGGGTTTTAGTCAATAATATTTGGATTAACAGCACTTGTCACCAAATTAGCTGATGTACATCTAACTCATTTCTGCAATGATACTATAAATCCACTAGCCTTTGCTACACAAACCAGATAGGCAGTGTGGCATGAAACCTAGCAAAACCCTATCCAATATTCTAGACAGGTACTTTCATAGCATTTTTGAAACATCCTAACAGACATTAAAATTCGGCTTGACTGTGCTATAGTCAGAAAACACAACTGCCACACAGCCCTTTGGGAGCGGGAGGGAACTACTATGAAAATTTACTGAAATACCTAGTTTCTTAAAAAAAAAAAAAAAAAAAATCACTCCTGACTCCAAGCAAAGAAATCAAAAGAAAAATGCCCTGGTATTCAAAGAACGAAGCTGGGCACCATTTTGGCAACGACATAGTCTAGAAAGCAGATAGCTCATATTTAGGTTGTCAGGTGTAACAGGTGGTCAGCTGGACACACCTACTCATTCCCTTTTAACTAACAGGTATGTCATGAGGGCTTACACTGTGCACACCTACTGCTGGGCTTCTAAAAGGCAGGTGCCCAAAAGCTATTAAATTTTGGATGAGTGAAAAGAGACCAGTAGTGATAGGTTCACAAGTGACCCTGATAGAGTCAACCATGACCCTGTACAGAATTCAGAATTTCTGAGCCAAAAGGCCCTTTTTATAAATCTCACCAGACTCACCTTCAGGGGCCAAGTGGGCCAAGTCATATGCAAAGGTGAAAAGGCAGGTCTAGGCAACTTGGAAGGGCGAGGCCCCAGTCCAACAGCATTCAAAGGCAAAAATATAAAAATTAAAATGTTCCAACCATCCGTCTAATCTCTGGCTTCAGAGAGGAAGAAACTGGGTGAGGGAGATCACATGCCAATTAATGACAGCTCAAACTAGACTGTGCACGTCCTCACACTGCCTTCTCTGCACACAGACGTCCAAATATCAGCAGGGACAGCATCTTCCCCCTCCTCTCTCCCATCACTGCACGACTAAAAGTAGTCAGCAACTGCTAATGCCTCAGACCCAGAAATCCCTTATAAGTGACTTTCTTCCACCCGCAGTTGCCCTCACTTATCCTTTGGATTGACAATCAAGAATTTCCCATCAGTCATGCTTAAAACCCCCAGCCTGTAGGCCGAATCCCTATCAGATGCCCATCAAAGGAACATCTACAGTCATAGGAAGGAGAAAATTCTGCGCCCATAAACTAGTCCCACTCGAAAATGACAATTTCTCTTTCCAGCAAGGTGGCAACAAGGGGGACGGCGACCCCCGGGGAACTGGCCAGACAGAAAGGCCCTGGGGTCGGAGCGAAAGCTCCTAAAATTACTCGGCGCAGCCATTGTAGGGGAGAAAGAAGGCAAAAACGTAAAAGGCACCCCCCTCCGCTGCCCCTCTTGATGGCCCTGCATTCCTGGGGGCACGGAGATGCCCGCGCGCACCGCCTGCGGAGGGCCGACCGCAGAGCGACCCCAGGCCGCGCGGGCCGAGGACCGGGGAGGAGGCGGCGGCGACCGGGTCCCGGGGGGACCCCACTCGCCTCCCCGCGAAGCGGCCTCAGGGCCCGAACGAACGGCGGCTCCGGCCGCAGGCAGGGGTGAGAGCCCGGGGGCCCGGCGGGGCTGCGGGTCGCCGGGCATCCCGGGGCCCCACGGTCAGGGTGGCCGGGGGACCCCGGAGACGGGCCGGGGTGTGGGGTCGCAGGCCGCGCCGCTGACAGCGCGCGGGGGCCGTTCCTGGCCGGCCTCGTGGGCGCGGCGGGCCCCTCGCGACTAGGCCCGGCAGGTGCGGCCCGTGGGCCGGGCGGGGGGCGCGGCGGCCCGGCTCTCACCTGGCTGCAGATCGCCGGGCTCCCGTCCTGCCGCCGCTCCTCGGCTCCGCAGTAACCGCCGCAGCCTATGGTCCCCGCAACAGCCGCCTGCAAAATGGCGCCGCGAAGGGGCGGGCCAGGGGCGGGGAGCCACAGAACCGCCCGCCCCCGCGCCGGCCCGGACCCACCTCCCTCTCCGCGCCCGACCCCCGCCCTCTGGCCTCCCCCGAGGGAGGGGCTCCCCCTCAGCGCCTGCCAAGCTAGGCGAGCCGCTTGGCCTCCCAGGCGCCCCCCCCGCTCGTCGTCCTCTCCGCCCGCCAGGTTCATTTTATTTCCCGCCCCCCTGCGTGGAAATCGCCCCCCTTCTCGTTCCTTCCAGTCACACCTGCTTCTGGGGACCCACCTGGAATACGGAGTGCTCGCCCGGAGTCTCCCCCTCCTCGTACCCCCTTTTTACCCAGCCTGACACCGAGCCCTGTCATTTCTCAGTGAAGATAAGCAATCTGCGGCGCCTTGGGCTCAATGGTTTGGATGTCAAGGCACTTTCACCGCTCCTCCAGTTAGGCTGTCAGGTTTTTAACTTACTGGGGAAGAGGTCCTCATTACGTTATACAAACACGGTAGTATAGACCAAGGCTTCTCAGACTCCCCTGAGGGTAGTGTTTAAGTGCAGGTTTTGATTCCGTGGGTCAGGGTGCAGCCCGAGATTCTGCATTTCTAAAAAGCCCCCAGGTGATGCCGCTGGGTAAGGGCGGCTGAACAGAAAGGCCTCAGGTAAATCCGTGGCCCTCAACCTTTAGCGCGTCGCAACTTCACCTTAACTGCCTCAAGATGCACGTGGCTGGGCCCCACCCCCAGGGCTTCTGAGGCCAGAGGTGTGGAGTGAGGCTCCAGATTTTGCATTTCTGGCAAGTTCCCAGGTGATGATAATGCTGTTCTCTGGGGTTCACCCTTTGCGAGCCACTACTGAAGACTATCTGAACACATGGCCAAACAAATGAACAAACAAAAACGTAATAATTAGCACTGTCATAGCACCTTCCATCTTGAGGCCGCAGTCTAGTTGCTATTACAACCGAGTAATAACCGACTAGTGCCCCAAGCAACTCGAGAGAGCTAAAGAACCGTGGACAGTGTCTGACCTTACATGGGGAGAAGCAGATTTTATCATCAGAGTTTTCTGCATGTTTTACACAGTTTGGGGGACTCGATGTTATAGATATCACAGATATCGATGGGGGGGTTGGGGAGTGACCATCAACTGTGGGAATTTTATAAAATAGAGAGATGTGGTCCAAGTCTTCGAGAATCAATAATGTCATCCTATTTACTTCTCTAATAACTTGTATTTTTAAAATACAAGAGTTGGCTTGTAAAATTCAGTACACCCTGGAAGACCAGGTGTTTTGAACCACATTGAAGACGGAGAAAATAAGGGACAAAAATTCTGTGACCAGCACCTAGAGAAAAATTCACACTGCCCTGTCCATCTAACATCTCTACCATCCTCCTATACCAGAGAGAGCCTTTTCCAGCCAACCTTTTTTGGGGGAGCTGGGAGGGGGTGGCGGGGGAGTGGGGGTGTCGGTGTGGAGCCCTGAAGGAGGTACTAAGTGTTTTATTCAGCCAGGCATGAGAGATCTCAGATAAAAGAAGGGGAGTTAACGGGACTTCCCTGGTGGTGCAGTGGTTAAGAATCCACCTGCCAATGCAGGGGACACGGGTTGGAGCCCTGGTCCAGGAAGATCCCACATGCCAGGGAGCAGCCAAGCCCGTGAGCCACAACTACTGAGTCTGAGCTCTAAAGCCCGCAAGCCACAACTACAGAAGCCCGTGCTCTGCAACAAGAGAAGCCACCGCAGTGAGAAACCTGAGCACCGCAAGGAAGAGTAGACCCTGCTCGCCACGACTAGAGAAAGCCCGAGCGCAGAAACGGGAGAGCTAACTGTTGCATCCTCAGGGTCTCCCTCTCCCTCACTTACAGATTTTCTCTATCCTAAAAAAACTTCCTCTGTCCTGGCCTCTCCCACCTTCCTGCCTGTCTTCCTTCCTGTCCTCCCCATCACTCCTCAGGTGCTGTCACTCTCTACTTTCTTCGACGTCACCAGTGACCTTCTAATTGCCAGCTGCCTTTTTGCAGTCCTTTTCTTCCTTGATGGCTCTGTAACATTCCATTGACTTCTCCCTCTTTCTCAAAACTCTTCTCTAGCAATAATACCACTGGGTCTTGCAATTTTTCCTACACCTCCCCCGCACTTCCCTCTCAGTGATGTAAGTTACCTATGCTCACCTCTAAAAATGTTTGTTTTCCTTAATATCTCCTTTCTCTCCATCTTTTCCCCTGCCCTGTCCTTCTCCAAAGATCAGCCATCTCCTCATGACTCCCAAATCTCTCTCCAGACCAGACAGACATCTTTCTGAACTTCTAGGCACACATTTCCAATTGTCCTCCAGATAACGTCTCCTTGATATTATCCAGGAATTTTTTTTTTTAGAATTTTTCTTTTTAATATTTATTTATTTATTTATTTATTTTGGCTGCGCCAGGTCTTCGTTGAGGCACGCGGGATCTTCATTGTGGCATGCGGACTTCTTAGTAGCAGCATGCAAACTCTTAGTTGCGGCATGCGGGATCTAGTTCCCCAACCAGGGATCTAACCCGGGCCCGCTGCATTGGGAACACGGAGTTTTCTCATCAGGGAAGTCCCCAGGAATTTTAAATATGGCACTTCCACTGCTGAACTCATCATTCTCCTCTCACAAACTCGCTTCTATCTGGGGTTTTTTATTTTGCCACCAGAAACTTTGAAATCAACTTTGACTGCTTGACTTTGACTGTCACCTGTGGTCAGCTGGAGTGGGGAAGTGTGTCTGGAATTCTCTTCTCTGTGTTCACCATCCCAAACACTCACTTGTTCTTCCTCAGACTGTTGAAAAAGCTTCTCTCTGGCCTCTTGACCTCAAGAGTTATCTCCCAAAGCCATCCTTGTAATCATCTCAAAGCACAGAACTGACCACCTCACACCCCTCCTAGAAATTCTTCAGGGCCTCCTGGTCTACAGAAAAACTGGGTAAAAAGAAACAGAATATAGACAGGACAGAATTCAAGACCCATCTCTGTCGTCTCCAGCTGCTTTTCTTTTTTTTCTGTACAAAGTCTACTACTTTTTACTGCTGGCAGACTGGAGTTGATGTCAGAGGCTGACCCTGACTTCAACATTGCCAGGGTTTTTGTGAGGATTAAAATGCTTATTTAGTGCTTGAATACATCATATTTATATATAATTATTTTTATCATCAATTAACTATTAATTCAAAAATACATGAATATTTTCCTATTCATTTCCTTTTCCTTTTATTTCCTATTCATTTTCCTTTCCTATTAGAGTTGGTACAATCAGGGTTTTTTCCTCCCCCCCTCCATTCTCTAAACGAAATCAGCAGAATTTATCAAGAACATTTTGTGACCTGGATAATTTGATTGAAATTTCTGTCATTTCCAGGCTGTTTTATTTTTGAGAGGTAATTGTAGCTCGGGGCTATCTTTACAATATTTATTTCCAATATCTCTCTGGAGTCTGGAACTGAGGTCGGCAAACCGAGAATACCAGCATCCAGGTGGTGAGCAGGCAGGAAAGAGCTAGCCTGAGGCTTAGAGGGACGTGTGCTTAGTGGTTGATCACTACAGAACACAACCCCAGTCCCTCTCTGAGGACTGGGGCCTCTATTCCCCAAAAAGGAACAAAAATTTAGTCATCATTGCATCATTTTCCACCTATCAGATTGGCAAAGATTAATAACATCCAAGGTTGGTTATGGCAAAGGGAAATGAATCCTCTCAGAATCTGTGGGAGGAAATCTAAATTGGTCAGCCCTTTCTGGAATAGGATTTAGAGATATATGTCTGTTTAAATGCACATATATCTGTTAAAATATCTGTTTAAATACATGCACCCTTAACCCAGAATACAAGTTCAGGGAATTTACCTGACACAAACACACACTGGAGAGCACAGGGATTTATGGCTGAGGATGCTCAAGGAGACATGTCCCCTGCCCTTTCAGTCTCCTCCATGTCCCCCTTTACTCAGCAGCCCCTCCTGACCTCAGATCCCTCCCTCCTCAGCCCCTCTCACCCCCACACCCAGTGCAGCTGAAGCCCAGCCCTGTCAGCCACAAAGATGCTGGTATTCTCTCCATCAAGCCCAGCCCTCCTGCCAAGGCAGCCTTAGCCTCTTATCTGCTGACTCCTTGCAGATTTCTCACCTGCACTCCCAGCCTCTCCTTGTACCTTGAGGACACCGTTACCTGACTGCTGGTACCCACAGCTGTCTCTCTTGGTGGTCAGCCTGGTGGTGAAGATGTCATCTTATGGTATATCTATACATAGAATATTTTTTGACCTTAAAAAGGAATGAAATTCTGCTATGTGCTACCACCAGGATGATTCTTGAAGACATTAGGCTAAGTGAAAGAAGTCAGATACAAAAGGTCAAAGACCACCCCTTTATAAGTTCCGCACAGGTGAACTTTCTTACCCATCCGCACCCCCATCAACCTCAAATTCCCTATCTGTCCATACCCCCTACTTGCTTCCTGCTCCCAGGAGACCATTCATGAGCGGTGTGTTCCCTCTTCTTATCCACAACCCGATGTGCCCTGGGGGGCCCCTCTTCCCAGCCTCTAGACTAAAGAGCCTCTGAGGCCTCCCTCCCTCAGCTGTCCTCCTGCCCTGTATTCCGGCGCTGACCACTCCTTTCTAAAACCTGCCTCCTTCCCAGTTCATGTACCTCTCTCCCCTTCTCAGCTCAGCTTCCGGAAAGAGCTGCCTCCAGTCCCTGTCTCCTCATCCTGACAGCCCTCCTCTCTTCACCTTCTGGCAATCTGGTTCTGTCCCTATTTTCCTCTGAAACTGCCCAGGTAGATTAGCCATTTCCTCCTAACTACACAATCCAAGGGATCTTTTCTGTACACATGTTACTAGAACTTTCTGGAGGCATTTGGCATAGCTAGTGCTATGTTCCCTAAGGAAAAGCTCTCTTTCCTTGGCTTTGTGGCTGCATTTCCTACTGGTTCTTCTACATCTCTGACCATTTTTTTTCTGTCTCCTTCTCAGATTCCTTTTCCTCCTGCCTGCTTCAAACACTAGGGGTGGGGGTGGGGGGAGTGTGGTTGTGTCTGTTTTCCCCTCAAAAGCCCTTCAGGGGCTTAGGTGTTTCTTCTGCTTGGACATCTTACTCTTTCTTCTGGATCATTCTTGCTCATCCTTTAAGTCTCACCTTGACCTCTCCTAGAAACCTCTCTTGAGCCCCTCAGCTGGTGTAAGTGTAGCCTGGGGTACTTCCTAGTATTTAGAATGGACTTATATTGAAATGATTTGTTTTTCTGTCTCACTCCCCTGCCTCACTAACTGTCAGCTCCTCCAGGACAGAGATCTTGATCTATATAACTCTGCATGCAGCTAAAATAGTGCCTGCCACACACTAGATGCTCAGTAAGTACTTAATGATCTCAGCTGTTGGACTGAACCAATGGGGTCTGACCACTGATGGAAGGTGAGATGTGAAGGGAGAGAAAGGCTCAGGATTAGCTCCCAGGTTCCTGAAGAACTGGAAGCTAAGAGAGAAACACAAATTAGAGGTAACACACAAAAGGCCTCAAATGCTGGGTAAAAATAAAATAGAACTTTATTCAATAAGGGAGTCATTTGAACCTAGACCCTCATGGAGACACTTACTCTTTGGGGAAAAAAATGGAAAAAGAATAAAAATCCATCAGTAATTATATAAAGTAGAAAAGAAGCAAAACAAATCCAAGCTGTTGGAATTCAGGATGCTGTCACCCTTTCGGGGGATAATGATTAAAGAGAAGACCATAGGGTCTTCCGAGGAGCTGGCCACGTTCTTTGCTTTGATCTGGGTGCTAGGCACACGAGCATATTCACTTTGTGAGATTTCATTAAGCTGCACACTTGTGATACATGCATTTTTCTGTATGTATACTACAAAAAGTCTTTATTAAGTAAATGCAACAACTAGACTTAGAAAAAAATCCAGTTAACAGATTTATATCCAACAAATTGGGTATTCCCCATTTTAAATAACATGGTCTATCTCCAAAAGAAAGTGGCAATGAAGCCCCAGTCTAGAGTGGGTTCTGGGGCAAAAGGTCAGGCCCAAGAAGGTGAACGGATACAAGTTATTGTCTCCAGGAACGCGCACTTTAGAAAACAGGGATGTGTGTATATATACTGTAGGATGTGAAGGTTTAACTTGGAATATTCTTTAGTCCTAGGATAAATGTAACATACTATTCCTGCAGCCTTAGAGAAAAGGCACAGAGTCCCTGCCCCATCTCTGCCTTGCTGAATGACCTTGGGGAAACCATTTAACCAAGCTACACGTAGGTGTCCTATCATGCAAACTCAAGACAATTCTGTCTACTCTATCTACCACCTAGGTGGGTATAAGGATTAAATGATATAATTACTGTGAACATGTTTTCTGCAAATGTTTTTCATAGCCCTTTACAAATACAAAATACCTATTAGTATAAGAGGCCTAGTCTAGCTGTAGAACTGAGCCCACAATTTGTTTTGAGCTGTAATATCACACACTCATTCTTTCCATGGCCTATGTTTACACTCCATCCATATTAAATTTCATTCTCTTTGTTTTTGATAATGTCTCCAGTTATATAAGGTCACTTGGAATTCAGGTCCTTTGTGCCCAGATTGTTGGCTGCACCACTTACATCTGATATAAGTTAGTATAGCCACTCTTCACGGGTCACATGTTACCTGGCAGGCACTGGGCTAAACATCATTGACAAAACTCACCTCACCTGCCCCAGAGAGCCTACATACTGGTAAGTATGGGAGGTCAGAAGAGAAATAATTGTATACCCAATGTCTGGCTGGGCTCCTGGCACCCAGTAGACTTGTGTTCTAAGACATGAAATGGCAACCAGCAAGTAAATAATATTTGTGTCTGTGGTAAGTACTAGAAAGGAACAACAAAAGGGGCTGACTGTAATCCAGGTTGGGGGGCCATCTCAAGTAAAGTGGTAAAGAAGGACTAAAGAGGGGACATTATTGCCAAGACTCAAGGAAGCCAATTATGCAGAGCTGGGAAAAGACCATTCTAGAAAGAGGAATAGCAAGTCTAAATGTCCTGAGACAGGAAAGAGCATGTGATGTTTGAGAAATTGAAAAGCAGTTGGCGTGACTGAGACGTGGAGGGTAGGAGGGAGAATGTGATGAAATGAGATTGAGGAAGAGGTCATGAAGGACCCAGATGGAACAGGGTATCTAAGTATAATAGGAAGTCATTAGAGGGTATGAGCAGGGGGATAACATGATCTCATTTCTGTTTTAAGATGATCACTCTTTTGCCATGTGGATAGTATTGGACGAGTCAAGGGTAAAGCAAACAGAACAGGGAGGAGTTACAGTAGTTCAGGTGGAAGATGGTGGCTTGGCCTGGGGTGAGAGCAGTAGAAATGGAGATAAGGAGGCCAATTCAAAATATCCTTGGAAGATAAAATGACAGGGATTGCTAACAGGCTGTATATGGAGCATAAAGGAAAGGGAGAAATCAAGGAAGGCTTTTGGGTTTGGAGCTTGGGAAGCCAGGTAGTTGAGGGGCCGCTCCATAGATGGGAAGAATGGAGGAGGGTTGGGATGGAGGACAGTCTGGGAGACTTCTATCTGTGACTACTCAAGAGGGAACAATTGGATAGCTTCATCCAGATTCATTTACATGGGCTCAGGGAGGAGGACTGGGCTGGAGTTACACACTTGGGAGTCATCAGTGCTATGTAATATTTAAAGCCAATGGAGGGACTTCACTGGTGGTACAGTGGTTAAGACTATGCGCTCCCAATGCAGGGAGCCTGGGTTCGATCCCTGGTCAGGGAACTAGATCCCACCTGCATGCTGCAAGTAAGAGATCACATGCCACAGCTAAGGAGCCGGCAAGCCTCAACTAAGGAGCCCGCCTGCCACAACTAAGAGCAAGCCAGCCACAACTAAGACCTGGCACAACCAAATAAAATAAATAAATAAAATAAATATTTTTTAAAATAAATAAAGCCAATGGATCCAATGGGATCATCTAGGAAGAGAGAGTGCAGTTGGAGAGGAATGAAGCCCCAGAGATGAGCCTGAGGGGGCTCCTCCAGCACAGGAGACTGTATAATACCCAGTGTTGGTGAAGATACGAGGAAATGAAAACTTTCCCACACTCTTGGTGGGAGTTAAATTGGTACAACCTTTCTGGAAACCTTAGTAACATATATTGCAAGACTTTAAAACTTGCTTACCTTTTAATCTTACAAGTCTACCCATAGAAGTTTATCCTATGGAAATAATTATGAATGTGTGCAAAGACTTACGGACATGGATGTCTATCATAGCATGATTTGTAATAATAAAAAATGAGAAATCTAAATATCTAATAAGAGGGATTTTTTTTTTTTTTTTTTTTTTTTTTTGCTGAGCCGCACAGCATGAGGGATCTTAGTTCCCCTACCAGGGATCAAACCCGTGCCCCCTGCAGTGGAAAAGTGGAGTCTTAACCACTGGACCACCAGGGAATTCTCAAAAGGGATTGTTAAATACATTTCAACACAAGTGTTATGCAACCATTTTGTTTGATGATGTAGAAAAATATCAAATGACAGGAAAAAGTGTTCATGAAATCTAAGCCAAAAGCAGTTTGAAATGCATATAAATTAGATTACCTTTGGCTGAAAATAGCAAAGAATGTTGAGTCCTATTTATGTGTAAGGAATAAAGAATGTAAGTGCATAAGGAAAATGTATTCTCTCTGCTAACAAGAAGCCCAGAAGTAAGGATGGGTTTAGGTTTAATTAGTAGCTTAATGACATCTTTGAGGACCCAAATTCTTTACATCTTTCCATCCCATCTCTTTAACATATCAGCTTAACTCTCCTCATGGTTGCAACATGATTCCAGGTGTAGCATGCATTCTCAGTAATGCCCAACTGAAGAAGAGGGACTATTTTGCCTTTGCAGCTTTTTAAGAGCAAGGAACTCTTTTCCAGTGGCCATTAGAACTTCATGTCTCAGCTCAGCTGATCAAAAAGGTGTCTATGTGCCCACTCTGAAGCAATCACTGACAAGGTATGCTTGTTCTTTGAGTGGTTTACATGTAGGTCTAGATATTGGTCCCCAAAGCCCTCAGGTAGGTTGAGTGGACCTGAAGCCTGTCACCTCCTAAGCAGCAACGTCAGTTTATCTAGATGAGGCAGGGTGTGAAAAAGGTTAGGAAACAGTGGCTGAGAGATGGTTCTCAAAGGGTAATACTTAAGCCACCAGCATCAACTGGGAATTTTTTTAAAAGACAATTACTTGGGTTCCATCCCAGACTTTCTAACTCATAAACTCTGGAGGTGCGGCCCAGCAATCCACATTTTAACAAATCTCCATGTAATTATAATGTTTGAAAACCACTGACTTAGATAGACTATTCAGGATTTACCTTTGAATTGGGAATACCTGAAAATGTGACTTTGGCACATGACTAGGGAGAGGCTGATGGACAGTCATGGTTGATACTGGGATTGGTTTTCCAGCATATTTTCCTGTACTGAGAAGGCTAAAACTCCCACCCATCAAAACTTCCGCCCATCAAAATGCTCATGTGAGCTTATGGATGAAAGCTGAATCATATGAAGAAGAGGCAACACTCAGAGAAGACTGACTTGTTGGTGTGAACATGGCACAGGGGTTAGGATTCTGGATGTGGCAGCAGCTTCCTCACTTGCAACATCCTGACTGTGGCATGGGCACTAGAGCTTTTGGCATTCCAGTTCTCAGTGTGGTTTGGGGAGTCATTCTGTGACTACTTTTTTAAATTGTGGTAAAAAGTAATACCATCTTTATCATTTTTAAGTGTACAGTTCGGCAGTGTTAAGTATATTTACATATACAACAGATCTCTAGGACCTTTTCTTCTTGCAAAACTGAAACTCTACCTATTAAACACGAATTCCCGCCCCCATCCCCCAGCCCTTGGCAACCAACTTTTTACCTGTTTCTATGACTTTTATAATTTAGAAACTTCATATTAGTGGAATCATACAGTATTTGTCCTTTTGTAGCTGGCTTAGTTCACTTAAAATAATGTCCTCAAGGTTCATTGCCGTTGTAGCATGTGACAGGATTTCCTTCTTTTTTAAGGCTGTGTGATATTCCATTGTATGTGTGTACCACATTTTCTTGTTATTTTTTGTTTGTTTTTGTTTTTTAAGTTTGTTTTGGCTGTGCCATGTGGCATGTGGGATCTTAGTTCCCCGACCAGGGATCACACCCTACATTGGAAGCATGGAGTCTTAACAACTAGACTGCCTGGGAAGTCCCATTTTCTTGATCCATTTATATGTCAGTGGGCATTTAGGTTGCTTCCATCTCTTGGCTATTGTGAGTAGTGCTGCAATGAACATGGGTGTGCAAATATTTCTTTGAGATCCTGCCTTGAATTCTTTTGGATATATATACCCACAAGTGGTATTGCTGAATCATATGGTATTTCTATTTTTAATTTTTTGAGGAAACTCCATACTATTTTCTATAATAGTTCCACCATTCTGACTTTTTCTTAAAAGGTCAAGTCGTAAATATTTTAAGCTTTGTGGGTTATATGGTCTCTGTCACAACTACTCAACTCTGCATTGTAGTGTGAAAGCAACTAGAGACAATATGTGAACAAATGAGTGTGACTGTGTTCTAGTAAAACTTTATTTATAAAAATTGGCAGCAAGCCTGCCAGCCATAATTTACCTACCTCTAACATGGACCATGTTTCTTCAGCCCTGCCAATGATTCTTTGAGCAACACATGTCACTATCTGCTAGAGAAGATTATGTTGTCTGCTACTAAGAATCCTGAAAAATAAAACCTTAATGAGTTGGTGCTCTGTTAACAGGAAAGAAAAAGGGAATGGCAGTTGGGTGAGCAACCAGTATTATTTCCTACAAAAGATAGTGTGTACAGTAAAAAAGAGATAAATTGAAGATGAAAGAGAAGAGTGGAGGGGGATCATGATAGCCAGCCTCCAAAATGGCCCCCCAATGATCCTTGCCCCCTATTATTCACGCATTTGTGAATGTTTTATGGGTAGGTGAATGGTTTACAGGGTAGTTCCCTCCAACAATGAATAGGGCTGACCTGTGTAATCAAAGAATATTGCAGAACAGTGTGTGACTTCTGAGGCTAGGTTATAAAAAACCTTGTGTCTTTCATCTTGCTCTCTCTTGGATCACTTGCTTTAGGGGAAGTTAGCAGCCACGTCATGAGGATGCTCAGGCAACCTTTGGGAGAGGTTCATATGACAAGAAACTGAGGCCCCCTGCCAAAGGCCTTGTGAGCATGTCATCTTGGAAGAGGATTCTCCAGTCTCAGTCAGACCTTCAGCTGACTGCAGGCCCAGCTGATATCTTAAACTGAAACCTCCCAAGACCCTAAGCCTGAACCCCAGCTAAGCTGGTCCTGAATTCCTGACCACAGAAGTGAGATAATAAATGTTTACTTTTGTTTTAGGTCTCTACATTTGAGGATAATTTATTGTACAGCAATAGGTGACTAACAGGGATACAATAAAATATCAATATCAATAGTAATTATCCATGGGTGGTAGGATTACAAGTGACTCTCAGGGGACTTCCCTGGTAGTACAGTGGTTAAGACTCCACACTCCCAATGCAGGGGGCCCGGGTTCAATCTCTGGTCAGGGAACTAGGTCCCACATGCATCTTGCAACTAGGAGTTCACATGCCACAACTAAGGAGCTGGCAAGCCTAAACTAAGGAGCCAGTGAGCCGCAACTAAGGAGGCTGCCTGCTGCAACTAAGACCCAGTGCAACCAAATAAATAAATAAAATATTTTTTAAAACAAAACAAAAACGAGCGACTCTCAGTTTCTTTGTTGTATTTGAAGTTTTGAAGTTTCTGCAAGGAATGTGTACTAGAATCTGCATATTACCTTTCTCTCTCTAGTCACTGATTCTTCCCACCTGCTTTTCCACAGTACTCAGGTTAGCCTCCTACACCATGCCATGAGTTTCTTGGCTGGCCTACACTGTGATGCCTCACTTAAGAGTCAAATACTGTCTTCTCCAGGTGATCCACAAGACAAATACTACAGAGTTCATTCACAGAGGTCAAGCACTACAAAACTAAAGACAGAGACCAGGCCAAATTTCTGAGAGCCTTGTATATCATCCTAAGACCCAATGTCTTTGATCAGATTTCTCAGAAGCAGACTTCAGATAAGAGTTTATTTGCAAATGATTTGTGAAGGAAAGGCTGCCAGGAGAAATTGGTAAGACAGTGGGGAAGAGAGAATAGGAGAAGAGCAGAAGCTAAGACAGGCAATTTTAGGTAAGGTCTCAGCCTCATCCTGATCTCATAGGGTAGTTCTGGAGCATAAATTATATCTCAAGGCAAGGGAGCTGGCTGTTCATACCCCAGCACTTTTCAGTCAGCACTTTTCAGTCAAAGCTCCTGTCCTCTCTGTGCTTTTAGGCAGAGCAGTTCCAGTAGCCCAGTACAGATATAAGACAGTCCTCTAAAGAGAATATAGATGTAGGCCACTGGAAGCAAAAGCACAGAGAAACCAGGTGAGTGACATAAGGAAATTGTCAATGGAATCCTGGGTGGGTTGAGCATCTGGGTGGAGCACTGAAAGCATATAGGCATTTGAGATGTTTCTTAAATTCTCTGCACTAAGTGTGGAAAATGGAGAGTGGGCAAAGAGATGGCTAGAGAGAAAACTACTTAAAAGGTGATGAAAAATTCGAGATGAGAAGTGATAATGCTATGGCAGTAGGGATAGACATGAAGAACCAGACTGGAAAAAACCCAGCTATGTGAGCTTGGAAGAGTTACTTAACCTACCTGGGCATCACCTGCGAAATGGGTCAATTATAATAATAGTGAAAAAATAATATTAGTGGCAATAATGTTTACTGAGCACTTTGCTACGATCAAGATACTGATTGTTCCAAAGACTTTACCATTGTTATCCTTAGTGTAACCCTCACAACCACCTTATGAGGTACACAATTCTTGTCTCCACACAACAGACAAAGACACTGAGGATCAGAGAGGTTAATTTGCCTAAGGTCCCATGGCTAGTACCTTTCTCAAAATATTGTTGAAACAATTAAATGGCAGCCATAAATAATAATTATCATTATTTTTATTGTTGTTGTTATTAGGAATGACAGGATTTGAAAGACAGAGGATTTAGAGAGAAAGACCAAAGATGAAAATCATCTAAGAGCCCAATTTTACGGATGGTTAGATGTCAACTTCACAGATGACACTGCGTTATTGGAAACACGGGAGTGTGAGTGGAGAGTCAAGAAGCTGGAAACCAGAAGGGAAAAAGGACTTTGTGTTTGGAGCTTGTTAAGGTTTGCATGTTTGTGGGACACCAAACTAGGGATGTCTGATGGTATTTAGAAACATGAGTCAGGAGCTTGGGAGACAGCTTAGGACTGGAGATAAAGACTTGGCCCTCATCTCCACGAATCTACCCAGTGGAAATTGGGGGGTCACAGAACAGCAGGGATACCTCATCCTGGAGAGACAGAAGAGGGGAGAGTCAGCCAAGGCCTGGCCTGGGCTTATGGGCCTCAAAACTTTCTGATTCTTGTTTCTGTTAGAACGAAACTATTTTCCCTGAGATTTTATACCTTCCATCAGCCCCCGTCTCCATCATCACCAGCCAATCTCCAATTTCATTGACTTTTTTGTCATTCTCACCAACCTTGGACTTCCCCACTATTTGCCACCCCTCAGCCTCCTCTAAGCTCTTTCTCAAAACCACCTTCTTCCTCTTTGATTCAACAACAGTGAAATCAATAATTGCTCCAGCTTCATAACAGCTACTGTTCACTGATGCCATAAATATCTGTAGAGGACTTACTGTGAGTGGGGTACTGCACTAAGCCTGCGGTTATTGCAGCACACAGGGCAGATGTGGTCTTTGGTCTTTTGGAGTTTACAATTAAAAGGGAGTCAAGGACAAATCAACAGATACCAGGGGATCATTCCAGATCACGACTTATAATTCAAATGGAGCAAGATGAGAGTGAGTAAGGGGTGGGTGCCATGTTGATACAGCATCCAGGACAGCCTCTCTGAAGAGACATGTTGGCCTTGGGGCCAAAAAGAGGAGGCAGGTGTGCAAAGACCTCAAAAAGGAGCAGAAGGAAGCATGAGGCCAAAAGTACAAGGTTCCTAGCCCAGTGCCAGGTGCTTCACACACAACTTTTCATTCTAGCAAATCCCTTCCTTTCTGAGTCAAAACTCCCTATAAATCTTGACTCCCTTTTTCAGCCTGGTAGGGCACTGCTGAGTAGCTGCCCTGAGCTACCCACCACCACTGCCAGCCCCACCCCCAAGCCAAGGCCAGCCCTAGCCCTGCTCAAAAGGCAGAATACCCATCTTCTTTTAGTGTTGCTATGACTAAAGGTACAGCACGAGTGGAGGGGGTGTGGGGGGTGTTGCCAGGGTGCTGAACCAAACAAGAATAAGTTGCCTGCTGGTCAAAGCCAAGGAACAACCTTTAATATTTTTACCTGAGGTATAATTTATATGGAGTAACATGTGCAGATCTTAAGTGGACATCTGGATGACTATCTACCTTTGTATACGTCCATATAACCACCATCCACTTCAAGATTCAGAATGTCTCCATCATTCTAGGAATTCCCCCCATGCTTTTTCCCAGTTAGTAATCTTCCAAGAGGTAACCATTTTCTGACTTTTCTCACCATCAGTTAGTTTTGCCACATAAATGAAATCACACAGTATATATACTTTATTTGTGTCTGGTTTCTTTCATACAGCATGATGCTTTTGAGATTTATCCTTACTGTTGCATGTAGCAATCATTCATTCCTTCTTATTGCTGAGAGGTGTTCCATTCCAGTGTATTGAAACCATGCACCCAAGATTGGGACTTGAACCCACGTGGATGGGACTCCAACCTGGCCAAAACTCAGGGCTTCCCTGGTGGTGCAGTGGTTGAGAATCCGCCTGCCGATGCAGGGGACACGGGTTCGTGCCCCGGTCCAGGAAGATCCCACATTCCGCGGAGTGGCTGGGTCCGTGAGCCATGGCTGCTGAGCCTGGGTGTCCGGAGCCTGTGCTCCACAACGGGAGAGGCCACAACAGTGAGAGGCCCGTGTACCAAAAAAAAAAAAAAAAAAACCACACAAAACAACCTGGCCAAAACTCAGACTGGGACTCGAACCCATGCAGCCAGGATTCAAACCCGGCCAAAATCCTGATTGGGACTCAAACCCACGCAGCCGGGACTAGAACCCAGCCAAAACCCAAGTCTGCCAACTGAGATCACACACCTGGTTTCAGGACTTAATGAAGCTCAGGTTCTTGATATCTCATTGCAGAAAGAATTCAGTGAGAAACAAAGTGATAGGTAAGAAGTGGATTTATTTAGAGAGAAATACACTCCATAGACAGAGCGTGGACCATCTCAGAAGGCAAGAGCAGCCCCAGCATATGGGGTTGTCAGTTTTTATAGGGGTGGGTAATTTCATAGGCTAATGAGTGGGAGGAGTATTCCAACTATTTTGAGAAGGGGCGGGGATTTCCAGGAATTGGGCCACCGCCCACTTTTTGATCCTTATGGTTGGCCTTGAAACTTTCATGGCACCTGTGGGTGTGTCTTTTAGCTTGCTGATGTGTTACGATAATTGTATACTGAGGCTCAAGGTCTAGTGGAAGTAGACTTGTCTGCCATCTTGGACTTATTTGGTTCTACTCAGTCTATGTCATGTCCTTGGGCTATGTCATTCTTTCAAAGGTTGTGCCCTGCCTTCTTCCCTCCTGTTTCAGTATGAAGATACTGTTAATGGATATTTGGAATTATTTTTCTAATTTTTGGCTCTTATGACTAAGACTACTATGAACACTTGTGTATAAGCCACTTTACAGATAAATATAGCTTCCATTCTTGTGGATAAATACCAAAAGTGGAATTGCTGGTTATGGGGTAGATGTATGTTTTACTATATTAGAAACTTCCAGTCAGATTTCTAAAGTGATTGCACCATTTTACACTCCTGCGAGCAGTGTATGAGGGTTTCAGTTGCTGCATGTACCCTCTAATACTAGGTATTATCAATTTAAAAAATTTTAACCATTCTGGTATGTGTAAAAAGTTATCTTGAGGTAATTTTAACTTATGTTTTCTTGATGACAGTGATGAAAAGCATATTTTCATGTGCTTATTGGCCATTGTAATATATTCTTTTGGGAAATGTTCAAGACTTTTGCCCATTTAAAAAAATTATTTGTCTCATTACTAATTTCTGAGTTCTTCCACAAGATCAAGGAACGTTGTAAACATGCTAAGTGAAAGAAGCAAGTCACAAGTTTGATTCCATTTATACAAAATGTCCAAAATAGGCAAATCCATAAAGACAGAAGTAGATTAGTGGTAGCCTAGGGCTGGGGAGAATTGGAGAAAAATGGAGAATGGTTGCTAATGGGAGTGATGAAAATGATCAAAACTTAATTGTGCTCATGAATGCACACACTCTGTAAAATACACTCAATTTTAAATTGCACACTCAATAAAGGTTTTTTTTTTTTTTTAATATAAAATGACCAACAGTACGGGGGGACCTTCAAGATGGCAGAGGCGTAAGACGTGGAGAAGAGATCACCTTCCTCTCCAAAAATACATCTACTTGTGGAACAACTCCTACAGAACACCTACTGAACGCTGGCAGAAGACCTCAGACTTCCCCAAAGGCAAGAAAACCCTCACATACTTGGGTAGGGCAAAAGAAAAAAGAAAAAACAGAGACAAAAGAATAGGGACAGGACATGCACCTCTGGGAGGGAGCTGTGAAGAAGGAAAAGTTTCCACGCACTAGGAAGCACCTTCACTGGTGGAGACAGGGGGCTGGGCGGAGGGGCCGGGGCGGGGAAGCTTTGGAGCCACAGAGGAGAGCGCAGCAACAGGACTGCAGAGGGCACAGTGGAGAGATTCCCGCACAGAGGATAGGTGCTGACCAGCACTCACCAGCCTGAGAGGCTTCTCTGCTCACCCGCCGGGGTGGGTAGGGGCTGGGAGCTGAGGCTCAGGCTTTGGAGGTCGGATCCCAGGGAGAGAACTGGGGTTGGCTGCATGAACACAACCCAAAGGGAGCTAGAGCACCACAGCTAGCTGGGAGAGAGTCCGGGGAAAAGTCTGGAACTGCATAAGAAGCAAGAGACCATTCTTTCAGGGTGCACAAGGAGAGGGGATTCCTTCCCTGTCTGCCCACAGAAGGCAGAGCACTGCCTAAACAAGCTCCAGAGATGGGCATGAGCCACGGCTATCAGCTCAGACACCAGAGGAGGGCAAGAAATGCTAAGGTTACTGCTGCAGCCACCAAGAAGCCTGTGTGCAAGCAAAGGTCACTATCCACACCTCCCCTCCTGGGAACCTGTGCAACCCGCCACTGCCAGGGTCCCATGATCCAGGAACAACTTCCCCAGGAGAACTCACGGTGCGCCTCAGGCTGTTGCAATGTCATGCTAGCCTCTGCCACCACAGGCAAGCCCTGCATTTCGTACCCTTTCCTCTCCCTGGCCTGAGTGAGCCAAAGCCCCCTAATCAGTCGCTGCTTTAACCCTGTCCTGTCTGGGCTAGAACAGAAACCTGAGGGCAATCTACACACAAAAGTGGGGCCAAAACCAAAGCTAAACCCCAGGAGCTGTGCGAAAAAAGAAGAGAAAGGGAAATTTCTCCCAGCAGGCTCACAATCAACTTCAGGTACCCTGCATCTCTGGAATACCTGAATAGACAATGAATCAACCCTGCCTACCAGAAAGACAAGATCCAGCTTCACTCACCAGAACACAGGCACCAGTCTCCTCCACAAAGGAAGCCTACACAACCCACTGAGCCAACCTTACCCACTGGTGGCAGACACTAAAAACAACAGGAACTATGAACCTGCAGCCTGTGAAAAGTAAATCCCAAACACAGTAAGTTAAGCAAATTGAGAAGACACAAAAATATGCAGCCGATGAAGGAGCCAGGTAAAAACCCACCAGACCAAACAAATGAAGAGGAAATAGGCAGTCTACCTGAAAAAGAGTTCAGAGTAATGATAGTAAAGATGATCCAAAATCTCAGAAATAGAATGAAGAAAATACAAGAAATGTTTAACAAGGACCTAGAAGAACTAAAGAGCAAAGAAACAATGATGAACAACACAATAAATGAAATTTAAAATTCTCTAGAAGGAATCCATAGCAGAATAACTGAGGCAGAAGGATGGATAAGTGACCTGGAAGATAAAATAGTGGAAATAACTACCATAGAGCAGAATAAAGAAGAAAGAATGAAAAGAATTGAGGACAGTCTCAGAGACCTCTGGGACATTAAACACACCAACATTCAAATTATAGGGGTCCCAGAAGAAGAAGAGAAAAAGAAAGGGACTGAGAAAATATTTGAAGAGATTATAGTTGAAAGCTTCCCTAACATGGGAAAGGAAATAGTCAATCAATTCCAGGAAGTGCAGAGAGCCCCAAAGAGAATAAATCCAAGGAGAAACACCAAGACACATATTAATCAAACTATCAAGAATTAAATATAAAGAAAAAATATTAAAAGCAGCAAGGGAAAAGCAACAAATAACATACAAAGGAATCCCCATAAGGTTAATAGTGATCTTTCAGCAGAAACTCTGCAATCCAGAAGGGAGTGGCAGGACATATTTAAAGTGATGAAAAGGAATAACCTACAACCAAGATTACTCTACCCAGCAAGGATCTCATTCAGATTTGACAGAGAAATTAAAACCTTTACAGACAAGCAAAAGCTAAGAGAATTTAGCACCACCAAACCAGCTTTAGAACAAATGCTAAAGGAACTTCTCAAGGCAGGAAACACAAGAGAAGGAAAAGGCCTACAAAAACAAGCCCAAAACAATTTAAAAAATTGTAGTAGGAACATACATATCGATAATTACCTTAAATGTAAATGGATTAAATGCTCCAACGAAAAGACATAGACTGGCTGAATGGATACAAAAACAAGACCTGTATATATGCTGTTTACAAGAGACCCACTACAGACTGAAAGTGAGGGGATGGAAAAAGATATTCCATGCAAATGGAAATCAAAAGAAAGCTGGAGTAGCAATTCTCATATCAGACAAAATGACTTTAAAATAAAGATCATTACAAGAGACAAAGAAGGATGCTACATAATGATCAAGGGATCAATCCAAGAAGAAAATATAACAATTGTAAATATTTATGCACCCAACATAGAAGAACCTCAATACATAAGGCAAATGCTAACAGCCATAAAAGGGGAAATCGACAGTAACACAGTAATAGTAGGAGGGGACTTTCTTGGTGCTGCAGTGTTTAAGAATCAGCTTGCCAATGCAGGGGACACGGGTTCGAGTCCTGGTCTGGGAAGATTCCACATACCATGGAGCAACTAAGCCCATGTGCCACAACTACTGAACCTGTGCTCTAGAACCCGCGAGCCATAAATACTGAGCCCACGTGCCACACTATTGAAACCTGAATGCCTAGAACCCATGCTCCACAACAAAGAAAAGCCACAATGAGAAGCCCGTACACCTCAACAAAGAGTAGCCCCCGCTCGCGGCAACTAGAGAAAGCCCACATGCAGCAATGAAGACCTGATGCAGACAAAAATAAATAAATTAACAAATAATTTTTTAATTAAAAAATATAATAGTAGGGGACTTTAACACCCCACTTTCACGAATGGACAGATCATCCAAAGTGAAAATAAATAAGATAACACAAGCTTTAAATGGCACAATAGACCACATGGATTTAATTGATATTTATAGGACATTCCATCCAAAACAACAAAATACAATTTGTCTCAAGTGCTCATGGAACATTCTCAGGATAGATCATATCTTGGGACACAAGTCAAGCCTTGGTAAATTTAAGAAAATTGAAATCATATCAGTATCTTTTCCAACCACAACACTATGAGACCAGATATCAATTACAGGAAAAAAAACTGTAAAAAATACAAACACGTGGAGGGTCAACAATACACTACTAAATAACCAAGAGATCACTGAGGAAATCAAAGAGGAAATTTAAAAATACCTAGAAACAAATAACAATGAAAACACGAGGACCCAAAACCTATGGGATGCAAAAAAAGCACTTCTAAGAGGGAAGTTTACAGCAATAAAATCCTACCTCAAAAAAACAGAAAAATCTCAAAAAAACAACCTACCATTATACCTAAAGCAATTAGAGAAAGAAGAACAAAAAAAGCCCCAAAGTTAGCAGAAGGAAAGCAATCATAAAAATCAGATGAGAAAAAAAATGAAAAAGAAATGAAAGAAACAATAGCAAAGATCAATAAAACTAAAAGCTGGTTCTTAGAGAAGATAAACAAAATCTATAAACCACTAGCCAGACTCATCAAGAAAGAAAGAGAGAAGACTCAACTCAACAGTACTACAAAAGAAAAAGAAGTAACAACTGACCCTGCAGAAATGCAAAGAATCATGAGGGGTTACTACAAGCAACTATATGCCAATAAAATGGACAACCTGGAAGAAATGGACAAATTCTTAGAAAAGCACAACCTTCCGAGACTGAACTAGGAAGAAATAGAAAATATAATCAGACCAATCACAAGCACTGAAATTGAAACTGTGATTTAAAAATCTTCCAACAGGGACTTCCCTGGTAGTGCAGTGGTTAAGAATCTGCCTGCCAATGCAGGGGACACGGGTTTGATCCCTGGTCTGGGAGGATGCCATATGCCATGGAGCAACTAAGGCCATGTGTCACACAACTACTAAGCCTGTGCTCTAGGGCCAGCGAGCCACAACTACTGAGCCCACAAGCCACAACTGCTGAAGCCTGTGCACCTAGAGCCTGTGCTCTGCAACAAGTGAAGCCACCGCAATGAGAAGCCCATGCACTACAATGAAGAATAGCCCCCCTCACCACCGCAACTAGAGAAAGCTCATGAACAGCAAGAAGGCCCAATACAGCCAAAGAAAAAAGAAACAAAAAATTTCCAACAAACAAAAGCCCAGGACCAGATGGCTTCACAGGCGAATTCTATCAAAAATTTAGAGAAGAGCTAACACATACCTTTCTCAAACTCTTCCACAATATAGCAGAGAGAGGAACACTCCCAAACTCATTCTATGAGGCCACCATAGATACCAAAACCAGACAAAGATTCACAAAAAGAGTAAATTACAGACCAATATCACTGATGAACATAGATGCAAAAATCCTCAACAAAATACTAGCAAACAGAATCCAACAGCACATTAAGAGGATCATACACCATGATCAAGTGGGGTTTAGCCCAGGAATGCAAGGATTCTTCAATATATGCAAATCAATCAATGTGATACACTATATTAACAAATTCAAGGATAAAAAAATGTATGATCATCTCAATAGATGCAGAAAAAGCTTTCAACAAAATTCAACACCAATTTATGATAAAAACTCTCCAGAAAGTGGGCATAGAGGGAACTTACCTCAACATAATAAAGGCCATATATGACAAACCCACAGTCAACATTGTTCTCAATTGTGAAAAACTGAAACCATTTCCTCTAAAATCAAGAACAAGACAAGAATGACCACTCTCACTACTATTATTCAACATAGTTTTGGAAGTTTTAGCCACAGCAATCAGAGAAGAAAAAGAAATAAAATGAATCCAAATCAGAAAAGAAGAGGTAAAGCAGTCACTGTATGCAGATGACATGATACTATACATAGAGAATCCTAAGGATGCTACCAGAAAACTACTAGAGCTAATCAATGAATTTGGTAAAGTAGCAGGATAAAAAACTCATGCACAGAATCTCTTGCATTCCTATACACTAGTGATGAAAAATCTGAAAGAGAAATTGAAGGAACACTCACATTTACCATTGCAACAAAAAGAATAAAATACCTAGCAATAAACCTACCTAAGCAGACAAAAGACCTGTATGCAGAAAACTATAAGACAATGATGAAAGAAATTAAAGATGATACAAACAGATGGAGAGATATATCACATTCTTGGATTGGAAGAATCAACATTGTGAAAATAACTATACTACCCAAAGCAATCTACAGATTCAGTGCAATCCCTATCAAACTACCAATCGCATTTTTCACAGAACTAGAATGAAAAATAGCACAATTTGTATGGAAACACAAAAGACCCCGAATCTTGAGAACAAAAAATGGAGCTGGAAGAATCAGACTCCCTGACTTCAGACTATATGACAAAGCTACAGTAATCAAGACAGTATGATACTGGCACAAAAACAGAAATATAGATCAATGGAACAGGATAGAAAGCCCAGAGATAAACACACACACATATGGTCACCTTACATTAGATAAAGGAGGCAAGAATATTCAATGGAGAAAAGACAGCCTCTTCAATAAGTGGTGCTGGGAAAACTAGACAGCTACATGTAAAAGAATGAAATTAGAACAATTCCTGACACCATATACAAAAATAAACTCAAAATGCATTAAAGACCTAAATGTAAGGCCAGACACTATAAAACTCTTAGAGGAAAACATAGGAAGAACACTCTTTGACATAAATCACAGCAAGATCCTTTATGATCCACCTCCTAGAGAAATGGAAATAAAAACAAAAATAAACAAATGGGACCTAATGAAACTTAAAAGCTTTTGCAAAGCAAAGGAAACTACAAAGAAGATGAAAATACAACTCAGAATGGGAGAAAATATTTGCAAATGAATCAATGGACAAAGATTAATCTCCAAAATATATAAACAGCTCATACAGCTCAGTATTAAATAAACAAACAGGGACTTCCCTGATGGCCCAATGGTTAAGAATCCGCCTGCCAATGTAGGGGAAATGGGTTCTAGCCCTGTTCCAGGAAGATCCCACATGCCATGGAGCAACTAAGCAACTAAGACCGTGGGCCACAACCACTGAACCCGCGTGCCGCAACTACTGAAGCACATGCACCTAGAGCCCACGCTCCACAACAAGAGAAGCCACCACAATGAGAAGCCTGCAACCGCAATGAAGAGTAGCCCCTGCTTGCCATAACTAGAGAAAGCCTGCGTGCAGCACCAAAGACCCAAAGCAGACATAAATAAATAAATTTATTTATTTAAATAAATAAAATAAAAAATAAAAAATAGATAAACAACCCAATCCATAAATAGTCAGAATATCTAAATAGACATTTCTCCAAAGAAGTTATACAGATTGCCAACAAATACATGAAAGGATGCTCAACATCACTAATCATTAGAGAAATGCAAATCAAAACTACAATAAGGGGGCTTCCCTGGTGGCGCAGTGGTTGAGAGTCCACCTGCCAATGCAGGGGACACGGGTTCATGCCCCGGTCTGGGAAGATCCCACATGCTGCAAGTGGCTGGGCCCGTGAGCCATGGCTGCTGAGCCTGTGTGTCCGGAGCCTGTGCTCCGCAATGGGAGAGGCCACAACAGTGAGAGGCCCGCGTACCACAAAAAAAACCCAAACTAACTAAAATGAGGTATCACATCACACCAGTCAGAATGGCCGTCATCAAAAATCTACAAACAGGGCTTCCCTAGTGGCGCAGTGGTTGGGAGTCTGCCTGCCGATGCAAGGGACATGGGTTCGTGCCCCAGTCTGGGAAGATCCCACATGCTGCGGAGCAGCTGGGACCGTGAGCCATGGCCGCTGAGCCTGCGTGTCTGGAGCCTGTGCTCTGCAATGGGAGACGCCACAGCAGTGAGAGGCCCACATACTGCAAAAAAAAAAAAAAAAAAAAATTACAAAGAATAAATGCTGGAGAGGGTGTGGAGAAAAGGGAACCCTCTTGCACTGTTGGTGGGAATGTAAATTGATACAGCCATTATGGATAACAGTATGGAAGTTCCTTAAAAAACTAAAATTAGAACTACCATATGACCAGCAATCCCACTGCTGGGCATATACCCTGAGAAAACCATAATTCAAAAAGAGTCATGAACCACAATCTTCATTGCAGCACTATTTACCATAGACAGGACATGGAAGCAACCTAAATGTCCATTGGCAGATGAATGGATAAAGAAGATGTGGTACATATATACAATGGAATATTACTCAGGCATAAAAAGAAACAAAATTGAGTTATTTGTAGTGAGGTGGATGGACCTAGAGTCTGTCATACAGAGTGAAGTAAGTCAAAAAGTAAAAACAAATAGTGTATGCTAACACATATATATGTAATCTGAAAAATCAAAAAAAGGTACTGATGAACCTAATGGCAGGGCAGGAATAAAGACATAGATATAAAGACATAGATATAGAGAATGGACTTGAGGACATGGCAGGCAGGGTTAAGCTGGGACGAAGTGAGAGAGTAGCACTGACATATATACACTACCAAATGTAAAATAGATACCTAGTGGGAAGCAGCCGCAGAGTACAGGAAGGTCAGCTAGGTGCTTTGTGACCACCTAGAGGGGTGAGATAGGGAGGATGGGAGGGAGACACAAGAGGGAGGGGATATGGGGATATATGTATTCATATAGCTGATTCACTTTGTTACACAGCAGAAACTAACACAACATTGTAAAGCAATTATACTCCAATAAAGATGTTAAATAAATAAATAAAATGACCAACTGGTAACTTAAGATATGGAAATTTGTGCTTTGTGCCTATAGACAATTAGTAAGAGGTTTTAAATGGTAATAAATAGCATTTCATCATGGTTTTAAAAAAAGTTCTTCATATATTCTGGACACTGGTTATCTGAGTTTTTCACATACAGGTACATGTATTGCAAGAGCTGGCCTCAGGCAAAATTGTGAAACTGAAATTCACATTGACTTTTTTTTCTTCCAACAAAAGGTCTTACATATTTATTACCAAGCCAAAGCACTAGTGCAGAAACACTGACACAAAGAGAAAAATCATTTTCCCAATAAAATACATCCAGCTGTTCAGATAGTGATGTTTTCAGGGTGATATGGTAAGATGTAAGTGACTTTGATACAGCATAAATATGTTTGCCTCCTCATGTGTGGGGCTGCTTATAGACCCAGCTTGGTTCTGCTCGAATGTCTTCTCTCCGAATTTTACCTGTTCTATTATCAGTTTTCATTCTAATACATTGGGGAATGGGACAATACTGCTTCTGTTTCTTGGCCAGGAATCACTTGATCCTGAAAGTCTTGTTAGAAGACGGCGAGGAGCAAATTCAACCGCACATAAGATGGTGGAGAAGAGAAGAGAGTGCCACATTAATATTTATGTGTATCTACCAGGTACCAGGTGCTCCTTGCACCATATTTTTCTCACCCTCACACTGCAGGGAGGCATTATTTTCTCTATTTTCACTCTGAGATACCAGAGCCCAGAAAGGTTCAGTAACTTACTCAATGCTGCACAGTGTTTAAGGTGAAGAGCTAGGATTCAAAGAAATCTGTCTGAGTTCTGTCCCTTAAAGAAAGCACACTTAAACTGATGCCTCCCACTTCTCTTTCTCTTCATTTTAAAAAAAAAATAATTAATTAATTTATTTTTGGCTGTGTTGTGTCTTTGTTGCTGTGCACGGGCTTTCTTTAGTTGCGGTGAGTGAGGGCTACTCTTTGTTGCCGTGCGCAGGCTTCTCATTGCGTGCCTTCTCCTATTGCGGAGCACGGGCTCTAGGCACGTGAGCTTCAATAGTTGTGGCACATGGACTCAGTAGTTGTGGCTCACGGGCTCTAGAACACAGGCTCTGTAGTTGTGGCGCACAGGCTTAGTTGCTCCTCGACATGTGGGATCTTCCTGGACCAGGGCTCAAACCTGTGTCTCCTGCACTGGCAGGCGGATTCTTAACCACTGCACCACCAGAGAAGCCCTCTCTTCATTTTTAACACCCTCATCTCCTGTAACCCTCAGCTAGTTTGTCTTACTCCCCAACTTGCCAGTTACTTTCCTCTGGGGAGCCTTCTCCACTGCCCAGCTCACCAGCTCAGGTTATGGGGCCTTTCCAAATCACTTGTCACACCATTTCCCCATCTGTCCTCAAGACTGGACTCTGGGCTCTGTGAGGTAGAGGGACCACATCAGTCTTGTCCGTTCTTATACCCCAGTAGTAGATGCTCAGCACCTACTTGTTTAATGAATTAATATGAGTTTATTGGGAGAGTAAGGTAATGTCTCTCTTGTTAGGCACTGCAATAAGGGTGGCAGAGATGTTTTTGAGCAGGGAAGCCCAGCCAAGCATCAGGACTGGAAATCATACATTTGTACCTCTTTTCTTGACTCTACATCCTTGCCCATCGCTCCACGGGCACAGCCCATCTCAGTGCACCATCTTTGGCTTCTGGCTCACTACCTGCTGACTCCACCTCAGCAGCAGATAAATCTGGCCTTTCTGCTCACCTCTGCTAGAAAACCCAGAGGTGAGGTGCCTGCCCTCCTTGAGCCCACATCTGGGCACATTTGTAAATCCACAGTAGTTTGCACCTATGGGCACAGTTCCTTTTTAACCCCAAATTTTGTTTTTATTTTGTTTTTAATCCACAAATTTGTATTTTGAAAATTTCAAACCCTCAGGAAAAGTCGCAAGAAAGATATAATAAACTCTCATAAATCCTTCACCTAGATTCTCCAATTGTACCTACTGTCTCTCATTCTCTCTCATTTTTTCACCTGGCTGAAACATTTGGGAGTTACTGCAGACATCATGGCATTTCACCTCTAAACACTTCACCATAAATTTCCTATGAACAAAAACATTCTACACAACCACAATATCACTCTCAAGAAATTTAACATTGTTATTGTACTGATCTCTAATATTCAGTCTATTAAAATTTCCCTAATTGTCCCAATAATGTCCTTTGTATATATTTTTCTTTTTGATCTTAAATCCAATTAAGGATCCCATGTTGCATTTAGCTGTCATGCCTCTTTAATCTTTTAATTTGCAGGAGTTTCTTTGCTTTTATTAGTTAATTTGTTTGTTTATTTTTTTTGGCTGCGCTGGGTCTTCATTGCTGTGTGTGGGCTTTCTCTAGTTGCAGAGAGCAGGGGTTACTCTTCATTGCGGTGCGTGAGCTTCTCATTGCAGTGGCTTCCCTTCTTGTGGAGCACAGGCTCTAGGTGCATGGGCTTCAGTAGTTGTAGCACTTGGGCTCAGTAATTGCGGCACTCAGGCCTTAGAGCACATGGGCTTCAGTTGTTGCGGCACGTTGGCTTAGTAGTTGCATCATGTGGGCTTAGTTGCTCTGCGGCATGTGGGATCTTCCAGACCAGGGATCAAACCCATGTCCCCTGCATTGGTAGGTGGATTCTTAATCACTGGAGAACCAAGGAAGTTCCTCTTCACTTTTTTTTTTTTTTTTTTGTAGATGTGTTTGAAGAGTTTGGGTCACTTATCTTGCAGAATGTTCCTTAATTTGGATTTGCTGATGTTCCCTCATGATTAGATTTGGGTTAAACATTTTTGGCAAGAATCACAAATGTGATGTTGTATCCTTCTCAGCGCATGACATCTGGAAGCATTGTTGTTTTGTCCCATTACTGATGATGTAGGGAAATCTTTTTTTTTTTGATAAAACATTATTTTGTCCATGACGTCCATCAATGGACACCTTGTGTTACTTCCATTTTTTGGCTATTGTTAATAACACCTCTATAAACACCAATTTCATAAAGATTTTCCTTGTGTTTTCTTCTAAGAGTTTTATAGTTTTAGCTCTCATGTTAAGTCTTTGAGCCATCTTGAGTAACTTTTTTGTATATGGTTGTAAGTTAGGGGTCCAATTTTGATTCTTTTGCATGTGGAAATCCAGTTTTCTCAACACCATTTGTTGAAAACACTGTCCTTTCTCCATTAAATTGTTTTGACATCCGTAACAAAAATCAATTGACCATAGACTCGAGGATTTACTTCTGGGGTTTCTATTCTATTCTGTTGATCTATATATCTATCTTTATGTCAGTATCACACTGTTTTGATTACTGCAGCTTTGTAGTAATTTTTGAAATCAGGAAATATAAGTCCTTCAACTTAGTTCTTTTTCAACATTGTGTTGGCTATTCATGGAGGACAGTTACTTTTTAAACAGGACTCCTGGAGACTCCATTTGATATTAAGGAAGAGATGATTGGGATTTTCCTGGCAATCCAGTGGTAAGGATGCAGCTCTTTCACTGCTGGGCCCAGGTTCAATTCCTAGTCAGGGAACTAAGATTGCACAAGCCACTTTGTGTGGCCAAAAAAAAAAGGAAGAGATAATCCATAACAGTCAACGCTTATACACTTTAGGAAGAATGTTGGTGACTGTGTTTGGCTGCCTGCAAAGCCCATCTCATGGTTTGGTGACCCTAATGTTTGTACCAAGAAGTAGAATGCATGGCCTGGTAAAGATAGAATTATTAAATCCCATTTAGTTAAGTGCTACACAAAATTTAATACACTAAAATATATAAAGTAGCATGGAATCAGAAATCTGAGCTGCCTAGTCACTGTACACATCCGTCACTTCAGCCCATCTGAACACCTGTCTTTCCTTTAAGTGTGCTCTACTTCTCCTCACCCACCACCTACCTCCTTTTCCCTGAATTCAGATGCCACATGCAAGTTATTTTGTAATCTATTTTTATTCTTTTCTCTTCTTGCAGGACACTTTTAAAACTCTATGCTTTAATTGTACAGATTAAAAATAAGTAATACATTCACCAGGTTCAAAATTCAAAAGGTAAAATGATCCATGATGAAAGCCTCCCTGACATCCCTGTCCCTTCTCTCCAATTACCCTCCCCAGCATCAACCATTCTTATTGTTTTCTGGTATTTTCATATCCATACACATTTGGGCCACAGGTAAGTAAAAATAACTTCCTCACACAAACAGCTGCATAGCAGATGCTGTCAGTACTGTGCTGCATCCTTTGGACCTTCCCTTTTCAGTGTGCTCCTACAGACTCACTTACCAAGAGTGTAGTTCTGTGCCTGAAGGCTTGACGGAAGCTGGGAAGACTATTTTAAGCACTAACAACAGGCTGTGTGTAGGGGGGAATTACTCCTACCCAGGAACAGCTCCATCCAAGAAGCTCAGGAAGTGGTATCTTAACATGCCAACTCGCCACCTATCCTTCTGGTGGGATAACTGGGGGTAAAAGTTCTATGCTGGTTCCAAGAGCTTCTCAGCAGCATTGGGCTCCAGTTTCCCATAGCAGTAATTTGTTGAATAAGCCACTCATTATAGGATGCTTTCCCTTCCTTGTTTCACTTCTTCACTCCCCTCAAGCTCACTTCCCAATTGAACTATTTGCACTCAAATCCTGGTCTCAGAGTTTACCCTAGGGGAAACCCAAACCAAGACACATAGTATACCATATACACTGCTTCATACCCTGTTTGGTTTGCCACCCCCCAACCCTGGGTTAAAAGAAAACAAGTTTGTTTTATTATTCTCTTTTCAGTTTTTTTCTCAAACTTAGGCACAATTTTAAAAATTGGTTGTCAAGATTAAAAAGTCAGGAGATTAAACATTGGAATCTGGATTTCATGCTTCTCTTGAAAAATCAAAATTCCTAGCAATACCTCTGTTCTGGTATGACCACCGTCTTCGAGGATGGATCTGAGGGTCCTTCCCCTCTGGGGGTGAGGAGTGGGGTCTCTCTGCCATTCATGAGTCTCACACAGTGGGCTCCTCATTCATTTATTGGACCTCCCTGGTCCTGAAACAGAGGGAAGGGGGCAGGGCACAACCTTTAAAAGAATGACATAGCCCAAGGACATGACATAAACTGAGTAGAACCAAATAAGTCAAGATGGCAGACAAGTTGACTTCCACTACACCTGGAGGCTCAGTATATGCTCATTGTAACACATCACCAAGCTAAATGATATACCCACAGGTGCCATGACAGTTCCAAGGCCAACCATAAAGGTCAGAAAGTGGGTGGTGCCTCAATTCCTGGAAATCCTCGTCCCTTCCTGAAATAGCTAGAATACCCCTCCCACTCATTAGCCTATGATATTACCCAAACCTATAAAAACTGATAACCCCATACCCTGGGACCGCTCTTGCCTTCTCAGATGGCCCACACTCTTTCTGTGGAGTATGTTTCTCCCAAGACCTTTCACCTTCTGAGATGGCCCACACTCTGTGGAATGTGTTTCTCTCTAAATAAATGCACTTCTTACCTATCACTTTATCTCTCACTGAATTCTTTCTGTGACATCAAGAATCTGAGCTTCATTAAGTCCTGAAAGCAGGTGTGTGATCTCAGTTAAAAGGCCGTGGGTTCAAGTCCCAATGTGGGTTTTGGCTGGGTTCGAATCCCAGCATGTGGGTTCAAGTCCCAATCTGAGTTACACAGTTTCAGTCCTAGCCGGTCACTAAATCTGAAACCCCTGGTTTGGGCCTGCATTAACAGAGGCTTGAAGTATTTCTAAATCATCTAAAGTCAATGTAAATTCTGATTCAGTTGTTCTGAGTCAGGGCTCAAGATCCTGCCTTTCTTACAAGCTTTCAGGTGATGCTGATTTTCCTGGTCCACAGACCACTCCTTGAGAACCAAGGTTCTAATTTCTCCCTTCTCTAATCCATTTTGCATATCATTGTGCATTTATTTTTCTAGAACGGTATGTTTCATCATTTTAAAAATCCCAATGATTGTTGAATATCCATGGCAGTTCCTCTTTACTACTTTAATTTTTAAACCACAGAATCTTTTGGTTTCTCAAACAACACTATTGCTCTGATCCCTGGTGCACAAATGAGGTAGAATACAGGTGCTACTAAGGTTGAAGACGGGGCCTTGGGAAATATGCCCTGAAGTTTCCACCCACCCCACTGATCCTCAGATCCCTGTGGCAAAGCCACATGTATTTAAAATTGCATGGAACTCAGTTGAAAGTCAGAGACCTTGTTCTGGTATTCCAAGGCTTTGGGAGTTAAGTAACTTGCCCGAGGTCACACAGCTGCAAAGCACTGGATTTCCCAAACTGCTTGTGCATTCTTGTCCCAAGGCTACATTCACACCCTTTCCTCCCAACACCCAGGTCAAATTCTCCCACTTGATTACAGGCTTTTCCCACCCTGGTCACACTTAAGTTTTAGCTGCTCTGGGGGTGCTACTGATCCAGCCTCTCCCTTTTCTCTTTATCCTTATCTCCCTTTCACCACCAAGTTCTGTTAAAACAGGGCTTAAAAGTACTAAGAAGGACTTCTTGACTGCAATTCTACAGAAACACATGTGTAGGGCTTCCCTGGTGGCGCAGTGGTTAAGAATCCACCAGCTAATGCAGGGGACACGGGCTCGATCCCTGGTCGGGGAAGATCCCACATGCCAAGGAGCAACCGGACCCATGCACCACAACTACTGAGCCTGAGCTCTGGAACCCACATGCCACAACTGCTGAAGCCCGCATGCCTGGAGCCTATGCTCCGCAACAGGAGAGGCCACCACAATGAGAGGCCCATGCACCGCAACGAAGAGTAACCCCCACTTGCCACAACCAGAGAAAGCCCATGTGCAGCAACGAAGACCCAATGCAGCCAAAAAAAAAGTACTAAGAAAAAGTCTGTCTTTCACTCCTCTCTTACCCTGCAGTTCTCTCCAAAATGGTGCATTTGGCAAAAGGCGGAAGACCAGGTAACTACGGGATAAAGTTCTACCTCCTTGATTTGGCCTCTAGGTCTCCATAATGTGGCTGTGACCTCTGTGCCAAGTAAGCATCTTGCCTTATCATCCTGCCAAGAAAACCTTCTCTCTGCCCGGTTGGTGCTCACCTTCACCTAAAGTCACCTTTGTTGCCTCTGCCTAGCCTATGGGCCCTTGTTCACCCTATCCCCTACACACTCAGAATGTGTTAGTGAGTTTTTTAAAAATTACAATGAAAAGTCTTTAACGAATATAACTAGGAGTGTCTGAGAAATTAACAGCTCCTCCTCCATGTCTTTTTGAGGCTCATCTCAGAGATGAACAAAAATATCTTTTTTCTTTGCCACCTTTCTGTGTCTGCCCAGCCCTGCAAGGGAGGAGAGATGAGCAGCTCTCCTAAAACTCTGAGCTGTGTATGTTAAACTATGCATTTGAAAAATGAGATATAGTGGACAATTACCTGGAAAGATATTACTTACCAAAAATTATTCAAGAAATAGAAAACTTGAATAGATTTATACATTAAAGAAATTGAATCCAAATAAAAAATTCTAGGCACAAAAGTACTTCACCAAGCCTAGATGTCCTCATAGGAACTTTTGTCACCTTCAAGGAACAGAAAACCTCCATCTTACCCAAACTCAGAAACAAGATTCAACAATTTGTATGAGGCTAGTCACTGACCACTGCTAGTGTAACCCTGACACCAAATCAGAAAGGACAGTGAAACTGATAGTTCAGTTTCACTCTACAGATATAACAATTATAAATAAACCACTAGCTATCCAAATGCAGCAATGTAGGAAATATCCCAGGAAGAAAAGGATGTAATTTAGCCAGTAGAGAATAGCAATATAATTTACCCAGCTACAGATTAAGAAACAAAAATCATCTCAATAGATTCAGAAAAAAAAAAAAACAGATGATAAATTCAACAACGATTTGATGGAAACAGTCTTCTTTTGGGTTCCCCAGAAGCAGACCCTCACAATGATCCCACTAAAGGGGTGAGGGAGCTAGGGGATTTGAAGTCCAGTTCCTAAGAGAAAGTCATTGCTTGAGTACTGCTCCTGGAGCTGTGATTCCACAGCAAGTCTAGGCTTCTCTTCACTGGGGCAGAGCAGCCTTCCTAAGTTTTGGGGGGGATGAGCAGAGGCCTCAGGCTGAGAGGGGCTGATTCTGGTATTTGAATGTGGGCCTAGGCACTCTGAAGCTCTAAGATATGGAAGGGGCCACACACAGCACACTAGAAACAGAAGAGAATTACTTAATTGCTTTAACCTGTCTTTTGTTGTTAAGAATTTTACTGAAAAAAACAAAAAGAAAACAAACAAAAAAACTAAAACAAAACATCTCATTCTCAGTGGTGAAATGTTAGAAGTATTACCTTTAAAGATAGAAAAAAGGATGGCCTCTGTCAGTACATTTTTTCACAATAAAGAAAGATTGAAAAAGAAAAAGATGAAAAGTGAAAGTATTGGAAAGAAAACAAACAAAAAAATCCCCCTATCATTATCTGCAGATAATGTAATTGTCTTCAGGGAAAATCCTGAAGAATTTCACATATATGGAATTGGTATGTGTATCAGTTAGGTAATGCGGTATAACAAGTTATCCCATATTTTAGCAGCTTAAAACAACAGACACTTATTATCACACACTTTCTGAGGATTAGGAGTCCAGGAGTGGCACAGTAGTTCTGGCTCAGGGTCTCTCATGTGGTTGTAGGCAAGTCTTTGGCCAGAGTTGCAGTGTTATGAAGGGAAGAAAATCCACTTCCAAGCTCATTAACACAAGAGGCTCCTCTTCTTCACTCTATGGGTCAATCCATAGAGAGGGCTTCTCACACAACATGGCAGTTGACTTCCCCCAGAATGAGTGGAGAAAGAAAACTCAAGGTGGAAGCCACACCTTATAATAATCTAATCTCAAAAGTGACATACCCTCACTGATGTGTATTCCATTTTTTCAAAGTGAGTCACTATGTCCAGCTCACACTCAAGGAGAGAGGACTACATAAGAACCTGAGTACAGAGAGGCAGGATCATTGGGGATCATATTAGGGTTTACCCACCATAGTACATAAGAGTGGTGTAGTTACAAATGTGCAGGAAAAGGAGTGGACTTTGCAACAAATGTGACTGGGACAATTGGTTATACAGATAGAAAAAAAGCATCAACCTGATCCCTAGCTTATTCCACATTCAAAATAAATTCCAAGTGGGTTAAAGGCTTAAATATTAAAATCAATTATTTAATTAATTAAAATTAAATATTAAAAGTAAAACTTTCAGAAGAATATATTGGAAGAGTATGTTTATGCCTTCTGGATAGGGAAGAATTCTTTTTAAAAAAATTTATTTTGGGGCTTCCCTGGTGGTGCAGTGGTTGAGAGTCTGCCTGCCGATGCAGGGGATGCGGATTAGTGTCCCGGTCCGGGAAGATCCCACATGCCGCGGAGCGGCTGGGCCCATGAGCCATGGCCGCTGAGCCTGCGCGTCCGGAGCCTGTGCTCCGCAATGGGAGAGGCCACAGCAGTGAGAGGCCCGCGTACTGCTAAAAAAAAAAAAAATTTATCTTTATTTTTGGCTGCATTGGGTCTTCGTTGCTGCGCACAGGCTTTCTCTACTTGTGGCGAGTGGGGGCTACTCTTCGTTGTGGTCACGGGCTTCTCATTGCAGTGGCTTCTCTTGTTGCCGAGCACAGGCTCTAGGTGTGCGGGCTTCAATAGTTGTGGCACGCGGGTTCAGTAGTTGTAGTGCCGGGGCTTAGTTGCTTTGTGGCATGTGGGATCTTCTCAGACCAGAGCTCGAACCCGTGTCCCCTGCATTGGCAGGTGGATTCTTAACCACTGTGCCACAGGGGAAGTCCTTTTTTTTAAAATCTATTTATTTATTTGTCTGAGCCAGGTCTGAGCTGCAGTGTGCAGGATCTTCATTGCAGCCTGTGAGGTTGTGGCATACAGGTTCTTTAGTTGCAGCATGTGAGATCTTTTAGTTGCGGCATGTGGGATCTAGTTCCCTGAGCAGGGATAGAACCCGGGCCCCCTACATTGGTAGCACAGAGTCTTAGCCACTGGACCACCAGGGAAGTCCTAAGAATTCTTAACAAGATTCAATACTGTCAAATTACACTACATTGAAATTTAAAACTTTTTTACAGACACATGTCATGGAAAGCCATAAACAAAATGAAAAAGAAACGCTACAATGATGCATGCTAGCTGAGCTTATTGTGATAATTATTTCACAATATACATAAATCAAGCCATCATGCTGTACCATTTAAACTTATACAGTGATGAATGTCAATTATTTCTCAATAAAACTGGGGGAAATAAAAGAAAAGCTACAGATTGGAAGATGATATTTGTAATGCATATAATTGAGAAAGAATTGGTATCCAAAATATTTTTTTAAACCCACAATCAATGAGGAAAGGACAAACAACCCAAAAGGAAAATGGGCAAAGGATGATTTCTATGACCAATAAACACATGAAACATATAGAAAGAAGCTCAACTTCTCCATAAGCAGGGAAATGCATCTTAAAACATGTTGAGATGCTATTTACATCCTTCAGACTGGCAAAAATTAGCAAGCCTGGCTATATTTATCAGGAATGCATTAGGCTACAAATAAAAGAAGACCTAAGGACACTTGGCTGCAGATGAAATGGTTGGTTGAATCTGTGAAAGCAGAACCAGCTGATGCAGAGGGCTGTGAGCACCATACCACTATATACAAGGGACTTCAAATACGCAGATTTTGTTATCCAAGGGGATCTTGGAACCAATTCCTCCTGCAGATAAGGAAGGAGACTGTAGCAGTGACTGACAAATGGGAGATTCTTTTTCTCACATAACAAGAAGTCTGTAGGTAAGCAACTGTGGACATCAGTTCAGTAGCTCAGCTACCTGATTTCAAGGTAGCTGGTGTGCCTTCAGGATTTCACCCAGTTTTAAAGATAGAATCAGGGAAGAGAGAGCAAAGCTAATGAACCCATCCTCTTTGTCAGAAAAGGAATTTTTCCGGTCAACTTTTGCTTCACACATGAGAAAAAAAACAGGGAATGATATAACTCAAGACTTATGTATCTACAATCAATTCTTAACAAATGTTGATATTTTGCCAATTTTACTTCTTATTTTTTTCTTTAATAAAACATGAGAGACACAGTGTCCAGAACTATGCTTCATGGCCTCCCCAGAGGAAAGGGAGAAGGGAATATATTTAGTTTTCCAATATCTACAACAGAGGTATGCCAGGCAAAAAGGATTAGACCAGAGTATTTGGTTAGCCAACCCACAGTGTCTAAAACACCAACACAATCAAGTGAGGGTGAGGGTTTGAATGTAGAAAAACTTGCACTTGGTTGGCAGGAGTAAGTTGGCTCAATCACTTTGGAAAGCAATTTGGCAATATCCAGTAAATATAAAGATATAAATACGGGGCAACCCAGAAAACCCTCTCCTAGGTGTTTGCATTTGTGAAACTCTCACGTGTGCACATAGATATGCAAATGTTCATTTCAGCATTTCTTTTCTGGTTTTTTTTTTTTGTAATAGCAAAAAATTGGAAACAGCCCAACTGTTACTCAAGAGAAGAACTAATAAATACATTTCACAATATTAAACCAAAGGAATACTATACAGCTATTAAAATGAGTGAACTCAGCCCCTATATGTTAACACAAACAAACATTTAAGACTCAGTGCTGGACTTCCTTGGTGGTCCAGTGGTTAAGACTTTGTGCTTCCACAGTAGGGGGTATGGGTAAAAAAACAAAAAGACTCAGTGCTGAATTAAAGAGGCAAGTTGCAGAAAGGTACATAGGTTATGATAATATTTATGTAAAATGAAATGCACACAAAATAATTCTGTGTTTATTCTATCATTTACAACAAAGGTGTAAATAAACTTCAGGAAAGGAAACATACCAACTTCATATTAGCAGCTATCTCAAGGTGAGGAAAGAGAACTGAGGGGAAAGAGGGAGTGGATGTGGGAACAAACTATACCTCTAATTTTTTAAAAATATTTTTTATTGTGGCAAAGGTCACATAATATAAAACATACTATTTTAACTATATTTTACTGTACAGTTCAGTGGCACTAAGTACATTCACATTGTTGTGCAACTCTCACCATAATCCATCTCTCAAAGTTTTCACCTTCCTAAGCTGAAACTCTGTCCCCTTTAAACACTAACTCCTTGTTCCACCTCCCCACTCCCCCCCACTGCCCCCTTTTGGCCCCTGGCATCTACCAATGTACCTTCTTACTCTATGAATTTGACTATTCTAGGTACCTCCTATAAATGGAATCAAACAGTATTTGTCTGCACCTAATGTATTGATATATTGGAATGCATTTTTAAGGTTAACTTAAGTCCTGCAAACAGACTGTACCCTCTTTTTTTTCCCCCTGTGCTATACAGTTGGCACTCACCAGCCATCTACTTCATACATAGTAGTATACATATGTCAATCCCAATCTCCCAATCCACCCCATATCCCCCTTGGTGTCCATACATTTGTTCTCTACATCTGTGTCTCTATTTCTGCTTTGCCAACCCTCTGAGTGGGAGAAAATATTTACAAATGAAGCAGCTGACAAGGGATTAATCACCAAAATATACAAACAGCTCACACAGCTCAATATCAAAAAAAAAAAACAAAAAACCCAATCCAAAAATGGGCAGAAGACCGAAATAGACTTTTCTCCAAAGAAGACATACAGATGGCCAAGAGGCATACGAAAAGATGCTCAACATCACCAATTATTAGAGAAATTCAGATCAAAACTACAGTGAGGTACCACCTCACACTGGTCAAAATGGTCATCATCAAAAAAATCTACAAACAATAAATACTGGAGAGGGTGTAGAGAAAAGGGAACCTTCTTACACTTTTGGTGGGAATGTAAATTGATACAGCCACTATGGAGAACAGTATGGAGGTTCCTTAAAAAACTAAAAATAGAACTACCATATGACCCAGCAATCCCAATCCTGGGCATATAACCAGAGAAAACCATAATTCCAAAAGATACATGCACCCGAATGTTCATTGCAGCACTATTTACAATAGCCAGGACATAGAAGCAACCTAAATGTCCATCAACAGAGGAATGGATATCGCTAATATTTTATTAAGGAAAAAAGGTAGATCTGAAGCAAATTTGTTAAAATGTTAACTTTTGCTGTATCTCAGTTGTAAGTTGCTGAATCAGTGGGCATAAGACTCTGCATTCCAATCAAGCTCTGGTGATGAGATATTGCTGGTTCAAAGACCCCACTTTGAGAAGTAGTGTTCTAGAAAACTCTGCCCTAGGCCTCCTGAGGTGGAAGTGAGGGACCCATCCTAGTGGACTGCGAGCCACAGAGAGGGAGGCTGCAGATGCGGAGGGTGCCTGAGGCTTTCCTGTCTGTTTTCAGACAGAGGAGGAGCTTCAAGTGTCTTAAAAACCCTCTTCCAGTCTCAGCTGCCTCGAGCAAGATTTTCCTACTCTCTACTATATACTTTTTAACCTTCTCACTGATTATCTTTTTATGCATGGGTTTTGTTTCAGTTTGTTTGATATCTTTGTAAACCTTCTTTCCATATGTTTCAGCTTTGTGCTTCTCCCTTGATTGTTCTTTCCAAAATTCTTAATGTTTCTTTGCAGAATTTTAAGCTATAGTCTTATTCTGCTTTTTCTTCTTGCTTTCTATAGCTTCCATTTTGAACCATCACCATTTTACTCATCTACTTTCTCCCTTTCTTTTCACTGGTTTTCTCTCCCCGACCCCCTGCTTTTTCCCCCCCTGCTCTAGTTTTGTTTCCCTTATCTTCTTTCTCACCCTTTTGATTTAATCCTCATTGTTTTACTGCTCACCAATTCAGTGTCCACTGAGGCAGTGGTGTATCCTGTGTGACAGGAGTACTCTGGCACCAGGTCATCTGAGTTCAAGTTCTGCCTCCACCCCTGTTAGCTGTGGAGTCTTGGTCCTTTAACTGAACTTCTCTGTGCCTCAGTTTTCTCATATGTAAAATAACAGTATTTACCTTATAGGGCTATAGGGAGAATTAAAAGTATTAATGTGTTAGAACGGTGCCTTGCTCAAAATAAGCACTACAGTCATGTTAGCTCATATTTTAATCTATGTGGTATGGTATTCAGTCTCCAAGGTGGTCCCCAGTGATCCCCGCCTCCAGCCCCTGTGCAATCCCCTCCCACCTTGAGTGGGGTTGTGGGGCTGCAGTGGTGATCTGTGTAATGAATAAGACATTGCAAAAATGATGGCGGATGGCTTCTACAGCTTGGCTCTGTCACTTTGGATCATTCACCCTGGAGGAAGTCAGCTGCAATGTCTGAGGAAACTGAAGTCTTGTGCCAATAGCCACTCATATATGGTCAAATGATTTTTGACAAGGGTGCCAAGACTGTTCAATGGGGGAAATGACAGTCTTTTCAGTAAGTGGTTGTTGGGAAACCTGGATATCCAAATGCAAAAAAAAAAAAAAAAAAAACAAAACTGAAGTTGGACCCTTACCTAATCCCTGAGAAATGGAATATTTCCTGATGTATCAGTAAACAAAGGATGTTACAGTCATCAGTAGTTGCAGCCCTCCAATGTGAGCCCTGAGGAAACCCAGGATGTGAAAATTCAGGATACTGGTCACAGATAGCTGAGGTGCATATCAAAAGAATGAGTTCAGTGAGCCCAGACTCTTGTATATTCCCATACATAGAAAAGAACTAAATTCCTTAACTTGGGATATCTGGTTTTCTTTAATTAACAATAATCTTTTGATGTTCCTGACTACCTGCCCTTTGTTGCAAAACGTCTGTATAACCTGGCTCCCTCCCAGCCTCCTCAGAGTATTTTTCTCAGGGTTACTTGAGATGCTGCCTCCCAGGCTTGAAGTCCTAAAAATTCCCACTGAATTAAACAAAACTCTCAACTTTTAGGTTGTGAATAATTTTTTAAGTCCACACACCATATACAAAAATCAGATCAGAATGGATGAAAGAAAAAAAAATGGATGAAAGAGCTAAATGTAAGAGCTAAAACTATAAAACTCTTCATAGAAAACATAGGGGAAAAGCTTCATGACATTGGATTCAGCAATGATTTCTTGGATATGACACCAAAGGAACATGCAACACAAGAAAAAATAGAAAAATTTGGACTCCATCAAAGTTAAAATTTTTTGTGCATCAAAGAACACAATCAACAGAAGGAAAAGGCACTCCACAGAATGGAAAAAAATGTTTGCAAATCACATATCTGATAAGGATTAATATCCAGAAGATATAGGGAACTCATACAACTCAACAACAAAAAATCCTGTTTGAAAATGGGCAAAGGACTTGAGTAGACATTTCTCCAAATAGCTATTAAAGCACATGAAAAGATGCTTAACATCACTAGTCATTAGGGAAATGAAAATCAAAGCATGATGAGGTAATACTTCACATCCGTTAGGATGGCTATAATTTAAACAAAAACAAAAACAGAAAATAACAAGTGTTGGTGAGGATGTGGAGAAATTTGAACCCTTGTGCATTGCTGGTGGAAATGTAAAATGGTGCAGCCACAGTGAAAAATAGTATGGCAGTTCCCCTCAAAAATTAAAAATAGAATTACCATGGGATCCAGCAATTCCACTTCTGGGTATATAACCAAAAGAATTGAAAGCAGGATCTTGAAGAGATATTACACCCATATTCAAGGCAACATTATTTGTTTTGTTTGGGTTTTTTGTTTTGGGTTTTTTTTTTTTTTTCTGCACTGAGTGGCTTGTAGGATCTTAGTTCGCCAACCAGTGATAGAACCAAGGCCCACAGCAGTGAAAGCATGGAGTCCTAACCACTGGACTGCCAGGGAATTCCAATGGCAGCATTGTTTGTAATCACCAAAATGTAGAAGCAACTCGAGTATCCATTGATGGATGAATGAATAAGGAAAATATGTTATATACATACAATGGAATATTATTCAGCCTTAAAAAGCAAGATAATTCTGGCCCATGCTACACCATACATAAATCTTGAGGATATCATGCTAAGTGAAGTAATCCAATAGCAAAAAGACAGATACAGTATATATACACTTATTTGAGGTACCTACAGTCATCAAATTCATCAAGAGAAAAAGTAGAATGCTGGTTGCCAGGGGTGGAGGGGAGGAGAGAATAGGGACATGTTGTTAAATGAGTATAGGTTTTCTAAAATGAAAGAGTCTTGGAGATTAGATACACAAAAATATGAATGTATTTAGTACTAATAAACTATACACTTTAAAATGGTAAAGATGGTTAATTTTATATTATGTATATTTTTCCACAATTAAAAATTTTCGTTTAAAAAGCTGAAAAAAATCAGCCCTAGAAAAAGCATATAATACACTGTAAAATGATTTTTGGTGAATTATGTGAAAGAAGAAATTAAGTATCTTCCTCCCCAATTACTAATCAGTTATCCTAATATGATTTATTGAATGATCCCTCCCTGTTCTTTTGTGTGATTTGTTGAACATGCTATTCTCATCAAACTTTTCTTAATTCTTCTCTCAATCTGTAAATTCTTTTCTAATTCCCCAAAGTTCTTTAAACACTTTAATCCCTAAAATCTTGGATATGATCACTCCTAATGATACACTTGCTAGACACTTGTCCATTATACCAATCTTTCCAAATAATTTGTTTTTTAAGTTTGTTGGACTTCCCTGGTGGCACAGTGGTTAAGAATCTGCCTGCCAATGCAGGGGACATGGGTTCGATCCCTGGTCCAGGAAGATCCCACATGCCACGGAGCAACTAAGCCTGTGTGCCACAACTACTGAGCCCGTGTGCTGCAACTACTGAAGCCCACGAACCTAGATCCCATGCTCCACAAGAGAAGCCACAGCAATGAGAAGCCGGAGCACCACATTGAAGAGTAGCCCTCACTCACTGCAGCTAGAGAAAGCCTGCATGCAGCAATAAAGACCCAATACAGCCCTAAATAAATAAATAAATAATTTTTTTTTAAGTTTGCTTAATAAATGTTCATGATTTATTTTTTTAATAAAAAGTGTCTATGGCTTCAACAAAGTTACAAGTATGATAAGCAGATAATCTAGGTGAGCTAGTGTTGTCACTCCTGACAGAATCCCTGAAAAGTTATGCTACTGTCATGATAAATATTATTCAATAGTGGCAAAGTTTGATCTTTCTTTAAAATTAATATAAATATAAATTAAAAGTATATTTAGTATCCTAATTTATTAGTTGATACCTTTAACTGATTGATTTCTTTTATTTGTATTCCCTAGTTTTACCTCATTGCTATTTTCTCAACTTCTTGAGTTATATTAGTTAATGTATTTACATTATGTCTTACTAACTTTGAAAACTTTAAAAGACATGAATTTTCCTCTGAATACAGTTTTGGCCCTCTTGCACAAATTTTGATGTATATTTTTATTTTCTAAACAGTTGTGTTTGATTTTTCTTTCTTCTTTCCCTTAAATGTTATTTAGGAGAGTGATTTAAAATTTTTTTCCAAGTAGTTAATTTTTATTTTTTTAATTTAAACTTTTAGTTTTTGCCTACAGCTTTTACTGCAATATGCTCAGAGAAAGTGGCCTGGATGTTTTCTGCTTCTGCAAACATACTGTGGTTTTTAAAAAAAATTTATTTGTTACTTTATTTTATTTTATTTTTTGGCTGCATTGGGTCTTCATTGATGCATGTGGGCTTTCTCTAGTTGTGGAGAGTGGGGGGCTGCTCTTCATTGTGGTGTATGGGCTTCTCATTGCAGATGTTACAGATCACAGGCTCTAGATGTGCAGGCTTCAGTAGTTGTGGTGCACGGGCTCAGTAGTTGTGGCACACGGGCTTATTGCTCTGTGGCATGTGGGATCTTCCAGGACCAGGGCTCAAACCCATGTTCCCTCCATTGGCAGATGGATTCTTAACCACTGAGCCACCAGGAAAGCCCCATACTGGTTTTTTTGGTTTTGATTTTGTTTTTTAGTCGAGTAAATAGTGTATGTTTGCAGTATCCCTTGGATGCTGATTATAATGGCATATTCTATGCTTCTAGAGGATAGGTTTTGATTTTTAATTCATAAATCATTTTTATTAAGTATGTTATTCAGATCCTCTATAGTATTATTTATTGCTAGTCCTCCTTGGTAGGTTAATACTGAGAGTGAGTTAAATCTCTATAATGATTATCTTTTATTTACTTCCTCTTAAATTGCAAACAATTTTTATTTCAAATATTTTAATGCATAATAGTAAAATTGTGACTTTTATCAATGTAACAAGACCACATTGAATCTTACCTGTTGATGTCAATTTACTACCTTGCTTTCTTTTATGGTATTTTCCTGATAGAATTTTTTTTTTAATTTAATTTAATTTATTTTTTTATACAGCAGGTTCTTATTAGTTATCCATTTTATACATATTAGTGTATATGTATCAATCCCAATCTCCCAATTCATCACACCATCTCCACACCCCTGCCACTTTCCCCCCTTGGTGTGCATACTCTTGTTCTCTACACCTGTGTCTCAATTTCTGCCCTACAAACTGGTTCATCTGTACCATTCTTCTAGGCTCCACATATATGCATTAATATACGATATTTGTTTTTCTCTTTTTGACATACTTCACTCTGTATAACAGTCTCTAGATTCATCCACATCTCTACAAATGACCCAATTTCGTTCCTTTTTAAGGCTGAGTAATATTCCGTTGAATATATGTACCACATCTTTTTTATCTATTCATCTATCAATGGGTATTTAGGTTGCTTCCATGACCTACCTATTGTAAATAGAGCTGCAGTGAACATTTTGGTACATGACTCTTTTTGAATTATGGTTTACTCAGGGTATATGCCCAGTAGTGGGACTGCTGGGTCGTATGGTAGTTCTACTTGTAGTTTTTAAGGAACCTCCATACTGTTCTCCATAGTGGCTGTATCAATTTATATTCCCCCCAACAGTGCAAGAGGGTTCCCTTTTCTCTACACTCTCTCCAGCATTTGTTGTTTGTAGATTTTCTGATGATGCCAATTCTAACTGGTGTGAGGTGACACCTCATTGTAGTTTTGATTTGCATTTCTCTAAAAATTAGTGATGTTAAGCAGCTTTTCATGTGCTTCTTGGCCATCTGTATGTCTTCTTTGGAGAAACGTCTATTTAGGTCTTCTGCCCATTTCTACATTGGCTTGTTTGTTTTTTTAATATTGAGCTGCATGAGCTGTTTATATATTTTGGAATTTAATCTTTTGTTGATTCTTTTGCAAATATTTTCTCCCGTTCTGAGGGTTGTCTTTTCTTCTTGTGTGTAGTTTCCTTTGCTTTGCAAAAGCTTTGAAGTTTCATTAGGTCCCATTTGTTTATTTTTGTTTTTATTTCCATTACTCTAGGAGGTGGATCAAAAAAGATCTTGCTGTGATTTATCTCAAAGAGTGTTCTTCCTATGTTTTCCTCTAAGAGTTTTATAGTGTCCAGTCTTACATTTAGGTCTCTAATCCATTTTGAGTTTATTTTTGTGTATGGTGTTAGAGAGTGTTCTAAGTTCATTCTTTTACATGTAGCTGTCCAGTTTCCCCAGAATCACTTATTGAAGAGGCTGTCTTTTCTCCACTGTATATCCTTGCCTCCTTTGACATAGATTAGTTGACCATAGGTGCGAGGGTTTATCTCTTGGCTTTCTATCCTGTTCCATTGATCTATATTTCTGTCTTTGTGCCAGTACCATACTGTCTTGATTACTGTAGCTTTGTAGTATAAAGTCAGGGAGTCTGATTCCTCCAGCTCCGTTTTTTTCCCTCAAGGCTGCTTTGTCTATTTGGGGTCTTTTCTGTCTCCAAACAACTTTTAAGATTTTTTGTGCTAGTTCTATAAAAAATGCCATTGGTAATTTGATAGGGAAAGCAATATATAGATTGCTTTGTGTAGTATAGTCATTTTCACAATATTGATTCTTCTAATCCAAGAACATGGTATATCTCTCCATCTCTTGGTATCATCTTTAATTTCTTTCATCAGTCTTACACTTTTCTGCATACAAGTCTTTTGTCTCCCTAGGTAGGTTTATTCCTAGGTAGTTTATTCTTTTTGTTGCAGTAGTAAATGGGAGAGTTTCCTTAATTTCTCTCTCAGATTTTTCGTCATTAGTGTATAGGAATGCAAGAGATTTCTGTACATTAATTTTGTATCCTGCAACTTTACCAAATGCATTGATTAGCTCTAGTAGTTTTCTGGTGACATCTTTAGGATTTTCTGTGTATAGTATCATGTCATCTGCAAACAGTGACAGTTTTACTTCTTCTTTTCAAATTTGTATTCCCTTTTCTTCTCTGATTGCCATGGCTAAGACTTCCAAAATTATGTTGAATAATAGTGGTGAGAGTGGATGTACTTGTCTTGTTCCTGATCTTAGGGGAAATGCTTTCAATTTTTCAACATTGAGAATGACGTTTGCTGTGGGTTTGTCACCTATGGCCTTTATTATGTTGAGGTAAGTTCCCTCTATGCCCACTTTCTATAGAGTTTTTATCATAAATTGGTGTTGAATTTTGTCAAAAGCTTTTTCTGCATCTATTGTATGGTTTTTCTTCTTCAGTTTGTTAATATGGTATATCACATTGATTGATTTGTGTATATTGAAGAATCCTTGCATCCCTGGGATAAATCCCACTTGATCATGGTGTATGAACCTTTTAATGTGTTGTTGGATTCTGTTTGCTAGTATTTTGTTGAGGATTTTTGCATCTATATTCATCAGTGATATTGGTCTGTAATTTTCCTTTTTTGTAGTATCTTTGACTGCTTTTGGTATCAGGGTTGTGGTGGCCTTGTAGAATGAATTTGGAAGTATTCCTTCCTCTGCAAGTTTTTGGAAGAGTTTTAGAAGGATGGGTGTTAGCTAGTCTCTAAATGTTTGATAGAATTCACCTGTGAAGCCATCTGGTCCTGGACTTTTGTTTGTTGGAAGATTTTTAATCACACTTTCAATTTCATTACTCGTGATTGGTCTGTTCATATTTTCTATTTCTTCCTGGTTCAGTCTTGGAAGTTTATACCTTTCTACGAATTTGTCCATTTCTTCCAGGTTGTCCATTTTATAGGCATAGATTTGCTTGTAGTAGTCTCTTAGGATACTTTGTATTTCTGTGGTGTCTGTTGTAACTTCTCCTTTTTCATTTCTAATTTTATTAACTTGAGTCTTCTCTTTTTCTTGATGAGTCATTGTGTCATTTAAAGCTTGTGTTTCCTTATTAATTTTCTATTTGGATGATCTGTCCATTGGTAGAAGTGAGGTGTTTAAGTCCCACACTATTACTGTGTTACTGTCAATTTCCCCTTTTACAGCTGTTAGCAGTTGCCTTAGGTATTGAGGTGCTCCTATGTTGGGTGCATATATAATTGTTATATCTTCTTCTTGGATTGATCCCTTGATCATTATGTAGTGTCCTTCCTTGTCTCTTATAACATTCTTTATTTTAAAGTTTATTTTATCTGAGTATTGCTACTCTGGCTTTGTTTTAATTTCCATTTGCATGGAATATGTTTTTCCATCCCCTCACTTTCAGTCTCTATGTGTGCCCAGGTCTGAAGTGGGTCTCTTGTAGACAGCATATAGATGGGTCTTGTTTTTGTATTAATTCAGCAAGCTTGTTTATTTTGGTTGGAGCATTTAATCCATTCACGTTTAAGGTAATTATCAATATGTATGTTCCTATTACCATTTTCTTAATTGTTATGGTTTTGTTTTTTGTTGGTCCTTTTCTTCTCTTGCATTTCCCACTTAGAGAAGTTCCTTTAGCATTTGTTGTAGAGTTGGTTTTGTGGTGCTAAATTCTCTTATCTTTTGCTTGTCTGTAAAGCTTTTGATTTCTCCATCAAATCTGAATGAGATCCTTGCTGGGTAGAGTAATCTTGTTTGTAGGTTCTTCCCTTTCATCACTTTAAGTATATGGTGCCATTCCCTTCTGGCTTGTACAGTTTCTGCTGAGAAATCAGCTGTTAACTTTATGGGAGTTCCCCTGTATGTTATTTTTTGTTTTTCCCTTGTTGCTTTCAATAGTTTTTCTTTGTTTTTAATTTTTGCCAATTTGATTACTATGTGTCTCAGCTGTTTCTCCTTGGGTTTATCTTGCCTGGGACTCTCTGTGTTTCCTGGACTTGGGTGGCTGTTTCCTTTCCCATGTTAGGGAAGTTTTCAACTATAATCTCTTCAAATATTTTCTCTGGGCCTTTCTCTCTCTCTTCTCCTTCTGGAACCCCTATAATGTAAATGCTGTTGCGTTTACTGTTGTTCCAGAGGTCTCTTAGGCTGTCTTCATTTCTTTTCACTCTTTTTTCTTTATTCTGTTCCACAGCAGTGAATTCCACCATTCTGTCTTCCAGGTCACTTTTCCATTCTTCTGCCTCAGTTATTCTGCTATTGATTCCTTCTAGTGTATTTTTCATTTCAGTTATTCTATTGTTTTTTTGTTTGTTTTTGTTTTTGTTTTTTGCAGTATGCAGGCCTCTCACTGTTGTGGCCTCTCCCATTGTGGAGCACAGGCTCCGAACGTGCAGGCTCAGTGGCCATGGCTCACGGGCCAACTGCTCCACTGCATGTAGGATCTTCCCAGACCGGGGCATGAACCCATGTCCCCTGCATCGGCAGGTGGACTCTCAACCACTGCACCACCAGGGAAGCCCTCTTCTAGGTTTTTGTTAAAAATTTCTTGCATCCTATAGATCTTTGCCTCCATTCTTTTTCCAAGGTCCTGGACTATCTTCACTATCATTATTCTGAATTCTTTTCCTGAAAGGTTGCTTATCTCCATTTCATTTAGTTGTTTTTCTGGAGTATCTTGTTCCTTTATCTGGTACAAAGTCCTCTGCCTTTTCATTTTGTGTATTTTTCTGTGAATGTCGTTTTCCTTCCACGGCTACAGAATTGTAGTTCTTCTTGCCTCTGCTGTCTGCCCTCTGGTGGATGAAGCTATCTAAGAGGTTTGTGCAAGTTTCTTGATGGGAGGGACTGGTGGTGGGCAGAGCTGTGTGTTGCTCTGGTGGGCAGAGCTCAGTAAAACTTTAATCCGCTTGTCTGGTGATGGTTGTTTGGCCTGAGATGACCCAACACTGGAGCCTACCCGGCTCTTTGGTGGGGCTAATGTTGGACTCTGGGAGGGCTTATGCCAAGGAGTACTTCCCAGAACTTCTGCTTCCACTGTCCTTGTCCCCATGGTGAGCCACATCCACCCCCCGTCTCTGCAGGAGACCCTCCAACACTAGCAGGTAGTTCTGGTTCAGTCTCCTATGGGGTCACTGCTCCTTTCCCTGGGTCCTGATGTGCACACTACTTTGTGTGTGCCCTCCAAGAGTGGAGTCTCTGTTTCCCCCAGTCCTGTCAAAGTCCTACAATCAAATCCCGCTAGACTTCAAAGTCTGATTCTCTAGGAATTCCTCCTCCCATTGCTGGACCCCCAGGTTGGGAAGCCTGACATGGGGCTCAGAATCTTCACTCCAGTGGGTGGACTTCTGTGGTATAAGTGTTCTCCAGTGTGTGAGTTACCCACCCAGTAGTTATGGGATTTGATTTTTTTGTGATTGCACTCCTTGTACCATCTTCTCGTGGCTTCTCCTTTGTCTTTGGATGTGAGGTATCCTTTTTTGTGAGTTCCTGTGTCTTCCTGTCAATGATTGTTCAGCAGTTAGTTCTGATTCCAGTGATCTCGCAAGAGGGAGTGAACGCACGTCCTTTTACTCTGCCATCTTCCCCCCTCCCTGATAGAATTTTTACTTGTCTTCCATTTTATACTTTTTTCATTACTTCATTATAGATCTGGCTTGTAAACCAGCATATGGTTATGGTTTTGTGTCCCAATTTGCAAATCATTGTTTTTAATAATATAACTTGGGACTCCTCTGGTGGCACAGTGGTTAAGAATATGCCTGCCAATGTAGGACACAAGGGTTTGAGCCCTGGTCTGGGAAGATTGCACATGCTGAGGAGCAACAAAGCCCCTGTGCCACAGCTACTGCACCTGCGCTCTAGAGCCCACGAGCCACAACTACTGGCTAGAGCCCATGAAGCCCACATGCCTAGAGCCCATGCTCTGCAACAAGGGGAGCCACCATAAGGAGAAGCCCTTGCACCACAACAAAGAGTAGCCCCACTCGCCACAACTAGAGGAAGCCTGTGCACAGCAAAGGAGAGCCAACGCAACCAAAAAATAATAATAATAAAATAAAATAAAGGATGTATGGCTTAAAATTTATAGATAATAAAATATACAGTACTGTTTATTGCAAATTCCACTTAGCAAATTGATTCTAACAGAAAAATTTCATTGATTTTTTCTGAACCCTTGTATTTGTAGCAAAATTATAGTTGCAATTGATGAGTGAGTATAGCTCCAACATGAATGTTTATGAACATGAATTTTCATTTATGTTACCAAGGAAGGCAAAAGTAAAACAACAAAAACATATTTCAAAACTTTACAAAAAAATCTTTACATATTTATCAGTTATATGAGGACTTCTTTGCTGAAAAATATGATGGTTTTTGAACACTGGAAGAATATTTCCTCGAATTTTTGTGCTATTCCCAATGCAAAGACTACATATATAAAATACGTAAATTTTATACTATTTTGGAGTTCAAAATACACTATCTTAAGTTTAATTTTTTAAAAAATATTTATTTATTTATTGGCTGCATCAGGTCTTTGTTGCAGCATGTGGGATCTTTCATTGCAGCACACAGGCTCTTTGCTGTGGTGTGTGGGCTTCTCTCTAGTTGTGGCATGCAGGTTCCAGAGCACATGGGCTCTGTAGTTGTGGTGTGTGGGCTTAGTTGCCCAGCAGCATGTGGGATCTTAGTTCCCTGACCAGGGATCAAACCTGTGTCCCTTGCATTGCCAGACAGATGGACTACTGGACCACCACGGAAGTCCCATTAAGTTTAATTTTTGAATGGGTAATACTTTCACATGGTCTACTCTGCATTATTAACATTTTACTATTACTTTCTTAAGTTTTGACAATCAACAAAACAATGAATTAAGTCTTGATGATAATTTTTGCCAGTTTCTGTGGTGTAAATATTCCTATCATGGCCAATTTCAAGCTACAGACATCAAGATAAACCAAATGCAGACTTGGAAATAAATGCACAATGCTACCATTATATCATATTTCCAACATACAGATAAAATAGACACAAATAGCCTAAAGAGCATAGACATTAGAAAATGTAGTAAAATACATAATTAGGAATTGATGGCTTTCAAGTATTTATTACTTTCAGTTTTAATAAAATGTATATATTTTTAATTTGTATAATTTACTTTTTAAAATTAATTTATTTATTTATTTTGCCTGCATTGGGTCTTTGTTGTTGTGTGTGGGCTTTCTCTAGTTGCAGAGAGTGGGGGCTTCTCTTTGTTGTGGTGCACAGGCTTCTCATTGTGGTGGCTTCTCTGGTTGGGGAGCATGGGCTCTAGCTGCACGATTTTCAGTAGTTGTGGTACATTGGCTCAGTAGTTGTGGCTCACAGACTCTAGAGCACAGGCTCAGTAGTTCTGGTGCATGGGCTTAGTTGCTCTGCAGCAAGTGGGATCTTCCTGGACCAGGATTTGAACCATGTCCCTTGCATTGGCAGGGGGATTCTTTTTTTTTTTTTTTTTAACATCTTTATTGGAGCATAATTGCTTTACAATGGTGTGTTAGTTTCTGCTTTACAATAAAGTGAATCAGCTATACATATACATATATCCCCATATCTCCTCCCTCTTGCGCCTCCTTCCCACCTTCCCTATCCCATCCCTCTAGGTGGCCACAAAGAACGGAGCTGATCTCCCTGTGCTATGCAGCTGCTTCCCACTAGCTATATATTTTACATTTGGTAGCATATATAAGTCCATATACTCTCATGGAGACAGTCCATGCCACTCTCTCACTTTGTCCCAGCTTACTTACTCTTCACCCTCCCTGTATCCTCAAGTCCATTCTCTACGTCTGTGTCTTTATTCCTGTGCTGCCCCTAGGTTCTTCAAAACCATTTCTTTGTTTTTGTTTTTGTTTTAGATTCCATACATGTTAGCATATGGTATTTGCTTTTCTCTTTCTGACTGACTTCACTCTGTGTGACAGACTCTATGTCCATCCACTTCACTACAAATAACTCAATTTTGTTTCTTTTTATGGCTGAGTAATATTCCATTGTATATATGTGCCACAACTTCTTTATCCATTCATCTGTTGATGGACACTTAGGTAGCTTCCATGTCCTGGCTATTGTAAATACAGCTGCAATGAACATTGTGGTGCATGACTCTTCTTATTTATTTATTTTTATGGTGGTACACGGGCCTCTCACTGTTGTGGCCTCTCCCGTTGTGGAGCACAGGCTCCGGACGCGCAGGCTTAGTGGCCATGGCTCAGCCACTCCGCGGCATGTGGGATCTTCCCAGACCGGGACACGAACCCGTGTTCCCTGCATCAGCAGGTGGACTGTCATCCACTGTGCCACCAGGGAAGCCCCCATGACTCTTATTGAATTATGGTTTTCTCAGGGTATATGCCCAGTAGTGGGATTGCTGGGTTGTATAGTAGTCTATTTTTAGTTTTTTAAGGAACCTCCATAATGTTCTCCATAGTGGCTGTATCAATTTACATTCCCATCGACAGTGCAAGAGGGTTCCCTTTTCTCCACACCCTCTCCAACATTTATTGTTTGTAGATTTTTTGATGATGGCCATTCTGACTGGTGTAAGGTGATACCTCATTGTAGTTTTCATTTGCATTTCTCTAATAATTAGTTATGTTGAGCATTCTTTCATGTGTTTATTGGCAATCTGTATATCTTCTTTGGAGAAATGTCTATTTAGGTCTTCTGCCCATTTTTGGAGTGGGTTGTTTGTTTTTTTGATACTGAGCTTCATGAGCAGCTTGTAAATTTTGGAGATTAATCCTTTGTCAGTTGCTTCATTTGAAAATATTTTCTCCCATTCTGAGGGTTGTCTTTTCATCCTGTTTATGGTTTCCTTTGCTGTGCAAAAGCTTTTAAGTTTCATTAGGTCCCACTTGTTTATTTTTGTTTTTACTTCCATTTCTCTAGGAGACGGGTCAGAAAGGATCTTGCTGTGATTTATATCATAGAGTGTTCTACCTAAGTTTTCCTCTACGAGTTTTATAGTGGCTGGCCTTATATTTAGGTCTTTAATCCATTTTGAGTTTATTTATGTGTATGGTGTTAGGGAGTGTTCTAATTCCATTCTTTTACATGTACCTGTCCAGTTTTCCCAGCACCACTTATTGAAGAGTCTGTCTTTTCTCCTTTGAATATTCTTGTCTCCTTTATCAAAAATAAGGTGACCATATGGGCATGGGTTTATCTCTGGGCTTTCTATCCTGTTCCATTGATCTATATTTCTGTTTTTGTTCCAGTATCATATTTTCTTGATTACTGCAACTTTGCAGTATAGTCTGAAATCAGGGAGCCTGATTACTTCAGCTCTGTATTTCTTTCTCAATATTGCTTTGTCTATTCAGGGTCTTTCGTGTTTCCACACAAACTGTGAAATTTTTCATTCTAATTCTGTGAAAAATGCCATTGGTAACTTGATAGGTATTGCATTGAATCTTTAGATTGCTTTGGGTAGTATAGTCATTTTCACAATATTGACTCTTCCAATCCAAGAACATGGTATATCTCTCCATCTGTTTGTATCATCTTTAATTTCTTTCATCAGTGTCTTATAGTTTTCTGCATATAGGTCTTTTATCTCCTTAGGTAGGTTTATTCCTAGGTATTTTATTCTTTTTGTTGCAGTGGTAAATGGGAGTGTTTCCTTAATTTCTCTTTCAGATTTTTATCATTAGTGTATAGGAATGCAAGAGATTTCTGTGCATTAATTTTGTATCCTGCTACTTTACCAAATTCATTGTATCCTGCTACTTTACCAAATTCATAGTAGTTTTCTGGTAACATCTTTAGGATTCTCTATGTATAGTATCATGTCATCTGCCAACAGTGACAGATTTACCTCTTCTTTTCTGATTTGGATTCCTGTTATTTCTTTTTCTTCTCTGATTGTTGTGGCTAAAAATTCCAAAACTATGTTGAATAATAGTGGTGAGAGTGGGCAACCTTGCCTTGTTCCTGATCTTATTGGAAATGGTTTCTGTTTTTCACCATGGAGAACGATGTTGTCTTTGGGTTTGTCATATATGGCCTTTATTATGTTGAGGTAAGTTCCCTCTGCCTACTTTCTGGAGGCGTTTTTTCATAAATGGGTGTTGAATTTTGTTGAAAGCGTTTTCTGCATCTATTGAGATGATCATATGGCTTTTATCCTTGAATTTGTTAATATGGTGTATCACATTGATTGATTTGTGTATATTGAAGAATCCTTGGCTGGTGGATTTTTAACCACTGCACCACCAGGGTAGTCGCTATATAATTTAATTTTTTAAATATACATTTAGTTTATTTATTTATTTTTGGCTGCGGTGGGTCTTTGTTGCTGCGTGCGGGTTTTTCTCTGGTTGTGGAGAGCGGGGGTTACTCTTCATTGTGGTGCATGGGTTTTCGTTGTGGTGGCTTCTCTTGTTGCAGAGCACGGGCTCTAAGCACACGGGCTTCAGTAGTTGTGGCACGTGGCCTTCAGTAGTTGTGGCTTGTGGGCTCTAGAACGCAGGCTCAGTAGTTGTGGCACACGGGCTTTTTTGCTCCACAGCATGTGGGATCTTCCCGAACCAGAACTCTAACCCATGTCCCCTGCATGGGCAGGCAGATTCTTATCCACTGCACCACGAGGGAAGCCCTATAATTTAATTTTTAATAGTGGGTGTGTTTAAGAGCTAGACTACAAAATTCCTGAAAATAACAGTCTTCTTTCAAGAGTCTGTAAGAGCTAGTTCCAGCATACCACTGCAACCATCAGCAGTAAGGCCCAAGAAGCAGATAAAGCCAATCTTCAGAGAAGAGAAAGAGAGAAGGAAGAGGGGGAAGGGGAGGGAGAGAAGGAAGACAAAGTAAAAGAGAATGAGAAGCACAAGAATGCAAAGAAAGGCAAAGATGAGAGAGGTTAGGGGAACTATGGCCTGGATTCCTGACTTGTTCAACTTCTTAGTTCCAGTCCCTTCCTGCAGCTTAGTGCATTTCTGTATTTTAAAAATGTACCTCATATCCTTATAATAAATGCTTCCTTTAAAAAAAATTTACACTTTACTAGGAACAATTTGCTGAACCCAAACCAGCTTAAGATTAATAATTAATACTTGGTGTTCATGCACTCAGTTGTATGTCACATTTTTATTAGAATGCAGTGACAAAGATAATATATTTGTATCATTAATATATAAAGTTATAGCCACCCAAGGTGCAAATATTCCTAAATATATTTGACCCAAAGTGCTACACAGTATGTGTAGTGCTTGTTTATAACAGCAAAGTTTACTGTTCATATGTCTTGTTGATATTAATCTATAAATTTTTTAACTTAGCTTTTGAATAAATTTTTCTGTTTATTAATTCTTCTTTTAAAAAATTAATTAATTAATCTTATTTTTGGCTGCGTTGGGTTTTCGTTGCTGCTCAAGTGCTTTCTCTAGTTGCGGCGAGTGGGGGCTACTCTTCGTTACAGTGCATGGGCTTCTCATTGCAGTGGCTTCTCTTGTTTCAGAGCATGGGATCTAGGTGCGCAGGATTCATTAGTTGTGGCACACAGACTCAGTAGTTGTGCCTCCGGGCTCTAGAGTGCAGGCTCAGTAGTTGTGGCGCACGGGCTTAGTTGCTCCGTGGCATGTGCGATCTTCCTGGACCAGGGCTTGTACCTGTGTCTCCTGCTTTGGCAGAGGGATTCTTAACCATTGAGCCACCAGGGGAGTCCCTATTAATTCTTCTTGGCTTCAACTAAAGTACAGAAGTGTATGGTGCCTTTTTGTAAAACTATTAGGATTGACTTTGGTCCAGCTTGAAACCTTTTAATACCCACCCAGGTGGCTCTTAATACCATCCTACATCATTTACCCTTCTTTGTTTACAGGAGACAGTCCATATTCCTTAGCATGGCCTTCAAGGCCCTTCCCAGACTGGCTCCACCTCAACCTTCCAGTCCCCTAGACTCATCGGATGGTTGTTAATTCATGTTGCCTGCCCTCTCTGCCTAGAATGAATGCTTGTTTCCTGTCCTTGCATTCCCACTTCATCTGGGAAGACGTTGCTTTTTCTCAAGGCCTCACCACCTGTGTGTCCCCTTCCTGGTCCAAGCCCTCCAGCCCCATTATCACAGCATGGCAGAAACTGCTGTTTCACTACCCACTTATTAGTTGTATGTGAGGCTGCCGTTTCAGCTAAAATGTGGGCTTTTGGAGGAAAAGCAGTATGACTTGTCCTTGGACCCCCAGAATCTCACACAGGACCTGTCACATAGCAGGTGTTCACTAAATTTCTCAGGAGTTGAACTAAACATGTTTTAGGGGCAGAAAGAGCCTGATTTCCCCCATGCATACAGTAGGAAGTCCTGGGATTTAGCCAGAAAATCTTCTAGGAGAATCTTTTTGGTAAGTCTGGTAAGCAGGGCTTGTCCCTAACCTAACTTTCCAACTGTTTGCTACACTATCCCCTGCCAAATCTTCAACCTTAAGGATATTGATTAATGCCATGAGCTCAAGGACTTGTACATTAGTTACTATCACTGTGTAACAAATACTCTAAATTTAGTGGCTGAAGTGATAAATTTCATCTCCCATGGTTTCTGCCTTACAGGGATTTGGGAGTTGTTTGGCTTGGTGTTCTTGACTCAGGATCTCTCCTGAGGTCACAGATGTCAGCCAGGACTGCAGTGACCTGGAGGCTTGGCCAGGGCTCTCTCATGGCTGGCAAGTTGGTTCCTCTATGGGTTTCTCCATGAAGTTGCTGAATGGTCTTGTGGCATGGAGGCTGGCTTCTCCCAGAGCAAGCAATGTAAGAGGCCAATGCAGAAGCTGTGTTGCCTTTTCTGATCTGGCTTTGGAAGACACCCACCATCACTTCTGCCATATTCTATTGATCACACAGGCCAGTCTCACTTCAAGATGGGAGGAGATTACACAAAGGCAAGAATACCATGAGGTGATTATCATGAGGACCCTCTTGAAGGCTGATGACTACAACTAGACTGAAAGATAAGATGTATCTTTTTATATAACTACATGATAAAAGAAATAAAAGAACACAATGAACCAAGTGATTAGTGGACCTTATGTGATACATTCCAAAGGTTGTTCCTAAAATCCTGAGAGCTGGAAAAAATTGTATGCATGCCCAGAAGGAAAAGAGAATTTCAGACACATAACCAGCAGTAATTATAGCTTAATCAATATTATCATTTATTTAACAATATTTCAAGTTGCTCATGAATCTCAAAGATAAAAGCCCATAGTCTTACATAGTATCCCCTGCTACAAGCCAAATCCCAATACTTTTGTATGGTAATAAGCTATCTGAATTTGAGATACCCTTGTGCATATAATCAAGAAATTGTGTGGATCCTTTGTTAAAGGAGTCTTACTTTAGCACTCTTTAAAAGTGCCCCATGGAAGCCTGTACTATCCTTGTCTGTTTAATGTATTAATCAGTGGTTTGGAATGAAAAAATGGAAAAAATGTTTATCAAATTGTAAATGACTCAAACTTGATGGAATAGTTACTACATGAGATGATAATATCAGGTTTTAGGGCAATTCCCATTGGCTAGAATGATGGACTGAACAAGTAAAAGCAAACTTAACAGGGATATATGAAGAGGCTGATATTCAGATCCACTTAGTTGTTTAAGTCTTCTAAGTCCTCAACTCACACGTCCCTTCCATTAGAGAGCACGTATGGCCCAGTCACTCTTGGGAAATGCCCCTTCTTCCCTATTTCTGATATCCTATTCTGACAGGTAGACCCTCCTGCAGGTTCTGCATCCTCTCTCCAGGGTCAGACTAGGAGGGTCTTCAGGGTTATGGGGAAATAAATGCAGAGGAACTGGGTTAGAAAAATCCCTTCATGACTGAGTAGGCCTCATCAGCATCCTTTGTCCCTCTTCTAACCTCCATTCTTTTCCTCCCCACAAGGAACCTTACTATCCCTCACCTGAGTCTACCTATGTGGAAATGTGTAAGACAGTCCTTTCCATAGATGACCATCCATTTGGATTTTTCTTTAAACTTCACAGGATCTGACTTTCATCTTTTGGACACTTAAAGAAACCACCATGATCACTCATGGTCATTAATCTTTTCCTAGAGGGAATAGGTTAAAAGATGGATGTGTGAGTATGGTCATCAAAGGGAAAACAAGTACTTAGAGCTCAAGCCTTCATGAAACTGTGTGCTTGGAAAAATGAGGGCTCTGTTTTAGTCAGTATAGGTTAGGTAAAGCTGCAGTATCAAGCAACAATCTAAGTGGCTCAAAACTAGAGTTTATTTTTCACTCACATTACATGTACATTGCAATTCAGGAAACAAGTTAACAGGGCTGCCCCATCTGAAACACCACTGGTCACAACCACAGAGAGAAAGGAAAATGGAGGATATGTACTGATTGTCAGCTGCTTCTTCCTAGATGTGGCACATGTCACTTTTGTCTTTATTTCATTAGCAAGAGCAAGTTGGTGGTCATACCTAACTTTAAGGGGACAGAGAATTGGAATCCTCCCCTATGTCCAGATATGAAGGAGATTAGAGATTGGCAAATGGAATAATGTCAGTCACAGGCTCTATGTATAAGTAGAATACTATTTTTTAATTTGTGGAGCTGGGGGAGAGGTAGGCAATGGGAGATACTGGTTTCTAATTAACTATATTTAATAGAAAGAACCCCTCAATCTGAACTAAAGAAATAAAATGAAAAGTCAACCTGTCATTTGGATACTCCAACCCCTAGTTCTCCTCTATAGGGCAATCATGATTACCAGTTTTCTGTGTCTCCTTCCCTCCAAATTCTCTAAAAATAATCACACATGTTTATAAAAATATGAGTTTGTTATATATAGCATGTGTTGTATATAGCATAGAGAAAAATGCAAAACAAGAAACAAAAAAACTTGCATGTAGAGCTTAACTAAAAAAAAAAAAAAAAAAAAAAAACTCATCAACACCCAGGTGAAGGAATAGAAATGAGAAGTTCCTTTCCCAAAGCTCCCTGTGTACCCCTCCCTGGTCATAACTGTCTCATCCTTTTAGGTGCCCATGATTCTGACTTTTGTGATAGTTATTTCCTTGCCTTAAAACAACACAAAAACTTTAGCAGCTTCATATATATCCCTAAGTGATATAATTTAGTTTTTCCTGTTTTCAAAATTTACAGAATGGAGTCTGTATAATCCTTTGAGTCTTGTATTGTCTTTTGAGTCTGTTTCTTTCAATCAACATTTTGTTTGTGAAATTCATCCTCACATAGCTGTAGTTTTGTCATTTTTATTACCATATAGTATTTCGTTAGAAATTTATCACAAAACAAAACAATAAAACAATAAAGAAGAAACTTATCACAATTTCTCCATTTAAAAATTTTCTAATTTTTCCATCTTAATGTCCTCTTGATAGACATTTGAGTTGTCTGCAGTTGGGGGATGTTAAATGCAATGCTGCTGTGAACATTCTTGTCCATGGGTCTTGGTGCATAGGTGCATGAATTTCTCTCATGTGTGTACCCAGAAGGGAAATTACCAGGTTATAGAGTACAAATGCCTTCAACTTTAATAACAATGCCAGCTAGTTCTCCAAAGTGGTTATACCTGCTTGTATTCTCACCAGCAGTATAAGAAATTTCTATAGCTTTATCAACTCTTGGTATTGTCAGAGTATATTATTGTTTTACACAAATAGGAAAGTAGTGTAAAGTTCATTCTCCAACCTTCCCTTTTTTTTGGTAATATAGCAGCATCATTTTATTTTGAATTATTTGATTGGATAGCAACAGTTGATAAAAATCCCTATGATAAAACCTAATGACCACTTCAGAAAAGATAGAGTTGGACCTTCCTAGCAAATATGGCAGAGAAAAGTCCAACTTTGCCTTTTTAAAAATATAAAAATACATCTTGGAATGTATGCCATCTAGAATATATAGACATCCATTTTCATGCTTGCTTAACATTCTTAGTTATGACTTTTATTTTCTCTACTATCTTGAATAATAAATCATTCTCAACATAGAGAGACAAAGACAAAGAGACATAGGACAAAGATGGCATGTATTCACAACTCATTCCGCTGTTCATGGTAAACATTACTAATTGATCATGGCATTCTTTCCCACTAAGCACAAATGTAGCCTTAGAATCCTTCTCAACTCAGTGCTCTAATACCTTACTACTCAAAATGTAGTCCCAGGGCTTACAGCATTAGAATCACCTGGAAGCTTGTTGGCAATGCAGAATCTCAGACCCTACTCCAAACTTACTGAATCAGAGTCTGCATTTAAGAAATATTCCCGGGCTTCCCTGGTGGCGCAGTGGTTGAGAGTCCGCCTGCCGATGCAGGGGACACGGGTTCGTGCCCCGGTCCGGGAAGATCCCACAAGCTGCGGAGCACCTGGGCTTGGGGCCCGTGAGCCATGGCCGCTGAGCCTGCGCATCCGGGGCCTGTGCTCTGCAACAGGAGAGGCCCGCGTACCGCCAAAAAAAAAAAAAAAAAAGAAATATTCCCAGGTAATTCACCTGTACAAGGAAATATAAGATGTGCTGGCTTAGGCAGCATCTACCAAATACCAATGAAATGTGTGTGTCCTCCCTATTCCAAAGGCACACTGCAAGCCTCTGTCCTTGGTCCTGTTTTTCCAAAGCATTTATCTGTGCACTTCATGAGAACATAGGAGGCAGGCTGATCTGATGTGCCTACAGTAAGAATTCTAGAGGGGTAGCAGAAGCACTAGATAGTGGAATCACGATATAAGCACACTGAGAGGGTGGAGTGAAGGACAGGCTCTAATCATTGAGCTAAATAAAATTTGACCAAGACAAACAAAAGATTTCATAGGAGCATATCTGAAAATAGCAGTGGCATATAAACATATATGTATGTATAATAATCATTTTGCTGTACACTTGACACTAACACAACACCGTAAGTTAACTGTGCTTAAATTTTAAAAAGTAAAAATAAACATCTAATAACAACAACAAAAAAGAGAATAGCAGTAGCATGCAGTGTCTGTTATGAAACATTACCCTTGATGTCACACAGAAAGGCTGCGTTCCAGATTAGTTTGGGACACAAAACCATGCTCTCCCCTCCTCTTATTAAGTCAATTAATGCACTAGAAAATACAGAGGCTCTGAGGTACCCATTGCAGTCAGTTCTCTTTGTTTAATTCAGCAGTCCCCAAACAGAACCCTTTCTGTATATCACCTATTAATATCTACAGGACTGATGTTATGGAACACAGCGTGGGAAGCACTGGCTTGGGGTTTTAGTTTATGGTCTGGGTCATGAAAAAAACAAAGCTATCTTTGAAACACATTAAGAAAAGTACAGTTTTCAGAGAAAAAGAGAGGAGGCGCCTGCAGTCTGATGAGCACCATGTTGATTTCTTAGATTTACTAAAGAGGGATTCAAACATCTCCAGAGATGAACCCCAGGACAGTGGAGGCAAGCCACACATGTCCTACTGTGAATGTCTAAATTAGAGCAGATTTTCCTTTCCTGTGTCAACACATGACAGTGATGGGATGGGGGGTAGAAATGTGGGGCAGTTTAATAGCTTAAGATGGAGGAAGCTCCAGGGGAGAACCACACCCCTCTCTCTCCACAGGAACTGCTCAGTAATGCTGGCACATGTTCACGGAGCATCCTGTGAAAAAGGAACAAAAATTGGGAGATCAGAGAACAGACTTGAGACAGGTAGATGAGAGTTACAGAAAAGTGAAAAGTCACACAGGCTATATTCTCTGGCCACCATGCAATAGAATTGAAAAGTAAGAAAAATTTAGCCAAAATTTTGTTAACTTGAAAATTTTTGGAAAAGCTTTCTAAATGATTCTTGTTTCCAAAGGAAATTTTTTAAATTTATAAACTATTCAGAAATAAACAATAATTAAAGAGCTACATGTCAGCATCTTGGAGAGCAGTCAAAGCAGTAGTCAGGAAAATGCATACCCACTGGTGCATTGATGACAAAACAAGAAAGACTGGCATTAGATGAATTACATTTTCTTTTTTATATATAAATTTATTTATTTTTTGGCTACGTTGGGTCTTTGTTGCTGCCTGCAGGCTTCCTCTAATTGTGGCAAGTGGGGGTTACTCTTCATTGTGGTGTGCAGGCTTCTCATTGCGGTGGCTTCTCTTGTTGCAGAGGGGCTCTAATGTGCGTGGGCTTCAGTAGTTGTGGCACATGGGCTCAGTAGTTGTGGCTTGCAGGCTCTAGAGAGCAGGCTCAGTAGCTGCAGCGCACAGGCCTAGTTGCTCCATGGCATGTGGGATCTTCCTGGACCAGGACTGAAACCCGTGTCTCCTGCATTGGCAGGCAGATTCTTAACCACTGCACCACTAAGGAAGCCCATGAATTACATTTTAAACCTAAGAAGTTAGCAAGTGAATAGTGAAATAAATCCAAAGGAAGTATAAACAGAAATCACTAAAGATAAAAGCAGAAATGGGGCTTCCCTGGTGGTGAAGTGGTTAAGAATCTGCCTGCCAATGCAGGGGACATGGGTTCAATCCCTGGTCTGGGAAGATCCCACATGCCACAGAGCAGTAAGCCCGTGCGCCACAACTACTGAGCCTGCACTCTAGAGCCCACGAGCCACAACTGCTGAGCCCACACACCACAACTATTGAAGCCAGCATGCCTAGAGCCTGTGCTGCACAACAAGAGAAGCCACCGCAATGAGATGCCTGCACATCACAAAGAAGAGTAGCCCCCATTCACCACAACTAGAGAAATCCCGCACACAGCAACAAAGACTCAACACAGCCAAAAAAAAAAAAAAAAAAAAAAAAATTAAAAAAACCCCACCACAACAGGAAAAAAAAAGATATTTATAAAAAGCAGAAATGAATACAATGAAGACAAATAAAACCCCTAAATAAAACTAAATACTAATTATTTGGAGGAAAAACAATAAAATAGACATGTTTGAAAAGTATTATCAAAGAAAAAAAGGAAAAAACAAAAATAACATTTGAAAAATGTTAATTAAGAACAAATTATTGGGACTTCCCTGGCAGTCCAGTGGTTAAGACTTTGCACTGTGCTTCCTCTGCAGGGGGCGTGGGTTCAATCCCTGGTCGGGGATGAATAGATTTTTTAAAAATTGGTACAACTTTATAGCAAAGTTTTAAAAATTTTATCAAAAGTTATGATATTTTGTGAATGAAATACAAATATACAATAAACATATGAAATGATGGAAAATACAGGAAAGCAGGTTTGGTTTCATTGTAAGGAATAACTTCCTAACAAAGTGGAATGATTCATGAATGTCATGACCTATGTTGCTAAAGAAGGGAACATCCCAGGCTCAGATGCCTGAGAGGTGGACCAGACATTGCTCCTGACAAGGAGCAATGAGGCTGATGCTTTGTGTTGGTGGGGATGGAACAGAGAATTCTCTGTTTCTTTGATGTCCCTGATCCACCTCCCTTAGCAGTGTGTTGTTTTTACCAACAGCCCTTATTGTTATGGGCAACAAAATTGCTCTGATGATCTCCTAGAGACCAGAAGGCTGGGGACAGGCAGTTGGTATGGCCTGTTTGCCTGGGCCTAGAGAAGGCCAGGCAGCCAGAGCAGAGGCCCCTTACTGCCACCAGCTTCTCAGGCTCCCTGGACTCACACGGGGATACTTTCGGAATAATTGGGTTAAAACCAGGGCCTAATGACTGATATCTGGGGCAGGGCTCCAGCCACAGACTGGAACACATAGGCTGTGACTCACTGGTTGTTCGGGTGAAGGTCATGCCCCTGTCATGTTGATACTACAACTGTAGGTCAGCTTGGAGTTGCACTGGGGATAGGCGGTACCATGATGGGGGCTGTGCTGCACTGGAAACCCCATCCCTGTGAGGATCAGAGAAGCAAGAGCCAAACTGAGTAAGGGTAGCAAGAGGCCGCCATGTAGTAGCCCACAAAATTTCCCAGGTTTGGCATTCTGCCCAGGCCTCTGCCCTCAACCCCTGCTCTGTTCTGCCCACACACCCACACTGGCCCAGACTGGGAAACTTCACAGCTTTGCTAAGTCATGGTCAGGCTAGCTATGGCCAGTAAACCAAGTAAGTGACACATCATTGTCAACGTGGCAGGCCTCCTTATGGACTGGGCTGGGACTGCCCTTGGGTCACTATGCTGGCCAGTCAGGAAGGAGTCGTTCTTCCTTGGAGGATGCTGCCTTCCCTGATGGAGGATGTGAAATGCTGCTCTGTCCTCCTAGAGTTCTGGAACATTCCAGAAAAGGCAAGACTGGGAAGCAGAGGAAAAGAGCATGTGTTTAAAAACAAATATGTCAAAACCCCAAACATAACCAAAGAACCTCCTTCCAGAGTTACACACACCTGTAATTCATGAAATTTACACCTTGAATGATTCTGGGATCAGACAGAACATCACTGACTTGGGTTGGCTTTCGTCATCCCTCTCGGACATGAGTGTCTTCATTTCCTGACTGACCTCTTTGTTTACCATCTCCTGACCACTAGGGTCCCCAACTGCCAACTCACACACATCAGAGCCCCTATTTAAAGCTTCTAGGTGCTCCCATTGACCTCCAGCCAGTCTTAGTTTGAGTTCCTACAAAAGTAGGTTCTGGGTATCTGAAGTTTGTCTGGAAGTGATTCCAGGAAGAAGTGGGGAAGTGATACAGGGAAAGAAGGAAATCTAAGGAAGAGAACCCTGAAGAAGTTGTCTTGATTACCCAGGCATCTCACTGGTGAGAAGGCACAGCACAGCACCTACTCTGCCATACCCCTGTTCCAGGTGCACTAGTGCTAAGGGCTGTGGCAGGTGACAGGTGGTACTCTTCCACCACATTGGCTGCATTCATCCAGGTAGAAGTGGAAAGCAGTATTTAATTATTGAGTGGGAGAAGACTTAACAAATATTTGCATAAAAGGATTTTGCTCCTCTTGGGCAAATAGCTGGCAGGTTTTGTTTGTTTGTTACTGTTGTTGCTGGTTGCTCTGGAGCAAGTGTGGCAGAGGAAAAGAAATAGACTTCTCAGAAGATGTATGGGATTTTTTGTTTGTTTTTTTGTTCTTTCTTATTTGTTAGGAGCTGACAATGTCTTTTTTCCAGGTGAACGGCAATGGAGTGGTTGTCAGGAGGTACTCAAAAAATCAGAAGATCACATCTTTAGATGCCCGGTAGAACTTGGATGGTAAAACTTGGAAGTGGGAATATATTTGACTCCAGTCATTAGGGAATGTCTCAGCTCAGGAAGTATGGATCACTAGACTATGTGTGGCTTAATGTAGGGCAGGAGCAAGTCAAGAACACACAAGTACACAGACAGATGCAGAAATGGGTGTGGAGATGGGGAGCTGGAGAAAGACTGGGACCTGAATATACATATAAGAATGTATAGATTCATAATTATAGCAATTATATATATATGTATATCAAGATGAATATAGATACCAATATGTGCATGTATAGAGAGAGATACACAGAAAAGTATTAAGAAGTGTTATATATATGAGAGTTTATTTCCCTACATATGGTGAAATTGCAGGTAAATGTTTTTCCGTTTTGCTCATCTAATATATTCTGCTTTTCGTAAAATGAACTTGCATCATTTATCCAAAAAGAAAGTTGTTTTTTTAAGAAAAGACTAAAGATACAGAAAAAGTATAAAACACTTTGTAGGAATGGCTTCTGACTAGCAGATACATTTAGTTATCTCCCATCTAGTTAGAGTGTCGAGGCAAGTAGAGGGCTTCCAGCATCAGGAAAAAGGGGAAATTTTTAAAGCTATGTCCATGGTCCCACACAGCTAATAATGTAATTAGTTATGTTTTATTTCTGTGAAATTTTTCTACTGAAAAATGACTGTCATGATAAATATCCAGTTTTCAACCAAGTTGTCTCAGGAGTATAGTAGTAATTCTTTGTGGGTATTCCTAATCCAAAAAAGCTATTTTTACATGCACATTGCTTTCAGAATCTGTGGCACATCCTTTAATTAATGATAACACACAAACAGGTCCATAATAAAATGGATTCACCTTATTGTAGACAACTCTCACCCTTTGCAGAAGGATTTGAAATATGAAGCATCAAAAGTTATTACTAACCATATATGAGAACTAAGTTGGTTGAGAAGAGGCATTGTATTAGTTGCCTGTTGCGACGTACAAATTACCATAAACTTAACAGCTTAAAACAATGCCTCTTTATTATCTTACACTTCCCTATAGATCAGGCATCTGGGCAGATTTGGCGGGTTCTTCTGCTCAGGGTCTCACAAGGTTGAAATTTAAGTGTGGGCAGGTCTATATTCTTCTCTGGAGGTTCTACTGGGGCAGAATCTACTTCCAAGCTCCTTCGGGTGTGGGCAGAATTCAATTTCTTGTTGTTAGAGGGCTGAGGGCTTGTTCCTCACTGGCCACTGACTCTCAGTTCTTTAATGCCACTCACATTTTTCTCATGTGGTCCCCACAATCTTCAAACCAGAAATGACATGTAAAGTCATTCTTATGCGAAGAATCTTTTTTTCTTTTGCCTTCTTCTGCTGATTTTTAAAGGGCTTGTGGGATTTGATCAGGCCTACCCAGATAACCTTCCAGATTGGGAACTTTAATTAATAATTGCAAATTTGGACTTCCCTGGTGGCTCAGTGGTTAAGAATCCACCTGCCAATGCAGGAGACATAGATTCGAGCCCTGGTCGGGAAGATCCCACATGCTGTGGTGCAACGAAGCCCGTGCGCCACACTATTGAGACTGTGCTCTAGAGCCCGCGAGCCACAGCTACTGAGCCCACGTGCCACAACTACTGAAGCCCGTGTGCCTAGAGCCTGTGCTCTGTAACAAGAGGGGTCACCAAAATAAGAAGCCTGCACTCCACAGTGAAGAGTAGCCCCCGCTCGCCACAGCTAGGGAAAGCCCATGCGCAGCAATGAAGACCCAACGCAGCCAAAAATAAATAAGTTAAATAAATAAATTTTTTTTAAAAAGAAATACATGTGTATAGGAAAGGCAAAGAAAAGGAACTCAGATTTGTTGAAAGTTTACCATGACCAAGCATGTGCCAGATAGTTCATGTACATTGTCTTACTTACTTTTCCCTACAACCATAATTTTATGCCAATTTTACATCTGATGTCAAGTAATTTCTATAATTTCACACAAAACATTCAGTGGCAGACCCAGAAGTTGAGCCTCAAATTAATGGACTCCAGAACATAAATTCTTGACCCTGCTGAAATGAGACTGAGATAGAAGGTTGAGGGCTGGTAATTTTAAAAGTATTTCTAAAAGTTTTTTTTTTTTTTTTTTTTTTTTTTACTGTTGTTAGGTTATCTTTTCAAGCAACCTGGAAATTAATTAAAGCCAAGTTTAAAAATTTGTACAGGGCTTCCCTGGTGGCGCAGTGGTTGAGAGTCCACCTGCCGATGCAGGGCACACGGGTTCGTGTCCCGGTCCGGGAAGATCCCACATGCCGTGGAGCAGCTGGGCCCATGAGCCACGGTCGCTGAGCCTGCGCATCCGGAGCCCGTGCTCCGCAACGGGAGAGGCCACAACAGTGAGAGGCCTGCATACCGCAAAAAAAAAATAAGATAAAATAAAATAAAAGCAAAAGGGAAAAAGAAGAAAGAAAATTAAACATTGAAATTTAAAAATCTGGCTCACCCAAGCAGGAGCAGTGGCCTGCCTTGATACTGCCTCTTATGTGTCTCAAGACCCAGGATTCACTAAGTTTGGCCTCTAAGTTCACTGGAGCAACTTTAGCATGGTGATGGGCAGACACTGGCCACATGGAGATTTTCTGAGTCCTTCTGTAGGAAACCATGCCAAAAAATAAACACAAGAAAGTTTTGACTCATTCATGCTCTTGTTCCCCCATTTTAGGGGGTTTGACAGGCCTACATTTGGCCTGCACAAAGCCAGCAGACCTTGGCCTTCTGTGGTCTGTGTTGGGACCATCTACATGCCCAGAATAGCCCTTGGACCACCCATCCTTGTGGACCTTTGTGATACTCTCAAGGGCAGCTTAACCTCTCCCAAGGTCCAGGAATCAGGGTCAGGGATGTCAATAATAGGGATGCCCACAGAGACAGAGCTGTGAATGGAGCTGAGGCTAAGAAACAGTGGGAGAAACAGTACCGAGATGTGCCAAACTGCAGACCTGGGGACACCTTAATTCCAGAGGATAGAAGTTTATCGTCTGACGACATTCTTAAGGAGCTGTGGCTCTACCTGCTGAATTGCACTGCCCTGTCTTCAAGGTCCCTCCTAACCTGACAAATCTGCTAGAGTATACAGAGAAACATTTGGGCCTGGTACCATGTGAACTAGGTTGGCTACAAAAGTGACTTTCATTTACTTTGTACATCCTCTTCCCATCTCCAGTTTGTCACACCTACTACCATGAAATAACCTTGCTAAAATACAAATATACTTATATCACTTCCCTGATCAAAAACCTTCAAGGACTCCTCAGTGCCTGCTGGATAGTCAAATTATTTTCCTAGTCTGTCATCATTTGACACTAACCAACTCTGCATGTACTTGACTTCAGTGAAATCAATCTAGTCAGCACCCCGTTGAGGTAGATACTGTTTTCTCCCTACCTTTGGGACTGTGTACACAGGTCTCTCCACCTCTCCAAGCTGACCCAGTTTGGGGCCTACACAAAAGTTTTAGTAGAAACAAACTGAAAAATGACCATACGTATAGTAGTTATCTTTGTTAATGTAGGAGTTACAATGGAAAAATTCCAATTAGAGAGCTGGAGAAAAAGATGACCCTTTTTGAAGATAATATTTTCCAACTGGTTTCCTGAAAACACTCCTCCTGGAGGTGTCAGTAAGTGTGAATGCAATCTGTGTCCTCTCCTGGGTGTGTCATAGTGTTCATGAGGGCATCACAGAAGTCATGTGATTAAAACAAGAACAACAGCAACAATAAAAACCCCTAGCATTTAGGCCAGCATTTCCCAAATGAATTTGATCATCGAACTCTGATTCCCTGTCACACCTATTAGCATGCCTTAGAAGAAGCATTTTGTAAGATGTGACTGAGAAATATTACTTTAAGTTGGTCCTTTTTCACTGTGGCCTGTCAACCAATTTTTTTGAATCCCAGTAGTCTTTTTCCTAATTGCTCATAAATATAATATTTGGAAAGAGTCTTGGAGATGAGTTGTCTCCCAATATTTCTTCCCTCTTTCTTCCAGAATAACTATTTTTAGTTGGGCACATGGCTGCCAAGAATAGTCAGCTCTGCCCAGCTTCCTTTGCAGCTAGATGTGGCCATGGGACTCAGTGCTGGATTGTGCTCATAAAGAGAAGGAGTATATTCTCCCTCTCTTCTTTCCCCCTTCCTCCACTACAGTGATGGAATGCAGAGGGCTGGTGAGCCATATTGAATCATGTGGTCAAAAGCAACACAGAGCAGGAAGGGCAGATCAAGAAGTGAGAATGAGCCAGAGCTTCTGGCAACATGATAGAGCTGAGATGTTATACCATCTTGGACCTTTTTATGAGAGGAAAAAAACTATTTCTATCTGTTTAAGGTGGTATTATTTTTGGTCTCTGTCACTTGCAGCCAAGCCTATATTCTCATGAGTGCAGTTACCATTTATTGTTTTGTCTGGCCAGAACAGAGCCACTATCATTTAGGAAATGATTCCCTACTTTCTAACCATGTAGTTCTTGGGGAGTTTGCAAAACCCCACTTTCCTGTCCATGGTGATGGTTGCAGGGATGGAGACATGATCCACACTGGCCAAGCAGAACACTCTCTGGGATTTCTCTACCTGAAGCTGGCAGGGAAGAGCCTTTTTCTTTGCTGGACATGAGGCTGTAAGAGCATGAGCAGGAGCTTCCTAACGATCTAGTTCAGAAACAGGAGCGAAGAGGGCAGGGCACAACCTTTAAAAGAATGACATAGCCTTGGGACATGACATAAATGGTTACAACCAACTAGGTCCAAGATGGCGGACGAGACTTCCACTAGACTTAAGCCTCAGTAAACACTCCTTGTAACACATCAGCATGCTAAATTACACACCCACAGGTGCCATGACTGTTCCAAGGCTGACCATAAAATGTCAACAAATGGGCGGTGGCCCTATTTCTGGAAATCCCCATCCCTTCCCCCAAATAGCAGGAATACTCCTCCCACTCATTAGCCTATGAAATTACCCACCCCTATAAAAACTGACAACCCCATACCCTGGTGCCTCTCTTGCTTTCTGAGATGTCCCACACTATATGGAGTGTGTTTCTCTCTAAATAAATCCACTTCTTACCTATCATTTTGTCTCTCACTGAATTCTTTCTGCAACAAGACATCAAGAACCTGAGCTTCATTAAGTCCTGAGACCAGGTGTGTGATCTCAATCAAAAGACCATGGTTTCAAGCCCCAATCTGAGTTGCACGGTTCCAGCCTCCTTGTGGGGTTGATGTGCCAAGGTGAGGGAAACTGCGAAAGGGCTCCCTCATCCCCCTTCCTCTTGACTGTCCTTCTCAACACCACATTTTGCTCTTCTCTATTCCACAACTACATTCTTTTTAAAAAAAAAAAAAAAAAATTATTTATTTATTTATTTATTTTTGGCTGAGTTGGGTCTTCCTTGCTGTGCGGGCTTTCTCTAGTTGCGGTGAGCAGGGGCTGCTCTTCGTTGCAGTGCATGGACTTCTCATTGCAGTGGCTTCTCTTGTTGCAGAGTGCGGGCTCTAGGCACACGGGCTTCAGTAGTTGTGGCACGTGGGCTCAGTAGTTGTGGCTCATGGGCTCTAGAGCACAGGCTCAGTAGTTGTGGTGCACAGGTTTAGCTGCTCCACAGCATGTGGGATCTTCCCGGACCAGGGATCAAACCCGTGTCCCATGCATTGGCAGGCTGATTCTTAACCATTGTGCCACCAGGGAAGTCCCCAAATCCTTGGAATTTTTAATTTCAAATGTCTACTAGATTTAGAAAAGCATATGTGGAGGTGACCAAGCCTTTGTATCAAGTTACTCAATGTGGCCTCTGGACCATGGCTGGTCCATGAGTTGTTTGTCACTGGCCCATGATGAGTTAAGTACAGATATCGAGAGCAAGCATTGTATAACCCTTTACAGCAATTTGTTGTTGCCACAACATCCAAATGCATGATTGGCAGACTCATCTCATTGAAGAGTGGTATAAACCAAAATTATTAACTCATGACAATTGGAAGTTAAAGTAAAGGTTATTCACTACAAATTATTTGATGTTTAGATTAATGAGCTTTAGTTTAGTGTTTCTTTAGATTAAATAAAAGGCTCTGGATTCAGAGAAAAGAGAAGAGTTAGAGGGAAGCAACTGGGTTCAAAACTTCAATGTGTCCCTGCAACCATCCTGTCCCCCTCCCCCAGAAGCCCAAGCATTGACATAAATGGAGGGTGGGGGTGGAAGGGGAGAGCTGTCAGCAGGAGAACAAGAGATATCCTTGATAGACTGGGAAATTGGAATCAGAAGGGATCCATGCCCTTTCTCTAAGTAGAGCCTGGGAAGCAGCATATCTGTATCATTTCTTTGAGAAATGAAAAGTCTATGAGCAGAGCTGGACAGCTGGACTGGAGAAAGCCCACACAATTCCCACGCACCCCAGCATGGGGGTGGGAGCAGCAGAGTAATTTGACGTGTGTCCAGAAGGAGCCCAAAGGCAGTGATGAACCTGGGACACTCCCACTATGTAGGCACAAGGGTCACCTAACGTTCTCAGGTGCCCAAATGGGGTGCAGAGGAGCTGAGAGACAGAACTTAAGAAACTGTGCAACTGAGAACAAGCAACAACGCCACAGCTACATGTATGGACCAACATCTGAGGTTTAGACAAGACAAAGTACATCACAGCAAATGCCACTGTGGATACACATGGGCCAGATGCTTCCCTTTCCTGGTATTGGATACCTCCCCACTCCAATTGAGATGGCAAATCTGGCAGGAAGGGGAACTCTCATAATGACCAAGAGTAAATTTTGATCATCTGGTATATATAACAGTGACTCATGATTGAAATTCAATGAAATTATTTAAAAAGTAGAAAAAAAACCTGGAACACCTAACTTCTTGCAAACTTGAGTCTATGAGCTGAGATTCATGCCTGCTTTTGCTTTAACCAGAATAACAGGTGTTAGTGAGCACCTTGACCTTATTTCTGATTTTAATTAGAATGCATCTGGTATTTTACTCTATAGCATTTGCTGTTGATTCTTCATATTCTTCATGATGCTAAGGTCTATCTATTTGAAGCTGACCAGAGAGTTTTAATTTCTTTTGTTATTAAATCAGGAATACATGTTGAATTATATCTAATGCCTTTTTGGCATCTATCAAGAGGGTCATATGATTTTTCTCCTTTAATGTAATGAAGTACACCATAGATTTTTTTTTTCTTTTTAACATCTTAATTGGAGTATAATTGCTTTACAATGGTGTGTTAGTTTCTGCTTTATAACAAAGTGAATCAGTTATACATATACGTATGTTCCCATATGCCTCCCTCCTTCCCAGCCTCCCTACCCACCCCTCTAGGTGGTCACAAAGCACCAAGCAGATCTCCCTGTGCTATGCAGCTGCTTCCCACTAACTATCAATTTTATATTTGGTAGTGTATATATGTCCATGCTACTCTCACACTTTGTCACAGCTTACCCTTCCCTCTCCCCATATCAAGTCCATTCCCCAGTAGGTCTGTGTCTTTATTCCCAGCTTGCCCCTACGTTCTTCATGATCTTTTTTTTTTTTTCTTAGATTCCATATATATGTGTTAGCATACGGTATTTGTTTTTCACTTTCTGACTTACTTTCTCTGTATGACAGACTCTAGGTCCATCCACCTCACTACAAAAAACTTAATTTCATTTCTTTTTATGGCTGAGTAATATTCCATTCTATATATGTGCCACATCTTCTTTATCCATTCATCTGTTGATGGACACTTAGGTTGCTTCCATGTCCTGGCTATTGTAAATAGAGCTGCAATGAACATTTTGATACATGACTCTTTTTGAATTATGGTTTTCTCAGGGTATATGCCCAGTAGTGGGACTGCTAGATTATATGGTAGTTCTATTTATAGTTTTTTAAGGAACCTCCATACTGTTCTCCATATTGGCTGTATCAATTTACATTCCCACCAACAGTGCAAGAGGGTTCCCTTTTCTCCACACCCTCTCCAGCATTTATTGTTTCTAGAGTTTTTGATGATGGCCATTCTGCTCAGTGTGAGATGATATCTCATTGTAGTTTTTTATTTTGTTTTGTTTTGTTTTGCAGTACGCGGGCCTCTCACTGCTGTGGCCTCTCATGCCGCGGAGCACAGGCTCTGGACATGCAGCCTCGGCGGCCATGACTCACGGGCCCAGCCGCTTCCGCGGCATGTGGGATCTTCCTGGACCGGGACACGAACCCATGTCCCCTGCATCGGCAGGCAGACCCTCAACCACTGCGCCACCAGGGAAGCCCATCATTGTAGTTTTGATTTGCATTTCTCTAATGATTAATGATGTTGAGCATTCTTTCATGTGTCTGTTGGCAATCTGTATATCTTCTTTGGAGAAATGTCTATGTATATCTTCTGCCCACTTTTGGATTGGGTTGTTTGTTTTTTTGATATTGAGATGCGTGAGCTGCTTGTATATTTTGGAGATTAATCTTTGTCAGTTGTTTCATTTGCAAATATTTTCTCCCATTCTGAGGGTTGTCTTTTGGTCTTGTTTATGGTTTCCTTTGCTGTGCAAAAGCTTTTAAGTTTCATTAGGTCCCATTTGTTTATTTTTGTTTTTATTTCCATTTCTCTAGGAGGTGGGCCAAAAAGGATCTTTCTGTGATTTATGTCATAGAGTGTTCTGCTTATGTTTTCCTCTAAGAGTTTGATAGTGTCTGGCCTTACATTTAGATCTTTAACCCATTTTGAGTTTATTTTTGAGTATGGTGTTAGGCAGTGTTCTAATTTCATACTTTTACATGTACCTGTCCAGTTTTCCCAGCACAACTTATTAAAGAGGCTGTCTTTTCTCCACTGTATATTCTTGCCTCCTTTATCAAAGATAAGGTGACCATATGTGTGTGGGTTTATCTCTGGGCTTTCTATCCTGTTCCATTGATCTATATTTCTGGTTTTGTGCCAGTACCATACTGTCTTGATTACTGTAACTTTGTAGCATAAACTGAAGTTAGGGAGCTTGATTCCTCCAGCTCCATTTTTCGTTCTCAAGATTGCTTTGGCTATTCAGGGTCTTTTGTGTTTCCATACAAATTGTGAAATTTTTTGTTCTAGTTCTGTGAAAAATGCCATTGGTAGTTTGATAGGGATTGCATTAAATCTGTAGATTGCTTTGGGTAGTAGAGTCATTTTCACAATGTTGATTCTTCCAATCCAAGAACATGGTATATCTCTCCATCTATTTGTATCACCTTTAATTTCTTTCATCAGTGTTTTATAATTTTCTGCATACATGCCTTTTTTCTCCTTAGGTAGGTTTATTCCTAGATATTTTATTTTTTTTGTTGCAATGGTAAATGGGAGTGTTTTCTTAATTTCACTTTCAGATTTTTCATCATTAGTGTATAGGAATGCAAGAGATTTCTGTGCATTAATTTTATATCCTGCTACTTTACCAAATTCATTGATTAGCTCTAGTAGTTTTCTGGTAGCATCTTTAGGACTCTCTATGTATAGTATCATGTCATCTGCAAACAGTGACAGCTTTATTTCTTCTTTTCCAATTTGGATTCCTTTTATTTCTTTTTATTTTCTGATTGCTGTGGCTAGAACTTCCAAAACTATGTTGAATAATAGTGGTGAGAGTGGGCAACCTTGTCTTGTTCCTGATCTTAGTGGAAATGGTTTCAGTTTTTCACCATTGAGGACGATGTTGGCTGTGGGTTTGTCATATATGACCTTTATTATGTTGAGGAAATTTCCCTCTATGCATACTTTCTGGAGGGTTTTTATCATAAATGGTGTTGAATTCTGTCAAAAGCTTTCTCTGCATCGAATGAGATGATCATATTGTTTTTCTCCTTCAATTTGTTTATATGGTGTATCAGTGATTGATTTGCATATATTGAAGAATCCTTGCATTCCTGGAATAAACCCCACTTGTTCATGGTTATGATCCTTTCAATGTGCTGTTGGATTCTGTTTGCTAGTATTTTGTTGAGGAGTTTTGCGTCTATGTTCATCAGTGATATTGGCCTGTAGTTTTCTTTCTTTGTGACATCTTTGTCTGGATTTGGCATAAGGGTAATGGTGGCCTCGTAGAATGAGTTTGGGAGTTTTCCTCCCTCTGCTAAATTTTGGAGGAGTTTGAGAAGGATAGGTGTTAGCTCTTCTCTAAATGTTTGGTAGAATTCACCTGTGAAGCCATCTGGTCCTGGGCTTTTGTTTCTTGGAATATTTTTAATCACAGTTTCAATTTCAGTGCTTGTGATTGGTCTGTTCATATTTTCTATTTCTTCTTGGTTCAGTCTCGGCAGGTTGTGCATTTCTAAGAATTTGTCCATTTCTTCCAGGTTGTCCATTTTATGAGCATAGAGTTGCTTGTAGTAATCTCTAATAATCTTTTGTAATTCTGCAGTGTCAGTTGTTACATCTCCTTTTTCATTTCTAATTCTATTGATTTAAGTCTTCTCCCTTTTTTCCTTGATGAGTCTAGCTAATGGTTTATCAATTTTGTTTATCTTCTCAAGGAACCAGCTTTTAGTTTTATTGATCTTTGCTATCATTTCCTCCATTTCTTTTTCATTTATTTCTGATCTGATCTTTATGATTTCTTTCCTTCTGCTAACTTTGGGTTTTTTTTTGTTCTTCTTTCTCTAATTGCTTTAGGTGCAAGGTTAGGTTGTTTATTTGAGATGTTTCCTGTTTCTTAAGGTAGGACTGTATTGCTATAAACTTCCCTCTTAGAACTGCTTTTGCTGCATTCCATAGGTTTTGGGTTATCGTGTCTCCATTGTCATTTGTTTCTAGGTATTTTTTGATTTCCTCTTTGATTTCTTCAGTGACCACTTGGTTATTAAGTAGTGTATTGTTTAGCCTCCATGTGTCTGTATTTTTTACAGATCTTTTCCTGTAATTGATATCTAGTCTCATAGCATTGTGGTCAGAAAAGATACTTGATATGATTTCAATTTTCTTAAATTTACCAAGGCTTGATTTGTGACCCAAGGTATGATCTATATTGGAGAATGTTCCATGAGTACTTGAGAAGAATGTGTATTCTGTTGTTCTTGGATGGAATGTCCTAGAAATATCAATTAAGTCCAACTTGTTTAATGTATCATTTAAAGCTCATGTTTCCTTATTTATTTTCATTTTGGATGATCTGTCCATTGGTGAAAGTGGGGTGTTAAAGTCCCCTACTATGATTGTGTTACTGTCAATTTCCCCTTTCATGGCTGTTAGTATTTGCCTTATGTATTGAGGTGCTATGTTGGGTGCATAAATATCTATAATTGTTATATCTTCTTTTTGGATTGATCACTTGATCATTATGTAGTGTCCTTCTTTGTCTCTTGTAATAGTCTTTATTTTAAAGTCTATTTTGTCTGATATGAGAATTGCTACTCCATCCTTTTTCTGATTTCCATTTGCATGGAATACCTTTTTCCATCCCCTCAGTTTCAGTCTGTATGTGTCCCTAGGTCTGAAGTGGGTCTCTTGTAGACAGCTTATATACGGGTCTTGTTTTTGTATGCATTCAGTGAGTCTGTGTCTTTTGGTGAGAGCATTTAATCCATTTACATTTAAGGTAATTATCGATATGTATGTTCCTATTCCAATTTTCTTAATTGTTTTGGGTTGTAGGTCTTTCCCTTCTCTTGTGTTTTTTGCCTAGAGAAGTTCCTTTAGCATTTGTTGTAAAGCTGGCTTGGTCGTGCTGAACTATCTCAACTTTTGCTTATCTGTAAAGGTTTTAATTTCTCCATGAAATCTGAAAGGATGCTTGCTGGGTAGAGTAATCTTGGTTGTAGGTTTTTCTCCTAAATCACTTTAAATATGTCCTGCCACTCCCTTCTGGCTTGCAGAGTTTCTGCTGAAGGATCAGCTGTTAACCTTATGGAGATTTCCTTGTGTGTTATTTGTTGTTTTTCCCTTGCTGCTTTTAATATGTTTTCTTTGTATTTAATTTTTGATTGTTTGATTAGTATGTGTCTTGGCATGTTTCTCCTTGGATTTATCCTGTATGGGACCGTCTGTTCTTCCTGCACTTGATTAACTATTTCCTTTCCCATATTAGGGAAGTTTTCAACTATAATCTCTTCAAATATTTTCTCAGTCCCTTTCTTTTTCTCTTCTTCTTCTGGGACCCCTATAATTCAAATGTTGGTGCATTTAATGTTGTCCCAGAGGTCTCTGAGACTTTCCTCAGTTCTTTTCATTCTTTTTTCTTTATTCTGCTCTGCAGTAGTTATTTCCACTATTTTATCTTCCAGGTCAGTTATCCGTTCTTCTGCCTTATCTATTCTGCAATGATCCCTTCTAGAGAATTTTAAATTTCACTTGTTGTGTTGTTCATCATTGTTTGTTTGCTCTTTAGTTCTTCTAGGGACTTGTTAAATGTTTCCTGTATTTTCTCTATTCTATTTCCAAGATTTTGGATCATTTTTACTATCATTATTCTGAATTATTTTTCAGGTAGACTGACTATTTCCTCTTCATTTATTAGGACTGGTGGGTTTTTACCTTGCTCCTTCATCTGCTGTGTGTTTTTCTGTTTTCTCATTTTGCTTAACTCAGTGTTTGGGTCTCCTTTTCGCAGGCTGTAGGTTTGTAGTTCCCATTTTTCTTGGTGCCTGTTGCCAGTGGCTAAGGTTGGTTCAGTGTGCTGTGTAGGCTTCCTGGTGGAGGGGACTAGTGTCTGTGTTCTGGTGGATGAGCCTGGTTCTTGTCCTTCTGGTGGGCAGGTCCATGTCTGATGGTGTGTTTTGGGGTGTCTGTGGCATTATTATTATTTTAGGCAGCCTCTGTGCTAATGGATGGGGTTGCTAATTGTTTGGCATAGGGTGTAGTGCAGTGTAGTTTGCTGGTCGTTGAGTGGAGCTGGGTCTGAGCGTTGAGATGGAGATCTCTGGGCGATTTTTGCCATTTGATATTACATGGAGTTGGGAGGTCTCTTGTGGACCAGTGTCCTGAATTTGGCTCTCCCACCTCAGTGGCAGAGCTCTGATGCCTGGCTGGAGAACCAAGAGCCTGTCCTCCACAGAGCTCAGAATAAAAGGGAGAAAAAGAAAGAAAGAAGATAAAATAAAATAATATAAAGTTAAATAAAATAAAATAAAGTTATTAAAATAAAAATTAATTATTATGAAAAAAACCTTTAAGTAATAAAAAAAAGAAATGGACAGATAGAACCCTAGGACAAATGGTAAAAGCAAAGCTATACAGACAAAATCACACACAGAAGCATACACATACACACTCACAAAAAGAGAAAAAGGGAAAATATATATATATATCGTTGCTCCCAAAGTCCACCTCCTCAATTTGGGATGATTCGTTGTCTATTCAGGTATTCCACAGATGCAGGGTACATCAAGGTGATTGTGGAGATTTAATCCGCTGCTCCTGAGGCTGCTGGGAGAAATTTCCCTTTCTCTCCTTTATTCACACAGCTTCCGGGGTTCAGCTCTGGATTTGGACCTGCCTCTGCATGTAGGTCACCTGAGGACGTCTGTTCTTCACTCAGACAGGACGGGGTTAAAGGAGCAGCTGATTTAGGGGCTCTGGCTCACTCAGGCCGGGGGGAGGGAGGGGTACGGATGCAGGGCAAGCCTGCAGCGGCAGAGGCTGGCATGACGTTGCAGCAGCCTGAGGTGCGCCATGCGTTCTCCCGGGAAAGCTGTCCCTGGATCACAGGACCCTGGCAGTGGCGAGCTGCACAGGCTCCCGGGAGGGGAGATGTGGCTAGTGACCTGTGCTTGCACACAGGCTTCTTGGTGGCGGCAGCAGCAGCCTTAGCGTCTCATGCCCGTCTCTATGGTCTGCGCTGATAGCCGTGGCTCGCGCCTGTCTCTGGAGCTCCTTTAAGCAGCGCTCTTAATCCTCTCTCCTCGCACACCAGGAAACAAAGAGGGAAGAAAAAGTCTCTTGCCTCTTCAGCAAGTTCCAGACCTTTTCCTGGACTCCCTCCTGCCTAGCTGTGGCACACTAGCCCCCTTCAGGCTGTGTTCACGCCATCAACCCCAGTCCTCTACCTGCGATCCGACCGAAGCCCGAGCCTCAGCTCCCAGCCCCTGCCCGTCCAGGCGGGTGAGCAGACAAGCCTCTCGGGATGGTGAGTGCTGGTCGGCACTGATCCTCTGTGTGGGGACCTCTCCGCTTTGGCTTCTGCACCCCTGTTGCTGTGCTCTCCTCCGTGGCTCTGCACCTCCCCCACTCCACTAACCGCAATCTCTGTCCGAGAAGGAGCTTCCTAGTGTGTGGAAACCTTTCCTCCTTCACAGCTCCCTCCCACTGGTGCAGGTCCCGTCCCTATTCTTTTTTTCTATTTTTTCTTTTGCCCTACCCAGGTACATGGGGAGTTTCTTGCCTTTCGGGAGGTCTGAGGTCTTCTGCCAGCATTCAGTGGGTGTTCTATAGGAGAAGTTCCACGTGTAGATGTATTTCTGATGTATCTGTGGGGAGGAAGGTGATCTCCGCATCTTACTCTTCTGCCATCTTGAAGCTGCCCCTCAGATTTTCTTAATATAAATTTGACTTTGCTTATTTGTTTAAACCCACAGCTGGATTTGATCTTATAATTTATTTACAATTTAAAAATCAATATTCATAAGTGAGATTGATGTGTACTTTAAAAAAATGTTCATTTGGACAAGCTTTGATATTGGGGTTATACTAGGCTTATAAAGTGAATAGTGATGCTTCTAAATTTTTCTCATGCTGTAGATTCTAGAACATAAAATTTATCTTTCTTGAGTGGATAGAGAAGATGTAGTACATATATACAATGGAATACTACTCAGCCATAAAAAGAATGAAATAACGCCATTTGTAGCAACGTGGGTGGACCTAAAGATTATCATATTAAGTGAAGTAAGTCAGAAAGAGAGACAAATACCATATGATATCACTTATGTGGAATCTAAAATATGACACAAGTGAACATATCCATGAAACAGATACAGACTCATAGACATAGAGAACACACTTGTGGTTGCCAAGGGGGAGTGGGGTGGGGGAAGGGATGGAGTGGGAGTTTGGGGTTTGTAAATGCAAACTAGTGTATATAGGATGAATGAACAATAAGGTCCTACTGATTAGCACAGGGAACTATATTCAGTATCCTGTGATAAACCGTAATGAAAAAGAATATGAAAAAGAATGTATATATGTGTATAACCGAATCACTTTGCTGTACAGCAAAGATTAATACAACATTGTTAATCTACTATATTTCCATAAAATAAATTTTAAACAAAGAATGAGGGGGACTTCCCTGTTGGTCCAGTGATTAGGACTCTGCACTTCCACTGCGGCGGGCATGGGTTCAATCCCTGGTCATCCCTCATGCCACATGGGGTGGCCAAAAAAAAAGAATGAACAAGAAATCACTTTCATGACAAAAATTGTAACTAAAAGGGAAAAAATAATAAAATATGCGTGGGGAAAAAATTTTTTTAATTACCTTTCTGGAAGATTTTGCCAAAAATTTTCCATACTATTGTCCAACCTGAAAATTTGGGCAACTAAAACCGTTGAGGACCCTTTTCCTATCCTCTAGAGTTAGTGGGTCTATTCAGATTTTCTATTTCTTCCTGAGTCAATTTTAGTAATTTATATTTTTAATAATACATTTCATATCCATTTATAAACTCTCACATAAAATCGTACCTAATATTCTCTGAGTGTCTACCTCTGAATCCTGAGTTTCACCTGAAAGTACAATTATGAATCTTCCTTTTGTACAAGTTTCCCCTGTTACTGGAAGCCTCTCTCCTCCACTTCTGATCCATTTTCTTTTGTGTTCCTGAATCTTTTCATGAGCCAAGTGCCTCTTCTCATCTTTTACCCAAAGGAGTCTGTTTTTGTCCAGTGTCAGAGGAGTTTGATGAGTTTGATCAAAAAATGAGGTTCCCTGTTCTAATCTTCTAGTCTCAGACACAGAAGAAAAGCCATACTTTCTCTAGGTTTATTTACCAGATTTAGAGCATGACCTGAGAGTGAAGAGAATGGCTGGACCCCAAGCTGGGATAGGGGACAGTAGTCTAGACTCTCTCCCATGGCACAGAGAGCTCTCCAACATCTCACCTGCCTGCATCCTCTCCCAAGGCCTCTCCTATTACAACCTACCAGCCATAAAGAAGCCTGGCAGTTCTCAGGCCACGACTGCTTTGTTGCTTCTTACCATGCTACCTGTGCTGCTCCATCTGTCTGGGATGCCCATGTTGTGCTTCTTGACCTGGGAGGTACTTCCTCGAGTTTTCACTTATATGATAAAAATTTAAGCCTTACATTTATGTTTTGTGTACTTTTCTTTTTTAAATGTAATTTAATTATTTTTTTTTAACATCTTTATTGGAGTATAATTGCTTTACAATGGTGTGTTAAGTTTCTGCTGTATAACAAAGTGAATCAGCTATACATATACATACATCCCCATATGGCCTCCCTCTTGCATCTCCCTCCGACCCCACTTTTCTGTATATGTATTATATTTCACAATGAAAAGAGTTTAAAAAGTATCTGTATATATTTTTATATTTGAATTTTTTTTGGAAGAATACAAGGGCATACTGTTTATAAAGGAGGTCTTTACTCTTTTATTTAATATAATTCTACATTTAAATAAATTATTAATTTTCAAAGCCTGAAAATTGGCCAGGTAGTAGGAAAACCCTGGGCTGAACCCTGGTGACCAGAGATACTACCACAGTCTTGGCTGTGTCCAGAGAGATTTTAACATGGAGCTGGTTCCTTCAAGATTTTGTTCAAATTGCATATTCTCAGTAAGACCTTCCCTGGCCTCTCTGTTTAATACTGCAGCCTACTCACATTTCCATCACATCCATCCCTAGCATCAGCATTCCTCGTCTCCCTTCTGCTCAACTCTTCATCTATAGCAGTTGTCACTTTCTAACTCACTGTTACATTTTTCTGCATTCTAGGCAGAAGGAACAGCTAAAGCCAAGGCTCTAAGTTGGGAGCAGGCTCAGAGAAGTCAAGGAGCACTGAGAAGCCTCGTGTGGCTGAAGCAGAGTGAACAAGAGGTAGAGCAGCCAATGACAGGGAGGTGAGGGGGAGACCGTGTTGGGCCCCATTGCATTGCAGGGATGCAGGCTTTTCCTGTGAGTCAGATGTGGAGCTGCTGTGGGATTTTAAGAGAAATGACATGATGTGACATATTTTAAAAGGGTCACTCTGACTACTGTGCTGATAAGTGAAGATTTTATGTTGATAGGAGAACATATTGAGATAAGAAAAGATGTTACAGCCACAAAATAAAAATTGCTTGCTACAAAAATAACACCCAGAATGTAAAACAGAGTCCTTAGACCTCAAAACCATGATAGCAAAAAAACAAAAAGCATAGCAGAAGAGTTGTAACATAAAGTGGGGGAAATCTTCCATAAAGGAGTTCAAAAAGATAAAATATGGAAAAAAGACAAAAATATGGAAAATAGGAGAGAAAAAATAAAGACTAACATTTAAGGAAACAATTCCAGAAATAGGAAACAGAGACATCTGAGTGAATGAAATTATAGGATGAACTGATTTCAAAAAATTCCTTTACACTGAAAGACAGGAGTTCCTAGACTGAAAGGATCTGGAACACCTGATGTAATAGATAACGGGTGCTGGATAAAAATGGACCAACAATGAGACACATAGTCGTGAGATTTCAGTACAGTGAAAACAATCCCATAAGCATCTAGAAAGAAAAATAATAGCAAAATAAAGAACGTAGAATCAGAGTGGCACCAGACATCTCCACATATGTCACACAGGACGCCCAAAGGAACTGCAGTCACATCCTCACCTGTGAAGTAGCATGAGCAGGTGGAGAACAGGGCAGCAGGCTCTGGACAGAGCTCTTCAAGATGAAATGGACGAAACACTAGGAGATATATACAAATGGCAACAATTTGGTGGCGCAGTGGTTGAGAATCTGCCTGCTAATGCAGGGGACACGGGTTCGAGCCCTGGTCTGGGAAGATCCCACATACCGTGGAGCAACTAGGCCAGAGAGCCAAAACTACTGAGCCTGCACGTCTGGAGCCCATGCTTCGCAACAAGAGAGGCTGCGATAGTGAGAGGCCCGTGCACTGTGATGAAGAGTGGCCCCCGCTTGTCACAACTAGAGAAAGCCCTCTCACAGAAATGAAGACCCAACACAGCCAAAAATAAAAAAAATTAAAAAAAAATAAAAAAGAAGTTAAATTTGTGTTATCACACTAATTACATATTATTAAAAACAAAAAAAATTTGAATTAGTGATAGATACACAGAAAATTATGCAAACAAACAAACAAAGCAAGACTGTTAATTCCAGGAAAAACTAAAAGTTGTGTCAGAAAGGAGAAGTAAGTCATAAGTATCTGTCCTGGCTTAGCTGCAAATAAGGTCTATATATTCTTGGTGATGTCAACATTTAATATTGATCCAATGAAAGTGACACAATTATATGGAGAAAATGGAGGGCCTGGAAGTATGTGAGTATCATGGGAGACGATAAGGGAATAGAGCAAAATCTCCACCTCCCACTGGATAAAATCAAATGATTAGGCCTAATACTGAAATATTGTTAAGTGGTAATATATTTCATGTGGAGATAGTGAAGTCAATACAAAAAGTTTCAGCTGGAAGAATTGAAGGTGATTGTTTCTTGGCGAGCAAGGGAAGAGGGGTTGCAGAGGACTACTGATTTTCATGACAAGCCTGGTGGAACCATTTGACTTTTTAAGGTATGTGCATTGATAATTTTGAGAAAAATAAAATGAAATTTAAAAAGAAAGCTATCAAAGTTCCTCATTCCTTAGCTGGTCACAACCTAGTTCTGTGTCACTCTGGCAACCTTAATCCCCAGCTCTCCCAATGCCCAGCCTGGGCACCCAGACCACAGTACCCATTAGCAGTTTGGGACCAGCCCAAGTTTCCCTCCCACCTGCCTGTGGTCTATCTTGAGTCTTGTCTCAACCAGATGCTTTTCAGAGCCTGCTAAGCCTCCTTTCCTCTCCAATCCACTTAGCAGAGCAAAAACTTTCTAAATTACTCATTTATTAATATTACTTATTGCATTTGTTTAGCTAGTTCAGGTATGGATCTCTTTCTCTCTAAGTATGTTGCAAACTTCTGGAAGAAGTGGACATTCCCTTTTGAGGCCTAGCAAATGTTCATAGTGGGTGCCCCCAAATATTTCATGGATAAACTTAAAAGTAGAATTCAACATGAATTAATAGACAAATTTAAATCAAAGTCTGGAGATAAAACAAAGGTTACAGCTGTGACCAATAAGACACGTGGAAGATCTAACTGTATCAAGATAGACTTGGAAATACCCAGGCAGTCCAGTGGTTAGGACTCGGCACTTTCACCGCTGTGGCCCAGGTTCAATTCCTGGTCAGGGAACTAAGATCCTACAAGCCGCATAGTACAGCCAAAAAAAAAAACTAACTAAAAGATAGACTTGTTTTCAAAGCTTGTGGTCTACTTTTCTGGTTAATGTTTGAGATGTTTTAATAAAGAGATATTTTGCCCCCGAAGTCCTCTAAAGTTTCAAGTTTTGGTGACCTGAGGCTTGGTAAGTAAATGTGCATCCACTCCGCCAACACTGCATGTGACTTCACAGACTTTGTGCCAACTGGCTTTTCTAGACTGCAAAATCTGAATCTCTGCAACTTGAGAAGTTAACTTCTTTTACTGCCATTAATATGACATGAGACTGGAGGAGAGAGAAGATTCCCTGGCTCCTTGCTGGAGGCAGGATGCAAACACCTGAGAGAGCAACACAATGGAATACCACCTTGAGTCAATGCTCAAAATGAGCAGGAGTCCTTGATCTGGGGCCAGCATCATTCCATGGCTCTTTTGGTCTCACTGTGGTTTCAGACTCCATGAAATGGGGAAAATACTTGGCATTTTCTGACATCCCCAAGAAGCAGAAACTTAGAGCTCTCAGCAAGTCTCCTGTCAGTAACCTCTTAAGTTAAAATGTTCAGATCACAGTCCAGGGGCAGGAGCCGGGAGCTATGTCCACAGAGATCTGACTTTCCCCAGCTCCGCAAGGTCATTCCTCCCACCTGTGACGAGTCATCTTCTCAACTCTGCCAGGCCACAAACCCTCCGAGGCTGTGTTGGTGATTCTGCTGCTGCCATATTTTCAGTTGTAGGGGGATAGTGGTCCTGTGGGTGATGATCTCAGAACAAACTCGGTGGCCATCAATCTGAGAGAAAACCCTTTTGAAGGATTAGCATCTTGGCCAAGAACCTTTATCTCCCAGACTGGAGCATTTTCTAGTTGGCTCTTCCCAAGTTAGTGAGAGGAATGAAATACTGGAGGCATTAGAGACCCACGGAGACAGGGAGGAAAGCCAGCACCTCAGTGTTCAGGGTAAATTCCTGAGAGACCAGGTCTGCCTCCTCCAGAAACCAAGACAAAACATCCTGTCTCTCATTGGGTCATAAAGTACACTTTGTCCTTTCCCCTGGCCTTCAGAGCACCAAAGCAGGCTTCCACTCCTGCCACAGACCTTCCCCAGCTGTGGGACTACTCTTTTGATTTCTCACTGCTCACAAAAATGGATCTTCACAAAGCTTTCCTGCATTGTTTCTGTGCCATTTCTATGAAGCTTCCCTAAGGCACTGGGGGTTACTGTTTTAGCTGGAGAATAATGGTGGATGGAGGAAGAGGGGCTAACCTTCTGGGTGCCCCTAATCCTAGCCATTGGCGCTACCAGAGGAAGTCCAGTCCTAAAGGGAGGGAATGGACTGAGGCACGGGATACCCCAGATCAGTGCTTCTCAGACACTGACAGGCAATGGTCCCCCAGAGGTCTTGTTGGAATGCAGATTCTGGTTTAACAGTCTGGGGCAGGCCCAAGATTCTGCTTACCCAACGACCTCCAGGATGCTGTTGATGCTGCTGGTCCACAGACCACACTTTGAATAGCAAGGGGCAAGACTGAGAAGGGGAAATTGCAGGAAGAGAAGAGGTGCAAACAGGGTCCATGGGAGAAAGGGGAGGGAAGAACAAGCTCCCGGGAGAGGTGGTCTGACAATACTCCAGTTGCATCATCTCATCTGCACAGCCTTCCCTGCAGGGCCTCCGGTGGCCCACATGTTGGCTACAGTGGGATGCTTCGGTCCTCCCCTTCCTCTCTTGTTCAACCAGAGAAGGACTGTAGCAGCTGCATGCTGGAGAAGGGCAGGGTCTGGAGATCTCCTCACCCCCTCCCACAGGCAGCTGTCAGGGAAGGGAGCCCTGCCTTGGTGGGGCTGACTGCTGTGCTGGCTCTGGCCCCTGGCTCTGGAGTCGCTCCGCCATAGAACAGCAGGTTCTTCAGCTTGGCATCAGGAATAACAGATGGGCTCTCTCCTCTCCTCCTCAGCTTCACCCCAGGGACTACTCCCTGAAGCCAAAGGAGTGAACTTCTTCACTCTCAAACAGCAGCTTCCACTTACTGAGTGCTAGGCTCTGTGCAAATCACCTTCCCACGTTTTATTTACTCCTCACAATTACCCTACAGGGTAGGAACTGCTTTATCCCCATATTACAAGGTAACTGAGGCTCCAGAAGTAATTTGTGCAATACCTTGTGGCAAATAAGATTCAGTCTATGCCCTTCCCACCCTGGCACTAAGCCATAACTGACCACACGTGAGACCAGGAGCCTCGGGATGGGAAATTAGATGACAGAGAAAGGCAAATAAGGTGAGTTGATTTGGTTTATGGCCCTTTGAAGCTCAGCAGAAAATCAAGGCTGTTCTTGTCGCTTTACCAGTTTCCCTCACTGCACCAGTAACGGACACTCCTCTGTGCCTGCCAGCAGGGACACTGCATGACCCTGGAGGAGGGGACTTGCAGGTAGTTGTGAACTGGGCTCAATGGCCTGAGCAGAGGGTGCCACAAAGTGAGTTGTCTCACCAGGGAGCACCAAATCTGTCTACAGAGTAGCTGGCTTCCCAGGCAGCTGACAGAGGGTCATTTAGGAAAGTCTGAATCAAATGGTACCAGCCCATCTGTCTGTACCTCAAAGAAAGACTGTGTTCTGGGACAGAAACACACTCTTGACTTTGATTCTTCATTCAATAAACCTAAATCCCCACAAGCACTGTGCTAGACTTTGTGGGACTGTAAGACACACTCTTTGCCCTTAATGAAGAAAACTAGAAGGTTTGGTACAAAAGTAACCAAGCAGTGGTGGGGCCTGCAGTGAACTAGAGAACTCTGCTCAAAGCTGCTTCACTACTATTTTGCTCCAGTTGGTTGCCTCTCAGCAAGAAAAATCTATTGATTTTCCAGGAAAAGCCCCAAATCAAGATCAGGTGAACTTTACCATTTTTAAAACAATTCTGGCCAACATCTGTGGCCACTAGTTTGTAACCTCTGCTCCTCAACGACCAAGTCTTATCCTTTCCTATTGTACCACCCTCAGCACCTAAAATTCTGGGCAGAAAGGAAGCAATCAATATGCTTCTGGCACACTGACCAGGTGAAGCTTATCCAGAAGAAATGGGTCTGAAACTGCCATCATATGTAGAATAGCTGATGCAACTGGGGAGGCTTCAGCTTTGGAAATGACAAATGAGAGACATAATTATTGTTGCAAATAAGAAAATCCTTATATTGGACTTCCCTGGTGGTGCAGTGGTTAAGAATCAATGCAGGGGACACAGGTTTGGGCCTTGGTCCAGGAAGATCCCACATGCTGCAGAGCAACTGAACCCGTATGCCACAACTACTAAGTCTGTGCTCTAGAGCCCACGAACCACAACTGCTGAGCCCCCGTGCCACAGCTACTGAAGCCCATGTGCCTAGAGCCTGTGCTCCACAATGAAGAGAAGCCGCCGCAATGAGAAGCCCATGCACCACAACAGAGAGTAGCCCCTGCTCAACGTAACTAAAGAAAGCCCACGCACAGCAACGAAGACCCAGTGCAGCCAATAAATAAATAAATAGAAAATCTTTATAAAGCTAGGGCACATGGTTTGGCCAACACTTTAGAAGGAGTGGGGAGGCTACTTTTAGATAAAATGTACATTTGACAATTGACCTTGGTTCCCATTAATCCTACCCATCCCTCTACCCTCCATTCCTCTACTTGTCCAGGCCCTAAAGGCATTTGGCTTTCATTCTTGGTAAGGGAAATTCAGGCTTTGCTTAAATGTGAGTCCCAAATATCAACTTATTACCTAAGAATCTTACCCAACTCAGGGTTTTTCCAAGTATTAAAATGAAATAGAGGGATATCCCTGGTGATCCAGGGGGTAAGACTCTGCATTCCCAAGGCAGGGGGCCCGGGTTCAATCCCTGGTCTGGGAACTAAGATCCCACAGCCACATAATGCAGCCAAAAAATAAAAAGGATGTGGCTGATCTCTGTGGATACAGCAAGATACACAAAATAGAGTAAGTGGGAAACAAATTATGGAGCTATACAACGGGAGTCCGAGTTTTCGTTTTTGTTTTTTGAAAAAAAGGAAAGATATGTGCTTAGAACATTTCTAGAAGGGTATACAAGAAACTTAGACAACCTTGGGAATGGACTGTTTACTCCCCGCACCATTCCATTTTGATTTTTTTTCCCCCTTACTAGCAGTATCATTACCCTTATAAAAAGGACCAAATAATTTAGTTTGGCCAAAACCTTCTGGTCTTAGCTTTGCTTTGCAAACAATGCCCAGGATAAAGCATTATATATTTCCTCACATCTTCACTGTCAAGGCCCAAGAACTTTAATTAGACTACTGGACTCCCCAGCCAACCCCCCCATTACCAAATGCACCTAACCTTGAAGGCTGCTTCCAATCACCCTCCCCTTGTCTCTCACTTCCTGAGTCGTAGCCTAGCTTTTCTGCCCATTTGTACTCACTCTGTGGGTGATCTCATCCAGCCCCATGGCCCTTAGATATTGCCCCAACACTGACTCCCAAATTTCTAACTATAGCATAGACTACCTTCCTGAACTCCAAACTGCACGTTGCAATTGCCTACTCAACATCTCCACTTGGATGTCAAATGGACATCTAAATTTAATATATCCAAAGTTGAAGTCATCTTTCCCAATAACCTTGCTCTACCCATGGCCCTCCAAATCTCAGCTAATGGCACTTGCAGGCTTCTAATCATCCAAGTCCATTACTTCAGAGTAAAAGAATGACTGGAAAACAGTCTAATGCACAATGCCAGTAATCTAAAAATGAAGGTAGTCCTAGGTACTGGGATCAAAGATATCATATAATCACTGAAATGTTTTCTAAAATAGGTTTAAAGTTATCTTTTAAGTCTAGGATTTAGATTTTGACATTTTAATTTCTTTTGAATACAAGCCACTTTTTGCAAGCTAGGAAACAGAATCAAACTAAGGCAGTCTTGTCCTCTAGAGATCCAGGCCAGTTCTTACAATCTTCAGCAGAATGACATCATAATACGAGGTGCTAACAACAGGGTTAAAAACTATAAATAACCACTTATCTACATTTTTTCCTTAGGAAACAGCCAAAAGTCTTGTCCTTAAAGGTATGATATACAGAACATCTAGATTTACAAAGGACAGAACGATCCAAATTATATGCTGGCCAACCTATCAGTGAACCAGATCAGAGCTGGCCAAGGACTGGTGAACAGAGAATGTGCTTACAGTTTGCAAATTTGCTCTGAGGTTTAAAAAATTCCTAGTTGCTGTTAATAAGAAAGCAAGGCGCTTCCCTGATAGTGCACTGGTTGAGAGACCGCCTGCCGATGCAGGGGACACGGGTTCGTGCCCCGGTCCGGGAAGATCCCACATGCAGTGGAGCAGCTGGGCCCGTGAGCCATGGCCGCTGAGCCTGTGCGTCCGGAGCCTGTGCTCCACAACGGGAGAGGCCACAACAGTGAGAGGCCTGCGTACCGCAAAAAAAAAAAAAAGCAAGTAAAAAATATTATAGATGCACCAAACTGATATTTGATTTGCCACAGTTTTCCACTAGAACACAAAGTTAGAGTATGGGGATAAGACACTTACATATTTTCAAAATAAATTACTTAGTAATAAGAAATCTGACATACTGCATTCTTCCATTTGCCACAAGAACATATTGACAATGAGTACTATTTAAAAGAATGCTCAACTCTAAAAAGGGTGGTGGCAGCAACACATTCCACTACAGAATACCCTCCCACTTTCCCATACAATTAACATTGCTACTTTTCATGATACATATTCATGTGGAAAAACTTGTCAGGAGCTTTTGCCAGGGCCAGGAGATGAAAAATAGAGACTGTCCTGATGACATGGATAGTTGTAAGCTCAGTTAACATCTTTAGGATGGACCCATAAAATCTGGCCACTGTTTTGTTAAACATCTGCAAATCACAGAACTCCTTAGCCCTTAGCCACGGTATCTGCTCAATGTCTTAAAGCTGGGCTCAGTCCCATCTGTGACTCCTTTCTTCAGGGCTGACATGTGTGCTAGTCATCAAAGTCTGGAATGTCATCGTAGGAGTATCCCCGGTAGCCTTTGGATGCATAGTAGGCGATGCGCAGGTGGTAAAATCCTGGCAGGAACACCAGGATACCAATGATCAGGACGGGAACAGCCCGGTCTGCCCCCTGGTGGCAGAAGGAGGCAAACACATCAGTACCACGCAAGTTATTTTAAAATAAAATAAAGCCATGGGTCCAATCCATAGATCAGTTATCATATACTTTTCAGAGCACTTTCTTTTGGTAATACACTACCAAGGCAAAAGATTTACATCTCTTTGCCTCCTTAACAATTGCAGAAAAACTACAAAGTACTAAAAATTATAAAGAAATTATATATCATAGATACCTACTTCCCATGAAGAAACCAGAGCTCCTTAGAGAAATGGCTGTTTACGAGTTGAGGGAGCAGGGAATGTATCCTGGAATAACTTGCTGCACCAGAAAACACGAAAGCTATCAAAGGCTAACCTGGGTCAGCTTTTTTTTTTTTTTTTTTAAATTAATTTATTTATTTTTTGGCTGTGTTGGGTCTTCATTGCTGCATGCGGGCTTTCTCTAGTTGCAGCGAGTGGGGGCCACTCTTCATCGCGGTGCATGGGCCTCTCACTGTCGCGGCCTCTCTTGTTGCGGAGCACAAGCTCCAGATGCGCAGTCTCAGTAGCTGTGGCGCACGGGCTTAGTTGCTCCGCTGCATGTGGGATCTTCCCAGACCAGGGCTTGAACCCATGTCCCCTGCATTGGCAGGCAGATTCTCAACCACTGCGCCACTAGGGAAGCCCAGGGTCAGCTTTAAAAGACAGGAGTAGGGGACTTCCCTGGTGGCAGAGTGGTTAACACTCCATGCTCCCATTGCAGGGGGACTGGGTTTGACCCCAGGTCAGGGAACTAGATCCCACATGCATGATGCAATGAACTGCCATAACTAAGGAGCCCACTGGCCACAACGAAGACCCAGCACAACCAAATAAATAAAGAAAGAAATATTAAAAAAAACAAAGACAGGAGTAACCTGAAGAGGCTCCTACTGACCACATATGGGACAATTTATATGTTAAAAAGAATACAGACTACAGTTGACTGAAGCACAAATATGTAAAATGATGATAAGCTTACAGTGATACTAACAATTCTTTGGTTCTTTTGAGGTTTTGAGGTTGCTAGGTGTATTTTTATAAAAATTTGATAATTAAAGAGAAATAATCAAACATTTTTCCTATCTTCACTATACACATTGTATTTCAGGGTAATCAAATAATGGTTTTGAGAAAGTTCCAGAAGAATTTTCGCTGATAAACGTGGAAAATGATAGAACTGGATTCATTAGTGAAAAGGGTAATTCATTTTATAATAAATGAGTTAGGCTGAAGACACTTCAACCCAGTAATCAATCTTAATATCAAGTAAAAATTAGGACAACCATTTTGTGCCTCCTAATGTAATGCTATAGCAATGGTTCTCAAAATATGGTCCATGGAACACCAGCATCACCTGGGAACTTGTTAGAAATGCAAATTCTCACGCCTCACCCTAGACCTACAAAACTGGAATCTCTGGGAGCAGGGTCAAGGAACCTGTGTGTTAACAAGTCTGCCAAGTGATTCTGATAGACGTTGAAGTTTGAGAACCCATGTGCAATAACAAATACACAGCACCCCTATGAAATATTCTTTCTAAAACAAAGCTAAAGTAGAACAAAATCTAAGCAAGTCCCTAAATCTAACAGTATGCAAGAAATATGAGGAATAGAAAAACAGGTAAATGGTATCAAGACAACACCCCGAGATTAATGTAAAAACTGTTAGAGATGCACACTTACAGATTTACCAGCAAATGTAAATCTGGTATTTGCTTTAGTATACAGGAAAAAAAGTTGGGGATAGATGAAACAAAACATTCATAATTGTTGATGCCTAGTTGTGGATACATGGTGGGGGTTCATATTATTCCATCTACTTCTGTTTTGTTTGAAATGTCTGCAATAATAGTGAATAAAACCCCAAACTAAAAACCAAAACCATCTATTAGGTGATTTTCTTAATTAACACCTTTATCCTTATTTATAAAGTAGTCTTTTATAAGCCACACAAGGTGAAGTGATATTTGTTGCATGTGGATCTTACCTGCACCCTCAATTTTCACATCATTAATAGAATCTTGACTATACCCCTGGGATTAACAATGCATGCTGCAATGAAAGTTAACTGAAGGCACAGTCCTGAAGTTAGATGTTCAAATTTAGACAGCACCAAGTATGCCTCTGGTGGCCACATTAGGTTTAGGACCTAAGGCAAATTGGATACAGGTCTCAAAAGCCAAACGTAGCCATTTTATTGTAACAGTGTTAATATTCCCAGTTCCAAGGATAAAGCCCACAGTTTTAGCTCTTGGTTTTGTTCCTTCTGCAGACCAATGTGACCATCATCCCCTGGCCTGGTGTGTGTTGAAGAACAGATGTGAACTATGGTCAGTATTACTTTAGAACAATTTAGATGCTGTGTATAAGCATCTGTATACAATCCAAAAGAAATAACCACCAAAAACTACTTTAGGTTTCTAAGGTATCATACTGAAGCTCAATAGGAACTCCAACCAAATCCAATTTATGAAAGACCAGATCCATGAGACAAAAGTCCTGGCTTGGTCACTGGCCCCAGACCTATATAAGCCTCACTGCTTCTCCCCAAACACTAAGTACAGTAGTATAACTGCAAAGTTATAATAACATCATTCTACTCCAGTTATAGCCTTTATCAGTCAGGAATCCTCAATGCTAGGCTGTTTTGCTGTTCCAAACTAAGATGGTGGGAAAACTGCCTAACATCTCAGAGGGAAAATTTGTCTACCTGCCACACCCACCTCATAGGAACTGTGGGAGAAGTCTGTTGAAGGTCAAAGGAAGAAATATGTCTTGTTATCTGAACAAAATCTAAAAAAAGAAACCCTTTTCTCCTTTCTGCTGGAATATGCTGTACTCAATATGAATATAAAACTGAATATAAAAAAGTGAGTCCTGGCTCACATTTTAAACATCTCATGGCAATCCCACAAGCCCCTCAGCTTACCCCTTTGCTGATATAGCCTGCCAGCAGGAGGGAGCCTATGATAATGAGGAAGGCGCCAATCAAAAACAGAACCGTAGCAAGTGCAATGGCCTTATATGGAATCTTAGGAGGGCTTTTCTTAAACTGAAAGAGAAACAAAAAAAGACAAGGAAGAGCATTATGAATACACCAGGGCTCAGACACTTTAAAGCAGAGAGGATAAGAGGAACCAATCTTGGTGTGTCTTGAAGTAAGTCCTACTACCCAATGCAGCTCTGGGAGAGAAAGAAAAAGGACTGGCAGGAGATGAAGCTCTTGTTATTGCTCTAACAATAACTTGAGGGAGGGAGTCCCAGAATGTTATTCTTTCTCGTTTTAGTCTCATTCCACAGACCATTCATTGTACTGTAAAAAAATTATTTTCTTACAAAAACAAAAGACACTTTATGGTCATTCATTGATTAGACATGTTTTTAATAAACATGTCTTGGCACATGGAAGGCTGTACTAATCTACAGAGATTAAGAGTGTACATCATGCTCTGGAAAATAAGAAAGAAAATAAGTGATTTCTGGTATTCAAAGTTAAGCTGGCATATAGTCAAAGGTTTTAAAAAAAACTTTTTCTAAAGCATCAGTTGCTTGCCCCACAAGGCAAATAACCTGCCTTATTAACAAGTTCAATTCAAGGTTAAGATTCAGAGACAAATTCCTAAGGTTTGGCTCATGGTTGTGTCTGACCTAACTGACTGGAAACTTCCCAGACGCACTTAAAAAAACAAACAAACAAACAAACAAAAAAAACCCCAAAACTCTCTCCTTCAAGTGTGGGTCCAAAAAGTACAAAGAATAATTGATTTGTTTATATTTAAAAGGATGGGTTCCTGCCACTTCCTCTTCGGTCCTGGTTCCACCTAAAATATTCTATTCTAAAGGGAAATGGGCTAAAGTGGATGCTATACCATTAACTATTTTATAAATAATGATCAGGGTAGGACACAAACTTAATAAATATTCTCTGTTTTACTTACTGTTTGCCACAAAGAATACCTTTAATAAACTGGATCTCATGACATCAGGAAAGAAGGAAGATTCCCACAATCTGCTGGCTTTAGCAGTTAGTTTCTCCCTTAAAAGATGAACTGGTTTTGACTGAAGGGTAAACAAACTGATGACACAGTCTTTCAAAATTCTACTTAACAAAAGACAATCTGATGATTTCCAAATAAACTAAATAGAATTTGCAACTACTGAACTCTGGCATTACAACTAAAATTTCTTAAACAATATTTATATTGGTTCGAAACTGCTCTGCCAAGGTCCTTCCTTCTGCAGGCTATGGCTGAAAATCTCAGAGCAGAGTTTCTTTCCTGCTGCTCCCTCTAATGTCTAGGGACAGTGAGCAAAACCTCTACCTGGAAGGTTTCCCTGCTAACTCAGCAGAAACAGAGCCAGCCAATCTCATCAGGTCCCTTCTGCATTTACCTGAAGGTCAATGTAGCCATCGTCTGTACTGGATAGCCTTGAGTACTTCACTTTACTACTGGGGATTCCAGTAGCCAGGTTGGTACGAGTCGGCATCATAACACGCTGACACAGCTATAGTCTGAAAACAAAGAAAAGTGTTATTGTCTGCAGGCTACAACAATGTGTTTGTTATACGTATTGGAGTTCTGGGCTGCAATGTCATACTAGCATCTGGCAATTTAGGCTCCATTGCTCTTAGAACCTGATATTCCTTTGACAAGTGAAAGCATTCTCATTATGCATCTACTCTGGTTTGTCCTGGTAGAATAAGAATCAAGACATTTGCCAAGAACCAGACCTCATGTTTATGTTGCCACCAATGTTTCTCTGCCTCCTAATTTTTCCAAAGTCACACGGTGAGTAGGTGAAAGGGTGGTGACTTAAATCCAAGTCCATCTGACATTTCAACCATTCTGCTATAGTACAGTATTGCCTGTCCCCCGTCCCTGCTTCCAGAAAAAGCAAGAGGAGCATATACTCAAGTGATTCTCTTATTTGTCAGGGAGAGACGAGAGAGGGTGGGAAATGGAATACATTCACATCAGCATTTTGCCTATTTCCCTTTGATAGATATCATCCTTTTAATACAAAAGATCTGTAAAACTTCTTCTTGTATATTTGGATAAGCTACTGGCTACCAGTGTTGTACAGTGTCCTCTGATTTGCCTGCCTCTCTGCTCCACCCCAAGTACTGAAAGCAGCGATTTGCACTTTCCAGGTTATTTCTACAGCTACATTAAAAACAAACAAATAAACAAAAAACCCTGAATAAATACCTGGTTTTTGTTCAAAATAGTAAAAGCTGCCTACAGCAATGAAATCACAGTTATTACGTCACCAGTTTAAACACAGTAGATAAGATTAAAAAACAATGACATTTAAATTGAAAAACATTTGTAATTTGTGTACTTTTCCTCCATAAAATCACACAAAGTTATGTGAATGAAACAAGTAAATCTATTTTGATCATGAAGCTATTTGATTTCTAAAAGTGAAACATATCTTTAAAAAAAGAAAAGTATTTCAATAAGGGCAACATAAAAAAACCCATAAAACATAAAGACCGACCTTCCTCTGGTATGACATTTTGCAAATAATAATCATCATTATAATGGCAGTTAACAATTACCTAGTATTAAGTGACGGGTACTGTTTTAAGTGCTTTATATATACTTAATACTGAATATTAATGAGCAGTTTTAAGGGGCCCACAGTCAACCTAAACTAACTAGCATTATAAAGGAATTGGTGCTAAATGCTCATGTCCCTTTTTAGTAATTATATACTGGAGCAGAAATCAAGTATTGAAAAAATAAGAGTATGCTTACTTACATGGTTTTCTAAAAGGGTTAGATCAAATTCCGTCAAATACTATGTTTTTAGGTGTTGCGATCCCGACTACACGATAATCTAAACTTAATTCTATAAAACTACTTAAAGTCCAAACTACCAATAAATGGGGGGTTTGAGAGCATTTAATCACCTCTGATTTGTATTGGTCTAAAAAAAAATAGTTTACATACTCTGACATTAACTTCATACACCGCATCAAAACATAAAAAAGCGCAGAGCGTGAAGGAGGGGAGACGAATGCTTATTGGTAGCAAAGAGTAATAATTCTAAAAGAGGAGAAAGAAAAAACGTAAATCAATGTTTTCCGGGTACCAGCCCAAGTTCCCAACAGGCTTTTTTACCAGCCTCACCGCAACCCCAAAATTTCCTCAGCACTTGAATGTTGCAAGAATTTTGAAAGCATCATCAAAGCACTTAGCACAGTGCCTCGCACTACGCGCCTCTACACACTACTTCCCTGCCCGCCTCCAGATCGAGCCAACAAGAGAAATAAGGACCAACATGATTTTAGAAGGAAAACAAAATCCAGTTTCTGGAAAAAGGCCAGCCGTGCCCCGGGAAGGCGAACGCTCCACACCGGGGACTCCGGGCTTCATTTCGGCAGGGAGCGCAGTCTGGGCCGCGCCGCGAACCTGAGTCGAGCTCTTCCGTCCCCGCCCCGCCGCACGCACGCCTTACCGGAGCCCGGGCCAGGAAGCCCGCGCGGAGAAAGCTAGCTCACGGTTCGCAGCAGGCGAGCCGGACACCTCACGGTACGCCTCACGCCACTGCCTCCCCTCCCCAGACCAGCTGGGAGCCGGAAATGGCGTGTCGGAAGGCAGCGCGCCGGACGTGGCGTCACCGGGAGCGACGCCTCCTCGTTCCACTCTCTGTCGGGTTTCTGGCGTGTTCGGGGTGTTAGGGCTCCGCAGAGGGGGCGCGCCCCGTGGGGTTTTGGGAGGCGCCGTGGGCTGGGCTGGCTGCCGACCACCTCCGCCGCGGCGGGCGAGTGCCTAGGTACCTGGGCCGCCTGGGTCACAGGTCCAGGGCTAGCCGGCTACGTGTTTCTTCCCGGCCCCTAGGGTAGTGTAGGAAGCTCAGTGGCGCCTCCAGAGGCGGAAGCGGAGCCGGCGAAGCTCCCTGAAGGTCGGAGCTGTCAGGTCTCCTTATGCCCAGGAAAGGCCGCCTTTCCGGGCCATGCCGGTCTCTGCCGCCCTATACCCCACCTGCTACTCAAGAGTAGCCCCACATTCTTGCGCTTCAGTTTCCCACTCGTCTTCAGGCCTTACCCCGTAAGAGGTCTGGCCACAAGGGACATTTTGCAACACACGAAACTTTAAAATGTCGAGCTTTATTAAAGTATAATTTACATGTGATAAAGTACAATTGGATTAGTTCTGACAGATGCATATAGTCTTGGAGCCATCATCACAACATAGATAAAACATTTTCATCACTCCAAAAATTTCCATCAGGCCCCTTTGCAGCCAATAGCCTTCCCCAACCCCAGGCACACAGAAGGTAATGAAGTTACCTACTGGATACAGTGAGTTCTACCGTCACTGCAAGTATGACAGAAATCTGTCATTTAATCCACCAAACACAAAATACACTGGAAAAAAGGACTACAATAAAGGAATTCTCAATATGCAGCATGCCAACTTGTGACCTTGTAGCACAATTACTGCTGGGCCTTTTTCACTTTCTTGGTTGAATCCAACATGCATGGAATTTAAGCCACCTTCATCCTTTAAAGGAGTAAGTCCCCACAAAAGGCTACTTACGCTAGAGAAATTATTTTTGCACAAACATATTCCTTGGGACCTATCAGATCTACTAAAACTTCCAAGACTCCTGTACAAGGCTCCCTAGCCTAATGAAAACACTGCCCCGTAACAATGCTAGTCTTATAAATCTGACAGAACTTTGGGTACATTAAGCTTCTGTAAAGTGTTAGTTTCTGCTAGCAAAAATGACAAAATACTATACATTTGTTCTACTCTCCCCTTTTCATTTCTTGAGCTCAAGTCAGAATACCAAAATAAGTTTGGCAAATGAATCCCCCAAAATATTTTGTCACCTGCTGTATTTGGAATACTTTTTATCACTGTATCTAATGTCATATCAACCTGCTCTAGACTGAAAAAATAAGCTCATTTACATAAGCTGCTTGAATTGTGAATTCTTGAGGATAACCATCGTGGTCCAAATGAAGGCACTGTCCTGTGAGGACAACCATCGTGGTCCAAATGAAGGCACTGTCCTGTGATGCTTGAAATTCAAATGACTTTTATTTAAATTGAAAACAATACTTAAAACTGCATTTAGAGTCAAAAACCTTTTGTTTATAAAATTTATAAGGAGTATTCCTAGGTAAGGCAAAGTTATTACTAGGTTAACAAGACCAGATTTGACTTTGGACTTTACTCTGTGAACAAACTGTAGAGAATGGAGAAAAAAAAAGTTATATACAGAAAACAATATCTACATATGTACTCAGGTACAAAGACAAAAGAGACTTAAGTATGTGCTGGCATCTCAGAAGCAGTTCTCAAAGAGCTTAGTTTTATTTCCTTGAATTTTAAGAATGTCTAAGATCCTTCTTCATCCTCGATCTTGGGAGCCAAATAGTACTTTAAATGTCCCATATCAGCAATTTTATACTCTACGACTGAAAGAAAACAGGAATATAATTAATTACTGAGAAGTACCACACACACTACCTACAAAACAAGATTCAACAAGTTTATTATCTTACCAAGGGGTACATCTGCAGACATACTAAGTGTTACTGTAGGAGAGAGTGGAGTGGCTTTTGTAAAGAAGTTCAGGTACCTCAGTGCAAAAGTTAGCTGAACTGGTTCATTCATCTCTATGGTAACCTTAGAGAGAAAACAAAAGATTCATCATACTGAAAAAACATCAAGAAAGCTGCAACCCATTCATTTCTAATATACATTGACAAATGACTTAGTTTCTTCAACAAATAAAATTGTAATAGAGGGAAAATGAAATTGAAGAGAGAACCAATGGACTAAAAGAAATTTAAGGAGCATATCTCAACGAACTGTAATGCACAGACCTTGTTAAAATCTTGATTCAAACAAACTGAAATAACCAAGGAAGCAGGAACACTGAAAAATTCCTTAATATAATTTTCTTAGATGTCATAAAATGTTTACACTACAAATAAATTAAAATATTTATGAGTGAATTTTTTCTTTTTTTAAAAATTTCTAGCTGCGTGTCTTTAGGGATGTTAGTTTCCTGACGAGGAATCGAACCCATGCCCTAGGCCAGTGAAAGTGTAGAGTCCTAACCACCGGACTGCCAGAGAATTCCCTATGGGTTAAGTAACATTTGAGAGAAGAACAAAAATCAAGATTGGCAGGGGAGTGAAATGTAATTTAGGAGAAAAGCATCAACCCCTGGAGTTTTGTGACTAATATATATTTGTTACTAATATATGTATTTTTAAACTCTTTATTTAAAAGTTAATGTAAGGATTACATAAGAGCTCACAACAGCTAGATTTCCCCCCCAACTAGATCCTACTGGGTTGCTCAATTATTTGGTAAAAACATAGTAAGTACCTCCAGAAAGCTAAAGCTAGCCTCCCAAGCCTATCCTTAAGAGTATGTGTGGGTTTGATACACAAACCCACTGTTCTACAGTTTATAAAGGTTGCACTAAATTTGCATTCTCTTCTCACAAATTTAAGTTAGATGGCATCTATAAGATCACTTGCAGATTTCAAAAGTTTCAATTCTCACATATTAGTTACTTGGAAATGCAAATTGTTTTTCTTTAGAGCTTTCTTTAATTTTAGCAATTACCTTGCTAAAGACTGAAAGTTTGTGCCCCCTCACCCCAATTCATGTTAAAACCAAATTCACAATATGGTGGTGTTGGAGGTGGGGCGCCTTTGGGAGGTGCTTAGCATTAGGAAGGCAGAGCCCTCATGAATGGGATTAATGCCCTTATAAAAGAGACCCCAGAGAACTCCCTTGCCCCTTCCACCATGTAAGAAGGATGCTATCTGTGAACCAAGAAGCAGGCCCTCATCAGACACCAAATCTGCCAGCTTCCGAGTCTCCAAAACTGTGAATAATAAACTTTGGTTGTTTGTAAGCCACTCAGTCTATGGTATTTTATTATAGAAGCCTTTGTTATTAGCAGACTAAGACATAACCTAATATTTTGTTTACTTAAAAACTACTTACAGCCTCCTCTTCTTTATCAACATTACTCGTTTGTGACAACTTAATATTTCCATTTCCAAGTTCTCCACTTGCAGAAAATTTCACTCCATCTTTTGCACAGGAAATTACAACAGCATCTCCAATATGACTGAGATCTCGGCATATACGTGCAAATTCACCAGAAGGCATCTTTACTACACAGCTGTACTCTTGTTCCTATAAAACAAAGACATTTAAATGTCATGGAAATGAAAGATTTGGCACCCTCACTTTCTGAAGACTCAGCATCTAAACAAGAACTCAGAATTCAAGATTTTCTGATTACTTTGAAATATCACTCATTATGTAATTTCTTAACACTCTAACTACTCAAAAAATAAATGCAGATATAAAACAAGTATGCTGTAAGAATAACCATACTAAGAAAACAAATTAGAGCTTAAACTTTTAACAGTAAATGCACTATCCCGGGAACAAGAGCCTCCACCTAATCACCCTACAGTAGGGCTAAATCAAGAGGCCATTAGGGTATGGCATACAGTGATGATGGCACAAACAGCTCTGCTTTCCAAAACGAGAATATGTTAGGCATTTTAAACATCCAAACACCTCTTCTCACTTTTGATGTTGATAAACCTAACCATAATGGATTTCTGCTAAAATAGCTTTAAGATCTTCTCTCAATAAAAATCAAGCACTCGGGTTTCCCTGGTGGCACAGTGGTTAAGAATCTGCCTGCCAATGCAGGGGACAAAGGTTCAAGCCCTGGTCTGGGAAGATCCCACGTGCCGTGGAGCAACTAAGCCCGTGCGCCACAACTACTGAGCCTGCACTCTAGAGCCCACGAGCCACAACTACTGAACCCGAGTACCACAACTACTGAAGCTTGCACACCTAGATCCCATGCTCCACAACAAGAGAAGCCGCCTCAATGAGAAGCCTGCGCACCGCAATGAAGAGTAGCGCCCCCTCTCCCCAGCTAGAGAAAAGCCCACACGCAGCAACGAAGACCCAACACAGCCAAAAATAAATTAAAAAAATAAAGATCTACAAAAAAAACAAAAAAATCAAGCACTCTAGGAATAATAACTTTAAAAACGATGCAGAGGTTAATGTAAATATTCACTCAGCAGAAATAAATTCAAACCAATGAGCCACTGTATATAACACCATAATTTAATAAAATGACAACATCAGTCTTAAATACCCCATTCTGGAACATGCAAGAGCAGATATACAGAAAAAGTTCTGTTAGGAAATAGGCTTTAAATTATTATATTAATATATCTTATGTAACTATCATGACTGTACAGTATGCTCAATCAGAAACTTTGATACTCACTGGAATTCCAAGTTGTTCAACATCTAAATCCATTAACTTCATTTCATAGTCTGAAACCTTTTCTTGATCTACGAAAAGAAACCAAATGTTGAAGAAGAAAATGTAAGTTTACAACTACCAGGTATATTTTACAGCCATCACAAACATTATCTTTAATTTCTCTCAGCCTTGGGAAATACTGACACTACATTTTAATTTCTTCTAGCATAAGTCAGTAGAAGGGTGCGACTTACTTGGAGCTTCAAATACTAGTGCCAAGGTGTCCGCGTTATCTTCAGCCCTTAGTGTAATGATGTCTTCATTGCCAGCACATTTCAGTATTTTGGACATGCTACAATACAGAACAAAGGGTTTAAAATCAACAAATTAAAACCAGGAGGTACCACTTTTAACCATTAGACCATATGCCGAATTGGTGAGTTAGAGAAACGTTAAGGGGTATGTGTAAGCCGGTCCAGCCATTTGGAATGCAATCTGGTAGTATTTATTCTTAAACTAAACAGCCCCCCCACCAAGAGCAATTTCACTTCTGGATATAAATAAAACAGCAGTATTTTATGAACTGCAAATCCCTTTGGTCAGTGAAGTAAATTATTGGGCCAACGATCTTTAGAAACGATTTAATAAACCTGTTAAAACACACTGCATGCAGTACGGGTAAATATTTCTCACAAGCTTTAAGATTTAAACATGTGTATGTACTAGACAGGTAGTGGTCAAAAGTTGAAAGCGCTGCCCTGGAGAAAACTTTCTTCAAACCGGGATCTTGGGGTGCTCACCGCAACTCTATAGTAAAAGAAATACTCTTGTCCCTCATTAGGGCGAAAGAACTAGGACACATTATAAAGCAGTTAAAGTCAACCAGGATCAAGGTTTCTCATCGAGACCGCCTGCACTTAATGACGAAAGAGCTCTGCAACAGTCTTTTCCTGGCACCGCAAAGAAGTCCGTCATTTTCCCGCCACCACCCGCTTTGTGACTTTGGCGCGGAAACAGCCGGTTCGCGCTGCAGCCAGCGCGGGCTTTCCGAAACGCGCGTTCTGCTGGGTCCCGCCCCACTGGTGCCGCAGGCCAATGAGAAGGCGCAGATGGCCCACTCCAGCCAATGAGGGCCCGGCTCGGAGGCGCTCCCGCCAAGAGCCAGAGTGGGTGGATCAGGGTCCAGCTATCTGCTGCTTAGGGGCTCACCTGGTGAGGTTCACGCCCATGGCCAAGTTGCGGTCGCAGCGATACGTGTCGAAGCCCTCGGAGCGCAGGGTGAGCTGCACCAAAGAGACATGGGACGAGTCCATGCTCTGAAGGTTCACGCCGCTCGAGCTGATGTCCCAGCAGGCCTCGTTGATGAGGTCCTTAAGTGCCTCAAGCACCTTCTTCAAGATGGAGCCCTGGACCAGGCGTGCCTCGAACATGGTGGCGGAGTCGCAACGACACGGCTGCTGGCGGAAGGAAGGAGGAAGGGGTAGCCGGCTTAGGCTTCAGAAGATGAGAGCGAGCGGGGAACAAACTCAAGAAAGCTTGAGACGGAGGAAGCCCACAGCCAGCCTGCCGCGCCCGCAGCAGTTTAATACTGCCGCGTCTGCGAGCGCGCGCTACGACCCCGCGCCCCTCGCGGAGACGTCACCACGCTGCCCCGCCTGCTTCCTGGGCGGAGAGACTGCAGAGCCAATCGTGTCCCTGCTCCGCACGAAGCCCGCCCCACCCCTAACATCTATTGGAGGGTGAGGACATGGGGCGGGGCATGAGCGCCTGCGCCTTCTGAGGGCCGGCTGATAGGCGACCGGCGGGAATCCCCTCCTTTTTTGTCACGTTCCGGAACCGGATGTTAGAAAAGTCCGGGCGAGTGTGAAGGTCAGGCCTAGAGTCGGGGGTGGGGTTGGGGGTCGTTGTGGGGGTCGTTGAACGGCGTCTTCGTGGTGCTTCATCTCCCTGTTTAGGGGTAGGGAATTTCCGGCCTCGAAAGTGAAACGCAAATCGAGCCTGCAAGGAGGAAGAGCCATCTTGTAGCCTAAAGAGTGCTGCTTTAAGAGGTGTACAGTTATGATAAAAAAAAACTTGTCTTGACCACCAGCTCTTAAACCTCCTCCGCCATATACACACCAAACTCGTATCATTTACCGTATGCAACTTTCTAAGCTTTTAAATTTTCTCTACAAGTATACTTTTTTTAAAAAAATAAATGAATTTATACCGTAGACAGTTCTGCAAAGTTACTTAATAAAGCATGTGTAGTTTTATGGCAGGTACATGTTTTCTATATCAGCACCTCTTAAAAAGATGGCATAATATCCTACGTATGTAACCAACTTACAAAGTGCTTGTAATTTGGGCAACTCCTTGAAGTATTGCTGGATCGAAGAGCATACACATTAAAATTTTGATAAATGTTACTAAATTGACTTCTAAAAGATTGCAATTTACATTTCAGTCAAGACTACGAGCATGCTCATTTTGCCCAATTTTTCTTTCTATAGATTTTAGCAATCTCGTTTTTAAATCTGCTCGTGTGGAAATTTCAGTTTGTGAATTAAAAGATTGGTGCAAGTTGGATATCGTTCATATAGTTCTTGACCACTGTCTTATTCTTATTGATTAAAAGGAGCACTTCATATATTAATAATCTTCTTATTATAAATATTCCCTCTTTGTTTCTTTTTTGCTTTGTTTACAGCATTTCTCTTTAGTTGCTTCTAATAATTTACCTTGGTCTGTAGAATTCTTTAGTTTTTCTACCGTGTATCTTGGTGTGGATTTAGTTTTATTTTTCCTGTTCAGGGGATTTTGTATTCCGCAATCAGAAGCTTCATGTATTTCATCAAGTCTGGAATATTGTCAACCATTATGGCTTCAAAAATTGCCTTTCTCTATTCTCTCCCTCTAGCATTTTTATTAGGTGTATCTATTTCACTGAATTTAAGGTACCTTCAGTTGTAACATGCACCATTATTTTATGTAGCACAAGAAAATAAAATATCAAACTATCATGATTTATCATTTAGAATGTCTATTTTGTAATTATCAAAAGAACTTTCAGACTTTTAAAAACATTTGCATCATATATCACTCATGTGCATAATATGTACCCACTATACATATATATATATATATATATATATATTGGTTAAAGCACTTGTAATATATCTTCACAGTTTCTCATTCAATTACTGATACTGCTGTTTTTCCATATACATACTCTCGTCAAGGGTGTGGATGATGCAGCATTCTTAAGAGTGCTCCTCTATTGTCTCTGGAATTTCTTCCAAGTCTCTGCCACCCATTCGCAAATTTTGATATTAGCACTAACTTCCTTTATGTATAATCAACTATCCTTTTTCATACATCTTTATAATCAAAACACAATGGTTTCATCTATTTGTAGTTATTTTCCTTTTCAGGTCCTTTTATTTTTTATTTATTTATTTTAAAAAATATTTATTTATTTATTCATTTATTTATTGCTGCGTTGGGTCTTCATTGCCGTGCACGGGCTTTCTCTAGTTGTGGTGAGCTGGGCTACTTTTCATTGCAGTGTTCAGGCTTCTCATTGCAGTGGCTTCTCTTGTTGCAGAGCATGGGCTCTAGGCATGTGGGCTTCAGTAGTCATGATGCACAGGCTCAGTAGTTGTGGCACATGGGCTTAGTTGTTCTGTTGCATGTGGGATCTTCCCAGACCAGGGCTCGAACCCATGTCCCCTGCATTGGCAGGCAGATTCTTAACCACTGCACCACCAGGGAAGTCCCTCCAGGTCCTTTTAGTGTCTCAGTTCCTTTGCAAAATGTGGAATGTATTCATTCCTCCAGTGAGAAACATTTGCTTCACTAATAACGAATGTATACTCTACTACTCTGTTTCTGTGCTTTCTGCTTACATAATAACATTTTGGTTTAATGTCAAATCGAAGTGTTGATTTGAAGGTATTTTAAATGGCAATTAAACTCCACCCATGACTTAAGAATGGCTATGACCTGTGGTCAGGAAAGGCCTTCTGCGGAGGTAGCAGTTTACCAGAGAAACTAGCTGTTTGGAGAGTGGGAGAAAGTATCCTAGGCTAAAGAATAACATGTTTAAAAAGGACAGCATGTTTAGAAAGTGTTCAGGTAGTAGTTTGTTTTAAAATTCAAAGCTTTTTTTTTTTTTTTTTTTTTTGTGGTATGCGGGCCTCACTGTTGTGGCCTCTCCCGTTGCGGAGCACAGGCTCCTGACGCGCAAGCTCAGCGGCCATGGGTCACGGGCCCAGCCGCTCTGCGGCATGTGGGATCTTCCCAGACCGGGGCACGAACCCGTGTCCCCTGCATCGGCAGGCGGATTCTCAACCACTGCCCCACCAGGGAAGCCCTCAAAGCTTTTTTTAAATAAGTATTTTTCCCCAGTTTTATTGAGATGTAATTGACATACAGTAGGACTCAAAGATTGATGTGTCCGGAACACACTGAACAATGGGGAGAGTGGTGCAAGGTGAGGTTGCAAAGAGAGGCAGGGCTGAGATCTTATAGCCCTTTACAAGCCGTCTCTAAGTGAAAAGGAAAGTTATCAAAAGGTCTTTAGCTTGAGACAATTTGGTTTTTTTAAAAAAATTATTTATTTATTTATGGCTGTGTTGGGTCTTTGTTGCTGCTCATGAACTTTCTCTAGTTGCGGAGAGTGGAAGCTACTCTTCATCACGGTGGCTTCTCTTGTTGTGGAGCACAGGCTCTAGGCTCACAGGCTTCAGTAGTTGTGGCATGCAGGCTCAGTAGTTGTGGCACGCAGGCTTAGTTACTCCGCGGCGTGGGAATCTTCCCGGGTCAGGGATCGAGCCCGTGTCCCCTGCATTGGCAGGTGGATTCTTAACCACTGCGCCACCAGGGAAGTCCCCAATTTCTGTTTTAAGAGGATTACTTTAACAACTAGTAAAGGTGCTATTTCAATCAGAGAGAAAGAATGAATTAAATTATGACCAAACAATTTGTTAAACTTCTAGAAAAAACTAAAGCTATAGACTCTCCCTAATAACTGTTTACTGAAATAATTTCCAGATAGATTAAATAATTAAAATTCAAATAAATGTAAACCCAATAAGAACTGGAAGAATATTTTGGTAAATATTTAAGAGATCTTGCTGTGGGCTTCTAAACATAAACGGAAAAAACCCATAAAACGTAAGGAATGACTACATAAATTTTAAAACTTCAGTGTGTCTAAAAACTTGTGTTGGTTAATATACTTTGTTTCTACAACAAAGAACCCAATTCAAACTGAATAAAAAGGCACTTTATGTATCCAAACAAAATCCAGAGGTCCCTGGCTTCTAGTGCCTAAGGTCCAGTCTTAGTAAATGTATGAAAAATGGTTAGCATATTAATAAGCAAAGAAACATAAATTAAGGGGAGATAAAATTTTAATCCAGCAAATTAAAAAAAATTGTGTTAACAGCCATTTCTTAGGAAGGATATAAGGAAGTGGGCTTTAATGACTTGAAGATGAGAGTATAAATTGGTATAATTTTTCCAGTGGGAATTTGGAAATGTGTATGAAAATCCTTGGAATTTTTTACTTAGTCTTTGACACAGAAATTCAATCTATAGGATTTTTTTTTCCCAAAGAAGTAATCAGAGTTACTTACCAAGATGAGGCATGTTTAAGAATGTTTCTTATAGAATTATTAACAATTCCCCTGAGATTGGAAATAATCTTGAGGTCTAACAATATGGGCTTTGCTAGGTAAATTATGGTAAATCTGTAAGATGGAATACTATAAAGCCTTTCAAGTACCATTCTCAAAGGGCATTTGATGTTAAAAAGTTGGGTTATGAAACAGTATAAACAATAGTATCCCAACTTTCTAAAATTATTATATCTGAGTGTAAGTGCACAGAAAATAGAATAAAGCAATAATATGGATATTAACAGTAATTATCTATGGCTGATGCTACCACAAATGATCTTAATATTTTTTGTTATGCTTTCTGCATTTCCCACAATTTCTTCATCAAACATGTATTGTTGGTCAGAAAATGTTAATGCATGCTGGGAGAGAAAACTGCTGTGAACTATTTAATATAATTTCTGGCAAATTTCTTTACAAGGTGATATCACATATTAAACTGAGTCTCATTCCTGGCTGCACATTAGACTCATCTGGGGAGCTTAACAAAGGAAAGAAACAAGACTATTTCCTCTAGGTTCCATCTCTGGAGATTCTTATTTAGTTGGTCTAGGATGGGCCCTCCATTGGCATTTTTAGAAGCTCCCCAGGTAATTCTAATAAATAATTAGGACTGAAAAGTACTGTTTCAGCATGTGTGATCAATTGATGAATATTATGCTTAAAGCCACCTGCACCTCCATATAGACTATTGGTTTGAAAAAGTAAGACCTATGCTTTGTCAGAGAGAAGACTGAAATTATAGTTTAGATGGACTGTCTAATAATCTAATAGGTCTACAAGTTTGTGGGAATGCAGGATTTGTATTTTTGAAACTTTAAGATGTTAGACAGTTCTGCCTAGCCCATTCTCAATTCCATTTTTCATGTCATCTCATTAAACTGAATACGAAGTTTTAGCTTTCTGAGAACACTTGTCAAGATAAGATCTAGAAAGAAAATATGAAGGACAAGAAAAAGAGCAGATCAAGTCTGTTTTTGTTTATGGACTTTTAAAAAATGTATTGTTTAAATAATTCATTTATTGACAGTTCTTCCCCTCTAAGAGAGGACAAACACTATTCAGGGAACTGAAGAATTTTCTTGTCACTTGTACCAATGCAGTTTTCAAATTATCAAGAAGGTGGGAGGTGTTTTTATTACAGAATGATAATAATTATAGCAATACCTGCCCACTTATGCTGAGCTTGCAGTCAGCCTGCACACTCTGGGGGACTAAAAATCTCATGCTAGTTACCTATAATAATCTAAAAATAATGGTAGGAGTGCAATACAAGGAGTACAATGAAAAGAATCACCATATACAAGATATGTCACAAGCCTGGAAGAAATGACCCTAGAGGAAAGAGCTATTATGAAGTATTCTATTATTATGAGGTATTTCTATTGAAGGGAAAAATCAGCGGTAGAGGAGGAGGTGTAACGTAATGTAAAAGAACAAAATTCTTCTTTGGGCTGGAGGTGAGGGGAATTTTTTACTTTTAATTTCTTCCTACAGTTGAGGGAGAGGCTCTAAAGCTTGCCTAAAGATCTGTTAACATGACTTCCAGAGGTCTGAATATCTGATCCCTGTTTACCACAGTACTGACTTCAGAATTGTACCTGGTCTGAGCTCCATTAGTTTGGGAGGGCTGAGTATAACAGATAAGAAGTTTGTTCGGGCCAAACTGTAGGGAGTTATCTACCCTAGTAATTATACTGTGCGTTCTGAAACTCTGATCTACCTGCACTGCTTCTCCAGTTAGGCTGTGTTTTAAAGCAAACAGCTGAGGTTCCAGGAGGACTGACGTGATGCTTACTCGGATGTGACCTTTCACAATTATGTTCCGTAAAGGTGAGAATCTGGTTACTAACACTTCCACCTGTCTTAAAGGATGACCTTGTGACTGTCTTTGTGTTGACATCCTTCTAGATCTTTTAGATAATAAACCTTGCTTAATTTACCCAAGAAGTGTCTGGTCTTTAGTTCAAGAGGTGATCACTGACATTAGTCAAAATGGTGGTCACACAGTCTCCAACAGATTAAAAGAGTTTTAAAATTACCATCATCATGTTATTTACTTTTTAAAAATAATTTATTTTTTACTTTTTTAAAAAAATATTTATTTTGGCTGTGCCAGGTCTTAGTTGCGGCACGCGGGATCTTCATTGCGGCATACAGGCTCATAGTTGCGGCGTGCGGACTTCTTAGTTGCGGCATGTATGCGGGATCTAGTTCCCCACCAGGGATCGAACCCAGGTCCCCTGCATTGGGAGCTGGAGTCTTACTCACTGGACCACCAGGGAAGTCCCATGTTATTTACTTTTATAAATAAGATTAAAACAAAAGACAAAATAAAACAAAAGAGCACAGCTTTCTCTAAATAAATTATGGCCTGAAGGGAGTGGTCTGTTTCTCTAAAAAAACCAAGTATTTGTACGTTAATAGGGAACAAAGCATACCCTGAGTTAAGTGTTCCTCTATACCTATTTTACTGTCACTTTGAAGCAGTGTTATAGGCACTTGGGAATGTACTTTTATAGAAATCAAGAAAATATAACACCCTTTTCAGAATTCTCACTACTTTCCCCAAACCTCACAGTTCAGGTCAAAATTGCTAACACAAAATTGCAACTCCTATGTGTGCAAATATCTCTCCTTGTTAAATTACAATATGCTTAAGGGAAGAGGCCCCATTTTATACTTGTTTTACATCACTTAAAGGCAGCCAACAGGAACTGCTGAAGGCAATGCTGAGCAACACAGATATTAACAATGAATTTAGGAAGGCCAGGAGTATGTAAAAGAGGGCGTTGGTAACAGATCTGTGTTCGTATTCTTAGTGGGCACTTTCTAGCCATGAGACCTTGGTTAGATCATTTTCTTTCAGGAGAAACTTTAAATCTATTAAATAGGTACTTGGGATGTGTCAAGTACATAGGAGATCGGGCTGCGAACAAAGCAGGCAGCATTCCTGTCCAAAAAATATCCTTCAATAGTCCAGAAGAGAGAAAAGAAAGCTGAATAACCGTGGAAGACCCTAGCTGCAAAATGAAAATCGTATCCACTTCCAAGCGTTGTACAGATTAAATTAGATACATTAAAGAGATTACATAGTTCAGTGCCCAGCACATAATTAAGCTCACTAATTTTGTTTGCGTTGCAAAACAACGCAGACTTAAGTTTGGCTTTCACTTCCTTATCACGTAATCTCCTCCTTTTACACAGGTGGGTTCCCCAGGCCTTTCCGCTCAGGGCCTACCAAGCGTCTACCTATCAGTGAGAGAGAAGAGCCCTGGCTACTGAAGACAAGAAGCCGAAGGTAGCAAGCACTAGGCCGGCAGGAGCCTCGGGGCTGCAGCCCATGGCTCCTAGCAACCTGTTATCTCTAAAACCCCGGGGTCCAGTTCCGGAGCTTCCATTGACTAGTCTCCCTCAGAAACGCACGCCTTTTCCAGCCCTCTCCTGCTGCTATCCAATGCACGCCTCTCCACTCCTCTCCGCTTGCCCCGCCCCCGCCCCCGCCCCGCCTCCCTGACAGGTTCGCGCCATTGGTGTATCTCCGGGGCTGTGATGGCAGCGGTGCGCGTGCGCGCTCGTTCGGGGCCCTCCCGTGAAAAGGAATTGGTGGACCTGGGCTGGAGGAGGCTGGTCGCGCTCTGCCCGGGTGAAAGGGCGGTGGCTGCAGCGGGCGGGGCCGAGTTCCAGGGGTGGCGGCTGGGCTGCGGTGGGGCCGGGAGCCGCTGCGAAGCTGCGCGCTGCTTAGGCGACGCGGGGCTGGCCGAGCAGAGTCTGCGGGCGCCCGCGCTGAGCTGCCGGCCTCGGCGGCTGCGCCACTCGGCCGCAGCGACGAAGCGCTGGTGTTTCCAGCATGACGGAGCTAAGGCAGAGGATGGCCCGCGAGCCGGACGCACCGCCCGAGGACAAGGTACCGGCAGCATCGGGTGGGCGCGGCCGAGGCAGCGGAGTCTCCCGGAGGTCCGTGCGGGGGCGCGCGCAGAGGGGTCGTCTTGCCATCTGACTCTTCTACGCGGCCGTCGGCGGCCCCGGGCCTGGTCGGCGGGAAGGGTCCTCGGATGCTGGGCCCCGCTGATCTCGCGGCAGGGTTCAGCAGGTCGGGGTCCCGGGGACATGGCTCTGGGGTTCAGTTGGGGGTGGCATCTCTGGGGCGCAGGAAGGAGACCGCGGGGGTTGCGCACGTCCGCAGCCCTCGCAGGGCTGGTTGCGGGGTCCTACGCCAATCCACCTCCCCGAGGCCTTCTTGGGTGTGAAGACGTCGAGACCCCGGAAAGACACCTCTGAGCGTGACTTAGCCTCTTCTTTAAAATGTTATTTGGGAACTGGAGGTGTAACAAGACAAGGCCATGTGATTTGTCTGTTAGGAGATTTAAACCCCTTCTTGAAAGTTAAATCTGTTGGCTTTAAGCAGAGAAGTCTCTTAATTCATGTAGCCAGCAGGTGTTGGAAGGTATATTCCCCAAAGATGGGCTTGTTTCCTGCTTCAGATGTGGGCGTTGATGGGGTAGAGGAGGAGGGTACAACAGAGGCCATCTTGGCAGGGACGTAGCTGGTTGGGGTTGAGAGATGAGGGGTGTAGACTTAATTGGTTGAAGTGAAAGGTTTGTGTAAGGAAGTTGAGGAAGGTGAGGAGTCGTTATGTTACTGTGGACGTTGAATGACAGCATAAACTTAGTGGTAGTATTTAGAGCCTGGAGTTAGCAGTGGTCAGGAGCAGTGTTATTTGGTAAACTGACCTGACAGTGATGTGTAGACTGGACTGAGGGAGCATGGACCAGAATGAAACAGACTGGCTGACTCGCGGGTTGCCAACAGGTGACCTGCAGTTGTTTTCTTTGGTCCCTGTGTTGCTTTAAAAACCAGAATATTTCTCCGCACAATCTGAATTTATTGCCTAAATTTTTGGATCATTGGAAGATCTGCCATCACATTCCCACCTGATTAACGTTTGGCTGGAACTGAGGAACAGCTGTTCCCACCAATCCCTGTTGCTCTACACCAGGCCCACAGCACCCATTTATGTAGCTTTCCGTTTTTGGTAACTGGAGGAAAGGAACATTAGGGAGATATCAGGAAGGAAGAAGGCACAAGATTAGGTGTCAGGGTGTCAACAGCAGTTATTCTGGAAGGAATGTTTTGGGTGAAAGATAATAGGATTTTAAACAATTTTGTTGGTTATGACAGTGGATCACCCAAGGAGAACTCTCCATACTGATTTTTACAATATGTTTTGGAGAAAATTTAGGGCTTGGGTGCAAGTTTAGGAGTCGCTTACAGAGACAAGGTACTTTGAAATTTCTAATCTTCCCATTAAATACCCTAGCTGGGCCTGGAAGAGCTCTGTTGCCACACTGCATATGCCTGTTGGGGAGTTTACAGATATTTGGAGGCTGTGTAGCCCTGTTTAAGGGTGAGAGATCAGACTTGATGTTAATGGGATTTTGTGGTTTTAGAAGGTGTGAGAAGAGGGAGAAAAAAAGAAGGCATGATACCTAGTGGGTTGTATTTTTGAAAAGCTGTTTGTAATAATTAGACTTACTTAGTGGTAAAAACGAGCAAAGCCACATACCCCAAAACCATGAAGTTACCAGGTGAAACAAAGTTTCTACCCTTCCCACCTAACTACTTGGATCCATCTCCCAGACAAAAGTGCCAGTTGATTCTTAAGTACTTTGCCATCCCCTGTTGTAGGTAGGGAGGATATGAGGAACTATCCAGCTAAAGGGACCTTAATTTTTTACAACTGCACTTAAATTGCTTCTATGATAACAGAATGCCTGGGGCTTTGAGGTTCACTAAGTGCTTGTTGCTCCACAAACACAGCACCTAAGCGCTTGCCTTCTGTTAAAAGCCTAATGTAGTCCATTAGCCCAGAATAAGACAGTTGCTCCGTTGCTCAATATTTCTGATAATCATGCATGGGATTTCAAACTTCCATGATTCTGGCTTTGCTGATATTCTTGGGTTAAAATTTAAGAAAATTAGAAATAATAAAACAAGGATATCTTTTTAGGGAAATAAATGGTGAAATGTGGACTTTCTTATTTCATAGTAGAGGAATTCAGAAAACAGTATTATTAGGTCAATTCATTAAAAGAACTGGAACAAATTTGAAAGATTTAAAAAAATGTTTCAGTTGCTTAACTGTTGTGGCAAAGTGTCTTACAAATAAGCAGACAGTCGTTTCAAAATAATCTGGGGAATGTGTTTATTATAAAACTCAGAAGGTATTTTGTTATATTTAGCATCCTAGAATGGAATTGTCAAAGTCGATTGCTAATAAAGGAAACGTTTTCCTCTGGGAACTGTGCTTATAATTTTAAATTCCCAAAGCACAGTATTGTTGCCAAACTAAGAAGCTTGGAATTTAAGCTTTGGAAGTGGTCTTCCTCTCACCAATCCATGTTTTTCCAGTGGTGCTTAGGAAAGACAAGAATGAAATGTGGGCCAAAAGGCATCTTAAAATTTATGATTGGGTTGGCATTTCAGGAGACTTTGTTTTGGAGGTTAGAATGAAGGTTCTGGGGTTTTCTGCTGTACTTAGATGCTGGAGTGCTATTTAAACTAGAGCTTTACTCATTTCAAGGCTTCTTTTCTAGGTCAATGAAACCAGTTTAGTGAGGAAATAGAGACATCATTTAGAAAGGTGAGTTTAAATTTTAACTGAAGACTGATGGTTTTAAGAGCAGGGATTTAAGAGTCACCTAGATCTATCTTGAGCCTGGACTCTGCCACTTACCAGCTGTGTAACTTTGAGCAAATCACTTGTATGAAAGTCTCAGCTTGTCCATCTCTAAAACGAGGGTGATAAAAAGTAGCATATGCTTCAGAGGATATTCATGTGGATTAAATGAGTATGCACGTTATGTGGAACAGGAATTGTCACATTGTGATAATGTGTTAGCTATTGTTGTTTCTGGTTGAAATATAGTTTTATAGGAAAAAAAAACCCTGTAATATTCACCTTCCACTCTTGAAAGATGATTAAATCTTCAAGTTATAAGTGTTTACAGTAGTCTTTTTCTATTTATCACTTTTTTTTTTTTTTTTTTTTTTTTTTTTTTTGCGGTACGCGGGCCTCTCAACGTTGTGGCCTCTCCCGTTGCGGAGCACAGGCTCAGAGGCCATGGCTCACGGGCCCAGCCGCTCCGCGGCATGTGGGATCCTCCCAGACCAGGGCACGAACCCGCGTCCCCTGCATTGGCAGGCAGACTCTCAAACACTGCGCCACCAGGGAAGCCCCCCTATTTATCACTTTTTAAAGAAAGTTTTATAGACAAAGCTTGGCCTTCTATGACCCGTCTTTTCAGTTCATTTTCTTACTGAATTTTTCAGTGCTCAATCGCAGTCAGACTTTAGCTGTAGAAGGAACATTGCTGCATGCAGTTGTCTTCCCTTTATAGCATATTTTAGAACAGTGGTGAATAATTAAATGTGGTTTTCTGATAGACTTTAAGAGTGAACTACTGAAATAATAAAATCTTATTTTCAGAGCTATGACTACTTCAGATGTAGGAGAAATGCTTTATGCTTTAAAGCTTTTTTTACACAGAAATAATTTGGGTATTGAAAAATCAGTAAACCTTGACTATGGCTCTCAGACTTAAATAGGAAGAGAAGAGGAAAGATTGATTTGTCCTATAACCCAGTATTTTAAGTTGCTTATTTATGTTGATCAAACAGTATAATTTTATTTTAAAAGCTTTCCGATTTATGACTACTTAAAATTAGTTTTTTCAAAAAGCTAATTTTGTTTAAAATGTTTTGTGTTTGCATAAATTTATGATATTTCATTAGCATTTAACATTTAAAAATATTAAATTGCTCTCATCAGATGTTAGAACTAGAAGGGATTTTAGGGGTTGCAGAGGTTGCTGGAAGCTCAGAGTGTTACTTGCTCAAGGTCACACAGCTCTTTAGGTGCAGAGTGGTTAATAGTATCATTTTCTGATTCCTTTTTACTCATTATGTTGCATAATGTTGCCTTCTAGGGTACAAACTTAATTTACAGACTTTAAATGCTTCTGCATTGATTGACTTTGATTTTAAAAAAAAGCCCAAATATCACCTATCTTTCTTATGTGGCTACAAAATCGGAAAAATAGCAAAATCTTTCAAAATGTCAAATATATATATATATGAATGTTGACAATCTGAGAAAACTTTTTTTTTGGTAGAAAAAGTTGCCTAGGTCTGGTTTTCCTGGTCATTGGAAAAGTGGTGATTTATATATTTTAAGTCCATCCCTGGGAGCAGCCACTCAAGTATCCTTGAAAGAAACTCCCAACAAGGTGTCAGATCCTCACTCTGAGATGCATATGAGGTTGCTCGGAATAAATGCTTTCTGGTTGATGGCTCTAAGTATTAGAACTGTTTGTTCTAGCGATGATCATTCATTCGGTATTTAACACATTTTCTCTTTAGAACATTCACTGAATCCAAGGTCTGCTGTATACAGTCTTAGTAGCTCTGAGAGAGGGCTGGTGTCTGTGCTCATGAGGAAAGTGTCCAGGATTTTATATCAATTTTGGCTCCATACAATCCATTCTTTCTCCACTGATTTCAAGAAATCATGTAATTTTGAATGCATCTAGGAAACTTTTGAAATGACTCTCCTAACTGATTTCACAGTGCAAATAATCACCCTTTAAACTGTTTGAAAAAAATGTGCATCACTATTTCTGATTTGTGTACTCTGCTGTCTTTCCTGGGATCCACACAGGTGAAGTGTATTGAATTCGTTAGTTTTGCAGAGAGCTTGCTGAGTAACTCTCCTGCACACAGCTTCTTATAACCTGCTCCCTGTGCTATGACAGCCTCCCCAGCCTTCCTGACTGGTGCTGGAGGCTGCTGGGGGTGACAGAGCACAGCCTTTCACTTACAGATTGCCTCTGGTTTGGAAAAGAGACTCTTGACTGTTAATTTTTCCAGGCTGTCCTTGGAAAAATACTGATTTGTTCCTGGGGTTGGGCTGAGTTCCTGCCTTCCAGGCCTTGCCATGCAGTGGTTACTTGGTTGGGGCAGTGGTGTGGCGCCAACCAGGGCAGACCTGGTCCCCATTAGGCAGCTTGCCCTGACAGTCCATGATCTTTGTTCTTGTGCTATTTGCCTCATCAGTGGGGATGGCATAGGGCCCACTCAGCTGAGTGACCTTTTAAAGAAAGTTAAACTTTGTTATTTTGACTAGACAGTGCGTGGTTCAGAATTTGAAAGGTGCAGAGTGTACACTGTGAACACCTCCTTGCTGCATCCCTGGTTCTCCTCCTCAGCAGCAGCACACCCCTGCCAGAGTGCTCACGAGCACCTGCTGCTGGTGCAAAAGGACCTGAACTGTCCTCTGGATTTGTTGCCCTTTGGCAGCAGCTCTTTTATATTAGAGTCAACACAGGGCCAGCCTGGGGCTTCTCTGTGAAGACTTTGCTGTGTTTTTGAAAGAGCCCTTGAGACCTGGGATTTACTGGCAACATTCTCTGCTCTTGGGTGAGATGTTGAGAGGATACCTGTCACTGACCTAGATCCCTCAGTGGACGACTCTCAGAGCCTTGTCCCCACAGTCTGTGTCCTGCTAGTCCTGTGGTTTCGGTGGTCTGCAGGAAATTCCTAGGTATACGTCCCTCAGTCAACACAAATTTAGTTTGTCTCAAATTTGACTTTTCTCGTTTTAGACGTTGACCTTCCTCCTCCCGTCTGCTCTGCTCCAGCTTGAAATCCATTAGTCCCTGTGTCTCTGCCCCGTCATCCAGTCCAGGTCACAGGTTCTCATCAGATAACACCTGGATTCCTTATCTATTGCTTTGACATATTTCAGATAGTTCAGGACTTGATGCCTGAACTGTTATAAATCCTTCTAATTGAGCTCCCTCCCTTCAGGATTTGTCCTCAGCCCCTTTTAGTCCACCTGACCTTTCTTTGTACAGTTCTGAAACTACCCTATGAGTTACAGAAGGGAAAAAAAATTTTTATGGCCCCTGTTTCAGATCTCTTAAATTTGGTCCTTTATGGCCTTGTTTCTTAACCAGCCCCTTTTCCTGCTTGGAGCCTCTGTGACATGGATCTTGGCTCTTGCTATTTCCAGCCCTAGGAAATGTGCGCATTTTCTGTCACCCCTCTTTCCACCTCTACCTATTTAAGTCCTATATTCTCAAAATCCATTTTAGATCTTCCCCATTTCAATACTTCATCAGGCATGTATGTATTGTAGAAATCACAGGAATGTGTGCAAATGAGAATGAAATCCACCTACAATCCCATCATTCAGAGAAACAACCATTGTTCAAATGCATATCCCTCCTGTGCATATTGCTATGTGGCTGTCATGCTACCATGTATGGTCTGATAGCTTGCTTATTTTTTAATAATTGAAATATAGTTGATTTACAATGTTCTGTTAGTTTCAGGTATATAGCAAAGTGATTCATATATCTATACTGTTTTCTTTTTTTAAATTAATTTACTTTTATTTATTATTTGGCTGCGTTGGGTCTTTGTTGCTGCATGCAGGCTTTCTCTAGTTGTGACGAGTGAGGGCTACTCTTTGTTGCGGTGCGTGGGCTTCCAACAGCGATGACTTCTGTTGTTGTGGAGCATGGGCTCTAGGTACACCGGCTTCAGTAGTTGTAGCACACGGGCTCAGTAGTTGTGGCTTGTGGGCTCTAGAGTGCAGGCTCAGTAGTTGTGGCGCATGGGCTTAGTTGCTCCGCAGCATGTGGGATCTTCCCGGGCCAGGGCTCGAACCTGTGTCCCCTGCATTGGCAGGCGGATTCTTAACTGCTGCGCCACCAGGGAAGTCCCTATGTATTGTTTTTTACATTCTTTTCCATTATAGGTTATTAGAAAATATGAAATAGAGTTAACTGTGCTATACAGTAGGTCCTTGTTGTTTATTTTATATATGGTAGTGTGTATCTGTTAATCCCAAACTCCTAATTTATCCCTCCTCTCCTCCCTTCTCCTTTGGTAACCATAAGTTTGTTTTCTGTGTCTGTGAGTCAGTTTCTGCTTTGTAAATAAGTTCATTTATATTATTTATATTATTTTTTTAGATTCCACATATAAATGATATCATATGATATTGGTCTTTCTTATCCTGACTTATTTCACTTAGTATGATAATAGGTCCATCCATGTTGTTGAAAATGGCATTATTTCATTCTTTTTTAAGGGTTATTAATATTCCATTGTCTATAAATACCACATCTTCTTTATCTATTCATCTGTCAACAGACATTTAGGTTGCTTCCACATCTTGGCTATTGTAAATAGTGCTGCAGTGAACATTGGGGTGCATGTATCTTTTCGAGTTAGAGTTTTTGTCTTTTCCAGATATATGCCCAGGAGTGGGATTGCTGGATAATATGGTAACTCTGTTTTTAGTTTTTTAAGGAACCTCTATACTGTTCTCCATAGTGGCTGCACCAGTTTACATTCCCACCAACAGTGTAGGAGGGTTCCCTTTTCTCCGTACCCTCTCCAGCATTTATTATGTTTAGACTTTTTGATGATGGCCATTCTGACTGGTGTGAGGTGATACCTCATTGTAGTTTTGATTTGCGTTTCTCTAATAATTAGTGATGTTGATCATCTTTTCATGTGCCTGTTGGCCATCTGTATGTGTTCTTTGGAGAAATGTCTATGTAGGTCTTCTGCCCATTTTTTGATTCGGTTGCTTTTTTGATATTGAGCTGTATGAGTTGTTTGTATATTTTGGAAATTAAGCCCTTGTCAGTTGCATAATTTGCAAATATTTTCTCTCATTCTGTAGGTTGTCTTTTCATTTTGTTTATGGTTTCCTTTGCTGTGCAAAAGCTTATACCTTTGACTAGGTTCCATTTGTTTATTTTTGCTTTTATTTCTTGCCTTGAGAGACTGATCGAAGAAAGTATTCCTGGGATTTATGTAGAGAATTTTGCCTTTGGTCTCTATCAAATGACCCATGACATTTTTTTTTTGAATTTTTGAATTTTATTTTATTTATTTTTTATACAGCAGGTTCTTATTAGTTATCTATTTTATACACATTAGTGTGTCCATGTCAGTCAAAGTCATCACCCCCCCCACCCCCCCCAGGCACTTTCCCCCCTTGGTGTCCATACGTTTGTTCTCTACATCTGTGTCTCTATTTCTGCCCTGCAAACTGGTTCATCTGTACCATTTTTCTAGGTTCCACGTATATGTGTTAATATACGATATTTGTTTTTCTCTTTCTGACTTACTTTGTATGACAGTCTCTAGATCCATCCACATCTCTACAAATGACCCAGTTTTGTTCCTTTTTATGGCTGAGTAATATTCCATTGTATATATGTACCACATTTTCTTTATCCATTCGTCTGTTGATGGCATTGCTTCCATGACCTGGCTATTGTAAATACTGCTGCAGTGAACATTGGGGTGCATGTGTCTTTTTGAATTATGGTTTTCTCGGTGTATGCCCAGTAGTGGGATTGCTGGGTCATATGGTAATTCTATTTTTAGTTTTTTAAGGAACCTCCACACTGTTCTCCATAGTGGCTGTATCAGTTTACATTCCTACCAACAGTGCAGGAGGATTCCCTTTTCTCCACACCATCTCCAGCATTTGTTGTTTGTAGATTTTCTGATGATGCCCATTCTAATTGCTGTAAAGTGATACCTCATTGTAGTTTTGATTTGCATTTCTCTAATAATTAGTGATGTTGAGCACCTTTTCATGTGCTTCTTGGCCATCTGTATGTCATCTTTGGAGAAATGTCTATTTAGGTCTTTGGCCTATTTTTTGATTGGGTTGCTTATGTAATATATTTTGGAGATTAATCCTTTGTCTGTTGATTAATTTGCAAATATTTTCTCCCATTCTGAGGGTTGTATTTTCATCTTGTTTGTAGTTTCCTTTGCTTTGCAAAACGCTTTTAAGTTTCATTAGGTCCCATTTGTTTATTTTTGTTTTTATTTCTATTACTCTAGGAAGTGGGTCAAAAAAGATATTGCTGTGATTTATGTCAGAGTGTTCTTCTTATGTTTTCCACCAAGAGTTTTACAGTGTCCAGTCTTCCATTTAGGTCTTTAAACTATTTTTAGTTTATTTTTATGTATGGTGTTAGGGAGTGTTCTAATTTCATTCTTTTACATGTAGTTGTCCAGTTTTCCCAGCATCACTTATTGAAGAGGCTGTCTTTTCTCCGTTGTATGTCGTTGCCTCTTTTGTCATAGATTAGTTGACCATAGGTGTGTGGGTTTATCTCTGGGCTTTCTATCCTGTTCCATTGATCTATATTTCTGTTTTTGTGCCAGTACCATCTTGTCTTGATTACTGTAGCTTTGTAGTATAGTTTGAAGTCAGGGAGTCTGATTCCTCCAACTCTGTATTTTTTTCCTCAAGACCACTTTGGCTATTTGGGGTCTTTTGTGTCTGCATACAACTTTTAAGATTTTTTGTTCTACTTCTGTAAAAAAAAAATGCCAGTGGTAATTTGATAGGGATTGCACTGAATCTGTAGGTTGCTTTGGGTAGTATAGTCATCTTTACCATATTGATTCTTCAAATCCAAGAACATGGTATATCTCTCCATCAGTTTGTCATCTTTGATTTCTTTCATCAGTATCTTACAGTTTTCTGAGTACAGGTCTTTTAACTCCTTAGGTAGGTGTTTTCCTAGGTATTTTATTCTTTTTGTTGAAATGGTGAATGGGATTGTTTCCTTAATTTCTCTTTCTCATCTTTCATTGTTAGTGTATAGGAATGCAAGAGATTTCTGTGCATTAATTTTGTATCCTGCTACTTTACCAAATTCATTGATTAGCTCTAGTAGTCTTCTGGTAGCATCTTTAGGATTCTCTGTATAGTATCATGTCATATGCAAAGAGTGACAGTTTTACTTTTTCTTTTCCAATTTGTATTCCTTTTTTTCTTTTTCTTCTCTGATTGCCATGGCTAGGACTTCCAAAATTATGTTGAATTATAGTGGCAAGAGTGGACATCCTTGTCTTGTTCCTGATCTTAGAGGAAATGCTTTCAGTTTTTCACCATTGAGAATGATTTTTGCTGTGGGTTTGTCATATATGGCCTATGTTGAGGTAGGTTCCCTCTATGCCCACTTTCTGGAGAGTTTTTATCATAAATGGGTGTTGAATTTTGTCAAAAGCTTTTTCTGCATGTATTGAGATGACCATATCGTTTTTATTCAATTTGTTAATATGGTGTATCACATTGATTGATTTGCATATATTGCATCCCTAGGATAAATCCCACTTGATCATGATGTATGATCCTTTTAATGTGTTGTTGGATTCTGTTTGCTAGTATTTTGTTGGGGATTTTTTCATCTGTATTCACCAGTGATATTGGTCTGTAATTTCCTTTTTTTGTAGTATCTTTGTCTGGTTTTGGCATCAGGGTGATGGTGGCCTCATAGAATGAGTTTGGGAGTATTCCTTCCTCTGCAATTTTTTGGAAGAGTTTGAGAACGATGGGTGTTAGCTCTTCTCTGAATGTGTGATAGAATTCACCTGTGAAGCCCTCTGGTCCTGGACTTTTGTTTGTTGGAAGATTTTTAATCACAGTTTCAATTTCATTACTTGTGATTGGTCTGTTTCACATTTTCTATTTCTTCCTGGTTCAGTCATGGCAGGTTATACCTTTCTAAGAATTTGTCCATTTCTTCCAGGTTATCCATTTTATTGGCATAGACTTGCTTGTAGTCGTCTCTTAGGATGCTTTGTATTTCTGTGGTGTCTGTTGTAACTTCTCCTTTTTCATTTCTAATTTTATTCATTTGAGTCCTCTCCCTCTTTTTCTTGATCAGTCTGACTAAAGGTTTATCAATTTTGTTTATCTACTCAGAGAACCAGCTTTTAGTTTTATTGATCTTTCCTATTGTTTTCTCTGTTTCTATTTCATTTATTTCTGCTTTGATCTTTATGATTTCTTTCCTTCCTTGTACTAACTTTGGGTTTTGTTTGTTCGTCTTTCTCTAGTTCGTTTAGGTGTAAGGTTAGGTTGTTTATTTGAGTTTTTCCTTGTTCCTTGAGGTAGGCTTGTATTGCTATAAACTTCCTGCTTAGAACTGCTTTTGCTGCATTCCATAGGTTATGGATCATCGTGTTTTCATTGTAATTTGTCTCTAGGTATTTTTTGATTTGCTCTTTGATTTCTTCGGTGATTTCTTGGTTATTTGGTAACGTATTTTTTAGCCTCCATGTGTTTGTGGTTTTTACGTTTTTTTCCCTGTAATTGATTTCTAATCTCAGAGTTGTGGTTGGAAAAGATGCTTGATATGATTTCAATTTTCTTAAATGTACCGAGGCTTGATTTGTGACCCTCGTTGTGATCTATCCTGGAGAATGTTCCATGTGCACTTGAGAAGAAAATGTAATCTGCTGTTTTTGGATGGAATGTTCTATAAATATCATGGTCTATTGTGTAATTAATTTTATTTATTTTTATTTTATTTTATTTTATTTATTTATTTTTGGCTGCATTGGGTCTTTTGCTGCACACGAGCTTTCTCTAGTTGTGGCAAGGGGAGGTACTCTTTGTTGTGGTGTGTGGGCTTCTCATTGCGGTGGCTTCTCTTGTTGCAGAGCATGGGCTCTAGGTGCGCGAGCTTCAGTAGTTGTGGCACGTGGCTCAGTAGTTGTGGCTCTCAGGCTCTAGAGCACAGGCTCAGTATTTGTGGCACATGGGCTTAGTTGCTCTGTGGCATGTGGGATCTTCATGGACCAGACCTCAAACCCGTGTTCCCTGCATTGGCAGGTGGATTCTTAACCACTGAACCACCAGGGAAGCGCTATTGTGTCATTTAAAGCTTATGTTTCCTTATTATTTTTCTGTCTGTATGATCTGTCCATTGGTGTAAGTGAGGTGTTAAAGTCCCCCACTATTACTGTGTTACTGTTGATTTCCTCTTTTTTAGCTGTTAGCAGTTGCCTTATTTATTGAGGTGCTCCTGTGTTGGGTGAATATATATTTATAATTGTTATATCTTCTTCTTCGATTGATCCCTTGATCATTATGTAGTGTGCTTCCTTGTGTCTTATAACATTCTTTATTTTAAACTCTATTTTATCTCATATGAGTGTTGCTACTCTAGCTTCCTTTTGATTTCCATTTGCATGGAATATCTTTTTCCATTCCCTCACTTTCAGTCTGTATGTGTCCGTAGGTCTGAAGTGGATCTCTTGTAGACAGCATATAGATGGGTCTTGTTTTTGTATCCATTCAGCAATCCTGTGTCTTTTGGTTGGAGCATTTAATCCATTCATGTTTAAGGTAATTATCAGTATGTATTTTCCTATGACCATTTTAATTGTTTTGGGTTTGTTTTTGTAGGTCCCTTTCTTCTCTTGTGTTTCCCACTTAGAGAAGTTCCTTTAGCATTTGTTGTAGAGTTGGTTTTGTGGTGCTGAATTCTCTTATCTTTTGCTTGTCTGTAAAGCTTTTGATTTCTCCATCAAATCTGAATGAGATCCTTGCTGGGTAGAGTAATCTTGGTTGTAGGTTCTTCCCTTCCATTGCTTTAAGTATATGGTGCCACTCCCTTCTGGCTTGTAGAGTTTCTGCTGAGAAATCAGCTGTTAACTTTATGGGATTTCCCTTTTATGTTATTTGTCACTTTTCCCTTGCTACTTTAAATAATTTTTCTTTGTCTTTAATTTTTGCCAATTTGATTACTATGTATCTCGGCGTGTTTCTCCTTGGGTTTATCCTGTATGGGACTCGCTGCGCTTCCTGGACTTGGGTGGCTGTTTCCTTTCCCATGTTAGGGAGGTTTTCGACTATAATCTCTTCAAATATTTTCTCTGGTCCTTTTTCTCTCTCTTCTCCTTCTGGGACACCTATAAAGCGAATGTTGTTGAGTTTAATGTTGTCCCAGAGGCCTCTTAGGCTGTCTTCATTTCTTTTCATTCTTTTTTCTTTATTCTGTTCAGTGGCAATGAACTCCACCATTCTGTCTCCCAGGTCACTTATCATTCTTCTGCCTCAGTTATTCTGCTATTGATTCCTTCTAGTGTATTTTTCATTTCAGTGATTGTATTGTTCATCTCTGTTTGTTTGTTCTTTAATTCTTCCAGGTCTTTGTTAAACATTTCTTGCATCTTCTCGATCTTTGCCTCCATTCTTTTTCCTAGGTCCTGGATCATCTTCACTATCAGTATTCTGAACTCTTTTTCTGGAAGGTTGCCTATCTCCACTTCATTTAGTGGTTTTTCTGCGGTTTTATCTTGTTCCTTCATCTGGTACATAGCCCTCTGCTTTTTCATCTTGTCTATCTTTCTGTGAATGTGGTTTTTGTTTCACAGGCTGCAGGATCGTAGTTCTTCTTGCTTCTGCTGTCTCTGTTCTTTAATTCTTCTAGGTCTTTGTTAAACATTTCTTGCATCTTCTTGGTCTTTGCCTCCATTCTTTTTCCAAGGTCCTGGATCATTTTCACTGTCATTATTCCAAATTCTTTTTCTGGAAGGTTGCCTATCTCTGCTTCATTTAGTTGTTTTTCTGAGGGTTTATCTTGTTCTTTCATCTGGTACAAAGTCCTCTGCATTTTCATTTTGTCTGTCTTTCTGTGAATATGGTTTTCCTTCCACAGGCTGCAAAATTGTAGTTCTTCTTGCTTCTGCTCTCTGCCCTCTGGTGGATGAGGCTAACTAAGGCTTCCTGATGGGAGGGACTGGTGGTGAGTAGAACTGGGTGTTGCTCTGGTGGGCAGAGCTCAGTAAAACTTTAATCTGCTTGTCTGCTGATGGTTGATTGGCCTGAGGTGACCCAACACTGGAGTCTATCTGGCTCTTTGGTGGGGTTACTGGGAGGGCTCACGTGAAGGAGTACTTCCCAGAACTTCTGCTTCCAGTGTCCTTGTCCCCATGGTGAGCCACAGCCACCCCTCGCCTCTGCAGGAGACCCTCTAATACTAGTAGGTAGGTCTGGTTCTGTCTCCTATGGGGTCACTGCTCCTTCCCCTGGGTCCCAATGTGCACACTACTTTGTGTGTGCCTTCCGAGAGTGGAGTCTCTGTTTCCCCCAGTCCTGTCAAAGTCCTGCAGTCAAATCCCGCTAGCTTTCAAAGTCTGATTCTCTAGGAATTCCTCCTCCTGTTGCCGGACCCCCAGGTTGGGTAGCCTGATGTGGGGCTCAGAACCTTCACTCCAGTGGGTGGACTTCTGTGGTATAAGTGTTCTCCAGTTTATGAGTCACCCACCAGCAGTTATAGGATTTGATTTTATTGTGATTGCACCCCTCCTACCATCTCATTGTGGCTTCTCCTTTGTCTTTGGATGTGGGGTATCTTTTTTGGTGAGTTCCAGTGTCTTCTTGTCATTGATTGTTCAGCAGTTAGTTGAGATTCCGGTGCTGTCTCAAGAGGGAGTGATCCCATGATGTTTTCACCGAACTAGAACAGAATAATCCTAAAATTCATATGGAACTGTAAAGGACCCAGAATTGCCAAAGCAATCCTGGAGAAAAAGAACAAAGTTGGAGGCATAACCCTCCCAGACTTCAGACAACACTACAAAGCTACTGTAACCAAAACAGTGTGGTATTGGCACAAAAACAAATATATAGATCAGTGGAATAGAATAGACAGCCCAGAAATAAACCCACGCACTTACAGTCAATTAATCTTCAACAAAAGAGGCAAGAATATACAATGGAGTAAAGACAGTCTCTTCAAGTAGTGTTGGGAAACCTGGACAGGTACATGTAAATCAATGAAATTAGAACACTCCCTCACACCATACACACGAATAAACTCAAAATGGCTTAAAGACTTAAATATAGGGATTTCCCTGGTTGCACAGTGGTTAGGAATTTCCCTGCCAATGCAGGGGACGTGGGTTTGAGTCCTGGTCTGGGAAGATCCCACATACTGTGGAGCACCTAAGCCCGTGAGCCACAACTGCTGAGCCTTCATGCCACAACTACTGAAGCCCGTGTGTCTAGAGCCCATGCTCCACAACAAAAGAAGCCATCACAATGAGAAGCCCGTGCACTGCAAAAAGAGTAGCCCCCGCTTGCTGCAACTAGATAAAGTCTGCGCACAGCAATGAAGACCCAATGCCGCCAAAAAAGTAAATAAATAAAAAATTAAAAAAAATATATCTGTAGTGGGGAAAAAAAGACTTAAATATAAGATATGACATCATAGAGCTCCTAGATGATAGCTTGCTTTTTTATGCTGTCAGGAACTTTTTCCCACATCGTTAAGGTTCATAACGGTTCTTTTCAAACAGTATTTCAAACTTTTTTTAAAAATTATGAAAGACGTAGGTGAAAATAAAAGATAATCATTGTAAAAGCACGAAAAAGAAATCACTGTAATCCTGCCACTCAGAGATAACCACTGTTAATATTATTTTTATACACACTGCACATTCCTGTGCTATGTGTACTATTGTAACTCACTTTTAACATTAAGTTTTTTGCTGTTGTAAGCAAACTGTAGGAAATACCCTCGATTTAACACACACACACACACACATGCACAACTTTCTGCACATGCATATCCTTAGATAAATTTTATGTTTAGAACTACCAACTCAAAAAGGATGTACATTATTTAAGCTTTTGTTACAAATAATATATTGTCTTCTGCAGTAAATTTGTAGTCACTGTAACTGCATGAGAGTATTTGACCTCGTGGTCTCTCCCCAGAAAGGAATACTGAGTATTCACTCGTTTCTCGATTTTAGGAGAGGCATTTTTGCCTAGTGGTTACAAGCACAAATTCTCAAGTTGAACTGCTTGGTTTATAACTTGACTCTACCACTGATGTGCTTAAGTATTCTCATCTGAACAGAAGGTCTTAGAGTGGGATTGTTCTGAGGCATTATGCCTTTCTTGTATGAACTGTACCTTCGAGTAACCAAATAGTTGATTAGAAGTTTCTTTTTATAGAATAATTGGAAAAGAAGTGATAGAATATTAATATTTTCACACCCCATTGGATTAATTGAAATGAGGCAATAACCATCAATGCTACTACCATCACAGACAACCCATTATTGTGTATTTCCTGATGGAAGTATACATACAGTACTACTGATGGAGGAATCTTGTCAAAAAAAATCATACCCCAAACTCTTCAATACTCTAGTTCTAACTGCTAGTTTACAGGAAGTTCAATGAATAATGAGAAACAGCACTGGACAAATGACCTGGTTGCTTTAGAAAATAAATGGCAAGGAGACCCACCTCCCCCACTTAAAAAAAAGAGAAGGGGGAAGCAATAGCTATAGATATGTGGAGGATAAAACCTACAAATTAGAAGACTTAAGACAGATTAATGATTTCTGGACCTTATTTGGATCCTGATTCAATCAAACTGCTATAAAGAGAAAAAATGAAATTATTGGGTAAATTCAAATATTGGATATTTAATACAAAGGAATTGTTAACTTTTCAGATGTGAAATAATGGTATAGTGATGTTAAGTCCCTATGAAAAAGCACTAACTATAAAGAAAACAATTGACAATTCGAGCTACATTAAAATTAAGAAATTCTATTTATTGTGCTATTAAGAGAGTGAAAAGGAAGGCCACACAATGAGAAGATATTTATAAAAAATATATCTTACACAGGACTCATATCCAGAATCTATAAATAATTCCTACAAAATGAATTTAAAAAAGGAAACTCAGTAGAAAAATCAGTACTTCAAATGGTCAGTAAATATATCCAATGTCATTAGTCATAAGGAAAATCAAAGCAAAACTCAATAAGATACCACTACACACCCACCAGAATGGCTAAAATTAAAAAGACTGAAAATACTAAGGTTTGACAAGTGTGTGCGGCAAATGGAACTTTTATATACTGTTTGTGGGAGTATAAATTGGTACAATCACTCTGGAAAATTGGCAATATTTTCTTTTTTTGAAAACTATTTTTTTTTTTTTTTTTTTTTTTTTTTGTGGTACGCGGGCCTCTCACTGTTGTGGCCTCTCCCGTTGCGGAGCACAGGCTCCCGACGCACAGGCTCAGAGGCCATGGCTCACGGGCCCAGCCGCTCCACGGCATGTGGGATCTTCCCGGACCCGGGCACGAACCCGTGTCTCCTGCATCGGCAGGCGGATTCTCAACCACTGCGCCACCAGGGAAGCCCTGAAAACTATTTTTAAAAATTAATTAAGTTTTGGCTGCATTGGGGCTTTGTTGCAATGTGCCGGCTTTCTGTAGTTGTGGCAAGTGGGGGCTACTCTTCATTGCGGTGCATGGACTTCTCATTGCGGTGGCTTCTCTTGTTGCAGAGCACAGGCTCTAGGCACACAGGATTCAGTAGTTGTGGCATGTGGGCTCAGTAGTTGTGGCGCACGGGCTTAGTTGCTACACGGCACGTGGGATCTTCCCAGACCAGTGCTCAAACCTGTGTCCACTGCATTGGCAGGTGAATTCTTAACCACTGCGCCACCAGGGAAGTCCCGGCAATATTTTCTAAAGCTAAATATATACAAACCTTACAATCTGGTAGTTCCACTCCTAGGTGATTACCCAATAGAAATCTGTACATATGTTCACTAAAAGACAAGATCTAGAAGATTAAAAGCAGTGTTCTTTGTAGTAGCCCTAAACTGCAAACAACCCAAATTGTGATTGTGCTGCTATAAACATGGGTCTACAAATATCTGTAGGAGTCTCTGCTTTCAGTTCTTGGGCAATATATCCTGAAGTGAAATTGCTGGGTCATAAGTACTTCAATGTTTAATTTTTTGAGGAACTGCCATATTTATGTATTCTTGTATTTTAGAGACCTCAGTTTTAATTTCTAATATTGGCAAGTTTTGATAGATATAAACTACATAAACAGCTATTGAAGTTCTCAATAATTAGGAGTGTAAAGAAGTCCTAAGATGAAAAAATTCAAGAACTGCTGCTTTAATGAACTGTATTACTCACCAAGGAAGGGAAGGGTTGAAACAGTCATTGTTGATGGGTGTGGATGAGTTGGGGAATGAATAGGGTGACACACTTGAGGGAAAAAGAGATGCCCTTTTGCCCTCAAGTGTCTCAGTTTGGAGGATACGTTATAGATCACCCTAATGATGGTTCACATGAGGTGAATTATCAGACTCGGCAATCAAGTTATCTTTGTTTTGGTGCTGCTGTAGATCTTCCTGAGCTGGCAGGCTTTCATCTTCCTATGGACCATGGTGGACCATGCTTTAGGATGGAAAAACTGCAGAATGAAGCTTTGTTATACTCTTGGTGGTTACATTAAATTTTTCCTTGTATGGTGCTATGTGACATATGTCAGGACATTTTTTCAAAAGGAAGCTTTTCGGGAATTCCCTGGCAGTCCAGTGGTTAGGACTTTGCATTCTCATTGCTGAGGGCCGAGGTTCAATCCCTGGTCAGGGAACTAAGATCCCGCAAGCTGTGCAGCATGGCCAGAAAAAGTAAAATAAAAGGAAGCTTCTCATCGGATCTTCACAAGGCAGGTATTTGCCAATATGACTCTCAAAATATCAGTACCTCTGGAGATCACACATCTCTTTTGAAATTTAATATACTATTCAAAATGTGTAACAGGTCTGATGTTCTCCCAGTGTTGTTTGAAATGTAACTAAAAAATTTCCCCAATGCATTGTTCTGTTAAAATGCTGAATGGATCTTCAGGACGTTAATACACATTTTTTCCCTCTATAAACACTGACTGAAAACATCATGTTGAGGATCATGTGCAGTCTATGAAGTGTATATTAATCCATGTATGTCTTCCCAGGAAAACATTAGCTGGGGAGGGTTTGCAGGGTGTGCTTGCGTGATCCAGTCTTCTCTTCTGGCTTGCAGAACTCACTCATTTCCTCCCAAAGCAGGCAGCACAAAGCTCCGTTCAGTCACTAGTCATTGTGTGTGGCTCAGAGTTCGCATGCAGTTTGATATCCAGCAGTTTCCTCATTGGGTCTGGCGACTATACATGAAAGGGTCATTATCTATCTGTCATCTCTTGCCCCTTCAAGTACAGTTGTGGAAGAGGGACAGGATGAAGGTGGACAGGACAACCCTATTCAGACATGGAGAGAATGGGAGAGACACACAGCAGTGTCTTGGCTCACCTGTGTCCTGAATGGGAATTGGCCTGACCTCTGTGTGCTTAGATGGAGTCTGTTGCCTGATAGGCTTCATTTTAGGTTGAGTGGGTGGGGAGCAGAGCCCCCCTAAATCTCATCCACCATCTTATATGTCAGACCTCAGTCCAGAGCTCCTCCAGGGTTTCAGAGGGCAGAGGGCTCCTACTTTGCCTGGAGCCTTTCTTCTATATAATCTCTTGGCTGCATTTTTCTTTTTTTTTTTTCTGTTTTATTCCATCCATCTTAGCTCTTCAGTCTACTTTGTCATCCAGAAATTTGTTGAAATCTCATCCACCGATGATCTCTGTCCCCTAATATTTCGTCTAAGGCCATGGTTTTATTACGTACTGTACCCATTGACATTGATTTCAGTGGGATATTGAGGTGAAAGGGCATGGGCTCTGTCTGCCCTCTTCAACAGGGAGTTTTGAGTTTTGAGAGACCAAGTTCATCTTACAACATTAGACGCAGGTAGTTGCAACACTTTTTGTTTTATGTGTGAAAATAAAATTAGTTCCTCTTGATTAGTGAACAGTGAATTCTGGGCTGCTTCTTCTGACGAGCAAGAAAGACCAAGAGCTGATGACTGACCCTGGGAAGTGCCTGCGTTTGGTTGGAATTGTCTGATGGAGGAGAGGAGACAGGGTAGGAGGCCAATGAAGGAGCGTGTGGTGTGCTACCAAAGTCTGAGAGAACAAGTGCCATGGAGATGTCAAGTAGAATTAGGAGTAAATGTGGTTTATCCTCTGCCCCTATATTTTTTCTCAGTGACCCAAAAATCATTTTATGGAAGATGGTATCTCAGAAGGTGATGGGACTTAAATTTTTTGAACAGTAAATCTTTATACATACATTTGCCATTTTATGGATTTTGCTAAGCTCTTTTTATGATATTTTTTAGTCTCTATGTAGCTTTTCAAAATTACTAGCACTGTGTGTTTATAATCTATTTCTTTAAACATTCTAGCAAAATCTCAGGCTTCTTGCCCTGTTTAACTCCAAGTGACTGAAAACCAAAAATGATAGAGGATTAAACAGGATGGAAGTGTATTTCTCTCACAAAAAAAAAAGAAGTCTAGAGGTCAGCATTCCAGCAGCTTCATAGTGTCAAGGATTCAGGTTCCTTCTTTTGCTGTTCCACCACCCTGAGTATGTGACTTTTGCCTCTAGTACAGTATGGCTGCTGAAGTTCTAGTCATCACATCCATGTTTCAGAAAGCAGGAAGAAGGGCAGGAGAAGAAGAGGCCTGCTCCTTTCCTGTAAGGATATTTCCTAGAAAATGTACTCACTGTTTTTGCTTACAGCTTATTGGCCACACTCTGTCACTTGTCCTTGCCTGGTTGCAAGGGAAGCAGGGAAATGGTCATGTACTTGGCTAAGCATTGGGGTTCTGTTACAATGGGAATAAAGGGAGAATGGATGTTGGGGCAACCAGTGACCTCTGAGCACTTCCAAAGGCCTGAAGATGCCTATCAAAAATTGGCAGCTGATCTGCTAAGCAATGAAAAAGAAAAGCTGGGGGAAAATGAGGGCAGAGAGTAGTGGAGACCAGTGGTGGCTGAGAGTCTCCTCCAGTGGTGGCAGGCAGCTGATTCTTGGGAAGTGAGGAAACAAGAAAAGGGGGACTGCTTTGCAGAATTTGGGGATAAGAAGGAAGGGGCTGAGGGTCAAGCGCAGGCAGCTGCCTGCTCCTCAGTGGGAGAACCCTCGAGGCATAAGCATCTTTTGGACGGTATAGTACATGTTTGGCAAACAAAGGAGTAATATGTAGAAAAGTCACTGCATACTAGTATCTCCCAAGATGGATGTCCAGCACCACTTTTCCAAAACTAGAAGAAGTACCAGGCCCTCGGTTTCCTGTCTATTATCATCTAATTTATATCTTTTGATCTCTCTATAAGATGGAGCAGTAATTGTTGTTTAAAATGATGATCTTGAATTCTTACAAAATTGTGTGAGAATAGCCAGAAATGGTGTGGCTTTAACAAGATGCCTTTGGATAAAAGTTATCATTGCACATGCACCCCCTTCCCGCTATTGCAGCAGAAATGTATGTTTCCTGTGTGTTGGAGCAGTAACTTGATGGAGGTGGCAGGGCTGACATTGAAACCTGAAAGAGCCTAACGAGGATGTGCAATGAGGCAGTTATCTTTGGAGAAATAAATCAGTTATTAATAAATGCAGTCTTCAAAATAAGAGGTCCTTGGTGGAAAAATAACTAAAGGATAAGATTGAGAAATAATCTCATTATGTTACATGTGGAGACTGGCTGGCTGGAGTTCTCATTGCTTCTGGCCATTTTTTTTGCCATGGGCTTAACTCCAGAGGTATAAATCTTCTCTATTCCCTTCCATTGTGGTTTATATTGTCTCATCCTGGGTTGAGTGTGAAGGTGTTTGTAGAAGCCCCTTCATTGCTGATCTTTGACTACTTTGAATAGAATCTCCTACTAGGTTCCTGTCTGTGCTATGTTTGGGCTGATGTCTTTCCCCTCCTGTAGTTTTGGGAGACCAAGGGCCACATGAGCTTTGTTTTCTTACGGGGATGTCAGCCAAACACCCAGTCTTCTCTTGAACAGTTGCCATTTCTACCTCCTGTCTGTTCCACAGAATTCTCTGTACAGACACTTTTCACTACACACATCGTGGTCTATCGAAAAGGTGCCCCTGGGGAGTAGTTTTTTTAGAACTTCTGACAAAGAAACCATTTCTTCTGTAGATATAGCCTCTCCTAGGGACTTTCCATCAGACAAGTGACATCTCATCATTCTGTAGGGTCCTGCTTGAGTCCTGGGAAATTTGGTTAGACATCTTGTTTCCTAGATCTCAGGGAAGAGTTATTCTGATTATTCAGTTTGGTGTTCTAACATGACTCTTACATTTCTCATTGGTCTTAAGATATCCAAAACACTAGAATGAACCATCATTTGAAATTGAAGAAACAAAGATTTGTAGTGTCCTGGGGATCAAAAAGGGGATAGAATGGTTTGAGATTAGATGGTTTGGGATTGTTCAGGGTCCTTCCTTTTCAGGGAAATTGGCTCAGGATTTCCAGACTTTGTTGTCCACTAATCTCTCTTGGCTTTGATGAGTTCAGCACAGGTAATGTGGTTGTGGAAGCTGATCTTAGGGCTGGTTTTTCTGGTTGCTTCGAAGAATCTCATATTGCCTCATGTGTTCATCTGTGTGTGACTCCAGGGCTCACTCACTCATCATTCGGAGGTGTTTAGCACCGCCTGGGCAGGGGGAGAGGGAAGGGCTTGGTGCAGGGGTGGTGACATTTGAGTTGCAGGAGCAGAAATCTGCTGGGAAGGATGGACAGAGAAGTAGTCAAGGGTCCCAAAGTACAATGGGGAAGCCTTGAGTTCCCTGCCACAGAGTTTAGGGGAAGCCAGTAAAGGTGTCAGCACAGAGGAGTGAGAGGCTTAGATATATCCATTTTGTACTTTTTAAATTATGGAAGTAATACTTGTTTTGTGGAAAATGTGGAGGTGACAGGAAAGTATAAATGAACGTAAACTACATTAATTTCACTACCCAGACTATAACTGCTGTTAACATTTTCATCGTGTCCTGCTAATCTTTTTCCTGTGGTTTTAAAATGGCTGCTTGGCATTCCTCCCTATCTTTGTTGAATAGATCATGGCAGACTCTTCTATTGTTGGACATATAGCTTGTTTCTTCTTATAAATAATGCAGTGATGAACATCCTCATAAATTGTTTCTCTAGACATTCACTTAGGGTAGTGTCTCAGTATGGAATGACTAGATCAGAGGTGATGTGAACCATTTAAAGGCTCTTTGTACCTATTTCCAAATTGCCTTTCGGAAAGGTGGTCCTAATTTACATTTCCATGAGTACTGCATGAGTGCACTGGTTTTTGACCCCCCCACCCCGGTCCACAGTGAATATTCTTTTTATCTATTCTTTCAATCTGATATGACGAAAATGGTTTCTCGTGGCCATTTTTTTAACATCATTTACAAATATTTTTAAATATTTATTTGTATTTGGCAAATTCCCTCTCTCTTTTACTTATTTTTCTATTGGTATGTTCACATTTTTCTTACTAATTTTAAGGTTTTTTTTTTTTTTTTTTTTTTTTTAAGTAAAGAAGTTGAAAGATCTAAACTGGTATTGTTCTTAAAGGATTTTTGGAAATGATTATCCATTTTTCACAGACATGCCACTGTGATAGCCTGGCAGGAATGTGGGCAGTGGGGTGCTCAGTAGGCCTGTGATATTATTACAAGGCCTGACCATGCAGTGACCAGCCGGCCACTTATATACATGTCTAGAAGTGGGCTTGCTGGATTATCAGAAGCTTTGGCTCCTATTTTATAGGGATGAGCATAAAGGCTTGAAATTCAAGCTATAATCTGAACCCAGGTGGCCTGAATCTGAGTTCCATGCTCTTTGCCTTAACCTTCTGTCTCCTTGGCCTCCTTGTTTCCTCAGTCATTTTTCTTCCACGGTGTGGCCAGAGAGTCCCTAACACAGGAGGACCTATGAATGTCTCAGGGTTAGCCAACAGGGCTGTGGGAGGGCAGTGGGAAAGCCTTTACCAGTACCAGTCTGTACCAGTCTGTGAGAAAGGAGCTGGTGACAGTGGCCACTGAGTTCCTTGGGGCCTGCAAACTGGAAGCAGCGACATCTCAGCCAGCGCAGGCCCTGCAGGCTGCAAGCAGGCTGGAAGCTACACTGGGTATGAGGCCTGTGAGGCATGGATCCCTTGTCCCCTGAGGCCCGGCTCAGCCCCAGCCTCCTCTGTGGAGCCCTCTTGACTCCTGCACCCCATTTCTTCATCCTCCTCCCTTCTCCATGCTTCTGTGGAAATTGACTGTTCAGATCCTGGTCAGGTGCTATCTCCTCAGCAGATGAAGTACCTGGAGTTGGGCTCCTTGTCTTGGATTTCTGTAGTTCTCATGAGCTGCAGTAAAGGCAGGTTGATCTGTCATGGGGGTTTCTGGCAGGCTGGCAAAACTGGGGTAACAAAGCAAGCAGAGCCCAAAGGCACAGCTTTCCTTTATGACTACTTGGTCATAAACTCCCAGTTGCTGTCAGACTTGGCTGTTCCTAGACGTAAAGTGGTCGGGAGATTGAGTGTTGTTAAGTCAGCTGTGAAGATTAGCAACTGGCTGGGCGGTCTGAACTAGGCCTCTGGTTTCAGGAGGAATTTGTTGAGCTTAGTGACTAGAGTAGTGGAGCAAAAAGAAAACATTGGCAGGTCAGTGTTTATTTTTAGTATTGAAGTACCATGCTGCATTAATACATGATGTGCTTAGTATTAATCCCAACATTTGTTGAAAAGTGTTTAGAATTTATGAAAATAAAAAGACGGTAAATGCACAAAATTTGGACATGCTACAGAATATCAAGTAAAAATTTAAATGCATAAAAAGGCTAAACTAAATATTACTGTTGTCGGGAGGAGGAAATTTCCCCCTCTACCCCTCTTAAGTTCTGTGGCTGGACTAATAATAAAATCGACACAAGACAGATTAACAGGAGAAAAAGAAATTTTAATTCATGCACATGGAGGTCCCATAGGAATGGGACCTAAGAAATGGCCACAGCAGGCAGCTTTTATACTTTTTAGACAGTTTGTGAAGAACTGACAGGATGAAGAAGCTTAGGTTTTTGGTTCCCAATTAGTGAAGAATGTAAACAGCATTTGGGCTTGGGGTAGTAAATTAAAGAAGTTAACAAGGTTTGTTTATATAGGCTTCTTGGCTGCATTCCCTATCACTTGGCTATAAGGGTGTCCTCCTAAAGCCCCAGATGCAGGGAGTGCACCTTACACATGAGAGATTTATTTCCTGCTTTCAGGGGACAGCAAGGAGGGTCAGAGTGTCCTCCTTGCATTGGCCGTTTCTTAAATAACTAATTCAAAATAATTAATATACCATTGTGGCATATGTTGGGGTGGCCTGCCCTGAGTCTCAGTGATGGCGTGCAGGTGTGACAAGCAACTTGGACTGCATGAACACAACTTCCACTCTCACCGTGCAGCAGAGCACTGTGGTGACTTGGATTTCCCTCCCTGCCTCTGGAAGCCTATGGGTAGATTTCTTCCTGTCCTGTGTCTTTCTCAGGTTCACCTACCTGTAAGGCCTAAGTACTGAGCTGTCCTCAAGCCTTTCTGGTTAAGAGATTGTTGCTCCCAGCCAGGACCTCTTGGAGTAAATGCTCTGAGAACAGCTGGGGCTGATATCCACAGTCTATGCCCAGAAGTATAGACTGGGCACTGAGCCTGAGCACTCTCAGGCTGTGAACAGTTTACTGGCTCTGTCCATTCTTAGCTCAGGCCTAGTTCTCAGAGCCTTGGATAGAGGCTCTACCCCTGATAGAGTTCTCTGGGAGAGAGGCAGCTTGGAAATGCTCTCAAGGCAAGTATGTCAGTAGCCTGATAGGGAGGATAAACTCTAGGATTCAAACCTGAGCACTAAAGCACAGGGTCTGTATTATTATTGGGGAAGACAGCCTCTTCATTTATTAGCTCCTGAGATCTGCACAGGTGGAAGAGCAATGGGGATTCAAGGTGTTAAAAAACAAGGCAGTAGGCCCAAAATGCAGGCACTTATGCTAAGCTCTGCATCACCAAACGAGACCTAGTTACTGTTTTGGCTCTCCCAGAAATGGAATCTTAGACCAGTCACTCAGGAGTTACCTAATCAGCACTATTTAGGGTAATCTCCTGATAGACCCCTGCCATTCCCTGAAGGAAAGTAATATTGCAATAACCAATCTACGTTTTTTTTTTGGCCTCACTGCGCACAGCATTCTGGATCTTATTTCCCTGACCAGGGATTGAACCCCTCCCCCTGCAGTGGAAGCGCAAAGTCCTAACCACTGGATTGCCAGGGAATTCCCCCAATCGACTTTTTTTGCTAGTATAGTTTCCTTGTTCCCACTCCCTTCTTCCTATAAAAGCATTTCATTTTATGCAGCTCCTGGGAGCTTATTTCTTTCTGCTGGGTTGGATGCTGCCTTATCATGATTGAATACAACCAAAAAGATCTTTAAAATATACTTTGTTGAATTTTATTTTTTAACAAAGTAAATGTAGAATAATAGGTTAAGCATCCTTGTTGCAGAGGTGCGTAATCATTTTTGGGTAGAGGATTTGCTTTTAAATAGCTTTAAAAGAAAACCATTTTTTATTGATGAAGCAGGTATGTTTTGGTTATCTAGAAATTTCACTATGGATTAGCAGGTTTTTCCTTGATACCAGATAACAGAGATTTAGAGTTTATTCTGTTCATCAAACCTCAACCCTCAGCTGAGATGGAGTTGGGTAGAGGTGACAGCCTGCCTGTTCAGTGTGAAGAATGAGTGGCCACCAGTCACTGTTGCCTGTGTTATTAAGGGTCTTTTTTGGTTGATGCTTCTGTCTGTCTGTGCTTGGAGCAGAAACTAGCTTGGTGGAGAACTGAGCTTCTGGAAGCCCAAGCTGCAGGAGGCAGGTATTTCTTTTTTGCACGAATGCATGGAGGGGAAGGCAGTCAGCAGCTGCTTGAGATTGTCTTCTTAGTTCTGCTACCCACCTCTGTTCTCCTGTTTGATGGCTCATCCTTATGACATTCTTAAGACTTTCACATTCCTTCCACATAGAACCTGCAGACATGAGATAGGAACATTTTGTGCAAAGTGGTTGGATATTGTGGTGTGATATTTATGCCTTCCATTTTAACCTACAGACTCAGAAGTGGATAACTCCTTAGTCATTCCTTAAGCTGTCTTCTTTCTTCCCTTCCTCCCTTTGTACAGAGACATTTATTGAGGATCTTCTATGTACCAGGCAGTGTTGTAGGCCATGGGGATATAGCAGTAAATAAAAGTCCCTTCTACATGGAGTTTATGTTCTAGTGGAGGAGACAGAAAAATGTGTAATAATTTCAGGTAGTAATTGATCTTATAAAGAAGAATAAAGCAGGTGTTTCTTAATATGAAGGTAGCATTTCAAAGTGTGAGCATTGGAAGGGACCTTCCAGCATGCAGTCCAGTTGGCTTAAAAGACAGATGTGTTCTGATTCTGCCTGAAGTATTTCCCATTATTCAAGGGAAATGAGTGTACCTATACATTCTTGCAGCATTGAACCATTTTGGGCTTAAAAGGTTTCACTCTGCCAACTTATTATTTATTCCTGACAACACATTAGTTGCTGTCCAGAAATACAGCTCATTTTCACCTGGGTTTTATGGGTGTACCTCCCCAAATAATTTCAATCTTTGGGAAGGGCTGAAAATTTAGTCCTTTTAGTTTAGTTGTAATTGTGTAACTGTAGCTCTAAAGTTGTCTTTCCTACCCAAATGGTGGCAGCCATTATTCTAGGTTTTGTAGATAAAGGTTGATGAATTTGATTAAAATTCAGTGAGTTTAAAAAAACACCCATTGGGGCTTCCCTGGTGGCGCAGTGGTTGAGAATCTGCCTGCTGATGCAGGAGACACAGGTTCGTGCCCGGGTCCGGGAAGATCCCACATGCCGCGGAGCAACTAAGCCCGTGAGCCATGGCCGCTAGGCCTGCGTGTCCGGAGCCTGTGCTCCGCAACGGGAGAGGCCACAACAGTGAGAGGCCCGCATACCGCAAAAAAAAAAAAAAAAAAAAAAAAAAACCACCCATTGAGCTTTTACCAGCTTCTAGGCAAGGAGCACTCAAGGTAAAGAAAGATGAATAGGGCAGTCCTTACTTTTGATGAGCTTGAAATCTAAATTAGATTATGTTAAGATTATGCCCTCTTAACATGACTACAAAGTGCAAAAATTAGTGGGAGGAAGGATACATAATATGTTGTGGGAATTTATTGGAAGAGGAAACTGGTGAGCAGGGTGGGGTATTAGTTTCCTGGAGCTGTTCTAACAAATTGCCACAAACCTGGTGGCTTAAAACAACAGGAAATTATTCTCTAACAATTTTTGGAGGCTGGAAGCCTGAAATCAAAGTATTGGCAGGACCATACTCCTTTCAGAGGCTCTAGGGGCGAATCCATGCCAGGTCGCTTTCCAGCTTCTGGTGACATCTTGGCATCCCTTGGCTTGTGGCCACATCTCTCTCTCTGTCTCTCACTCTCTCTTTCTGGTCTTTTTTCATGTTGTCTTCTCCTTTGTTTCTGCATCAGATCTCCCTCTGCCTCCCTCTTATAAGGATACATGTGATTCCATTCAGGGCCCAACTGGATAATCAGGATAAACACCTCTGTTCAAGATCCTTAACTTAATTAACACACCTTTTGCCATATAAGGTAATATTTACTCTTTTGCCATGTAATGTAATATTCACAGATTTCTAGGAAGTCAATTTATTTTGGGGAGGGGTGTTTTTTTTCCTGTTTACTGTAGGTGGAAATCAGGGAAGACATTCTTTGAGGAGTCTTAGTGCTCCTAAGATGGGACCTGAAGGATAAGCAAGGAGGAAAAAAGGCTGGGAACAAAGCTGGAGAAGAGAGCAGGGTGGGAGGTAATCAGGGCCAATGAGTAGCTGTGCTTGGTTGGAGCATGTGGTTTGTGCTGGGTGTAGTGGACGGATCTTGGAGGACCTGAGGTGAGAGGCCATTTGTCATTAATTCACTAGGCAAAAATGAGTGGAGGAGGGGTGTAATCAGAGCTGTGCTTTATGAAGATTAATTTGGGAGTGTGTGGGGAATAAGTTAGAGAAGGGAGGAATTGGTGGAGAAATCAATTGGGAGGCCAGTGTAGTAGAGAAGGGTTGACATGCAGACTTTAGCAAGCATACTAGGGATGAGAGTGGGAATAAAGAGAAACCCTGGAGTGTTAGGATCACACAGTTTGAGGACTGATGAGGTGTAGGGAGGGGGATTTGACTGTGGTGATGAGGTCACTGTTCCCTATGGAGCACATCTCAGGTAGATTAGGTTCTGATAGAAACAGGAGGAAGAGCTAGTGTGGTTGGTAAAGGAGGTGGTTCGTTTTGGACCTGTTGAGTTTTGAGGTGCTGGTTGGACATAGAGGTGTCTTGTTGACGGGTTGAAATGTAGTGCTGTAGCTTGAGAGAGAGGATATATCTAGTTTTATGGAAGGTAGGTCCATAGAAGAGAGACTGATGGTACTAAGGGTGCAGTACACTGCACTACAGAAATACAAGCTTGGGGAACACTGGCATTTAGGAAGTGTGGGGAAGAAGAACAGAAGTGTGAGGAGAGGAAGAAAATAAGACTGTTTCAGTTATAAATGCAAGAAGCTTCTCAAACTTGATTAAAAAGGGAAAAGGGCTCTTTTAGGTCATGTAATTTAAAGACCAAGGAGGTTCTAGCTTCAGGCCTAGTTTAATCTAGTGCCTCAGTGTCATCAAGCCCTGGTCTCCCTCCATCTCTTGGCTCTCCTTCATGTTGGCTTCATTTCTAGGTTTCACATGGTTACAGGATTTTCCAGCAGGTGGAAGGTCCTACTGACAAGATTATGCCTTCTTTTTGGGGGGCTCCAGAAGAAGTACAAGGAATTGCTATGATTGGGTCATATGTTTACCTCTGACCCAGTGGTTTTCTAGGGAGCACAGTGCTCTAATTAGTTATAAATTAACTGCTTACAGCGGGTGGGGGTGGAGAGAGGATTACCCCAAAACAAAATTAAGGAATTGTTATCACAAAAGGGAGAACCAAAGCTGGGTATTAAAACACGACATGGACATGTGCAGTATACCAGGATTGATCCAAGCCCAGCAGTATCACCAAAGATCCAGTCCGAGAGGCAATAGATTGATAACTGATACATATGTCAGCTGTTTTCAAGCTTTATGTAGTTAAAACCCCATATAGACATAATTTTGCATTCTGCCTTTTTCATGTTGCCGCATGGTGTTTATAGTTGTCTTGTTAATAGCTGCACAGAAAGTTGGTTTACTATAATTTACCTAGTAATTTTCCTTGGTTAGGGACATAAAACCTGTTTCTGCTTTTTTATCAATGCAGTGATGCCATGTTCATTTCTCAGTGGTCCCCAGGCTCAGCCTCTCTGGTTTCTTCATCTGTTTCTATTACAGTCTTGTTCCTTTTGTACCTCCTTACTGTTTTAACCTCTGTACTGGACATATTTGCCTCTAGGTAAGGTCTGACCAACGCTAAGTAGAGCAGGACCATACCTGTGTTAATACAACCTAAGGTTTGTTGTTGTTTTTCTTAATTCAACTGAGTAAAATTTGAAGATCTTATTGGCTTTATTCAATGATCATGAATCAGGCAGCATCCAGTGTAGCAGACAGAAATGAGCTCCCAGAGCAGTACAGAATGAAAGACTTTTATAGGCAGGAGAGAGTGGGAACAAGGGACTTAATTAACACTAGGCAAAAAAGTAGATTAGTTACTGCAAAGTTACTTTTCTTTAGGAGATGGCAGGGATCTGTCAGGCACATTACCCGAAATAGTGCTGATTAGGTAACTCCTGACTGACTGGTTTAAGATTCCATTTCTAGGAGAGCCAAAGCTGTAGGTTAAGTCTCTGTTTGGTGATGGGAACTTAGCATAAGTGACTCCATTTTGGGCCTGTTGTCTTGTTTCGAACCGATTGGATCAGTTTTTGTTTTCATTTGTTTTTGTTATTCAAACTAATCTGTGATTGCCAACCAAAGTCCTTAAGTCTTCCGGTGTATATGTTACTGTTAAGCTATATCTCCCTCAATTCGTGCTTCTGAACGGGTGGTTGAAGTCTTCTGTTAATTGCTTTCTAATTTTATATTTGTATAATTGGCCCATCTTTCTAGCACATTGATATTTTTAAGTGTTTGTCTATCTTTCTGAGCTTTGCGTCGCCTGCATGTTTTATCAGTCAAGTGGTTTCACCTAAGTCATTGATGACAGAGGTGACTAGGAAGCAAAACAGGACTTGGGTGTGCAGTGTGGTTACAGCTATTATCCCCCCAAAAACATGTATACATAGAAAAAGACAAGCATGAAATACATCAGAACGTTAATTATTTTGGATAATTTGGAGGTTCTAAAGATGCATATCCCAGTTATCTTTAAGGAATATGTATTACTTTAAGAAAAATGTTTATCAAGACCAGATAAGGGTTGAAGGCGGTATGCATTCCCTAGTGCCTTCAAATTTATTGATAATAAATTTCAGGCATTGGTAAGTGCTATAAAGAAAAGAAAGCATTCTAAGGAGATAGAGAATGATGGAGGTGGAGTTGGGCCATTCTTTTAAGTAGGGTGGTCAGAAAAGCCCTCTTTGAGGAGGCACTATCTGAATGGAGACTGAGTGAGGTGGCTGATTGAGCAGTGAGAACATTCCAGAGTCAGGGTGAAGGCTCTGAGTCAGGAGTTAGCTCAGGGTATTGAGAGACAGCAGAAAGGCCACTGTGGCTGTGGGTCCATCCTCCCTGGAGATCACTGGTGCAGGGAAGGGCTAGGAGAGGTAGGTTGGGATCTGGTAAGTTAAGCCAAATTAGTGAGAGGTCATTAAAGGGGTTTTAAATGGGGGAGATGCATGCACTGGTAGGTATTTTAGGAAGATCATTGGCTATTTGTGAGGAGAGTGGAGGGTGGAAGGTGCAATTAGGAGACTGTTGCAGGTGAGAGATAACGGGGGCTGGGATGAGCCTAGTGACCGAGGAGATAGAAAGGATATGTTCAATATATATTTTGGCTGTAGAACCAACAGAACTTGAATTGTTTTTCAGTTGCAGATAATAGATCATGCAATTCATTGGCTTAAGCCATTCTTGGTCCTCACTCCACTGTGGCTTTCAGGTGTTGCATCATCCAAAGACTTCCATGAAGATGCAGGCTAGTGCTGGTAGCACCTGGGGCTCTGCCTCTCCACCTGCTCCCCTTTTCCTCAGGCTGGTGGGGGAAAGAGAGCTCAAGTGTCTCTCCCCACAGTCATCTAACTGATTCTAGAGTTCTAATTTGATTATACTATCTTAGGCCAAGTGCCTGCTCCAGAACAGTCATGTTCCCCATTGGGTTATGCTGGGGTTAAATGTCTGTTCATGAACCTGTCGCTGTGGAAAAGAGCATGGGATTAAAATAATTATTTTGCACAGGCTACTACACACCATGCAAGGGGAGTAGAATGGATTTTAGGAGGGAGTCAGCTGCAGTGTCCAGTACCTGGGGAAAGATGAGGAGAGAGGAATTAAGCATGACTCCTGGGTTTCTGGCTTAGGCAGGATATAGATTGTGGTGCCATCAAGTGGCTAGCTAGGCACTTGAGGATCAACAGTTTCATGGGTAATGTCAGTAGTTCTGTTCAGATATGTTTGAGATGCCTGTGAGAACTTTCTAGTGGAGATGTAAGTAGTTGGAAATATAACAGTTGGGTCTGGCGCTGGAGGAGAGGTTGGGGTTGGTGATACAATCATCAGAGTTGTTGGCGTGGTATCGGTAATTAAAGCCAAGGGGCTGGATGGTAATACTTAAGGGAGAGAGTGTAGTGGGTCCAGAATTGAGCCCAGGGCCAGATCAACATTTAGAGCACAGGTAGAGGGAAAATAGCTCTCAGGAGAGAGTCTCCTGCTCTCAGGAGACTGAGAGCAGCCAGTCAGGTAGAATGAGAACCTGGAAAGTATGTATCGTGGAAGCTGAGAGAAGAATATTGAAGTGGTCAACTAGATCTAATATTGCCAAGAGGTGAAGAAGACCTGCATAAGATGAAGACTGAATATGTATTCGATTTGGCATCTTTGAGGTTGTTTTATTTACTTCATGTGTTAGAAATTTTAGATTCATTTTAGTCCCCAGAGCCTGGGACATCACACTTGAGGGCACATTGGTTTTTCTCTGCTGAGGTTCTGGATATCTGAAGGTCATATGCAGTTGAGCTGACCAGGCACTCTTTTTTTTAACCTTTGTATTAAAGGAACTTTTCAAAGACAAAAGAGAATAGTTTAATCAATTTCTTTGTACCCATTGTACAAAAGGGGTGCGATAAACACACTTTTCCTTTTAATGATTGGTTTTCAAAAGTTGATCTGGTGTCCCAACAACCTTCAAAGGTGGTCTCTGTGGCTTTGCACAGTTATCATTATGAACTCAGATTTTCATATTTTTGTGTTTAAATCACTTTTGGTTTATTATTTATTTTAATACTCAAATTGTCCCATCTTTGATCATTAGGAGTATTATATTTCTTAAACGGCTTTCTCATTTTCCTGTTTAATCTTTTCCCAGGGATCTTAGTGGTTTATCAAAAACTACTTTGTTTTTTTTTTTTTTTTTTTTTGCGGTATGCGGGCCTCTCACTGCTGTGGCCTCTCCCGTTGCGGAGCACAGGCTCCGGACGCACAGGCTCAGCGGCCATGGCTCACGGGCCCAGCCGCTCCGCGGCATGTGGGATCCTCCCGGACCAGGGCGCGAACCCGTGTCTCCTGCATCGGCAGGCGGATTCTCAACCACTGCGCCACCAGGGAAGCCCCCAAAACTACTTTGCATTGTTGCTCTCATAATTTCTTCTACAACTAATATGGAAATTTTGGGATGAGAACACTGTTAATTTCTTGCTCCTCAGTATATCTGATTGGCACTTGTTTCTATGACTGTTGGCTATGAATCAGGAATAGTGACACACAAAAAAAGTGACACTATACTATTCCAGTACTGTAAACAGCTCAGGGTGCTTGCCCACCCACAGGGGCAGGGGAGCTTGAGGCATGAGATACTGGGGACATTAGCTCTCATGTCCACTTACCTTGTCTAGTAATCTTTGTAGTAAGAACTGTTGGAGATGCATGACACTGAGGCGGGTACTGGATGTCGGTTTATAGTTTAGGGGTTCATCAGATGTGGAATCCAGCAGCTGGTCCTGGTTTCATTTTCTGGCTGAGGTCTAGTTAGTACACTTGAGCCCAATTTTGAGATTGCAAATATATTTTTCTTTCCCATCTTATTAGATCTTTTGGTAATATTAGATAAACTTTCTTCTTTGCAAGAGCCTTATTCTAATAAAGAGGAAACTTTAAAAAAAATTACTTTCTCCCCCAGGATGGACTCATTTTTTTCTTAAATACTAACAGAGATGCCTGACTAGGTAACTGAAGATAAGAGGACCTATTGGACTCCAGCAGGGCTTCTAATTTTTGGTGTCTTGCTTTGACTCTGGAGGACAGTGGAAAACAAGTGGTATCATTAGAACAGAACTGTGGGCAGAGCCTCCCGGGAGACAGAGGTGATTTTTCCAGCTCTGGTAGTCTCTATCCTGAATTAAGTAATGTCTTTTGATGATGATTGGTACTAGGTTAGAGTTGTATGCTTGTTCTTTTAGTAAACAAATACATGTACTCCAGAGGGAGGCTTTAATGGGGGGAGGTAGGAGAGTGTTGGGAGAAAGAACAAACAGGAATTATCCTATGTCATCCAAACTCTTGGTTTAGTGTATGAGAGAGCAGTTTTGAGGAGGTTGGGACCTAATCCAGCGGTGTTTGTCTGAATTAGAAAACCTTGTATTCAAGCAGGCTGCTTCTTCCTTTCTGAACTCCTTCTCAGACATACCTCTATCACAAATCCTGTGCTTCTTTGAGTCCCCTCTATCACTTATATATTTGGCCACAAATGACAGAAAACCCAGAATATCAGTAGCTTACCAAGATAGAAGTGCCCTTCCTTCTCATGTAATAAGCAGTCCAGGACCCATACCACTTTTGTCGTGCTACATGGTTGTCCTCGATGGTCTCCTCCTTTTATCTTGTTGCTTAGTCATTGGCAATAGGTGGCTTTCACATCATGGACCAAGATGGTTGCCGGAGCTCCAACTAGCCTTTCCACATTCCAGTCAGCATGAAGGAAAAATGGTAGAATTGCACACAGCGCTTCTGCTAACATCTCATTGACCAGAATTGGAAAATGCAGTCTTGGTTCTAAGCCCAGCTAAAAATCAGGGCTTCTGTTCTAAGAAAGAAGAGGAGATGAACAGTGGGACAATGCGTTGCAACCCTATAATGCCTCATATAGTGCTTTTAAGAGCGTGGAAAATGTTGAATTGCTGTATGTCGCTCGGCTATCTACCAATCTAGTAAACCCTGGGTCCTTTCCGAATGATTGGCTGTGGCTGCTTAGGCAGATGTGGTGAGACTTACTGTCTTCTCTGTAGGCACCATGCCAGGTGTAGGGGGTACTGTGGTGAGTAAGTCAACATTTCCCCCTTGCCCCCACCCAGATTGTGGTCTACAGGAGGAGACCATACAGTGTAGGGTGCATTCTTGAGGGAGGATGGGGGTCACTGGGACACATGGCAGAAGGTTTGGAGAGAAAGGGATCTCTTAGCTGAGATCTGAAGTAAATTACAATTGGCCAGAAGAGAGATGAGTTTCTGAAGAGGGTGATTTGCAGAGACTGTTCTAGGTAGGAACAGAATGAGCAAAAGGCCTAAGGTAAGAAAGTACAGCCTGTTCTAGGAACTGACTGTAGTTCAGAATGGCTGAGAGAGACGAGGCTGGAAGGGTATACAAGACCATGATCCCAAAGGGGCTTGTAGACCATTAAAAAAAAAAGCTTAGATCTGTCCTGTAGTTTAGTCTATCCTTTAGACTGCTAGAGGTGGAAGAATCACCTCAGTTTAGCCCAGAGGGCTCCAGGAGGAGTATTGCACAGGGAGTTGATGTGGTCAGATTTTCTTTCTGGAAGGTCCTTCTTGGTGCAGTGTGAAGAGTAGAGTGGAGGTAGGAATAGACTAAGGCCGGAGGTGAGGTGGCTGGTTGTGCTGTCACAGTTATCCGGGGGGACAGTGTTGGCTTGAGTTAAGGGGGATCCAGAGGCAAGGGGAGTGAATAGATGGAGCTAAAAGCTGTTTTGGAGGTAGTGATCCCAGACCTGGTGATAGGAGCCAAGGCAGGAAGCACCAAGGATGATGGCCACCTTTCTCACTTGCCAATTCAGGGGAAAGGGAATGAATTTGGTTTTGAACACACAGAAAATTTTAGGTGTCTTTGGGACATCCAAGGTGGGGACATCCAGTATGTTTGGATGTGTGGGTCTGAAGCTCAAGAAGAGGCAGTTAGAGGCATCAGAGTGAATGAGATTACTCAGGGAGAGTGGGCAGTAGAGCAGGAGGAGTGCCCAGCACAGAACCTCGTGGAGTCCCTCAATTAAGGGACAGGCTGAAGAAGAGGAAGATGCCAAGGAGGAGCTGGCTAAAGAAGGCCTGGCTAGAGGGGCAGGTGGGAAACCAGGAGGATGTGCTGCTTGGAAGCCAAAGGGAGAGTGTTTTTCGATAATAGCATCAAAAGCTGCTGCAAGGCTGTGCCGGTTGTGGAGGACTGGGAATGCCCGGGGATGAAGGTGGCTTGGTGTGGCTTGAGGAATGAAGGTCAGTTGAGGGAGGAATGAAAGACAGTCAAGGGTGAAGGTCAGTCAAGGGAGGGGGATGGGGTGTTCAAAGCTCTTCCCAAAGGTTTATCTGTGAAGTGGGGAAGAGAGTGCTTTCCTTCGATGAGCCGGTTTAAATGGTGTAAATGAGGGCCAGGGGTGAGGGGGAGGCTGGAGGACAGAGGGGAGGGAGGGGGGGAGATCAGTGGAGCAAGGTCTCCGCAGAGGGGGAGGAAAGGGGATGGCAGCACGTGGGAGGCTCCCATTGCTGGTGTCCTGGGAACAGTTGTCCTCCCACAGGAGCCCTATCTGGGCCCAAGACTGGCAGTGGTGTGTTCTCTGCCAAGACCCCTGTGGCTCATTGTAAATAGTACTGTCTGTGGGTGAAACAAACTGTCTGTTTGTGTAAGTTGTGAAGTCACTCAGTAAATGAAACTTATGAGTTTTAATGGAGCTTAGTATTCTCTAAGCTGCTTGGGTTCTCTCTAGGATTTTCTAAGTAGATTATAACAGTGAAAATGAGTCCTATGGATGCTGTTATGGACCAAGCCAGGTTCCTTCTCAGGACAGGAAGCCAGACCTTGACCACAGGGACCTCCCCTCCACCAACCATTACTGCTCCTTCTGTGGCCCTCCCTCGCTGCCTTCTCTTGCTTGTGTTGAAGTAAGCCTTCTGTGCTGTTTTGAGCCCTAGTTCATTGGTGTCTGGGCAGCTGTAGGAGGTTGAGAGACCCTGGAAGACTGGTAGGGGAAGAAGCCTTTCAGGCATGAGTTTCTCTAAGAATGTTGACAGGTCTTAACCTGAGCCCTTGGTACCCAAGACTCTCCATGTGTCCCTCACCTGAAGTGCTTCTGCCTTTCCCTGTAGAGTATTAGTGAACCAGAAGGAAGGAGGCCTGAGAGAACTTTTTTTTTTTCCTTTTAAAGCAATGCTCTTGTTTCCTGTTTACACCAGCATCACAACCCCCTTGAGAAATGGCTGCTGGACTGTGGGAGGATGGGCGGTGATTGAGAGAGAATCTGAGAGATAGGGTCTGCCCTACTCAGCCTCTGATCTGGGCCCTTGGGTTGAAAAGAAAGAAAGGAAGGAGGAGGGGATGCCTGGGAGCTGTGCTGAGACAGTTTGAAGCAGCAAGGCAGCCTTTCCCCGCCACTGTGTTCTGGCTGCAGAGCTACTGAGCTGAGTCCTCAAACCCTCCAGTCAGCAGGGAGAGGGAATGAGAGTGGGCACTAGTCTGGCCCTGCTGCAAGGGCCACACGAGCTGGAAATCCAAGTGGGTTCTGTCATATGCTCAGTGCAAACAGACACTTTGGTCCATGGTAGGTTAAGTAGAATTAATTAGCTCATTAGTCCAACAAATCTTCGGGTGCCTGCTATGTTCTAGGCACTGCTCAGTGCAGTGGGAATCAAGAAGACCACAGACACTGACACACCACCGTGTCCAACATGTATGTGATGCTTTTACCATGTGCCCCAGCTTGCACAGACTCACTCAGTTATGTACCTGTGCTGATAGGTCCCTTATAAAGCATGCACAGGAAAGGAAAGCTGAATGAGCCAAATAGAAATAAGTCCTAATATTTCCTCCCATACCTCAGTGGACTGTGCTATACACATCCCACGTCAGGGAGCACTGCCGTGTACTGCTGCCTGTGTCTCAGACCTCCACCTTCCATGGGACCTTTGAGAAGTGGATCATTTTTGAGTTGGGGCCGCCTGTTGGATGAATGGAAAACAGGAAAGAGGAAGCAAGGCAGGCAGATGCTGAGCTCACAGAATTGATTAGCCCAGGGCCCCAGCAAAGCCTGATAACCACCATTCTTTCACCACTCTACCCTCCTTGGGAAGGGTGCCCAGGTTGCCTGGGGTAGGTTTTTAGGGTTCTTGGACTTCTGTCCTGTGTGCCATGGTCAGCCTCCTGGGGGCTGGGTGTGGCTGTGGGTGCAGCAGGTGCCTGTTGCTATTCAGTCCCTTTATAGTTTTAATAGACTTTCACTGATGTTGCATTTGATCATCCCAGCAACCGTCTGAGGTGTGTGTGTGCGGGGGGCTTTCCCTAGTGGTAAGACCAGAGCCTGGAGGCCTGTGCTGAGTGTCATGAGCACCAGGGCTGGGATTTGACTGGCCGCCACCGCCGCCTGCTGCAGAAAGTCTTCCTTGGCGTCTGCCTGTCTCACCATCCCTTGGAGGAGCAAACCAGTGAAGCGCTTGGCATCTCTGACTCTTGGTCCTGCATGTGCCACTTTCTCCTGGGTGAAAACTTGGGCTCTAGGTTTCTGCCTCCTCTGGGCCCACTATGGAAGCTGCCGCCAGCATTCGCCTCCTCACTCGGGCATGAGCAGCCCACGTGGAAGGCGCTGCCCATGTGTGGGGAGGAGCCAGAACACCACAGTTTTCCAGGTTCTCCAAGGTTTCTGTTCCTTGCCCCGCTTTCTCAACATCTCCACCTGGAGCCTGGAGAGCTGGCTGACTGGCCCCACCCTGATCCATGTCTTCCTCTTTCCTCCCGCACAGGAATTTGCCCTTCTGCCTTTTTTGGTTCTGTTTCAGCTTGTGGGAGAGTGGCTGTCTGTCTAGGTGTTTGTCTCCTGCTCTAAGGAGACCTCCAGGTAAGGGCTCTGAGGATGCTTATTCAGGACCCTGGAGTGAGTTACTTGCTTACAGGCAGGTGACACCTGGAAAGTTAATCTCCTTCAGGCTTGTTTCTTTAGGGCATTTACTTCATTTCTTAGCTGTTCATCCCAGGCCCCCTGATGTCTTGACAGTAACAACAGTCACAGCATCTTTGTAACATTTCTCTCTGTCCTTTTACTACGTTCTGCTTCAGGATACCTCTCTTCACTGCACTTCTTCCTAGCAAGGAAGGAGAGGAGTTGGATATGGTGATATCTGGGCTAACGTTCGTAAAAGGGCCTGCAAAGTCCAGAGACTTAGGACTGAGCCGTAGCTCCCTGCCCCTCCCCTGCAGGGGCTCCGCCTGGGTTCCTTCCTGCCCTTCCTGGCCTGGGGAACCAGCAGCCTTTGTGAGTTTCCTTGACAACAGGATGGATAAGTTAAAAATAAACTGTGCTAGGGCTTATGTGTGTGCATGCACATGTGCCTGTGTCCTCTTGCCTACTGTGCTCACCTCAGTCCCTGTGGCTTCTGGATACTCCTGGAGAACATCTGTGGAAAGCCTTGGTGGGGCTCTGGTGCTTGCATTTTGAAGCCCCTTGGTTTAGGGGTCAAATCTAGATAATCCCACAGCATCGTTACCTCATATTCCTAATGGTAGCTGATGGAGAGAGGATGATAATGTTAACACAAAGAATGGAAAGCTGTTCCAAATGCCTGTCTTCACGCAGTCTCATCAGAGAGGGATTATCCCACATTATCCATGCATTTTAGAACCCTGTGGGCAGTGGAATAGGACACAGCTCTGGGTGGGGGTTTGGTTAAATCTTTCTAGGGAACCCCTACCAGATAAGGAGGGTCCTTTCTGGGCTCCTTTTATTAGGTGAGGAAGCAGAGTACAACACTTGGGTGACTTGTCCAGAGCCACTGGCTAAGCGTAGTGGAGGAAGGAACATTGACCCCATCATTGGAAGTTGTGGCTTTTCCCCTCAGATCCTACAGATGAGGCCACCTCCATAAGTTCTTTCTTTTTTTAAATTGAAGTATAGTTGATTTACAATGTTGTGTTAATTTCTGCTGTACAGCAAAGTGCCTCCATAAGTTCTTTACCAAAGCCTGCTATCTCTGTATCAGCAGTTCTGCAGTAGTTAAAACCTCTGTTTTGTGGTGTTATCACAGTTGTAAGTTAATTTAGAAACAGCTGTCTCTGTGAGGGCAGGGGCAGCTTTACCACACCTGGAATTAATTCCTCTCTTCCTCCCACCATCCTTCCATATATTTGTAAGTATTTTATGTAAGTATCTGTGTGCCAGGCATGAGGATATCCTGAGAAAAAGGTGTTATAATCCTTGTCTTTAGGGACCTTATGGTCAGTTGGGGCAGAAGACAATTACAAAATCTCCCACCAAGTCCCCGTTGTGGCCAGTGCTGAGCCGGAGGGAGAAGGTCTGATTGTAGGAGAGGGAAGGACTGAGGTGGGGCGTGGGGGTTAGAGAAGGCTGGAGGAACAGATTAGTGACACAAAGTACTTAAATCTGGAACATATTAAAAAAAACTCCTACAAATCAATAAAAAGGAAAGCAAGAAAACTCAGTAAAAAACTGGCCAGTGACTTGACAGACACTTCACAGAAGATGATATCTAAATGGCCAAGAAACATGTGAAAGGATCCTCAGTTTCATATATTTATTAGTCATCAGGGAAATTTAAATTGTCCAATTTGAAGAAAGATATAACTGTTTTTTTGTTTGCATATGTATGTAATGAAATCTTTGACACTTTGGTGAAACATCCCTTTTGCCATTATCAGTTTACTTTATTCTGAATCTCTTACTGAAGAATAAAATGGATTCCGAGATGCTTAAAAGGAAATCTAGTAGGATGAACACACTGAAGTCAGAGACCTGGTTAGTAGGAGATTTGGGGCCAGCCATCGAATTTCTCAGAGACCCTGTTTCTTCATTTGTAAACAGGGATCTTTCTGTCTTCCTTCTCTTCCTCCCAGAGCTGCTCAGATGTTCACAGGTGTGGGAGATGCTCTCAAAACTGTGAAGGGCTATTCAAATACTGTGTAGTATTGTTACTCTGATTCCAAGTGATTTGATTTCTCCTGCACCTCTTCTCACAGCAGCTATTCTAAATTCTCCTAAGAAATAAAACCTCTGAGTAGGAGGATGGTCCCTAGGATGCAGAGCAGCCTGCTCCATGGTACTTGGATGGAGAACCTGTTGTTGGCATGGCTCTGGTCCCTTCACACAGGCTGGGGAGCAGAGTGAGTTCCTGAGAGCATTTCCTTATGTGGCTGGGGCCTGGTGGCAATACTGTGAGTGACATCGAAGTGTCTGCTGATGCCCAGGCCTGGTGGCAGGGAGAGGGCAGTGGTGCACACCAGTCCTGGTGAAGCAGTGACTCGAGTTAGTGGTCCCATAGGGCTTCCACACTGAGTGGGGCTGGCCTCCTTATGGGGTGTTCTTGTGAAGACTGGAAGTAACACCATGGACTTTGGGGAGCCCTGTTGCAGGGGGCAATAGCCTGAACACCCAGCTTTCCCTGAGAGAGCCCGGCCTGTCTTGATGGTTCTGAGAGTCTATAGCTTGTGACAGAGCAGGGGCTGCTTCCTGTGTGACTTAGGTGTTGATGGAGAGGGGTTCTCAAAGGTGGATGGGTCTTTTTGGATGTCTACACCCAGTATCCTACTCAGCGCTTGTGACCTTTTCCTCTTCTGTTTTTCTACTATGTAGGAGTCGGAGGCAGAAGCAAAGGTAGATGGAGAGACTGCATCGGACAGTGAGAGCCGAGTGGAAGCTGTCACCCTACCAACCTCTGTAGACGATACCCCAGAGGTCCTCAACAGGGCCCTTTCCAACTTGTCTTCAAGGTAGCTTGGCTTAATGATGCAAGTGCTTGCTGGGGGCTTGCACTGTCTCCAAGTGCCATGGAAGACCCGAAGCCCTTAGAGAGCCCACAGTCTTGTAGCAGGAGCCCACATCTGTTAGAGTGTGAGGTGCAGGCCTGCCCACTTTCATTAGCCACAGTCTCCCCTGCCTTTGCCTAGGGCTTCATTGAGTGTCATCTAGTGCTTAACAGTGACTACGAGCGCCGCCTGGGTGGATCTGGCCTTGAAGGGTGCTCTAGGATGTGTGGGAGGTGCTGTCTAAGGAGGAGGAACGTGTGGACATGGGGGTGGTCACTGACACAGCACATGAAGATGAATGATCCTTGTGACTAATGGGCAGGTTGCTTTACACTGAGGAGCCCAAGTTTCTAGTTAAGAGTTCAGTTTTCCCTCTCTCACACACACATGCATTGTGGACATTCCTTGAATTTTTCTATAAGAATTGAGAAACATCTCAACTTGGGTGAATTCAGGGTTAAATTTTTGGTCCCTTGAGATTCTGGTCCTTCCGATACCAGCAGTATGGGCAGATTAAAAAGGCAAACTATAAGACCCCGAAACATTGTCTAAGAGTGTTCCTGGGCATGCCTTCCACACATTTGTCCCTTTGAAAGGCTGTATTGTGCAGTGGTTAAGGGCATGGGTTCTGGAGCCAGACAGACTCCCAGGATTCAAATCTCAGCTTAAACACTTCACAGGTGTATGAACTGTGCATCCCTTTCTTCATCTGTTGTAAAAGCTAGTAGTGTTGAGGGCTGAATCAATTAATACATGTAAAGTCCTTATAGAAGTGCCAGGTACATACATATGATAGCTGTTATTACCACTGTGTTTGATACTGTTATCACCATAGTGATGCAGGGTCAGAGCAATGTAGTATTCTGCTGCAGGAAAAATGTTCATAGTTTTTTCCTCAGATAGAGAAGCCCATAGAAGCCATCCAAGTAGATACAGAAGTAGAGGGCATTGTTCCCTTGGGTCTTTTGCCTGATTCCTTCGGTAAGACACAAGCTGGGTGTGTTTTTCTATGGACCTTGGAGCACTTGCTGAGTTTAGCGTGGATGATGTGATGGCTCTGGCGGCCCTGCTTCTCCCAGCATATGGCTACTGGGCTACTGCCTCTGTCAAGGTGAAGGACATACTCCTGGAAAGGATTGACCTCAGGGCCCTCTCAACCCAGGAAGAACCATCCCCCTTGGGTTTGTGCCTCAGTTCTTTCTGGGCTCCTGACATGTTTTCTCCTTCCCCTCCTCTCTTAACTTAGATGGAAGAACTGGTGGGTGAGAGGCATCTTGACTTTGGCCATGATTGCATTTTTCTTCATCATCATTTACCTGGGACCAATGGTTTTAATGATGATTGTAAGTGCCATTTATATGCTGTTCTATAGTTTTGCCTTCACTTTTCCCTGCAGGACTGGTCATTTTAAGTGCCAGGTGTTGGGTTGGTTCTGGGAATCACTTGGGGTCCGGGCTCTTCAGACCACATCTGCCTTAGAATAGCTGTGCTTTCTCACCTTCCAGCAGCCAACTGAGGGCCATTTGTGTGTGAATTAAAGATCACTTTAAAATTTGATTTTATTACTTCACCTCTTTGATCAAACTGGGACCCTGGCTACGATTCTGTGTGACTCTTGGTTTTGTTTCTTGTTTTCCTGGAGTCTTCCTCCTAGGTTTAGGACTTTTTTGTTAAGAAATCCCAGTCCACAGTACTTTGCTGTTAGTCTTCTCACTGTCATGGACAGGGTCAGATGACTAACAGATGAGTGCTGAGCAGAACAGTTGGGACTTTTCAAGTACGTATTTCTATTCAAAGTCAAGAATGCAAGATACTGAGTCCCGAGGTGGGGGGGTGTTCTACAATAGAAACTTAATTGAAGTTTCAGAAACATATATTTATTGTGAGAAATTGCATCTACTCTGTGTGACTTAAAGTGCCTCACTACCCTGTGGGGTGGTGTGAGAGAGAAAGGAGGAGAGCAGAATCACTGAAGGACCGACATTATTCTTAAATACATTGGTTTTTCTTGAAGGCCCATGACCTGTTGGTTTCTGTTTCCAAAGATCATAAGAATTGGGGAGTTGACAAGTATTCTAATTCTTTTGTGTCCTGCAGGTGATGTGTGTTCAGATTAAGTGTTTCCATGAGATTATCACTATTGGCTACAATGTCTACCACTCTTATGACCTGCCCTGGTTCAGAACCCTCAGCTGGTAAGCTCTTTAGCCCCACAGAAACCCTTAACAGATTTGGACAAGTGTTCTTTGGTAGGTATTTACAATCATGGTGGGAGGCAGGCCATGATGGCCATGGACCTTCACAGCGCCTTTGAGACCCAAGTATTGCATAGGCCGGACTATATGTGGTTGGCCTGTGAGGAGCGTTTGAGTAGTTACCCTGAGTCTGGACTCTTCCTCAGAAGAAGCCAGACCAGCTGCATCTGTGACCATGTTTGCCTCAGTATTTGGACTCCTTAGACTCTGCACAATGGCCCCCCTTTTCTAGATCAGTACATTTTTCATGCTCTAGTATCTCAGCATCCCACAAGAGTCATCTGGGAGTTGTCAGTGCTGGTGTTGCTGTCTCTGGAACTTGATTCCCTCATCCTTAAAACAGATGGTTGAGACTTAGTTAGTGCTTTTCAAACTGTGGTTTTGGAGCCCTAGTTCCTCAGAGGCTCCTTGGGTGCCAGTGGGCAGGAGTGAGACTGAGTGCAGGGGATCTGGGCTCCTCAGAGGAGCTCTGCTTTCTCCTCCTAGGAAGGGGCTTGGATTTTTTTTTTTTTTTTTTTTTTTTTTTGGCCATGCCACGCTGCATGCAGGATCTTAGTTCCCTGACCAGGGATTGAACCTGGTCCCTCAGCAGTGAGAGCGCAGAGGCCTAACCGCTGGACCAGCAGGGAATTCCGGGCTTGGCTGTCTTGAAGCAAAAACAGGATCAAAACCTATAGTGCAGATGATGTCCGAGACACCTTCCTGATCTGAAACTCGCTGCTGTATTGACCACACTCTTCTCAGCTGGTGACATGTGAGGAGAGCACTGTGTAGTCCTGAGAAGACTTGGGGCAAATACAGACTCTTCTCACCATGCTGTGCTGGGTCTCGGGCACTGATTTCAGTACTTACCAGGCCGGAGAGTAGTGTTTTGGGCCCCGGCAACTTGGTTATGGCCAAGGGAGTTGATGTGCTTGGACTTGGCCTGGACACATCCTTCTGAGAGATGCTTCCTTGTCATCCAGCAGCACAAGCTGCCTCACAGTCTCCACAGGGACTGTGCTTGCCACCTGGGTTAAGATGTAGGTCTCTCTTGTGGGTCTTCGATAGCTGGAAAGCAATGTTATGAATTTTGTTAACATACTCAGGATGTCTGACCCCTGACTCTGGTCACTGTACAGAGGAAGTGTTTTTCACATAACAGAAAACAAACCCAGTATGGGAGTTCTTGAACTTCCACAATTAAAAAAAAAAGGGCTTCCCTTGTGGCACAGTGGTTGAGAATCTGCCTGCTAATGCAGGGGACATGGGTTCGAGCCCTGGTCTGGGAGGATCCCATATGCTGTGGAGCAGCTAGGTCTGTGAGCCACAACTACTGAGCCTGCGCGTCTGGAGCCTGTGCTCCGCAACAAGAGAGGCCGCGAAAGTGATAGGCCCACGCACCACGATGAAGAGTGGACCCCACTTGCCACAACTAGAGAAAGCCCTTGCACAGAAATGAAGACCCAACACAGCAAAAATAAATAAATAAAATTAATAAACTCCTACCCCCAACATCTTAAAAAAAAAAAAAAGAAAAAAAATGGAAGCGAGATGCTCTCCCCTCTCTTCTCTGTCTGGATCCTTTTTGAGTGTTTAGAGTGGGGCTGCTGGTTCCCATACTCAGAAACACCAGTGAGGCCGCAGAAACACCAGTGAGGCCGCAGAGGTATATGAGCCATGTCTTCTCCCTCCTCAGAGCTCCTTCCAGTAGAGGAGAAAGGTTATAAACAAATGAAGAGTTAGTGCTAGTGAAAGGTTTGTGTGTCAAAGCCAGGCATCAGAGAGGAAGACAGTCTGAAGCATAATTAATTGCTTAGTGGAAGGAGCAAATACTTTGTACTATAGAAATAAATGCACGGGAGGCAGATATCATGTTAGGTCATGCAAGGTTTTTATGAAGAAAACGGTATTTGAGCAATGAGTGCTAAACTGGGTAAGCGAAGAGGATGTTCTAGGTAGGGAAAAGAAGGGAAACAAGCAGACAGGTGGCAAAGCCAGAGAAGTGCATTTTGATAGGTGTGCAAGGTTTGTGTCAGGAATAGTGGACGTAAGGCTGCGGAGGCAGATGAGGTGCCTTTCAGAGGGTTGCCTTACGGTTTGAGTGTTAAGTTAGGCTTGGTAATCCTACAGAAGGGGCAAAAACTCGAGTCCCAAGTTTATGATAAATGGAGAGTGAATGAAAGCCACAGATTTCTATAAACGTCTCACCTGCAGTGTCACCAGAGAACAGGGAATGGTGGTCTGCTTGTCCCTGTGTGAGCTGCCCCCGGGGGTCTCAGCGGTCAGGTGGACCTCTGGTCCTCAAGACTTTCTAACAGCCTCACTTTAAAGGAGAGGCCACATGTGCTCCCCTTGACAGTGACCTGTATTCTTTTACAGGTACTTTCTACTGTGTGTAAATTATTTCTTCTATGGCGAAACAGTGACAGATTACTTCTTCACTCTGGTCCAGAGAGAGGAACCTTTGCGGATTCTCAGTAAATACCACCGATTCATTTCCTTTACTCTCTATCTAACAGGTATGCGTCAAGCCGCTCACCAGTTGTTGTGTATGTCTTGTTTTTGCATGTCTGCTGAGTTGGGGCATTTCTTGGTCAGTGTAAGGTTTTGATGACATTAACTCTGACCACTTAGGGGAGCAGAGCTAAGGATTCTGCCTTACGTGAGCTGTAGCAGCTCTTTACTAAGAGAAATGAGACCAAGGGGCTTGTGTGGTTGTGGAGGCTGAGTTTGTGCCACCTTGTCCTTGTGTTCCAGCCTCTGTTGGAGGACTGCATAGCATGGTCATGTCCTGACTGTCCTCTTGGCAGAGATTCTGCAGTGTGACTGAAACAAAAACCACCCAGGAACTTGTGTATAAAAAGGGACATTGCATTGACATATACACTACTATATATAAAATAGATAACTAACAAGAACCTGCTGTATAGCACAGGGAACTCTATTCAGTACTCTGTAATGACCTATATGGGAATAGCATCTAAAAAAGAGTGGATATATGTATAACTGATTCACTTTGCTGTACAGCAGAAACTAACACACATTGTAAATCAACTATACTCCAATAAAAATTAATTTAAAAAAAGAGACATTGCAGCATATTAGAAATTTTATTGATTTGGGTTTAAAAAGACCTGTGACTTGAAAGGAGCCAGGAGCTTACTCTTGGAATCTCATCTAGCTCTTCTGTAATCTAAAGCTAAAACAGGAGCATTACTTTGAGGATTTGATCAGATACATTGCAACTTGACAAACATTAAAGTGCTCTGTCAATCTAAACTCAGTTAAGCCTGTACAGTAATACTAGTAATGCGTTCTTCATAGTTACCCTCAAAGCCAGTTTGAGGCATATGAGACATTTGTTCTGACCTAATAAGTTTCAGTCTTACCTGTTGTTCATCAGCTTAATGGCAATACTTTGCTCTGTGAATGACACCTGGCTATTAAAATATGAAGTCCACTTCCGAGAGGTCTGCTGTGTTGAGGATAGAGAGCATGCCTCAGAGCCTGGGAGCAGCCCCACAAAGGGAGGCCAGGGGTCTTAAATAGTGATGTGCTCTCTTCTGGACAGGGCTGCTTTTGAGGGACCCAGCACACTTATGGGTAAAATCCCTTTTCTTCCTGGAGAGTTTGGTCATATGGGTCAGTAGGAGAGAGATGCAAGGATGGCCTTGGCCCCATACCAGGTGGATCCCCCTTCTGCCTGTTCTTTAGGACAGAGGTTGGCAAACGTTTTCTTAAAAGGTCCAGATAATAAATATTATAGGCCTTGGGGGCTATAGGGTCTCTGTTGCAGCTCCTCAGTTCTGCCATTGTAGCACAAAAGGAACCCCAGACAATATGTAAACAAATAGGTATGGTTGTGTTCTAATAAAAGTTTGTTTATAAAAGCAGGCAGCTGGCCTGACCGGTTGTCAGCCTCTGCTCTAGGATCAAAACATTTCTATCTGGTGAACAGTGTCCTAAGTTGAGTGTAGTCTGCAAAATTTAAAATATTGCCTTCCTTTAATTATCTTGAAGTAGTCATTTTTCCTTCTGACAGCTTATCTGGTTTTATTCCCTTGGGCTATGAATTTTTGCCCTGGTTAACTGCTGCCAGGAAATTAACAAACGACTGCTTAACACAGCTAAAGGAAATGACTAGGACAAAGACAAATGCAGAATGTGATTCATTTTGCCCTTTCTCCTCCTCTTCCTCAAACTAGGATTCTGCATGTTTGTGCTGAGTCTGGTCAAGAAGCATTATCGACTGCAGTTCTACATGGTAAGGGAAATATGCGCGTCAGTGTCAAAATTTTTGGTATAAGTGAAATTCTGTGGAAACTCCACAGGCCTCTCATCCTTTCTGTGATAAATCAAAACCCTGGAATGCAGTCCTTATGCATCTGGAACCTAGAGGATGAAGGAGGCATCCCCAGTGAAGTTTGGTGGCTCTTTATCCACCTAGACCCAATCACTGTTATGTAATTTACACCCTAAGTAGTCTTTGCCCTCTGGACCTAAGGGTGGCCTCCAGGTAAGGCTCAAGGTGAAGCTTTAGACATTGCCCATAGATATCCTGCCTGCTGTATCACTCCCTCAACCTAAAAACATCCCCTCTCTGAGTGTCCTAAGCACTCAATAAATACTAAGAAAATGAGAAGTACCCAGGCTTTTGGAGCATAGAAGGACTAACTGGTGGGCCATATGGGCCCTCCTTTTGATGGCAACTGTAGCTGGAGAACATAGTTCTTCCCAGAGGCCTGTTCTATACCTTTTTCACTTCCTGTAAGACAGGTACAGAAGCAGATATCTTTCCTACCTGTTTCTAAGCAATTTTCTGTTTGGTATTAATGGTTATTTGAAGTTCCTTTCAAGCTAAACTGTTAGGTAGAGTTTATCCTTTATCTTCTTTTGCAGTTTGGCTGGACCCATGTAACATTACTGATTGTTGTAACCCAGTCACATCTTGTTATCCACAACCTGTTTGAAGGAATGATCTGGTGAGTGATGTTGGGGGGATTTTTCCTTTTATTTTGTGGGTGTTCTCGTATAGGTGGACTGAGAAACCCTGATGAACTGTCTAAGCCAGAGGTTCTCACTTGAGCTACATCAGAATCCCCTGCAGGCCTAGTTGCAACACAGGTTGCTGAGCCACCCCACTCCTGAGTTTCTGCTTCAGTACCTATGGGGTGGGGCCTGAGAACTTGAATTTCTAGTACATTCCCAGGTGATGCTGATGCTGCTGGTTGGGACCTACACTTTGAGAACCACTGTTCTAGACTAACAGGTGTAGGGATATTTAAAGAATCAAAGGCAATGCAACTGTATGGCAACAAATTTGAAAATCCAGAAGAAAAAAATCATGATTTCCTGACAAGAGGTCTCTGAGTAAAAATCACGAAGAAGAAAACTTGAATAGATCAGTAACTATAAAAGAACTTTGAAAATTGCATAAGAATCCACACCTGGAAAAAATGACCAATGATAGCAGCAGAGTTTTATCCATCGCTTAATATTAAAGCTGATAAAAGCATAGGGAGGGAGAAACAAGAATGATAAACTGATTTCTTTTATGATTATAGATATACTATTCTAAATAAACTATCAGCGAATGGAATCTGGCAATGTGTCAAAAGAATGATATACTTAGTAGATTTTATTCCACAAATGCAATGGTTTCAGCAGGAAATCTATCACCATTGATAGAAATCAGTAGGCTGACTGAAGAAGCTGTGCTTTTAGTGAAAATGTGAAGGCATATACTCGTGTATATGAGGTGCTAAAGTACTGTGATTAAGATCCCAAACTGTGCCTCTGTTTCGTGTTCTCAGGGTGAAGGTACAGTAATACCCACTGCCTGAGGAATAAATTAGTAAAAATATGTAAAGTGCTTAGAACAGAGACTAGCTCATCTAAATGTTCACCTTAGGGCATTATTATATTTAAAATAATGATAATGGCCTGAGGAGATGTACTCGCCCTCTCTTTCAGAGTGTTGTTAAGTAATTCTAAATAGGGGCTCATGCTAAGTTCTCATCTTTAGGGCTAGACATACCACTTGGTTCTAGAGTGAATCATATTAAAATCTCTAGTTACTGGTTTTTAGACTGAACCTTGAAGACTTAATTATAGGTGTAGAGCAGAGAATGTTGCTAGAAGCCTCAACAAAGTAAATACAATGGGTGGTTGGGTGGATACAGGTGCTCTAAATCCCTACCTTAACAAGCAGGAAGTCAGAAAATATTGCCTGTAGTTGAGGGGCTGGGATTTATGTATGTTATGTCAAACTGATAGAGGAAATTTGAAAAAAGTGACTGTCAGAGAGCAGAAAGTGAGAAGAGAGATGGTCCAAGTTTGGAAACTGTTGCTTTTTTTTTTTGTGGAGGGGTGACCAGACCCACAGAACAAGGCAGAGAAGAAGTCTGGCTGTGTGTGTACTTGGTCTTGCTCTCATGTAGTCCTGGGGAAAAGTTTCATTCACTAGAGCTAGTAATAAACAGTTAAAAAAAAAAAAAGTAAATTATGAAATAGTACATGTATTACTTAGGATTATGGAGGTAACTACTAGAAGAAAAGTCAGAAATGATTAAAAGTTATTTTGGAGAATGGAGATAGGGATGGGGAAACAAGGCGACTTTTTATTTTTTCTTTTTACACTTTAAATTTTTGTATTACTTTATAATGAAAAAAGAACAAATGATATTTTATAGAATACCACCTCCATTTATTCAGTAGTCATTCAGTAAACATTTGAATGCTGCTATGTGCCGGGTACTAGGTAGGGCTTATGTGGATTTTATTTCTTTTAAACTTATTCCTTAATGGTTAATAAGTACTGTATGGGTTATTGTACTGAAATTTATGAATGGCATTGTTTTGTGGACTTTTGAGGTATTATCATCTTAGTAGTGTTGATTCTTACTTTGGTTTATTTCCTAGGTTCATTGTCCCCATTTCTTGTGTGATCTGTAATGACATCATGGCCTATATGTTTGGCTTCTTCTTTGGTCGGACCCCACTCATCAAGGTAAGTGGATCACCCTAACATGGACCATCACCATGAGGGGAGGGTGGTGCTTTCAATATGAGTAGATCAGCTTGGGAGACAGAAGAGATCTAGCTGGTGTGTATATCTTTATGTCATCCTGATGAAAGGCTAGTAATATATTAGCTTCAAGAGAAAAGCCAGAGGAAGACTTGACAACTACTCATAGGAAAAAAAAAAAAAAAGAGCTAATAGGGGAAATATTTTTATAGATGGCGTAGGCACACTTTTGTGGCTTTGATCTGAATTTGAGTGTTATCATTTACTTAGTTTGCTGTTTTATAACATAATTAAATTATTTGGCCAATTGAAACAGAAAGGAAACTGGGGGCTATCAGGCAGGGAACAAGGAAACCAAGTATGGGGCATTTTAGAAGGTGAGGTGGTTTAATTGAATGAGTTTTTTTAATAGTAGAAAGACTTTTAACAGTCATTATTCCCAAAGCTAGAGTTATCAAAATGCCTTTTTTTAAGAACTTGCTCTCTGTCCACAGCTGTCCCCGAAGAAGACCTGGGAAGGCTTCATTGGGGGCTGCTTTGCTACTGTGGTATTTGGCCTTCTGGTAGGTGGTGCTCCCAGCTGGGTGGGGGATGGGCAGAGGCCTCCCACCCACCTTCAAAGCCCATCCACGGCTAGTGAACATGTCCCCCGAGGCCAAGGACTCTGTCCTGCTGAATGGCAACCTTGCCCTGTAGCGGAGCATGAACATGGCACGGGCAGTGCCAGCTGTCCTTTTTCTGCCAGTATTTAAGCATTAGAGGAGTGGGGGCCGTGCACACCTTGTACTCCTCTCATGCTGAGGCCTGGCAACACTCAGGAGATGGCATTCTTGTCCAGGCATTTGATATTTTGCCTGAGAGAGGTGAGGTGGGATATGCCATTCTAACCCAGATTTTCTCCTGTGCGTGTCTTGCCTGGAGAGGAATGATCTCCCAGCCCTTTCTAGAGCACCATTCACTGCTTCTGACCCTCAGGCCAGTCTCTCCCCTTTTCAGAGTTGTCCAGCTGCCCTTCAGGGCTGACTCCCTACTTACTGCTCTTCAGCCTCCTCCCCTCCTGGTTGTCTCCCTCTCACTATACCGCTCCCCTCACCACCTGCCATTTTGAATTAAGGGATCCTGAGAAAAATGGACCATCGCTCCTTCCAATGGGGTGGAACTTCTTGTAGTTCTTTGCCCAAATTCCCTCAGGTCTTTCCTGGGTTTATTCAGGGCCTGGTTGTTGGAGCAAGTACATTGAAGCTTCAGTGGGCCATCAGCCTCTTTTTCATTTTTTTTCCCAGATACAGGTAAAATACACATATGGTGAAATATGAACCTCTGATTTAGTGCATAGCTTGCTCTTAGGGTGCTAGGCACTGTGAGGGACTTGGCTGAACCAGGCACGTGCTGCCCAGGCAAGATGGCTGGAACTTGTCTCCTTTGTCTGTTCTCATCCTCAGCTGTCCTATGTGATGTCTGGGTACAGATGCTTTGTCTGCCCTGTGGAGTACAACAATGATACCAACAGCTTCACTGTGGACTGTGAGCCCTCGGACCTGTTTCGTCTGCAGGAGTACAACATTCCTGGGGTGATCCAGTCGGTCATTGGCTGGGTATGTGCCACTCACATGGGGTGAATGATCCTTGGCTGGATAGTGACTACAAAGAGAGGGCCGCCTCTCCACCACTGCCTTCCCTCAAAAACAACTAGCTTCCTCCCTCCCCAAAGCTTGTAAGCCCCAGGTTGGAGAATTGCTCAAGTCAGTTCAGGGTGAGGACAGGAGGAGACATTTCCTCCCACTTCAAATCATTAAGACCAGGGTTCTGAAAGTGTGCTTTTGGATCCTGGGGCACCCTGAGGTCCTCTCGGGGGGTCTGTACTTTCTTTGTAACGTAATGAAGAAAGTTTCACTTTGTCAGCATTTGCCATGATGGTGCAAAAGCAGTGCTGGCACCTTAGCATGAGTGAAGGCAGTGGCACTAAACTAGACTGTCATTGAATTCATTATGCCACATACTCACAGGAAGACTCAGCCAGCTCACCTTAAGAGTGTCTTTGATGAAATAGTAAAATGATTAATTTTATTAAATCTTGGCCCTTGAATACACACCTTTCTAATGCTCTGGTACCAAAATGGAAATTATACATAAAATGCTTCTGCTAAATGCTGCAGGACAGTGCTTACCTAAAGGAAGACTGCGTGTGCACCTGCTTGAGTTATGAGCTGAGCTAGCGGCTTTTTTATGGGGACATAATTTTTACTTGAAAAGAACTGACTATAATTTTTCAGATTTGGATTTTTGGCAGACATTTTTCTTGAAAAGGAACAAAGTGAGTCTGTCACTTCAAAAAAACAGCTGACAGTAGTTGTTACCAACGATAAAATTTGGCTTTCAAGTACAAATTAGAGTTTTGGAAAGTGTATACCTGCCACTGTAAGTTTGACAGCTTCTTAAAGGCTTTTCTGAGGGATCTGTGGTGATTGTAACATGACGTTTTGACATTGTATGGCAAAATTTGTCTACATTTGAAAGATTTGTGTAACTCAGTGAACCAGTATTTTTGAAATGGCCAGTGCATGGTGTTACACAGTCATGCATGGGTAAATGATCCATTCAAAGAGCAAGATAGACCAATGGATTTTAATGTAGGAGTACAAAACGGTCATTGATAGGCTTTCAGATTCCACATTGCACCAAATTTTTAGAAAACTACCACTTAAGTTCTGGTGTAGTATCAGAGAAGAATAGCCATAATTATCTGAAAAGACGGTGCTAAAATACTCTTGCTTTTTTCTTCCTTTTTTCAACAACGTGTCCTTGTAGGGCTAGATTTTCTTCATACACTTCAACCAAAACATCATATTGCTGTAGACTGAATTCGTAATACATTAGTGTCCTCTATTAAGCCATGTATTAGAGATTTACCAAAAACAAACAAACAACCCCCAAACCAGTCTTTTTCCTAAATTTTTTTGGGGTGGGGGGAGAGAAATAGTTTAATAAAGAGGTGGTTTTGTTGTTGTTTGTTTGTTTTTTTAATGTTAACAAGTAATAAGCCTGGGCTTGCAGGCATCTCGACTGACTTCATTTATTCTTTTCAGAAAACAGTCCGGATGTACCCCTTCCAGATTCACAGCATTGCCCTCTCCACTTTTGCTTCACTCATTGGCCCCTTTGGAGGATTCTTCGCTAGTGGATTCAAGCGAGCCTTTAAAATCAAAGTAGGAAAACCCTTTTCTGTTCCTCTGATTGTCTCCTAGCTGGGCCCCTTTTCACCCGTCTTCTTCCTTCCTCCTCCTGTCCCACCTCATCAGCCACCACCCCCTTCAAAATACCAAGCTATGAACCCTGATTATTAATGTGTGCTCTTCTTCACCCATGCATGGAATTTAAGTAGGTTAAAGGAAGATACATTGTTTCTAAGAAAATTCAGTGGTTGGATTTTCAGTATATTTGTTAATATAGTCTTTCTTCAAAAGAAATATTTTGTAATTTAATAAGATTGTGTACTATTATAGCTTCAGCATTTGAATCAATACTTACTTTTCACTATCTGTTGCCCTCAGCTATTCAGTACAGTAGCTGGACATTGAGGTTGGACCATAAGCCAGGCTTTGACTTGGCTGAGGCCAGACTAATCAATCCTTCCCCTCCTCTAACAGGACTTCGCCAATACCATTCCTGGCCATGGAGGCATCATGGATCGCTTTGACTGCCAGTATCTGATGGCCACCTTTGTCAATGTGTATATTGCCAGTTTTATCAGGTATAGTACCTTTCCATCTGAACCAAGTTAGTGGATTTTTAAGTGTGGTGAAATTCTAGAATTTTAGCTACTTCTCAGTTTGAGTGAAAAAAACCAAATGTGAATGCAGTTTTCAGTTGCTGTTAGTTATGGATTCCCTGAGGACCCCTACCCTCCATTAGTAGAGAATCCAGAGAGGAAACAGCTACTTGAATAATTAGGCCCTCGAAGTTGCTTGGCCTCTGCTTTGCTCAGTGCTGTTTCTTCATCCTCTTCCAGGGGCCCTAACCCGAGTAAGCTGGTTCAGCAGTTCCTGACCTTGAGGCCAGATCAGCAGCTCCACATCTTCAACATGCTCAAGTCTCACCTGACTGACAAGGGGATGCTGCCAGCTGCCACAGAGGACGAATAGGGACCACCCAGGGCCAGGAGAGCAGGAACAGGGCTGAGTGAGAGGCAGGGCTCCAGGGCAAGCCCAGCTGGACAAAAACAAGACTTCAACTCACTGTCTTTTTTTTTTTTTTACAGTGTTGTTTATTTGTGGATTTAAAAAAAAAAAATCTGTGTGTACAGTCTATGTGCTTATGATTTGGGTTGTAAGTAACGTACAGCTTTGAGTTGGAAAGAAGTCATGGGGGTAAAACCATTTGGGTTTTTAAAACCGAAGTCTTTAACAACCTGGAAGACAGTGTTGCCCAGCTCTGGAGCACCTGCTTGGTGCTTCTAGCTCCCAAGCTAGAGCTTCCATATCTGGGCTTGATCAGAGTGGACATTCATCTGTGTTCGTCCAGTTTAGCCACCCCCCTGCCCCGAGCTGTCTTTGTAGCTGACCCCCAGCAGGGAAGAGATGCACAGCTTGGATGTCTTTACTACTGGAGCGCTTTCCCTGGGCTTCTCAGTAATCCCTGCCTTGGAGCTACAGGAGTGTTGCCTCCTGAGGCTGGAGGGATGAAGACTTATTAATCAGATAAGCATTCTGTTCACAAATCCTGTGGAGTATGAGCTCTGCTTTATGATATGGGTTCACCTCGCTTCATCACAGACTGAAAGAAGGTTTCAGTGTTTTTTTTTTTTTTTTCAGAAAGCATGAAAAATTATAATAGTCTGGAGAAAAGCCACACTGTACTATTTCAAGTGTATGCAGTAGGATATACTGTAATTGGGCCTTTTCCCACAGGGTTTAGGCTCAAGTGGCTCCTATAGGGCAGTCGGCTAACTGGGTCTTTTCAGGGATGATGTCGTTCATATTTGTGCTGTAGACTTGTTGCTGCTGAATCCTTTCTGGGGGCTTCCCCATTTGACAGGGAGCAGAGGGCTTCTCTTTCACATGCCCATGCCCTTGGCCTTCCTGACCATCCATGTAGCTGCTGTGTTGTGTGTGTGTGTGTGTGTGTATATATATATATTATATATATATAATATATATATGTATAACCGTTAAGGCAAGTGTGTATCTGTGTGTGTTTTAAAAATCACTTACTTCTTACAGTGATTTCCATTGTACATGACTTCTTCACTGAAACCACAAAGTCCTGCTTACAACTCTGCATAACCCAACCCAATTAGAGGTTTGAAGCTTCTGAAGATTAAATGCACACTTGTTGTATAATGTGAACAGTTTAAATGTAGTTTATATTTTACAGGGGGACCTTTTTTCATCTGTGATTTATTTATTGTTTCCTTTTAATTAGAGGAGTGAGGTTGACTTTTGGAATATACGTTCTTTGTCAGGACAATAAGCAAGGGGGTATAGGAGAGAGAGCTTGGTGGCCAAGTGTGTTCCATTATTCTGTGCCATATTGGTTCTCATTGCCAAATGGGGGTGTAACAGCTTGCTTCAGCACCTTGGCTGGTGCTGCTTTGCTTTGTTTCTGTTTATCTCAGCCTCACTGCATCCGTGGATGCTCACAGCCAGCCCAGATCACTGAAGCGTCCAGCACGGGCCAGACCCCTCTTGATGTCTCAGCTCACAGTCGCTGTGTGACCTTCCACGTACAACAGCTTCTTTCTTCTGAACTTTTATTTCCAGTTCAGTACGTGGCTTTTCTTTTTCAGGTCCAAGGCCCCCTTAAAAACAAAATGTGTTTTTGCATGGGGTTTTAGTGCTGGCTGTATGACGCTAGGTAGGACAGACACATCACTCTGTGGGTCCTCATTTTCTGAGCTGTCTTCTAATTCCCGTAGTCCATGATTCTGGCCGAACAAGTACATGTACCAGAGGCTGCTGCAGGTATTGAGTCATGTCCTGGGCACCCAAAAAGCAAGTACTTACAGGCCTTTTCTAAATACTTGTCCTTAAAATGCTTGTCCTCAGCAATAAATCTTAAAGAGTGAAGGTGATTAGTAATGAATCTAGTTTTCTGATTGCAGAACGAACTTGGTTCCCCAAACCAGAGATGGAATGGTGCCACATTTGTCTCGTGGTGCCCCACTGTGGGCAGATGGTGGATCCTTGGGAGCAGGGAGTCTCAGCTGGGACCCGGCAGCAGGGAGCCATGTTTGAATAGGTCTTCCTTTGGGATCAGGGAGCCTGGCACATTCCTGTGGATGTGGCTGCTGATGGGGGTCCTGGGAAATGGCAGTTGGAAGCTCAACAGAGCTGCCGTCAGAAAGCCCAAGGGTCAGCTGGGATTTTGTTTTCTTTTGATTCCCTGCCTGCTTTCTGGTGAAATAGGGGAATTTCGTAGTCAGTAGCCAGGAGACTGATGCCACCTTGTGTCTGTATAGCACATTGTTTTTCTTTCTCCCATTTATTGAAAATCTTTCACCAAACAGACAAGTTTCCAGAGACTTGTAACACATAGCTGTGCAGATCTTAATGAGTGGCATAACTTGCTTCAGATCCATTTTTTTTTTGAGAAATAAAATGTGACAAATTGTGTGCTCTCCCTTGTCGTGGATTCAGTTTCTAACTCCCATGCATGGTTTTATGTTTCCCATTTGATATTATGTTCATACATATTGTGCAGTTCTGATTTAGAGATTTTTGTTTTGTTTTCCAGTTTGAATCCTATACACTCTCACAGCAGCCTTCTGAGGTACCTCAGGTGAGAGGCATGAGCCCTTTGCTGATGAGGAAGCCGAGGGCCAGGGGGGGCGCTTCTCCAGGGTCACGTGGTGGTTGTGCTCACCAGCAGGACAAGGACTTACCATCCCCGGGCCTCCTCACCTTTGGGAAAGCGCAGTATTCCTTCTGGCAAGCTCAGGAGGCCCGATCTGTGTGCCACGTTTGGAGCTTAAGTTGCTGTTAGCTCCTACCTGGTGACATAAGGAGCTGATGGAAAAAGAAATGAGGGAGCATCTGCAGGGGCTGGGCCTGGGCATCCTCCCTGGCGAGTTCTCGTGACTGCTCGCAGGACACCCGCGCCTTTTCCCTTTGCATGCATGTGCCACCCTCTCAATTGCTCTCAGCATCAAAAAAGTACACATTTATGCTTTGCTTCTGAAAGTGAAACCCTCTGAGGCAGCCTGGGCCTTATTTATGTTGATTACTTCTTGCCTGTTTCATATTCTGAGCATTTTAGTAGGTATAGTTTAACTGTATTTAAGATATATTTCCTTCTAGTGTTGTACAATTCTGTAATGTATGCTTGAAACTAATGTCTCTTTCAGAAGGGGCAAAATGTAACTTAGCCTTACACAGGTAGACTCTGAAATCATTTTATGGTATTTATTTTTTTCCCCACTGGGCTTTTTATCCTGTAACTTATATTGTATAAGAAGATTCCAAAAATATATTTTAACGGAGACTAAACAGGCCCTTTGATTTGAATGAGCTAGTTGCCGAGTTAGCTGCAGGCTGATTCGAATGGATCCTTAAGTTCACATCTTCAGACTGTCAGTGAGCCCCTGGCAGACTCAGGAGCATCCCTGACATTGCCAGGGGCAGGGGTGTGTGTGACTGACTCAGGGCAAAGTGCATCATTGCTTGGAAAACTGGACAGCAGTGGCCTTGCTTCATAAGAAGTCTGCCCAAGGTCAGTTTCCAAGGAAGTAGATTTGCATTACTGTACTAGATGTGGCACCTCTGAAACAACTTCTTGTGTCACTGATATCTTAGGCACCATCGCCTTTCTTTGGGAGTAACTCTCGTCTGTGCCCACCTTTCTTGTGAGCTGTGATTATATGCTGAGGAAGGGGTGGAGTGGGGAGGGAGCAGTTTCCCTTAGGCCCAGGGTTCCTGTTCTTCCACAGTCAGGGTGGGAAGTTTCCCTTAGGCCCAGGGTGCTGTTCTTCTACAGAAGGGTGTCCAGGTGACTGTCATACACACATTGCAAGACAACAAACCATGGGCCGACTCTCACTGTGCTTGTCAGCAGGGGCTCCGAAAGAGCGGCTGGAACGAACGAACCATCAGCTTCCTGAGGAGAGGGTCTGGTTCCTGGGTAGAGCCTCGTTATTCTGTCCTTATCTTGGTGGAAACGAACTTCCTTTTTCCTTGATCACCTTCCATGCACGCAGTCACCCAGCTTTCACTTTTTAAAGAGATTACCCGCTCCCATTTCCTAACTTGTTTTCCCTTGTTGGGTGGGGGCCCTTGTGGCACGACCTACATAGGGTGCTGGGCTTGGACCAAGTGGTGATGAATGAGGCTAATTTACTGGCTCTTCTAGGCCACCTCCTCTTGGTCCTGAACTCTGCTCATCCACATTCCCTGCAGAAGGTGGGCCCATTCTCAGTGAGGAATGGAGTCCCAGCTGCTGACTGCCTATTTCCATTTGAAGGTGACCCCATCTTTCTGTTCCTCCCAGCACTGCCCCCCCCCCCACCTTTCAGGTTGACCAGCAGTAACCTTATTCACCTGGCCTCTCAGGTGGGTAGAGGCTGCTGTTCTTACCTGGGGCTGCCTCTTGATAGAGTAAGGCTTTGACCTGTCTGTTATGTATGCCATGTTTTCAAAGACAGAGATCTCAGCTGGGAGGGTGGTTTGGGAGGTATACTTTGGGTGCTGAAGTGTTGGGATAGAACATGTAGATGATTTATCAGAACAGAATGCCAGAATATCTGAAGTCTAGGATTTTATGGCCAGTGGCTTTGAAATCCATTGGCTCTTTGAAAACCCTGCCCTCCTTCCCCTCTTCTACCAAATACCTATCTGATGAGGCTCCTTTTTATTCTCGAGTCATTAAGTTACTAGCAGTGTTTATTAATAATAATTGCAATAATAGTAATAGTGCTTAATATGTGCCATGCAAATAGCTCCCTTTCGGGATTGTTGTGAGGATTTTATGAGGTAATGCATGTAAATATTTGTCAGTGCCTGGCACATAGTAAGCTCTCAGTAAATGGTACTTGTTTTTATTGAACCCAGCTGGTAATTTGAACCCAGGGTTGTGTGATGCTGGAGACTGTTTCTCAGCCACTACACTGCCCCTGCCCTGCACACAGCCTGGGTGTTCAAAGTCTAGAAAGTGACCACACCCTCCTTCTGAGAGAAGCAGTCCAGACTTTTAACACCCATCTACAGCGACTGGGTACTTCCCACTTCATTTAGAAAGCCAGCCTGATGAAAGGAAAGAGGATGTGGACAAGTTTCAGAATTCTCTGTTCCTGGTAGGAATGGTTTGCCTGAGGTTTTGCTCACCTCCTGCTTCCCCTGGTCAGGACTTGCCATGGGGAAGGAGGCCCTTTCCTCTTACCTTGGTGGTGCCTCCACTTCCTGGGCAGTAAGGGCTGATCTGTGACTTGCTCTGGACCCCATGTCCCCCTCTGCCAAGAACTGTGCCCTGTGCACACAGCTCAGGGACCTGCAGCAGTCCTCCGTGTGAACGGATATCGCGGGGCCCAAGAGGAGTGGGAGAGAGAGAAAGCTTCTCTGTAGTAGATGATAGTACAGAGGGAAGGCCTAAAGCTCTCGCTCATGTCCTTATAACAAGCCAGGGGCTTTGTGTTTCTTGCTTTCTTAAAAGTGTTAACAGAGTAGACGCAGGTGACCACTTGGGGATAGATGATAGGGGGTGTTTCTCTTGGATTCTAGGTTAGCAGAGGATCTCAGTGGTGATTCATGAACGAAGGGAGAATAGGCACCGGATTAATGAAAAACGAAAACTATTAAGTTTTCTGAATGCAGACGGAGGAGTTGGGGAGGGTGTGTTTGAGGTGGCTCATTCTTCACTTGGAAGGAATGGTGTTCACGGGGGATCCAGGAAGTTCTCAAGCCAATAGAATAATAATGACCTAGAACCACTGGCTTGACTGTGGGCTGTTTCCTGAGTGTTTGTGGGGAATGAAGACTAGACCCAAAGGCCCATGTGTTTAAATGGTAGTCTCTCCCCTTCAGTTAGTTGCTTGTGACAGGAGCCAGGAGCACAGTTGTGGGGGTTTAGTGAGCAGCTGCTGTGATGGACTGATCCTGGGCCTGCCTCCCGCTCCTCTGGACCCGTGCTTGCAGGCCGGGCACTTCCTCCCTCATCGTTGTATCTAATGGACCCAGGCAGCTTTTTATCTGTAGAGAAAACGGCTTCAAACCAGGGGCAAGGGCCCTCTGCGCCTTGGGCTGAAGATGCTGCTGCAGTGGTCTCCCAGGTCTTGGGAGACCCTTATGTAGCGCTCAGAGTCTGTAGTTGGGTTTAGCCACCTGGTGACTCTGTCCCAGGTGAGATTCTCTGCTGACATCCATAGCGCAGTCCCTGTCCTCGGCTGCTGGAGCACACCCATTTCTTACCCCTGTTAGGGTCATGTGCTGGTTTTGCTGGCTTTGTGCCAGGGAATGCCAGGATAGAAAGGGGGTTGAGAATGTACATACGTGTTTTTATAAGGATGTCCTTTGTGTTCTGTTGCATTTGAATCCTCCACACATACAGCACCGTGTGGCTGCCACACAGCACTGTGTTGCTGCCTTATATCACACTGGCTTGGTGTCTGGGAGCTGATGACAAAGGGAAAGAGCTGAGCATACATCAGGGCCAACATAACCAAAGGACTTGGAGCCAAGAGAACAAAAGGCAGTGTCAGGATACAGTGGTTGATTGTCGTCGGGCCAGAGGCCTGTTGAGAAGCCTGGGGCAGCAGCAGGAGGAGCACAGGCAGAGGAGAGGCCAGGATGCAGCTGCGGGAGGCTGGCCCTGAGTGTCTTGTGAGGCCGGCCCTGAGTGTCTTGTGGGAGGGGGAACAGAAACTGGGCTCAGAAACCCATCCAGGGAGATTCAGAACTCATGCATTGTGGATTCTCTTCTGGAGTCGATGCTGATACCAAGTTTTAAGTTTTATTGGTGTTTAATACCTTTCAAAACAGGAGGGGAAGACCAAAGTGTTAGAGACAAGCGACCCCTCTGTTGAAGATTGTTGGGAAGCCTGGTGGTGTTGGGTGAGTCAGGCACTTCCTCAGTTCTGTTCACTCTGAAGACCTGTTTAGTGAGAAAGTCCCCCAAAACATAGAAATGGCTTCCCTGGCCCCACTGGGGAGTGCCAGGTAGTCAGATGTAGCCCACTGCAGTGTCTGTGCTACCAAGATTGGCCCCGAGTTTGTCCTGGCCCTACCTCTGATATTTCACTAAATCCATGTGTTTGTTTTTTTTTTACATCTTTATTGGAGTATAAATGCTTTACAATGGTGTGTTAGTTTCTGCTTTATAACAAAGTGAATCAGTTACACATATACATATGTTTGCATATCTCTTCGCTCTTGCGTCTCCCTCCCTCCCACGCTCCCTATCCCACCCCTCTAGGTGGTCACAGAGCACCGAGCTGATCTCCCTGTGCTATGCGGCTGCTTCCCACTAGCTATTTTACGTTTGGTAGTGTATATATGTCCATGCCACTCTCTCACTTTGTCACAGCTTACCCTTCCCCCTCCTCATATCCTCAAGTCCATTCTCTAGTAGGTCTGTGTCTTTATTCCCATCTTGCCCCTAGGTTCTTCATGTCCATTTTTTTTTTTTTTTTTTTTTTAGATTCCATATATATGTGTTAGCATACGGTATTTGTCTTTCTCTTTCTGACTTACTTCACTCCGTATGACAGACTCTAGGTCCATCCACCTCACTACAAATAACTCAATTTTGTTTCTTTTTATGGCTGAGTAATATTCCATTGTATATTTGTGCCACATCTTCTTTATCCATTCATCTGATGATGGACACTTAGGTTGCTTCCATGTCCTGGCTATTGTAAATAGAGCTGCAATGAACATTTTGGTACATGACTCTTTTTGAATTATGGTTTTCTCAGGGTATGTGCCCAGTAGTGGGATTGTTGTGTCATATGGTGGTTCTATTTGTAGTTTTGTAAGGAACCTCCATACTGTTCTCCATAGTGGCTGTATCAATTTACATTCCCACCAGCAGTGCAAGAGTGTTCCCTTTTTTCCACAACCTCTTCAACATTTATTGTTCCTAGATTTTTTGATGATGTCCATTCTGACCGGTGTGAGATGATATCTCATTGTAGTTTTGATTTGCATTTCTCTAATGATGTTGAGCATTCTTTCATGTGTTTGTTGTCAATCTATATATCTTCTTTGGAGAAATGTCTATTTAGGTCTTCTGCCCATTAATCCATGTGTTTTTGCCCCAGCTGACCTTTCTCTGTGCACTGTCTGATCAGTATTGAACTGATTCTTTTTCAGTGAAGTGTCAGATCATGATATACTGTACATTGGAAAGTATTCACATTATTTATATACCTGAATCTTCCTACTATACAAATAAACATCTGTTAAATTCTAGATCGTTTGTGGTATCTGATGGGGGGAGTGCTGACTTGGTATGAGATGTGTGGAGTTGTCTGTATGGAACCAGCGTCACTTCACAGGGTGCTGCCGACCACTTCCTGCTTCTAGAGGCATCCTTTGCCCTTGGCCTTCACCTGCTCTCTGGCTTTCCACCTTTCCTCATTTTGCCTTGGCTGCTTCTAAGTTGCCTTTCTGGGCATCTCTCCTCCTGCTGGCCCTGCCCTTAGCTGGCAGCATTCTGCTCGAGACTCTTCTCCCCACTGAATGCTCTCCTGGGTGTTCTTGCCTACTCTCAGAGCTTCAGTCACCACAGTCCTGCAATTTCCAAGTCCACGTTCCTAACCCTCATGGGCCTGTGAGGCCTCTTCGTGTGGACTTTGCATGGCCAGACCTAGGCCTTCTCCTGTACCTGCCCCAATCTGGTGTTCTTTCACCACCATCGTTTCTTTACTAGGAGTGATCTCATCAGTATCCAAGGCCTGCCCATTCTACTTTCTAAATATTCTTCAAATTCATCCTGACTGCCAGTTGGCTCCATGCAGCCTCGTTGCCTCCACTCATTCATTCCTTACACAGTAGCTGGGGTGAGATTTCTCTGCTTGGTGCCTTCCTTTGGCCTTAGTTGAGGCTTGTTGCTGAGATCTGACCCCACGCTCAGGTCCTGCCATCTCACAGCCACGCTCCTGCTGTCCCCTCTTTGTCCCAGGCGCTCTCATCTCCTAGCCTTTTCACGTGCTGTTTCCTCTGCCTGATTCCTCCTCTCTCCTTCCCTGGCTCACCTCGGCTGCCTAACCTCCTGCTCATCTCTTAACTGTCCCACCTTCAGCAGCACCTGACTCGGGAGACGTATGTGCTCCCCACCCCAGGACTGCTTTCCTGGTGGGACTGTGGGCCTTGGTGGGAGGGTGGGGGCTGCCCTGGCTCTGAAGTCCGGGGGCTAATGCCTCGGGCCAGTGGGACCTCTAGATAACTTGCCTTTTGGATAGGAGCCTCTGCCTTTCTCACCTATAGGGACCCGAAATGGTGGGACTTCTGGAATGAATTGCTTCCCAACACTCAAGGTGTAAAAGATACTGCATTTACTTTCCTAAATCCAACAAAATGTGACTCTAAGCCACCAGTTTCCACAATTAATGAGAACCCCAGCTTTACTTGTCTTCCCTTACTGCCTTGCTCCCACGGGCTTGTGTGGTGCCAGAGACAAGGGGGTCCTGGGTCTTCAGTCCATCTACTGAAGGCTCTCCTCATCCAGGCCTGTGAGGTCCATCCACTCACTCCCCAGTCAGTGTGTCAGCACCCACCTCCCTGGGCACCCCTGCAGCTGTCTGCATCTGACATTATGCCATCTCAGGGCCCCCTCACTCAGGCCTTGACCCTCCATGCATTCGACAAACACTCGTGGGGTGCCTGTCCTGTGCTAGGCCTGGCTGGACACTGGGGATGCAGCAAAAAATAAAGCTGACACAGTCCCTGTTCTCAAGGTGCTCATTTTGGAGAGGGTGGCAAACATGTGAAAAAGGCATGTTAGATGGAGAAACTGTAGCCAGGAGAGGGGAACAGGGAATGCTGGTAAGGAGAGGTTGCAATTGTAAATAGGGCCCTCAAGGAGGCGCTTGCTACCACAGTGATGTTTGGGCAAATGGACACACACCTGAGGGAGGTGGGGGAGGGTGTTCCAGGCAGGTGCAGAGCAAGTGCAGACACCTGTGCCTTGTAATGAGTCCCCAAAGAGACAAGGTAATTAAGCAGGGCCAAGGCCACTGGCTTTTACTATGAGCAATAAGAGAAGCTGTTGGAGAGTTAAGAGCCAAGGAGTCACTTGATTTGATGTTTGTTTTCAAAGGGTCACTTGGCTGCTGCACTCAGACTTGATTTCAGAGGGCCAAGGGTGGGAGGAGGGAGCAGCAGCAATCTGTGCAAGAGAGGATGGTGGCTGAGCTCCGTTGATGCAGTGAGAAATGGTCAGAGCATCAGGATGTGTTGAAGGATTCTATGTGGCCTGGGAGAGAAGAGGAGTCAAGGATGGCTGTGACGTTGTTGACCTTGGCAACTGCAAGAACAGCATTGCAGTTTTTCTGACCTGAAGAAGGCTGTGGTGGGAAGACAGAATTGGGGTGGGAGGTGGAAGAGAGGGAAGATCAGGAGTTTGATTTGGATGCAGTAGGTCTGACATGTCTGTGAAATGTCCATTTGGGGATGTCCAGTCCAGGGAGGTGGTCACAATGTGGATATTATTCTGTAAGAGCCGGGATACTGGATGAGATCACTGATGAAGAGCTGAGGTCCAGGGACTTCCCTGATGGTCTAGTGATTAAGATTTTGCCTTCCAGTGCAGAGGGTGCAGGTTCAATCCCTGATTGGGGAGCTAAGATTCCACATGCCTTGCGACCGAAAAAACCAAAATATAAAACAGAAGCAATATTGTAACAAATTCAATAAGGACTTAAAAAAAAAAAAGGTCAACATAAAAAAAAATCTTAAAAAAAGAAAAAGGGACTTCCCTGGTGGTGCAGTGGTTAAGGATCCTCCTGCCAATTCAGGGGACACGGGTTCAAGCCCTGGTCCAGGAAGATACCACATAGCACAGAGCAACTAAGCCCGTGCGCCTAGAGCTCGTGCTCTACAACAAGAGAAGCCACACGCACCGCAATGAAGAGTAGCCCCCTCTCACTGCAACTAGAAAAAGTCTGTGCACAGCAGTGAAGACCCAGTGCAGCCAATAAATAAATAAATTTATTTTTATAAAACGAATTGAGGTCCACAGCTGAGCCCCCCCAACCCCTGCCATTCTTTCTTGACTTGGGGATCCAATTCTTTTCAGTGAGGGCCACTCCCTTCATCCCTTCAGGGAGACTTCCTTTCCTCAGGGAGCTTCGGACAATCTAGGTCTCAGGCCAGGACAAGGGTCTGGATGGATCTTGTCGTCAGGTGGCCCCACTCTGGTCTGAAAGCAGACTAGCTTCCTCCTGGGGAAGGAGGCTGCAGTTCTGGAGGAGGAAATACACAATCACCTTTTTGGTCTCTTGGGGGAAAATGGGGGTGGGAAACAAAGCAAGAGTGACTTTTTTTTTTTTTTTTTTGCAGTATTGGGGCCTCTCACTGCTGCGGCCTCTCCTGTTGCGGAGCACAGGCTCCGGACGCGCAGGCTCAGCGGCCACGGCTCACGGGCCCAGCCGCTCCGCGGCATGTGGGATCTTCCCGGACCGGGGCATGAACCCGCATCCCCTGCATCGGCAGGCGGACTCTCAACCACTGCGCCACCAGGGAAGCCCAAGAGTGACTTTTTTAAAAAACAACTTTATTGGAGTATAATTGCTTTACAATGGTGTGTTAGCTTCTGCTGTATAACAAAGTGAATCAGCTATACATATACATACATCTCCATATCTCCTCTCTCTTGCATCTCCCTCCCACCCTCCCTATCCCACCCCTATAGATGGACACAAGAGTGACATCTATATTTGGTTATTCAGGGGACAGGCAGTTGTGTGGAAAGCCCCAGAGAATGGACTGATGGCCTAGCCATGACAAACTAAATCAAAACCCATCACCTCCCCATATATACCAAAGGACATTGCCAGTTCCAAAATCAACCAAAACCCAGGGAGCCCTCAAATGAAGTAAAATTGGGTGGTGGGAGGGGCACACAACGAGGGGCATGCACGAGGATGCCTACCCCCGCCAACACCTTATACTGCATCACCACTCCTGACCCTTTCCCATGTTCTCCACTGCCAGTGATGGCGGGTGTGGGCCCCACACTCCAGTGCCATCCATTTTCAGGGCTAGTTGATTTGGCAGCTCTGTGGCTGACAGGGTCTTGGTATTCTGGCCTGGTGTCAGTCCTGAACCTCTGAGGTGGGAGAGGCAAGTTCAGGACGTTGGACCACCAGAGACCTCCCAGCCCCAGGTAATATCAGTCAGCAAGAGCTCTCCCGGAGATCTCCATTTCAATACTAAGACCCAGCTCCATCCAATGGCCAGCAAACTCCAGTGCTGGATGGCCCATGCCAAACAACTAGCAGGACAGGAGCACAACTCCACCCATAGGCAGAGAGGCTTCCTAAAATCATACTAAGTTAACAGACACCACAAAACACACCACCAGATGTGGTCTTGCCCACCAGGACAACAAGATCCAGCCCCACCCACCAGAACACAGGCACCAGTCCCCTCCACCAGGAAGCCTACACAACCCACTGAACCAACCTCACCCACTGGGTGAGGGAACTCCACCAAAACAATGGGAACTACGACCCTGCAGCCTGCACAAAGGAGACCTCAAACACAGTAAGTTAAACAAAATGAGAAGACAGAGAAATATGCAGCTGATGAAGGAGTCAGGTAAATACCCACCAGACCAAACAAATAAAGAGGAAATAGGCAGTCTACCTGAAAAAGAATTCAGAGTAATGATAATAAAGATGATCCAAAATCTTGGAAATAGAATGGAGAAAATAGAAGAAATGGCAGGACATGTTTAAAGTGATGAAAGGGGAAAACCTACAAAAAAGATTACCCAGGAAGGATCTCATTCAGATTCGACGGAGAAATTAAAAACTTTACAAACAAGCAAAACTTAAGAGAATTCAGCACCACCAAACCAGCTTTAGAACAAATGCTAAAGGAACTTCTCTAGGCCGAAAACACAAGAGAAAGAAAAGACAAACAAACAAACAAAAAACCAAAACAATTTAAAAAATGGTAATAGGAACATACATATCAATAATTACCTTAAATGTAAATGAATTAAATGCTTCAATCAAAAGACATAGACTGAATGGATACAAAAACAAGATCTGGATATATGCTGTCTAAAAGAGACACACTTCAGACCTAGGGGCACATATAGACTGAAAGTGAGGGGATGGAAAAAGATATTCCATGCAAATGGAAATCAAGAGAAAGATGGAGTAGCAATTCTCATATCAGACAAAATAGACTTTAATATAAAAACTATTACAAGAGACAAAGAAGGACACTACATAAAGAACAAGGGATAAATCCAAGAAGAAGATATAACAATTATAAATATATATTCTCCCAACAGGAGCACCTCAATAATAAGGCAACTGCTAATAGCCATAAAAGGGGAAATCGACAGTAACACAATTAAAGTAGGCGACTTTAACACCCCACTTTCACGAGTGGACAGATCATCCAAAATGAAAATAAATAAGGAAACACAAGCTTTAAAAGACACATTAAACAAGATGGACTTAATTGATATTTATATAGGACATTCTATCCAAAACAAACAGATTAGAATTTCTTTACAAATGCTCATGGAACATTCTCCAGGATAGATCATGTCTTGGGTCACAAATCAAGCCTTGGTAAATTTAAGAAAATTGAAATCATATCAAGTATCTTTCTGACAATAAAGCTATGAGACTAGATAACAATTACAGGAAAAAACCTGTAAAAATTATAAACACACTACTAAATAACCAAGAGATCACTGAGGAAATAAAAAAACATGTAGAAAAAAAATGACAATGAAAAATTGACGACCCAAAACCTACGGGATGCAGCAAAAGAATTTCTAAGAGGGAAGTTTATCACAATACAATCCTACCTCAAGAAACAAGAAAAATCTCAAATAAACACCCTAACCTTACATCTAAGCAATGAGAGAAAGAAGAACAAAAAACCCCCCAAAGTTAGCAGAAGGAAAGAAATCATAAAGATCAGGTCAGAAATCAATGAAAAAGAAATGAAGGAAATGATAGCAAAGATCAATAAAACTAAAAGCTGGTTCTTTGAGAAGATAAACAAAATTGATAAATGATTAGCCAGACTCAGCTGGAAAAAAAGGGAGAAGACTCAAATCAAGAAGTAACAACTGACACTGCATAAATACAAAAGATCATGAGAGATTACTACAAGAAACTATATGCCAATAAATTGGACAACCTGGAAGAAATGGACAAATTCTTAGAAATACACAGCTTTCTGAGACTGAACCAGGAAGAAATAGAAAATATGAACAGACCAATCACAAGCACTGAAATTAAAACTGTGATTAAAAATCTTCCAACAAACAAAAGCTCAGGACCAGATGGTTTCACAGGCAAATTCTATCAAACATTTAGAGAAGAGCTAACACCTATTCTTCTCAAACTCTTCCTAAATATAGCAGAGGGAAGAACACACCCAAACTCATTCTACGAGGCCACCATCACCCTGATATCAAAGCCAGACAAAGATGTCAGAAAAAAAATACAGACCAATATCACTGATGAACATAGATGCAAAACTCCTCAACAAATACTAGCAAACAGAATCCAACAGCACATTAAAAGGATCATACACCATGATCAAGTGGGGCTTATCCCAGGAATGCAAGAATTCTAAAATATACACAAATCAATCAATGTGATATACCATATTAACAAATTGAAGGATAAAAAGCATATGATAATTTCAGTAGATGCAGAAAAAGCTTTCTACAAAATTCAACACCAATTTATGATAAAAACTCTCCAGAAAGTAGGCATAGAGGGAACCTACCTCAACATAATAAAGGCCATATATGACAAACCCATAGCCAACATCATTCTTAATGGTGAATAACTAAAACCATTTCATCTAAGAATAGGAACAAGAGAAGGTTGCTCACTCTCACCACTATTATTCAACATAGTTTTGGAAGTTTTAGCCACAGCAATCAGAGAAGAAAAAGAAATAAAAGGAATCCAAATCAGAAAAGAAGTAAAACTGTCACTGTTTGCCGATGACATGATACTATACAGAGAGAATCCTAAGGATGCTACCAGAAAACTACTACAGCTAATCAATGAATTTGGTAAAGTATCAGGATATAAAATTAATGCACAGAATCTCTTGCATTCCTATACACTAATGATGAAAAATCTGAAAGAGAAATTTAGGAAACACTCCCATTTACCACTGCAACATACAGAGTAAAATACCTAGGAATAAACCTACCTAAGGAGACCAAAGACCTGTTTGCAGAAAACTATAAGACACTGATGAAAGAAATTAAAGACAATACAAACATATAGAGACATATACCATGTTCTTTGACTGGAAGAATCAACATTGTGAAAATGCCTATACTACCCAAAGCAATCTACAGATTCAATGCAATCCCTATCAAACTACCAATGGCATTTTTCACAGAACTAGAACAAAAATTTTCACAATTTGTATGGAAACACAAAAGACCCTAAATAGCCAAAGCAATCTTAAGAAAGAAAAATGGAACTGGAGAAATCAGGCTCCCTGAATGACTTCAGACTATACTACAAAGCTACAGTAATCAAGACAGTATGGTACTGGCACAAAAACAGAAATATAGATCAATGGAACAGGTTAGAAAACCCAGAGGTAAACCCACACACATATGGTCACCTTATCTTTGATAAAGGAGGCAAGAATATACAGTGGAGAAAAGACAGCCTCTTCCATAAGTGGTGCTGGGAAAACTGGACAGGTACATGTAAAAGTATGAAATTAGAACACTGCCTAACATCATACTCAAAATTAAACTCAAAATGGGTTAAAGACCTAAATGTAAGGCCAGACACTATCAACCACTTAGAGGAATACATAGGCAGAACATTCTATGACATAAATCACAGCAAGATCCTTTTTGACCCACCTCCTATAGAAATGGAAATAAAAACAAAAATTAAAAAATGGGACCTAATGAAACTTACAAGCTTTTCCACAGCAAAGGAAACCATAAAGAGGACAAAAAGACAACTCTCAGAATAGGAGAAAATATTTGCAAATGAAGCAATGGACAAAGGATTAATCTCCAACATATACAGGCAGCTCATGCATCTCAATAACAAAAAAACAAACAACCCAATGCAAAAATGGGCAGAAGAACTAAATAGACATTTCTCCAAAGAAGACATACAGATTGCCAACAAACACATGAAAGGATGCTCAACATCACTAATCATCAGAGAAATGCAAGTCAAAACTACAATGAAGTATCACCTCACACCAGTCAGAATGGCCATCATCAAAAAATCTACAAATAATAAATGCTGGAGAGGGTGTGGAGAAAAGGGAACCCTCTTGCACTGTTGGTGGGGATGTAAATTGGTACAGCCACTATGGAGAACAGTATGGAGGTTCCTTAAAAAGCCAGAAATAGAACTACCATATGACCCAGCAATCCCACTACTGGGCATACACCCTGAGAAAACCATAATTCAATAAGAGTCAGGTACCACAATGTTCATTGCTTCTCTATTTACGATAGCCAGGACATGGAAGCAACCTAAGTGTCCATTGAGAGATGAACAGATAAAGAAGATGTGGCACATATACACAATAGAATATTACTCAGCCATAAAAAGAAACGAAATTGAGTTATTTGTAGTGAGGCGGATGGACCTAGAGTCTGTCATACAGAGTGAAGTGAGTCAGAAAAAGAAAAACAAATACCATATGCTAACACATGTATACGGAATCTAAAACAAATCAGGATTCTGATGCACCCTTAGGGGCAGGACAGGAATAAAGACGCAGATGTAGAGAATGGACTTGAGGACATGGGGAGGGAGAAGGGTAAGCTGGGATGAAGTGAGAGAGTAGCACTGACATATATACACTACCAAATGTAAAATAGATAGCTAGTGGGAAGCAGCTGCATGGCACAGGCAGAACAGCTCACTGCTTTGTGACCACCTAGAGGGGTGGGATAGGGAGGGTGGAGGGAGGTGCAAGAGGGAGGTGATATGGGGATATATGTATACATATAGCTGATTCACTTTGTTATACAGCAGAAACTAACACACCATTGTAAAGCAATGATACTCCAATAAAGATGTTAAAAAAAATGTGCTGCCACTTCCCTTTATGTCTCTTCTCAATTTTAACAAGAAATCTCAGCACACTTTTGGGGTCAAAAGTTCGTCCATCAGTCTGAGACTACGTGCAGGGTACATTCTGATCTCCGTTTGACCAGGGTATTTGAATTTGTTCATTCCTGTAGCAAATACTGGCGCTCTGGTCTTGTCCACATGGTCCATTTTCTCTGAGATTCACAGAACCTTAGAGCATCCCAAGCCAATGATTCTCAAACTTAGGTGTACATTAGACTCACCTGAGGAACTTTAATAAATGGTGATGGCCAGACAGCACCCCAGGCCAATTACACCAGAATCTTTGGCATCGGTATTTTACAAACATTCCCGGGGAGATTCCAACAGGCAGCCAAGTTTGAAAACCAGTAGCTGAAACTCCCTTCAGTGAGACCATCCCCTCTCAGACAACCTCTCTACACGTACACACAGTGGTTGGCACCCTGTGCCCGATTGTCCCCAGGGGAGAGCCTCAGGGTATCCTGAGGTGAGCCTTCTGGTGTAAACACTGGAATGATCCACACCACAAGCCATGGTTTAGAAAGGTGTGTGCCTCCCAGTACCTCCCCCCAGTATTCATTCTGTCTTGCATCTCACAGACTGAGTCTGCTTTCCGTTTGTTTGACAAATGTCTAGAATGTTTCTCACGTGCCCCCCAGCCAGCTCCTCCCCTCACCATCTAGCCTTCTCTTCCCAAGCTCCTCATCTTATTCTCTTCACTCTTCCTCACAAAAAATGCCTTCCAGCCCCTTCGCTATGCTAACCAGTGTCTGGACACACACAAGATTATCCTTTTTGGGAGTTCTCTATCATTGCCTGTAGTTGTCAATATGAATGTGTTTGTGCCTTGGAGGGGGTGCACATGGGGTACTGTGGGAACTAAAGACCCTGAGAGCTACTGCTCAAAGGTAACTTCTTTCCTCCTGTCATCTCGAGGGTCCCTATACTCCCTGCCTACCAAGATTGTCATGATTGTCAACCTGAAGAGGATCCAGGGAGGTACCCCTGTGGATAATAAATTTGCAATCTCCCACGGACCCTAGCATTTACCAGAGAAAGTCCCAGCAACCTGGGGAGCTATGGTGGTTGGCTTCCTGAAGGTACAATGATTAACCTTTTTATTTGAAGTAATTTCAGACTTACAGAGAAGTTATGACAGTATAAGGGATTCCCTACATACTTCACCCAAATTCCCCAGATGTTAACATTTTACTACATTTGTTTAATTAGTCTCTTTCTCTCTCTCCATGCACGCACACATGCACTTTTAAAAACTGAAATCTGGGGCTTCCCTGGTGGCGCAGTGGTTGAGAGTCCGCCTGCCGATTCAGGGGACACGGGTTCGTGCCCCGGTCCGGGAGGATCCCACATGCCGCGGAGCGGCTGGGCCCGTGAGCCGTGGCCGCTGAGCCTGCGCGTCCGGAGCCTGCGCTCCGCAACGGGAGAGGCTGCAACAGTGAGAGGCCCGCGTACCGCAAAAAAAAAAAAAAAACTGAAATCTGTAGACATCATGCCTCTTTACTCTTATGTAACCTTATTCAGATAATAAGATAACCTTATTCAGATAATTTCACCAATTATCCCAATAGTGTTCTTCATAGGAAAATAATGCATATAGTTATGGCTGATGCAATTTGATGGGCTCTGCAGTGGCTTTGAGAACCAGAACTACCCTACCTGCTTCCCCCCCACCCACCCCCAGCCTGTCCTTCATCAGATGGAACCACTCAGCACCCTGTGTGCTGTAGTTAAAACTTGGTAGCCAGTACAACAGGGCAGTGCTGTCCCACACCTAGCAGAGGGCAGCAGTGGGTCACGAGGTGCAAGGCTTTGAAGTGAGACATATCTGGGTGGAATCCTGGCCCAGTTGTCACTGACTTTGTGACCTTGAACGAAACACTCAACCACTCAGCCTTCTCCTCTATAAAATGGAGGTAATTGAGAAAATATGCAAGGTACTTATCCAGCACCAAGCACCTACTAATTACTCAACAGAAACTTTTATTTGTAATATTGCCACCTTGGTCTGAGAAGTGAATTTCTGGGGGGTGCAGGGGAAGGAACTGGCCCCAACACTCCAGTGAAGGCAGGGGCACAGGGAAGGGAGCACCCTTGGGAAGGAAGGGGAGGGAATCTGAGTCTACTGGCCTCGGGTACCCCAAGACCAGTTGGAACGAAAATTCACCCTGGAATGCTGGCTGAACATTTCGTGGCATTGTCCAGACTCACAACCTGTTCTGGAATCCCCCTCCACAGCCATCCTTACCAAACCCATGAAGAAGTGGTTTGTCTTCTTTGTTGTTTTGGTTGGGAGAGCAACTGGGATCAGATCCTGATTCTTAACATTTACTGGTTGTGTGACCTGGTGGCTTTGGGCAAGTTACTTAACCTTTCTGTGCTTCAGTTTCCTCATCTGTGAAGTGGGGATAATAATAGTGCCCACCCCATGGTATTGTGAGGATAAAATGAGTTAACACTTGTAAGTAGCTTAGATTAGCTTCTGGCACATAGTAAATTTTCATAAATATTATCAGTTATTTCAGTGATCCCTCCCTATTTTCTTCCTGATCCATGTGCTTGGCCCTTTCATATCACCCTGGAGATGGTCCCATTGTGGGTGGGGGAGTTACTCTTGGGTCTGGACCTCCCTGCTGCTCACACTGAACTCTCCATAGCCACCAGTCAACCTTGTGGACTTTTCACCCAACCAACGGCTCTCTACCTGTTCATTATCTATTGCTACAAACATACCAGAGAGCAAGTGTGCTATTAAAAAACAACAGGGCTGGGAGTTCCCTTGTGGCCTGGCAGTTAGGATTCCGGGGTTTTGCTGCCATGGCCTAGGTTCAGTCCCCATCAGGGAACTGAGATCCCTGCAAGCCACATGGCATGGCCAAAACAAACAAAAAGTAAGAAACAAAACAAACAAAAAAACCCCACAACAGGGTCATATCAAAATGCCTCAGAGTTAGCAAGAAGATGCGCCCAAAGATGGGACATTTTGAACATCAATGAGGATAACTGCAGTGTATTGAAACATATCAATTACATTTTAAATACATGAATTCATAACAATACTTTAAAAATGCAGTTGATCAACACTGGAGGAGGCTAGTAAGCCAAATCTATTTTTCTAAGACTAGTAGACAAAGAGGAAGAATCAAGCATTTATCCTGCCTTTTAAAAATAAAGCATACCATTGGTATCAAGCACCTGCTGCATAAAGATGAAGCAACTAGCAACATAGGTAGTAATTTTTAAATTGGTAAATAAAGTGAAATAATTTAAAACTGGGAAACAGACTTGCACATATATGGTCATTTTATTTGTGACAAAGGTAGTACAGTGGAAAATGGGTGGTTTTTCAATAAACAGGCTGCATCAATTGGACATCCATGTGAAAAAATTACCTCACATTATACTAAAAACATCAGTTCCAGATGGATTGTATGTCTAAATGAGAAAGGTAAAACAATAAAGCTTTTGAAGAAAACACAAGAGATCACCTCATGACTTTGAGTAGGAAAACGTTTCTTGAACAGAATACAAAAGAGCTAACTATAAAAGAAAAAAAAAGGAAAATTAGACTAAAAGACAATTGTGTTAAGTATATTGAGGGGTGCAATGACAGCAAGACCTGGTTCTAGTCCTAGTGAGGTTTATGATTAAGACCATCTATGGTTTTATTATTCTTTCTTCATTTTCTTTTTCCTTCTTTTTCTTTCCTTTCTCTCTCTCTCTCTCTCTCTCTCTCTCTCTCTCTCTCTCTCTCTCTCTCTCTCTCTCTCTCTCTCTCTCTCTCTCTCTCTCTCTCTCTCTCTCTCTCTCTCTCTCTCTCTCTCTCTCTCTCTCTCTCTCTCTCTCTCTCTCTCTCTCTCTCTCTCTCTCTCTCTCTCTCTCTCTGTCTCTCTCTCTCTCTGTCTCTCTCTCTCTCTTTCTCTTTCCTGTCTGTCAGGCTCTTCCTGGGTGGTGGGCTAACTCCCTCATTTGCCCTGCTGTTATCTTGCTGAGTGTCCCCAGAAAGCCTGTCTCCTCATTGAGTAACTGATATTTCTCCTTTGCCTTGTCCATATTGTCCATATCACCTGGATTAGGAGAGGTGGTGTGGTGGTTGCAGAACAGGAATGGGGTGGGAGAGGAAAACAGGTCTCCTCTGCATCACTGACAGCTGGTTTTTGTTGTCAAACTATTAAGATTGTGAAATTGGCAATTGGTGATGATTAAGATTCTGATGAGACACTGTGGGGGGAGGTGTGGTAGCCCCTGAGAACATAACCAGAAGGCATTTAGGGAAATGGAAAAGTTGCTGTACAGAGGGCTCAGAGATAGTTCCTTCTCTTTTTTCCCCCTCCTTTCCCTTCCTTTTCCTTATCCTGTGGGCTTTGGGCCTCAAGTACTTAAAGGAGTCAGAAAAAACTCAGTTGCTTGGAATTATCCTTTTATTTATTCACCAAAAACATATGCAAGGGCAAGTAAATCATTCCCTACCCTTGTTAGTACAAAAACAAATCTTTAATAAGCATGAGGTATACTGATGAATGTGCCTAATCTACTCAACATTGTTATTATATTTCATGGTTTATTTTTAAATTGGAGTGAATCAGCTATATGTATACATATATCCCCTCTTTTTTGATTTCCTTCTCATTTAGGTCACCACAGAGCATTGAGTAGATTTCCCTGTGCTACACAGTAGGTTCTCATTAGTTATCTATTTTATGAATAGTACCAGTAGTGTATATAACATCAATCCCATGAGAGACAGACATTTAAAATGGGCCATTACAACACTGTGGGAGGATTATTAGTAGCTTATCATCAATGACATTTGTGAAAGTTTTCCATTGACCAAGTATTGTGGCTGACCCTTTATTTGCACCATTTCATTTAATCTTTATGATATCCCTATGAGCTAAGTAATAGTTTACCTATTTCATAGATTATGAAGTTGAGGTTCGTAAAGGTTTAGTAACTTGGCCAAGTGTATTGTCAAGGATCTCAAGACAATCCTCTTTACAGGTCCTGGCCCCTCAATCAGATGCTGCTTGGCAATTACTCTTTCTTTGTTATCAAACTATCTCCCAAATTATTTGAAGCCTGAGGTCTTAATGAAAAATCTGGCTAATGGAACTTGACTATAAGGTGGCAGAGTGCTGAGGCCATGTTTGAAAGTCAGAGTATGCTTCATTTTTTAGCTATAGATTTAAAAAGGGTTGGTGGTGGTTACCTATGCCTCAGGGAAGCACCCCTTTTGTGCCCCGCCACTCCAAGAAGGGTTTAGGGCTATAACTGGCTGGCCCCAAATAGAGAAAACATAATGGTTATCTTTCTGCAGTGGCCCAAGGCACAGTGTACAAACTGTCCAACCTACATCTGTTGCACTTGCTAAGACATACCAGGTTGAAGTTCTGTCTTCCCATGATAAATTATGGAAGTGAAACTGTGCAACTCAGACTGGGACTCGCATCTGGCCAAAACCAGATTGGGATTTGAATCCACAGTCTTTTAATTAAGATCACATACCTGGTCTCAGGACTTAAGGAAGCTCTGGTTCATGATGTCTCATCACAGAAAGAATTCAGTGAGTGACAAAGTTATAGGTGAGAAGTGGATTTATTTAGAGAGAAACACACTCTACCCACAGAGCGTGGGTCATTTCAGAAGGTGAGAGGCCTTGGTAGAAACACACTCCACAGGCAGAGTGTGGGCCATCTCAGAAGGTGAGAGGTAGTGAAATATGGCTTGGTTAGTTTTTATGGGCGGGGTAATTTCATAGGCTAATGAGTGGGAGGATTATTCCAACTCTTTTGAGGGAAAGGGTGGGGATTTCCAGGAATTGGACCACTGCCCACTTTTTGGCCTATATGGTTAGCTCTGAACTGTCATGGCACTGGTGGGTGTGTCATTCAGCTAATGTATTACAGTGAGCATATAATGAGGCTCAAGGTCTACTGGAAGTTGAATATTCCTCCATCTTGGGCCTAGTTGATTCTAACCAGTTTTTGTCATGTCCTATGGCTATGTCATTCTTTTAAAGGTTGTGCCCTGCCCCCTTCCCTCCTGTTTCAAAAGGATTCAGTTTCTTCGGGTATGTTCAGGATGTCAGAACAACTCTGCCTCCTTTCTCAGTGTTCAGCATGTGCTGTGTCCTGCCTGGAGTGGGGGAAAAATATAAGCTCTTTTCTTTTTTTTACTTTCTCCTTCATTCCCATTGGTTCTCAGGAGGTTGTGAGCATTAACCCTGTTCGAGCTGAACCTTTCACCTTAGGTTGAGTTTCCCCTAAGTTCTAGGGGGATTTGAGTGCCTGCAGTTTATTTGGGAGATGGTCTTTGAAAACTATAAGGGGATGAGGAAATTTGTGACAGAGAAGGAAAGAAACCCAATGCATGGTGTGCTGAACAGTCAGTACCTCTGACAAGTTAAGAAGTATATTGTAAGCCCTAGAGCAACAGCTAAGAAAATAACTCAAAATATAGTGACAAAATCAATAAAGGAATTATGATGTTACATTAGAAAATATTTACGTAATAGAAAAGAAAGCAGGAAAGGAGGAACAGGGGACAAAAAAGATATGACACATAGAAAATGAAAAGTAAAATGGCAAATGTAAATCTACCTATATCAATAATATCAAATGTGGATAGAATAGCGAATGGAGTGAAAAAGGCAGTGATTGTCAGACTGGATAAAAAAAAAAAAACCATGATCCTACTATATGCTGTCTATAGGAGGCAAACGTTAGATTCAAAGATACAAATAGGTTGAAAATAAAAGGAGGGGAAAGATATATCATGCAAACAGCAATCCTAAGAAAGTTGGAGTGGTGATACTAATACCACTCAAAATAGACTTTAAAGTAAAAAATGTTAGATAAAGGGGACCATTTTATAATGTTAAAAAAGTCAATGCATCAGGAAGGATAACAATTATAATATATATTCACCTAACAACAGAGCCCAAAAATACATGAAGCAAAACCTTCAGAATTGAAGGGAGAAATAGACAATTGAACAATAATAATTGGAGACTTTAATACTTCACTTTCAATAATGGATATAACAACTAGGCAGAAGATCAACAAAGAAATAGAAGACTTGGGCAACATTATAAACCAACTAGACCTAACAGACATCTGTAATCTACCCATCAATAGTAGAATACACACTCTTTTCAAGCACACATGGAACATGCTCCAGGACAGACCATATACTAGGGATAAAACAAGCCTCAGTAGAAGTAAAACAATTGAAATCATATAAAGTATGTTCTCCAACTGTAGCTGAAATTTGACCTCTGTACACCAGTACTGAACTGAATCTTGGAGACAGTTTTGGGTGAAGTAGAAAAGAATAGCTTTATTGCTTTGCCAGGCAAAGGGGGCCACAGTGGGCTAATGCCCTCAAAACTGTGTGTCCTGACCTGGAGGGGGTAGTGATGAGTTTTATGCTAATGGTTCAAAGAGGAGGGCATGATCAGCTCATGGACATTCTTCTAATTGGTTGATAGTGAGGTAATTGGGAGTCAGCAACATCAACCATCTGGTTCTAACAGGTCTGGGGTCTACAGTTAACTTCTTCCACCTGGTAGGGGTTTCAGTATCTGTGAAAGAGCTCAAAGATATTGTTATGTATAACCCTTGAGGGGGAACCAGGACCCTGCCCCAAGGCTGCACTATTGTTTCTTGACTTCTCCTCTGTTGTCTTCACATCCCCTCCCTTCCCTAATTAGCAAATGTTTGAACCTGCCCCTTGGAACTCAGGGAAGGTCACAGAGGCTGAAGGAAGCCTATTTCCTGCAAACAAGAAATGGGGGACACAGAAAGGCTTTTGTGCCCAGGAGCCCCACAGGGTCTTGCTCAGTTTCACAACTACAGTAGAGCAGAAGGAAATTTGGGAAGTTTGCAAATATGTGGAAATTAAACAACCACTCCTAAATAATCAGTGTGTTATTTAGAGAAGAAATCACAAAGGAAATTAGAAAATACTTTTAGATGAATGAAAATGAAAACATAACATACCAAAATGTATGGAGGGAAGCTAAAGCATTGCTTGGAGGAAAATTTATAGCTGTAAATGCCTACATTAAAATAGAATTCCACCTTCAGATACTAGAAAAAGAAGAGCAAACTAAAACTAAAACAAATAGAAGGAAGGAAATAACAAAGATTAGAGAGGTAATTAATGAAATAGAGAATAGGAGAACAATGGAGAAAATCAACAAACCCAAATCAACAAAATTGACAAAATTTTAGCTAGACTGACCAAGAAAAAGAAGACCCAAATTACTAAAATCAGGAATGAAGAGGGGGCATCACTACAAATTTATAGAATAAAAAGGACTATAAGAGAAAATTATAAAAAACTGTATGCTAGCAAATTAAATAAATGAAATAGACAAATTCCTAGAAAGACACAACTACCAAAACTGACTCCTGGAGCAGACATGGCCAGGTAAGAGGTTAATACAGTAATCTAGGTGGGGGTGCTAATGGCGACTTAGACTTGGGTGGTAGAGCTGGAAAGTGAGAGGCATGGGACTCTTGGGATATATTTTAGAGGTAGGACTAGTGGGGCTTGCTGGTGAGTTGGATGCACGGTGGTGGGGGAAAGAGGAATCAGGAATGAGTCTTAGATGTGAGCCTTGCCCAACGATAGGTGGACAGGGTATCATTGTTTCTTTGTAAGAATCTCATTACTTAGTATAGGACAGAGGTTGTAATGGAGATGGAGAGATTTTTGAGGGAGTGGGAACATAACCTGGTAAAGATGGCGGAGGGTTTTTCAGAGGGGAGACATCTGAAACATCTCTCACTTTCTCTTGTTAGACCTGAACGGTCTCTGAGGGATCCCAGCTCGCCCAAGAACCGCCAAGAGTCGAGAGTCGCTGCAACACGCAAGAGGTTTATTAGGAGCCGGTGCACCGGGGTTCCTTGGTCCTCACGCAGGAGGCCGAAGAGGAACCCCCCCAAGCGGAATTACATACATTTTATAGTTTTCATTATGCAAAGTGTGGATATATCAAGGGTTTTTTCCTCATTGGTTTGTTTGTTCCTGGACCGGAGTGGGGACTTGGCTCTAGTTCCTTGATTGGTTAGCTGTTGGATGCCTGCTTTACATTTACCGGAGTGGGGGTTGAGTCACATGAGTTATGGTTGGCTAGGGCGACCTTTAAACTCTGGCTTAATCATTCTTATCACCCGCCATACTGGTTTGCTGAGGTTTCATCCCCCGCCATACTTGTTTGCTCGGAGCGGTTTCTGCCCAGGGCGGGGACATTCCATTATCTTATTGCCAGCGAAAAAGCTTAAAGCTCAAAAGTATCGATAGGGAAGTAGGGGTGTAAGTATAGTTGAGGCCCTACATTCCCCCCTTTTCTTTTTGCAACTAATTTCAATCATGAAATTTCAGTCTCTCTCTGCAAGCTTTGATATTGTTGTCTTAGCATTAACACTTGTACTGCACTGACACGTTGTCTGATAAAGGCTATCAAGCGATTTAAAATGCATGGTCCAAAAGTTAAGAGCAGCAACAAAATAATGAGGGGTTCTAACAAGGTGGAAATTAAAGTAGTAAGCCAGGGTGATTTGTGAAACCATGATTGGAACCATCCTTTTTGATTTTCCCTTTCTTGTTGCCTTTTGTCCAGGCGCTCCCTAAGCCTGTCCATAGTTTCGGTGATAGCCCCAGAATGATCAATATAAAAACAACATTCTTCTTTTAATGCGGCACAGAGTCCTCCTTCTTTAAGAAATAGTAGATCTAATCCCCTCCGGTTTTGCATCACTACCTCAGAGAATGAAGTAAGTGACTCCTTTAACTGAGTTATAGAGCTTTCTAATGCCCGGAGTTCAACATCCACAGCCTGTCTCAGGCTATCATAATAGTGAGGTTGCTGGATAAGGGCTGTTGCGCCTGTCCCTATTCCAGCCGCCATTCCCAACCCTAAAAGCACAGCCAGGGTAAGAGTCACAGGTTCCGGCCCAAATTTGAGGAAAATTCTATCCGAGTTATCATGTGGGGTGTTAGCTAGGTCATAATGATCAGACATGCCCCATGCTGACATCCCAATTGCCAACTTACATACATCAGGAAACAGATCAGGCCACCAAGTCCAAGGGGGTGCGGTGTGACTAACCGACCAGATCACATCTCCAGTCTGGGAGATGACTTGCCAGGTCAGCCGCTGGGGCATGTGAGGGCTAAAGTCACTCACGATTAGCTGAGGCAGCAGAGTCAGGATTATGAGCCGGATGATCGCAGGAGCTTGAGCTTGAGCGGGTTGCTGGTTTTCTGGACTTTCCATTCTGGTGTTGCTGAAGTTGGGAATGGGGTCAAGCCTCCGGTGGATGTTGGGGCCGCCTTAACGTGCGAGGCGTGGATCCAGGCAGCTATGCCGTCTACCTTGACTGCAGTTGGAGTGGTGAGCAGTACGATGTAGGGGCCCTTCCAGCGGGGTTCCAGCGTCTGGGTCCGATGCCGGCGGACGTACACAGAGTCTCCGACTTGGAAGGGATGGGCTTCTGCAGGGGTCCCCGGCCGGTATGCCTCTGCCAACTGAGACCACACTTCCTTCTGAACCAGCTGGAGCCCCAACAGCCTGGCATACAGATCAGTGTTATTTTGACAGTCGGGGCTGATACCTTCCCCCAGTGTGAGCAGAGGGGGAGGTGCCCCGTACAGAATTTCGAAAGGAGTGAGGTGATAGCGAGAAGGAGTGTTTCTGGCCCGAAACAGGGCCAGGGGAAGGAGCACCGTCCAATCAGTACCGCCAGTCTCTATGGACAATTTAGTTAGGGTCTCTTTTAGAGTTCTATTCATTCTTTCTACCTGTCCTGAACTCTGGGGTCTATAGGCACAATGTAATTTCCAATCAGTCCCCAGGTATTTGGCCACACCCTGACTTACCTGGGCAACGAAGGCGGGACCATTATCGGATCCTATTACCTTTGGTGCCCCGAACCGCGGGAAAATTTCTTCTAAGATCTTCTTGGTCACCATAGTAGCTGTCTCCTTTTTCGTTGGGAAAGCTTCTATCCATCCTGAAAAAGTGTCTATGAAAACTAAGAGATATCTGTTACCGTATCTTCCTGGACGGATTTCAGTGAAGTCGACTTCCCAGTAAGCTCCAGGTCGGTCTCCTCGGAGCCTCTTACCGCTGGCCACATTTCCTTTGTTTGTGTTCACCTGCTGGCATGGAATACATTCCCGAGCAATGTGCTCGGCTAATTTAGTTAGTCCCGGGACATCATATCCTGTTTTCTGCATCAGAGATACCATTTTCTTAGTTCCCAAATGAGTCCATCTATGAATTTGCTGTAGCATAGATTTGGCTTGCTGGGGGGACAAAGTTTCTTTAGTTATGGCTGGGGGTGTTACCTCTTTACCCTTTGGTGTTTCTGAGCCTGTTAATTCTAGGATGATTTCCCCCAGAGCTACTTCTCGTGCCACTCGATCAGCCATATTATTGCCAGTTATTATTGGTGAATTCCCTCTTTGGTGTCCGGGACAATGGATGATGCTAACTTTTGTAGGGAGCATCAGGGCTGCCAGCAGGGCTACAATTTCTTCCTTATTTTTGATTTCTTTTCCTGCCGAGGTCAATAAGCCCCTCTGCTGGTAAATGGCACCGTGGACATGTGCAGTGGCAAAAGCATACCTGCTGTCCGTATAAATGTTAACCTTTTTATTCTCTGCTAACTCTAAGGCCTTTGTCATGGCTATCAGTTCAGCCCGTTGAGCGGATGTTCCTTGTGGCAATGCAGCCGCCCATATGACTTCTTTTCCGTCTACCACCGCAGCTCCCGCCCGCCGCTTACCTTCATCCAGAAAACTGCTTCCATCCGTGAACCAAGTGAAGGCGGCGTCAGAGAGGGGCTGGTCCATCAGGTCGGGCCTTGTTCCATGGGCTGCCGCTAGTACCTCCTGACAATCATGGATAATTGTGGTGCCTTCTAGGTCAGGGTCAGGCAGCAAAGTAGCTGGGTTCAGCCCCGTGGCTGAAGTAAATTTAATGCGGTCCGAATTCAGGAGCAGAGTCTGATAATATGTCATTCTGGCGTTGGTGAGCCATCTATCAGGCGGTTGGCGAATTACACTTTCTAGTGCATGAGGTGCAGTTATTGTCAGATTTTGTCCCAAAGTCAGTTTATCTGCGTCTTTTACCAGTGTGGCCACGGCAGCAATTATTTTCAGACAGGCAGGCCAGCCAGCTGCCACAGGGTCTAATTTCTTTGATAGGTATGCAACAGGGCGATTCCAAGGGCCCAGCTTTTGAGTCAGTACTCCCTTTGCAATACCTTTGTTTTCTGCCACATATAGATGAAAAGGTTTAGTTACATCGGGTAGCCCTAGGGCCGGGGCTGATAGCAAGGCTCTCTTAATTTGGTCAAAAGCCCGTTGTTCCTTGTCACCCCATGTGAATGGGGTGCCGCTCTTGGTTAGGGGGTACAGAGGGGCTGCCAGTTCAGCAAACCCCGGAATCCATAGCCTGCAGAATCCAGCCGTCCCCAAGAATTCTCTGACCTGTTTGGGACTCTTAGGGGCAGGTATTCGGGCCACAGTGTCTTTTCTGCTTTCTGAGAGCCATCTCTGTCCTTCTTTTAGTAAATACCCCAGGTAACTGACCTGTCGCTGACAGATTTGGGCTTTCTTCGCTGATGCCCGGTATCCCAATGTTTCAAGTTCCGTCAGCAGTCTTTCAGTCCCCTTGATGCAGTCCTCTCGGGTTTCCGCAGCTAAAAGAATATCATCAACATATTGAAGCAGAGTTACCTGGGGGTTAGATTCTCTGTACGATGCCAGGTCCTGATGCAGCGCTTCATCGAAGATGGTAGGAGAATTTTTAAATCCTTGAGGCAGGCGTGTCCAAGTCAGCTGGCCTGCCATTCCTGAGGCAGGGTCCTTCCATTCGAAAGCAAAGTAGGGCTGGCTGAGGGAGGAAAGTCTCAAACAAAAGAAAGCATCCTTAAGATCCAAGACAGTGTACCAAGTATGTTGAGGTGGGAGAGTACTCAAGAGGTTATAAGGATTTGGCACAGTGGGGTGCAAGTCTGTTACCTGCTTGTTTACCTCTCGTAGATCCTGTACTGGCCTGTAGTCATTAGTCCCTGGCTTCTTAACAGGCAGGAGAGGCGTGTTCCATGCTGATTGGCATCTCACCAGGATTCCTAATTCCAGCAGTCTCTGTATCGGACGGATGCCGTCCCGAGCCTCTTTGCTCATAGGGTATTGGCGGATTGTTACTGGTGTGGCAGTAGCCTTAAGTTCCATTACCACCGGGGGGCGGTATTTTGCCATCCCCATCCCAGCAGTCTCAGCCCAGGCCTGAGGGAACCTAGTCATCCAGTCCTGCATATCAGTTTGTGGAGGTGAGGGTTTCTCATAGATCCTGTGTTCATCGTCTAATTTCATAGTTAAAATCTGGAGGAGCCTTCCCTGGCTATCCGTTATGGTGGGTCCCTCGGGCTGGAAGTGAATCTGTGCCCCGACTTTGGAGAGTAGGTCTCTCCCCAACAGCGGATAGGGGCATTCTGGAATGACCAGAAATGAGTGGGTCACTTGCCCCATTCCAAGATCTACAGTCCGGCGGGTGGTCCAAGAATATTGTTTATTTCCTGTAGCCCCTTGGACCCATGACCGCTTGTCTGAGAGAGGCCCTCTTGGTTGCAGGAGGACTGAGTGCTGAGCTCCAGTATCCACCAAAAACTGAACTGGTTCCCCCTCAACTTTCAGGGTTACCCTGGGCTCGGGGAGAGGGTCCGAGCCCTGACTTCCCTAATTTTCCTCTTCCAGGGGTAAAATTTTGTCTCTGGTTGGTTTTCCCCCATTCTTCTTTTTAGGGCATTCTCTTACCCAGTGACCTTTTTCTTTACAGTAAGCACATTGATCCTTGTCTAATGGTCGCCTTCCTGTCCGCCCTTCCTGTCTATTCCTGTCTCTAATATTTCCTCCTCTGACTACAGTGGCCAGTATCTTACTCAAATTCCTCTCTTGCCGCTTGTCCCGCCTTAATTCATGGGCCTCTTGCTCCTTCTGCTTCCTTTCTTCCCTTTCCTCTTCTGTTTCCCTCTTATTACATACTTTATCTGCCTCTTTTACTAAGTCCTGAATTGAGAAACCTTGTAGGCCATCCAGCCTTTGTAACTTCTTTCTAATGTCAGGGGCCGCCTGGTCAATAAAGGCCATTGCTATGGTGGCCTTATGTTCCTCAGAAGTTGGATCATAAGGAGTGAACCGTCTAAAAGCCTCCATTAAGCATTCTAGGAACACGGTTGGCGACTCCTGGGGCCCCTGAGTTACCTCTCTTACCTTGGCCAAATTCGTGGGGCGCCTGGCTGCTCCATGGAGACCTGCCACCAGAGCCTGGCGATACATCTTCAGGTGCTCCTACCTTCTGGGGTATTGAAGTCCCAATTCGGCCTGACGAGTGGAAAACCGGCATCAATCTTGTTAGGCAACTGGGTAGGTTGCCCATTGGCGCCTAACACATTCTTTCTAGCCTCCAAGAGAACCCGTTGCCTTTCCTCAGTTGTGAGGAGAGTCTGGAGGAGCTGTTGACAATCGTCCCAGGTGGGTTGGTGGGAGAAGACAAGAGACTCTATTAAAGCAGTGAGAGCCTGTGGATTTTCAGAGAAAGTAGGGTTATGCATCTCCCAGTTATAAAGATCTGCAGAGGAAAAGGGCCAGTATTGGAGGGGCCTCGATCAGAAGGACTTGGGCCCCCCCACGAGCGGCGCCGGGGGAGGTGGAGCATGAGCGCACGTGTTAGAGCGCGGCGGCGGGTCTGGTTCCCTCGGCCCCGGGATTCGGCGAGCCCTGCTGCCGGGGGGCTGTAACACTCGGGGAGGGGTGGGCCCGCCGCCGCTGACGCCGGCGCCGCCGGCGCCGCCGCCGCTGGCCAGCCGCCGAGACGACGACGACCGCGACGACGACGACGACGCCCGCGACGACAACGACGGGGCCCCCCCCGAGCCACTTTCCCCACCGGCCTTCCCAGCCGTCCCGGAGCCGGTCGCGGCGCACCGCCGCGGTGGAAATGCGCCCGGCGGCGGCCGGTCGCCGGCCGGGGGGCGGTCCCCCGCCGGCCCCACCCCCGGCCCCGCCCGCCTACCCCCGCGACCCCCCCGCCCCCACCCGCCCGCGGAGACGCGGGGGGAGAGGCGAGGGGCGGAGGGAGGGCGGGGGGAGGGGTTGGGAGGAACGGGGAGCGGGAAAGATCCGCCGAGCCGCCGGCACGGCCGGACCCGGCGCCGGGTTGAATCCTCCGGGCGGACTGCGCGGACCCCACCCGTTTACCTCTTGAATTCTTTCTTCAAAGTTCTTTTCAACTTTCCCTTACGGTACTTGTTGACTATCGGTCTCGTGCCGGTATTTAGCCTTAGATGGAGTTTACCACCCGCTTTGGGCTGCATTCCCAAGCAACCCGACTCCGGGAAGACCCGGGCCCGGCGCGCCGGGGGCCGCTACCGGCCTCATACCGTCCACGGGCTGGGCCCTAGACTTAACTTCGGTCCAGTGACTTAGAGTGAGAGAGAGAGACGTCGTCATAGTTTGTCCCATTATCGTCCGTCAGGAGAAAGATAGAGCACAGGAGAACAATAAAATTTCAGAAGACACACATTAATATTGCCGCCGCGAGCTCGTTTTAAAACTGCAACTAACTCAGATTCAGATGGCAGTTTGTATATCCTGCCAGGACCGATGAAGGGGAGACAAAATTTGTCTCTCCTTCCAGATGGACCACCAGGGCGTCCCCCAGGGTCCGTGGACACCAGCTATTGGCACGTCTGCCTAGCCAGGAGTCCAATACAGATTTCACAGAGAGCCGGTTCGCACGGCTTCTTTCTGATGGCGGCTTACAGAGGACAGAAGACGAACAGACAGACAATTAGGCCTACCTGATACCTCCAACTCCCGAGGTTCCGGCGACCCGGGGCGAGTGGGGATCCCGGACGAGCCCCCAATCTGTTAGACCTGAACGGTCTCTGAGGGATCCCAGCTCGCCCAAGAACCGCCAAGAGTCGAGAGTCGCTGCAACACGCAAGAGGTTTATTAGGAGCCGGTGCACCGGGGTTCCTTGGTCCTCACGCAGGAGGCCGAAGAGGAACCCCCCCAAGCGGAATTACATACATTTTATAGTTTTCATTATGCAAAGTGTGGATATATCAAGGGTTTTTTCCTCATTGGTTTGTTTGTTCCTGGACCGGAGTGGGGACTTGGCTCTAGTTCCTTGATTGGTTAGCTGTTGGATGCCTGCTTTACATTTACCGGAGTGGGGGTTGAGTCACATGAGTTATGGTTGGCTAGGGCGACCTTTAAACTCTGGCTTAATCATTCTTATCACCCACCATACTGGTTTGCTGAGGTTTCATCCCCCGCCATACTTGTTTGCTCGGAGCGGTTTCTGCCCAGGGCGGGGACATTCCATTATCTTATTGCCAGCGAAAAAGCTTAAAGCTCAAAAGTATCGATAGGGAAGTAGGGGTGTAAGTATAGTTGAGGCCCTACACTCTCTACCCATTTTGGAAATCAGAACTCCTCTTATTCACCTGGGAGGTGATTACACTGGCCAGGGCCGATTGCTTTGCAGGGTTTGTTTCTGTTATCTTTGTTTTGACAGTGTCTCTTTCTCTGGCATTTGGTGGGTGTCAGCATTATTAGGTTTGCAGAAATAATAGTACTTCTTATTCTGCCAACTGAGTGGGCTTGATTTGAATGTCATTTGCATATGTTAAATTCCTCTGTGAAAATTATCAATACTTCCTGTCTACACTGGAGTCTGAAGAACTAGACTTGAAGACTTAAAGGAAGAGTCAACTTAACTAATCCATTAAGCTGCTGCTTTAGGTTGGGTTTCTCCAGAAGCAGACCCTGAGACAAGGACAAACCTGCATTGGCACAGTGAGGTGAGACAGAAAAGTGTGTATTAATGAGCAGGTTGCTGCTGGGGGCTACTGGGGTTTAATCCCCCTGCAGAAACTTGGGAGAATATGGAGAGCACATTCCTTAGAGTTGTCACTACTAAGAGGTGAGGAAGTTCCTCCAACCTGCTTTGTTACTGGCTGAGGAGAGCCTCTGGGGGCATCAAATCTTCCAGCACATCCTACCAGCTGTGCCAGTGGGCTGAGAACATTCCTGCAGCCAGAGGTGGCTCTCAGGCAGAGTCACAAGTGCTTGCTCTAGGAGGCCATTGTATGCACAGGAATGGTGAGGGCCAGGGAGAGATGGGTGGGGCACTGACATCACCTGCTACAACAGCTTTTAGGGAAGATGTGGGTTGCTGGACCCAAGGCATGGGAGGGCATGCAGATGATTTTTCCATGTGTGACACAAAAGATGCCATTGTCACCTGTGGCGGTTTCCTGGTTTGAGATTCTCACAACAGCTTATAAACAGTAGCAAAATAATTTCCATGATAGTTCCATCTCTAAAATAGGCCAATAATTCCTGATATCAATATTTCATCCAACTATTCTGTCCTTTTAAATGGTCAGCTTGTACCCAGCCCCATGCAAGACCTGCAGAAGTTATGGGCTGGGGGTGGCAGGTATTTTCCAGGAATTCAATGCATAAGGTATCAGGATAATTGGCTGGCTTTAATTTATTGATACTGTTAATGAACCAGTTTGTTTTGTCTGATGCACAGCTAGGCAAATCCTTAGATGTCGAGCTTTGCAGCAGAGCAAGGCAGCCAAGCCAGGAGAAGAAGTCTCAGGTTCACCTCGCTGATAGTGAGAGGGTTGGGACATTTATGGGACAAGCAATATGGTCTCAAGGTGGGAAAGTGTGGTTGAAGGTAGGGAAAAGGTGAGGTAATCTGTGTTCTACACAAGCTTATCTGAGTTACATGCTTCTTCGTGGGATGCATATTCAAAAATTGAGGCACTTAGCATGATCTGAGGGTGGAGATTTTGGCCCTCTGACACCTGTGCAGGGCCAGTTTTAGGGTCAGTGGTCCCAACCAGTTTTAGCTGGCTTGACCTGAACAGGGACTGATTCCAAGTTCCTGGAAAACAACTTAAACCCTTTGTTACTATAGTGTTATTTATAGGGGTGGTTAAGGGGTCTTGTGATATATTATTTAAACTACGTGAAGCTTGGAGGGTATGCAGTTAAAGGAAACAACAAAACAACACAACACAAAAAACTAAAGTGAGCTTAATCAGTAAAGGCAGGTTACAAGCAGGGTTTTTCTTTGTTTGTTTTTCGTTTTAAACAAGCTGTTCCCTTATCTGCTACTCTAAGAAAAGTTCAAGGATTTCTGTTAGTCACCAGCTTCTGTTAATCCTATGGGGCACAGTTTCAATATCTGGCTCATTTGAGCTCAGCTTGCTGGGTATGGGGACAGATTGCAAATTATTGTGAAATTAAAAATGTTATCAGTAAACAAAGGATGTTGCAGCCATCAGGTCACCGCAGCCATCCTGGACTGTGAGCCCTGAGGGAGCTCAGTATGGAGACAAATAGACTGCCTACTGCCAAGCACTCAGCTACTACAGTTAGCCCCAGCTGTGCACCCTGAGGGAATCCAGGATGGAGAAAAGCAGGATACTGGCCCCAGATAGTCAAGCTGCCTATCAAAGGGATGATTTCAGTGAGCCCAGACTCTTGTATCTTCCCATGTATAGAAAATTGCTAAATTCCTTAACTTGAGATGTCTGATTTTCTTTAATTCAGTAATCTTTTGATGTTCCGACTACCTGGTTTTCGTTGCAAAAATGCCCATATAGGGGCTTCCCTGGTGGCGCAGTGGTTGAGAATCCGCCTGCCGATGCAGGAGACACGGGTTTGTGCCCCGGTCTGGGAAGATCCCACATACCGCGGAGCGGCTGGGCCCGTGAGCCATGGCCGCTGAGCCTGTGCATCCGGAGCCTGCGCTCCACAAAGGGAGAGGCCACAACAGTGAGAGGCCCATGTACCACACACACACACACACACACACACACACACACACACACACAAAAATGCCTATATATCCTGGCTCCTCCTTTACCTCTTTGGAGCAGTCTCTCAGAGCTATCTGAGAGGGTGTGATCTGGGCTTAAGTCCTCAGTTTTGTCTGCCAAATAAAACCTAATTCCAACTTTTAGGTTGTGTGTGTGTGTGTGTGTGTGTGTGTGTGTGTGTGTGTGTGTTTTCAGTCGACATCACATCGACTGTGCAGGGTGATGGGGTCCAATACACAGAACAAGCTACATTCACCTAGTCACATCCAGCAAGGAGTTGTATCCAATCTGGTTACATCTGGACACAAGGAGTCTACATCCAGTCTGAAGGATGTATCTTTTTCTAATTTACACAAAGTTGCCATATGAGTTAAGGGAAATACCAAATTGGAAAAGTGAGTTTAGAAAACAATGATTTATAGCCATGGTATGTCTTTAGGGCAATGGTTGCTTATAATAAAGGCACTGCATTGGCGTTCAGTGTGGACATGAAGATGAATCATAATTAGTTGTGGGAGCTGCCATATTTCTTCCCACATCAGTCCAAATACACACTGACCCTTCTGAGGATACTAACCTGTTAACTTGAGAATGACTAAGTGGAAAGTCATGTCAGCTGTCTTTAAGAATACCTTCTACTGGGCTTCCCTGGTGGCGCAGTGGTTGAGAATCCGCCTGCCGATGCAGGGGACACGGGTTCGTGCCCCGGTCCGGGAAGATCCCACATGCTGCAGAGCGGCTGGGCCCGTGAGCCATGGCCGCTGAGCCTGCGCGTCCGGAGCCTGCGCTCCGCAATGGGAGAGGCCACAACAGTGAGAGGCCCGCGTACCACAAAAAAAAAAAAAAAAAAAAAAAGAATACCTTCTACTTCAAAACAATAGTAATAGCAAGTACCAATTAACCAGCCACCCCATTCTACAAATAAGAACAGAAGCATATGAAGGTATGTGGAAGTAGTAAGACCTTGCTGACTTCAGAGCCCCCTGAAATTCAATATCCTGTGACAAGAGTGATTTGGTGGCCTGAAATAATGTAATAGGAAATTTGCAATCTGAACTCCAACTTTGAGCACCTTATAGGAATGGACCCTCCATGGAGAAAAGAGCGAAAGGGCGTGAGGGTCTTTGCCATGAGAAAAGGAACTAGGAGGAAGGAATTGACCCTACGCCTCCTCTCTCCAAGCCCCCACTTCACACAGGCCATGTCCATGGCTGGCTCTCTTATTGCCTTTTAAGCTTTCATGGTATGAATATCTAGAATATCACTTCTGGCACAAATGCACAGTTTACTTATACTTTCTCTTAAAAATGATGCACTTTTCATCTGATCTCTTCTTATCCCTTGCTATCACTTTGGAACATGCCACTCTCATCTCACATCTAGATTAGCCACCCTCCTGTCTCCCTTCTCTGTCCCTATCTTCACTCTATTATCAACATTGCTGACAGAGTGACCCAGCTCACTCAGATCCTGTCTCTCTTCTGCCCAGAGCCCTACAGGGGCTCTCCTCTCACTCAGTAAATGCCAGAGTCCTCACAATGCCTGTGTTACCTGGCTCCATTTTCTTTTCACATCCCCTTCATTCACTCTGTAAAAACCACGCTGTCCCCTGGAATAGCATGCTATTCCAGGCACATCCCACCTCAGGGCCTGCATTTGCTCTTCCCTCTGCCTGGATTGCCCGTACCCCAGATGTCCACATGGCTCACTCCCTCACCTCCTTCAGGTCTTTATTCAAATGTCTTTTTACTGGACTTCATCAGGCCTCCCACCCAAATGTGTGCACACCTACACCCATTTCTTCATTAAAAATTTTCTTAGTTCTTGTCACTATCCAACACACTACAAATTTTACTTATGTCTTTGTTTATTGTCCATCTCTCCCTCTGGAAGCTAAGAGTCCTGAGAGCAAGGATTTTGCCTGCTTTGCTCACTGTTGTGTCCTCATCACCTAGAGCAGTGCCTGGTCCATAGTAAGAGCCCTGAAAATACAGATTAAATGTGAAGAATGGGAACCTAGAAGGGCTCATTCTATGAATTTATCAGCAACCATCTCTCCTGGCCACTGAAATCACTTCCCTTATGGATTTCCAGGTGCGTGGAAGGTTAGGTGTTTTGGCCTCACCTCCTAATTGCTTGCTGTATGTATAATCTGACCGTATGGACAAAAGATGTCATGAAATCCTCTGGGCTATGGTTTCTTGTAAAATAATGGTTTTGAACTGGATGATCTGGGGCTCCTAAATCCTGAATTTAACCTCGTAACTCTTAGTTGGTTTTCTGTTTTTTATTGTTCTATTTTTGCTTTTGTGTGACCAATCTTCAATGAGACTATATTATCAAGGCAATTAATGACTGGGTTCCTTTGGTGAGTCCCAGGCTCAGCTGCTTGCAGCAGACACCATCAGTGGCCAGCCCCAGTTGGCACTCACTATTCCAGGACATACTGACTGCATTCTACTGCAAGTTCTTGTGCCTTTATGCCTGAAGGTTTTCTTTCTTCCTTCCTTCCTTCCTTTCTTTTTTCATGGATTGGAAGAATTTATTTATTTATTTATTAAGTGTAGTTGATTTACAATGTAGTGTTAATTTCTGCTGTACAGCAAAGTGATTCAATTATACATATATATACATTCTTTTTAAAAATATTCTTTTCCATATGGTTCATTATAGGATATTGAATATAGTTTCCTGTGCTATACAGTAGGACCTTGTTATCCATTCTATATATAATAGGTTGCACCTGCTAACACCCAACTCCAACTCCATTCTTCCCCCGCCCTCCCTCCCCTTTGGCAACCACAAGTCTGTTCTCTATGTCTGTGAGTCTGTTTCTGTTTTGTAGATAAGTTCATTTGTGTTATATTTTAGATTCCACATATAAGTGATATCATGTGGTATTCATTTTTCCTTCTGACTTAGTTCACTTAGTATGTTAATCTCTAGTTCCATCCATGTTGCTGCAAATGACATTATTTTGTTCCTTTTTATGGCTGAGTAGTATTTCATTGTGTGTATGTACCACATCTTGTTTATCCATTCATCTGTTGGTGGACATCTTGGCAATTGTGAATAGTGCTGCTATGAACATAGGGGTGCATGTATCTTTTTGAATTATAGTTTTGTCTGGATATATGCCCAGGAGTGGGATTGCTGGATCATGTGTATGCCTGAAGGATTTCTTTCCAGGAAGCTGGAAGTTCTGGGGGGTAAGTGTTCCTGGGAGTGGCCTTCAGCTGATGATGTATAAGAGTTGGTGGATAAATAACCAAGCCCCTTTGCCCTTCTGGTGGGATAGCTCTGAGGTGTGTTCAGTGCTGTCTCCCAGCAAGATTGAGCCCCAGTTGCCCAGAGTGGCATCCTGCTCACTACCACTCTCTGCCATCCTTACATCACTCACCCTACTCCCCTTACCAGTGTTTCCTAGGATCACCTCTCTAATAATCTGCTTTCGATTTAAAAAAAAAATTGAATTGTAATTAACATATTAATTTTAGGTGTACAACATAGTTATTTTCTATTTTTTACATTACAAAATTATCACCATGATAAGTCTATTTACTATTTGCTTGCACGCAAATTCTTATGGCAGGGTCAGCTTCTGGAGGACCCACCTAAGGTACTGCTCTTTGACTTCTGGTCAGTCATCCATTATGCATGCCACCTCCAAGGAACTGAGTAGCATATGAATTTCCTCCATAGGCCCCTCTTTCTCTGGGATTGATTGCATCCTCCCACAATCTCCATCCTCCCACAGTCCCCAGGCCCCAGCAGTCAACTCTCAAATTATTATGCAGCATGACTTAGCTGTTCCTTATCCTCACTCCTCTCACCTAAATTATGCCCTCAGGGATATTTACCCTCTCTATGAACTCCACCTATCAAGACACTTGGCTAAACAAAACAATAGATCTCACCTTGCACATTTTGCTCACTTTTCTGAGTTTGAGCTGTTGCTCAAACTGCAAGCAGTTTAAAAATGTATTTTCCGGGACTCCCCTGGTGGCGCAGTGGTTGAGAGTCTGCCTGCCGATGCAGGGTACACGGGCTCGTGCCCCGGTCCGGGAAGATCCCACATGCCGCTGAGCGGCGGGGCCCGTGAGCCATGGCCGCTGAGCCTGCATTGATACAGCCACTATGGAGAACGGTATGGAGATTCCTTAAAAAACTAAAAATAGGGCTTCCCTGGTGGCGCAGTGGTTGAGAATCCGCCTGCCGATGCAGGGGACGCGGGTTCGTGCCCCAGTCTGGGAAGATCCCACATGCCGCGGAGCTGCTGGGCCCGTGAGCCGTGGCCACTAAGCCTGCGCTTCCGGAACCCGTGCTCCGCAACGGGAGAGGCCACAGCAGTGAGAGGCCCGCATACCGAAAAAAAAAAAAAAAAAAAAAAAAAAAAAACCTAAAAATAGAAATACCATATGACCCAGCAATCCCACTACTGGGTATACACCCTGAGAAACCATAATTCAAAAATGTACATGTACCACAATGTTCATTGCAGCACTATTTACAATAACCAGGACATGGAAGCTACCTAAATGTCTATCAACAGATGAATGGATAAAGAAGATGTGGCACATATATACAATGGGATACTACTCAGCCATAAAAAGGAACAAAATAGAGTTATTTGTAATGAGGTGGATGGACCTAGAGTCTGTCATACAGAGTGAAGTAAGTCAGAAAGAGAAAAACAAATACTGTATGCTAATGCACATATATGGAATCTAAAAAAACGGTACTGATGAACCTAGTGGCAAGGCAGGAATAAAGACAGGTGTAGAGAACGGACTTGAGGACACAGCAGGGGATGGGGAAGCTGCAATGAAGTGAGAGAATAGCATTGACGTATATACACTACCAAATGTAAAATGGATGGCTAATAGGAAGCTTCTGCATAGCACAGGGAGATCAGCTCGATGCTTTGTGACTACCTAGAGGGGTGGGATGGGGAAGGTGGAAGGGAGGCTCAAGAGGGAGGGGATATGGGGATATATGTATACTTACAGCTGATTCACTTTGTTGTACAACAGAAACTAACACAACATTGTAAAGCAATTATACTCCAATAAAGATATTTTTTAAAAAAGAAAAATACAACACAGTAAAAAAAAAAAAAGAAGTATTTTCCTCATTACATCTGACACATGAACAAAAGTGAGCTTCAGGTGTACTAAGAAGGCTTAAAGCCACAGCTGGAAAGTGCTGTTCATTCACAGAGCATCTGGGGTAAGACATACTCTCTGTTGGCCACATGAATGATGACAAGCTGAGGCACAAATTGTACAAGAAACTAATATTCCTTATTCCTGGAAGTTTTCTAAAAGAGAAAGGATGAGGGCTCTCAATCTTATTGTTTTAAAAATCAGCATATAGCCTCAAATTGCCAATCAGCCTCAAGCATATACTTGCACTTGTAATTTTTCTTGAATATCTAGCATACAAATGTTAGCCTCCATGTCCCAACTAGACTAGCAATCCCATGCAAATTCATGTTCCATGGAACCTTGAGATATTTAATCTTCCACAGTCACTCTGTGCTCCCCAAGCATTTCTAACTAACTCAAGGAATGTGGGCCCCTGTGTGGGCTCACGGGAGAAGAAGGCATGAGGAGGGGGCACAAGCCACAGAGGTTTTTGCTCTCCCTCTCAGTCCTCATCTCCATCTGGCCACCCCAGACCAACTCTTTGCCTCAAAGATAAGGGGGAAAAATCCCCCCACACAACTAACTGCAAGTCTGTCCACCTAAACATCCAACCCTGGGATCCAGCTAATGATCAAGGTGTGACAATATAATGGATTAAGAATGTTGACTTATGGGGGAAATATCCACAGTAGATTGAAGACTACAAAGTAGAAAGTACAGGTGGTCCTGATTTTTCATAAATTATATAGGCAGATATAAATTGTAAATGCATTTGTAAATTATTCCATACACATAGCACATGCTTGCAATATTCAATTTACATTGTGTAATATATTTATAAATCATATATTTGTGTATTTAAATATTGTATTTTAAATATTTTAATGTTAAATATCCATAATATTAAAATTTTATTTTTAATATACAATTTAAATATTTATATACAAAATTCAATCATATATTTGTACACTTGAATATTCTAATATTTAAATATTAAACACAATATTTTTGTATATTTAAAAATATTTAAAATACAAATTTAAAATATTTAATATATTTATATAAAAATGGTAAATATTTGTTATTTAAATATATTTAAAATATATTTACAAATCATATATTTGTATATATGATTTATATATGTTTACATATACAAAAACATGGGGAAAGTAGACATGGACATATTCATAATGGGTACATTAGAAGAAGGTGATTTGGAGTTTCTGGAAAGATACCATTTGTGTGTTTTCAGTGTTTTACATATGCTTTTTGTAAGTAGAAAAATATATCAAGAAAAAGAATATTGTCTTTCCTCCTGTTTTCATGAGTTTTGACTTCAATAGTTTGAGCAAAACTACTACTTCTCCCAGCTGCCTCTCCTGCAACCTTAGATGAGGCTCTATCATTCATACTAACAGACTTCACCTAAGCTGGGGGGCAGATCAAAGGATGGGGTGCTGTTAAAGGTCAGCAGATGTGAGATCTAGGTTCTTACCCTGAGCCTCTATCTCCATGAAGAAACAGCAGTGTGCTCTGTAAGTCCCGCCAGACCACATCACCACTGAGGTTGTGGTGGACCTTGCTCTTCACTTGTCCTGTGTACCAGCTGAGACAGTAGGGAAATTGCTTTTAGTTCAGAGATGGCCCCAGCTAACTATAGTTTTGCCCTGCTCTACCATGGATATGAGGCCACCTAATGGTTCAACAGGGCTCAGCCAATTTTTACAATGACCCTGTTATATTGAGAGATCATTTGTCTTGGCATCAGAAAAATCTGCATTTAAGTCCTAGGTTAAAGTCTCAGCCCTATGTGCTGTGTAACTTTGAGCAAGTTCCTTAACCTCTCTGAGCTTCACTTTACCCATATCTAAAATGGGATCCATGAGAGGGGTGTTGTGAGGATTAAGAAAGTCCATAGCCTAGTACCTGACACCTGGTGGTCAGTCAACACATCATGGCCATTATTATGGTCTACTTACATCACTTACTAGCTTCTGAACTTGGGCTAAAACTCTATTTTGCTGAGACTCAAGTTTTGCACTTATAAACTAAGAACAACAATGGCACAAACCAAATTTGCCTGGCCAACCCACATGGGATTGGGGTGAGTCTTAAGTAATGTGAAAGTGAGAAATAGTTGTTAACCAGTACTGGGAACAACCCAGTATTTGGTCATGGAGAAGAATCAGAAAGAAAGATTAATAAATTACTCTTTGTTGACTGATTGCAAAATAGCTGCAATTCTTCCTTTCCTTGTATCCATACTCCTTGGCAATGTGACATTTTAGCTCCTCCCGTCAAGAAGTAGAGTTTATTTCTCACCCCTTGAAATTTGGCTTGGCCATGTGACTTACTTTGCATTGCAAACAGAGGCTTGAAAAGTGCTTGCACAATGAAGCTTGCCCTACATGACCTTCTTGGGACCCCTACAACAACCACTATGTGAATGAGCCCACTGAAGGATGAGCAACACATACTCTGACAAAGAGACCTTTATTGTCCCTACCGACAGCCAGTCATCAACAGTGTGAGTGAAGTCATTGACCATGAGCTGACTGCAGTGCATGAAGGGAGCCAGCCAACACCATGTCGAGCAGGTATCCCGCTAGCCCAGCCCATCTATCACACACAACGTTCCAACAATTATCTAAAGTCAAGTCACTCTCTGAATTATTGCCCTTATTAGTTACCAATCTATAGTTTAAAACAATCATTCTTAAAGTGATACATATATGAATCACTTTGCAGTACACCTGAAAAAATATATATATGTATATAAAAATGTGTGTATATATACGTCTATATAATGTATATATATATATATATATATATATATATATATAAAGAATTTCAGATTATTTTCCATTACAGGTTGTTAAAAGATATTGAATATAGTTCCCTATGCTATACACCAGAAACTAACACAATATTGTAAATCAATTATACTTCAATTAAAAACTTTATCATTCTTGTTCTATGTGTGTTTGAAAGTAAATGGTATAGTTCCAGGAATAGACAAGGCACTTGGTGAATGTTTATGAACTGGATGGATAGATGCATAGATGGATAATGTAGGTGAAGGTAGGATAAAAGGCTGGAGCAGGGAGTTTCTGATGAATAGTCAGAGAAGGGTTTCTCAACCTCAGCACTACTGACATTTTGGGGGTTTTTTTGTTTTTGTTGTTTTTTGGCCGCACCACGTGGCTTGTGGGATCTTAGTTCACCGACCAGGGATCAGACCCAGGCCCTTGGCAATGAGAGCACGGAGTCCTAACCACTGTATCACCAGGGAGTTCCCACTATTGACATTTTGGTCCAGATAATTCTTATGTGTGTGGGGACCTGTCTATGTATTGTAGGATGTTTAGCAACACCCCTGGCCTCTATATACTAGATACGAGTAGCAACTCCCCTGTCCCCCCCCGGAGACAACCGATAATGTTTCCATGCATTGTCAGATGTCCCCTGGGGAGAAAAATCGCCCCCCAAATCCCCAAAGAGTTAAGGGAGAAGATTCTGAGCAGCTGTAGGGGTAAAATCTAGGGAATGATGGACATCTGCCTCAGGTAGAGGGCTTCATCCGAGGACCCATGAACAGAAATGAGAGGTCAGGAAACCTGGGTGATACTTCTGGGGCCAATTGCAGGAAACATCGAGCCACTGGCCCCAATCAAGCTCTGAAGCTCAGATTTAAGATAAAATGAGAATTGCACGACGTAGTTTGTGGTACACATCTCCCCTTTCTCTCCTGTTTCCTCTGGAGCCTGCCATCTCCCATCTTCACTGGTATTCCATCAGTCAATGCACAGGGAAATAAAAACTGAAGAAACTCTGAGGAGCCAGCACTGCTATCTGCTTAAGGGTCTAGGGAAGAGAGGAAAGGAAAGGACATTGACTTTGTGGGAATTTCAGTCTCCTCAGCTCTTTGCTCCCATTATGGAAAAGATGATGAAAAATTAGCTTTATTTCCATAAACAGTGACATGTATCCAAACCTACAGCAGTTCCTTAACAAAAAGTGACTCTTTGCCAATTGTTTTGAAGACGATGGTAAAATCAGAGCACCGTATGTTTCCCCCACACAACACAACAGGAATCAACAACTATTTGAGTACTTTCTCATCATAATCCAACCATCAATAAGTCTCTGGGTAAGATTGTGTTGTTACAAAGCCTTCGTCCATCAAGGACATTTTAATATCCCCTGATACCATTACAGAGTGAAGACGTTCTATAAACAGAAGACAGTGAACATTCCTGGTCTAATTGCTTTTCTCTCCCACTGTTATTCAAACCACCCTAATGCAAGAGCTCTCACATTTATAATTCTTAGCAAAACAAAGTCTGCTTCCTGGCTATATAAACTACCCTGATATGGGTATGGGAAATACACTCATGAGATGCCTGAATGTAAGCATGTTTCCACAGATGTAGAGTGTTAGATGAGTTTATGTTTATTGGTGGCCTCTGGACAGTGGGCATAATGGAACACTATGTTCAAGGTTTTTTAGCAGGTTTGGGAGGTAAGATTTCCAGGCTAGCCACACATCCCAGCTTTCAGGGAGCTAATGAATATAGGTGACTGTATTAGTTTGCCATAACAGAGTACCACAGACTGGGTGGCTTAAACAGAAATGTATTTTCCTCAGTTCTGGAGGCTAGAAGTCCAAGATCGAAGTGTCAGCAGGGTTAATTTATTCTGAGGCCTCTCTCCTTGGCTTGTCACTGGCTGTGTTCTCCCTGCGTCTTCATGTGGCCTTCCCTCTGTATGTGTCTGTGTTCTAATCTCTTCTTACAAGGACATCAGTCCTATTGGATTAAGGTCCACCCAATAACCTCATTTAACATTAATTACCTCTTTAAGAACATATCTCCAAATACAGTCACATTCTGAGGTACTGGGCTTAGGACTTCAATGGGTGAATTTGGTGGTGGTGAGGGGGACAAAATTCAGTCCATAATGATGCCAGGCACATATTCTTTCTACTCCATACACATCACCAATTGTACAGAATGCTGATGCCCTTTATCAGCCAGTGTAACCATCTCTCAGCTGCTGTGAGTGTTAGCAGCTAATGACTCACAGTTGCCCCCTCTATGCAGAAATTTCCTCATGTAGGAGCTTCCTTGCTTGAGAAGTTATGCCCCCACTCCTCTGGCAGCCCACAGCTGATGACTGACAGATATGGGGGTAAAAAGGCCAGGCCCCTTGCTCTCTGGTGGGACTATGTGGTACAGTTCATGCTTCAGAGCTCCCTGTGGACCAGGCTGACGTTAGACTCCAGCCAAGACCACATCCTTGCTCAGCTCCTTCCTCTGTCCCTTTTGTTTCTCTCACTCCTCTTCTCCTGAGTCACTGTCAATAAATCATGCACACCCAAATCCTGTCTCAGCCTCTGTTTTTAAGGGGCTTACCCTGAGACTACAAATTTCAAAGAAATTACTCAAATGCATTTAACAGGGACACTCTTCAGAAGATAACTTAGTTGTTCTTTGATAATTCAGAAGATATTCCCTGAACTTGCAGTGTCCCTGGGCTTTTATTGTGAACATCAACTATTTCTACAGGTAGGAAGAAATGTCCTTAAACAGAGCACTCCTATGGCTAGAGGATACAATTACACATTTTGATTTAACAGTAGCCAGAGGTCAGCCCATCTGGGTCCAGATGAAGCCAAATCTGATGGCAGAGCAAGAAGTCAGAATGCTATCTCCAGTGGACATCATCCACACCAAGAGTCAAAAGGCATAGCCACTGTGATCTTACATGTATAGCTTCTTGATTTGACAGAATTTCACATGGTTCATCTCATTTATAGACATATAGGATGTTAGTGCTTGGAGGGTTCATAGTTATCCCTTCAACAGCTATTTAGAGTTCTGTGATGGGTTTAATTGTGTCTCCCCCCAATATATATTGAAGTCTTAACCTCTTGAACTCCAGAAGATGAGCTTACTTGGAAATAGGGTCTTTGCAGATGTAATTAGGATGAGGTCATACTGGAATAGGGTGAGCCTAATCCAAAGCTCTATACTTTTTCATCATTTTGTTTTGGAAGTCATGGGAAACCTGATTCAGAATGTGACAAAATTTCATTAATGACAAATACTTACAGAGCCTCTTTTGATATTTTCTATTTATTAGTAAAAGATGAAAAGCCATTGTGTAAAACACTGTCTCATCCTACTGGAATAAAAGTGATTGAAAGAATATATGGAAACAATATGGTAGCGAAAGGAAAATGTTATCCTTGGTCAGAAAATATATGGAAGACACCTAGAAAATATTTCTGGAGATTTGGGAAATATTAAAACAAATTTTACACATGGGAAATTTGCATTACAGTTTGAAAAGAGTACAGCTAAATGTTCCTAATGTGTCCCAGCTTGTAGTGCTTGTTAAACTCTGTCAGTAATAAAATGCAAGAGCTACTTTTTGTTGAGCTATGAAAGGAAAGATGAAGTAGATAAGATAATAGTCTCAACAATAATGATTTCTTGAATAAAACCTCTGTTCAATGAAAAGTAATAATCAAAAACCTTGTAGCCATCAAGAATCATCTGCTTTGATTTGAGAGGGGAACAGAAAGGGTATTGAACATTCCATTAAAAAATGCATCCATCACTGTTTCAGAGATGAGGCATTTTAGCAAAGAGGTGGAAACCAGAAATGCTCCACTGATGTATCTCACTGCATGAGAACATTTTTAAAAACATGAGCATGAAAATCATTTGACTACACAGGAGTTCACTGGTTATCTGGTGGCAAAATTTGTAAAACAGCTTCTAACTTAAAGATAAATCACACAGTTTTCCTTTAAAACAAGACAGATGTTTCAAATTTGGGAGCCTGGGAAGACAAATGACTAGCAACAGAATTAACAAATGACACTAGAGAGCTCAGGTTGGCAGAAAGCCAAGAAACAGACATGGGTGGGTAAATCGACCAGGTTCACTTATCTTGTGAATGGAAAGGAATTGGCATAGTCAGAATTCACTGCAAAGAGATTAGGAACATTAACTGAGCCACACAGAGGTATAAACTTGTGCACTAAATCTTCTTCCAGAGCTATGCAGTGTCAGATGACAACATCTGATGAGTGAGGATTCCATCAGAACTTCTGGAAGCCTGCCTCTCTGGCTCCAGATTTACATAGTTAGCTCTGCACTAGACCCAGGAGCACTTCGTCACTCTTGTGACGAATAAACTCACTCTTGTGAGTTTATTATATACAATACTAATAACAGGTCTCAGTACCCTCAGTTATGAACATAGCCTTCTGTGTCCCCTCTGCCTCCCCAGGCTAGCATTGTCTTGTCCAGACACATTCCTGAACTTAGTGCTGTCTGGTTGTTTTTGGATTAAGAGGAACTTGAGAGACTGAACAACCAAATGCAATATGTAGTCCTTGTGTGGATATTAGCTCAGATGGACAAATTGCAAAAGATATTTTGGTGGCAATCAGGGAAATTCAAATATGGATTGGGTATTAAGTCATATAAAGGAATTATTGTTCATTTTGTTAGGTATGATAATGATATAGTGGTTATGTTGGGAAAGTCCTTATTTTTAGAGATGCACATGAAAGTGATATGAGGTAAAATGTCATTGTCTGCAATTTATTACAAATACCTTGGCAATAAGTCACATGAAGCAAATCTGGCAAAATGTTAAGAATTGTTAAGTGTAGGTAATGCATATATGGCAGATCATTATACCATTTTTTCTACTTTACTGTATGTTTGAAAATTTTCATAATAAGAGTTTTTGTAATAAATAAAAATTAATAAGCAAAATCTATACCATCAAGGTGAAGATGATGTTTGAGCATTGAGGAAGAAAGTAGATTTTTTTTGAATAAAAAATATGGAGAGAACATTTTGAATGTTTCCATTGTTACATTATTTTATTCATAAAAGAAATACAAATGTCATTTACCAACTTTCCTACTGCTACACTTAAAATATATTGGGAAAAACAATGGACAATCTGAAAAGGAAAGTACGAAAACAATTCCATTTACAATAGCATAAAAAAGAATAAAATACTTAGGAAAAAACCTAACCAAGGAGATGAAACACTTCTATGCTGAAAACTACAAAACATTATTGAAAGAAGTTAAAGAAGACAAATAAATAAAAAGAGATATTGTGTTCATGGACTGGAAAGCTTAATATTGTTAGGATATTACACAATGAAATCTACAGATTCAGTGCAATCCCTGCTAAAATCCCAATGGTATTTTTTTGTAGAAATAGAAAAATTTATCATAAATTCATATAGAATCTCAAGGGACCCTGAATAGCCAAAACGATTTTGAAAAAGAACAAAGTTGGAGAACTCACATGTCTTGATTTCAAAACATATTCTCTCCATCTCAGTGCTCTCACCTCACTGTGGCAGAGCAAACTTAGCCCTTAACACTCTCCACCAACAAATTTCTCTTCAGTATTTTTAAATGAAAAATATAAGAACCAGTCTTATCAAAGGGGTAGATTAGTCAGCTAAGTCAACAGATAGCCTAACACCTTGAAACAACAATCTAAAATGTATTCTAATTAAAGATTGGCTGGCAAGATGGCAGAGTAGAAGGACATGAGCTCACTCCTTTTTACAAAAGCACCAAAATCTGATGAACAACCATGGCCAAAAAAACCCCCCAAATAAACAAAACAAACAAAAACCCCACTGGAACCTACCCCAAAAGATACCCTACATCCAAAGACAAAGAAGAAGCCACTATGAGATTGTAGGAGGGGAGCAACTGTGATAAAATCAAATCCCATATTCACCAGGTGGGCAACCCACAAACTGGAAAATACCACAGAAGTTCTCCCAGAGGAATGAAAGTCCTGAGCCCCAAGTCAGGCTTCCCAGCCTGCGGGTCTGGCAATGGGAGGAGGAGCCCCCAGAGAATCTAGCTTTGAAGACCAGCAGTGTTTGACAGCAGGAATTCCACAGGACTGGGGGAAATAGAAACTCTACTCTTGGAGGGCATACACAAGGTCCTGTGTGCACCAGGACACAGGGGATAAAGCAGTAACCTCATAAGAGACTGGACCAGACTTACCTGCTAGTATTGAAGGGTCTCCTGCGAAGGTGAGGTGGCTGTGGCTCACTTTGTGGACAAAAACACTGATAGCGGTAGCTCTGGTGAGTACTCATTGGCATGAGCCCCCCCAGAGGCCGCCATTTCCTCCCCAAGACCTAGCGCCAGCCAATGGCCTGTAGGCTCCAGTGCTGGGACATCTCAGGCCAAACAACAAACAGGGTGGGAACACAGACCCATTCATCAGCAGACAGGCTGCTTAAAGTCTTCCTGAGCACAGCCCTGCCCACCAGAGGAACAAGACCCAGCTCCACCCACCAAGGGGAAAGAACCAGACCCTCCCACTAGGAAGCCTGCACAAACCTCTTAGATAACCTGATCCACCAGAGGGCAGACAGCAGAAGTAAGAAGAACTACAATCCTACAGTCTGTGGAACAGAAACTGCAATCAAAAAAAGTTAGACAAAATGAGATGACAAAAGAATACGTCCCATACGAAGGAACAAGATAAAACCCCAGAAGAATAACTAAGTGAAGTGGAGATAGGCAATCTACTGGAAAAAGAATTCAGAGTAATGATAGTGAAGATGATCCAAGGTCTTGGAATAAGAATGGAGGCACAGGTAGAGAAGATGGAGGAAATGTTTAACAAACACCTAGAAGAACTAAAGAACAAACAAACAGATGATCAATACAATAACCGAAATGAAAAATACACCAGAAGAAATCAATAGCAGAGTAACTGAGGCAGAAGAAAGGATAAGTGAGCTGGAAGACAGAATGGTGGAAATCACTGTCATAAAACAGAATAAAGAATAAAAAGAAATGAAGACAGTCTAAGAGACTGCTGGGACAACATTAAACACACCAACATTCACATTATAGGGGTCCCAGAAGGAGAAGAGAAAGGGAAAGGACCTGAGAAAATATTTGAAGAGATAATAGCTGAAAACTTCCCTAACATGGGAAAGGAAATAGTCACCCAAGTCCAGGGAACACAGAGAGTCCCAGGCAGGATAAACCCAAGGCAGAACATGATGAGACACATAGTAATCAAATTACAAAAATTAAAGACAAAGAAAAAATAATAAAATCAACAAGGGAAAAGCAACAAATAACATACCAGGGAACTCCCATAAGGTTATCAGCTGATTTCTCAGCAGAAACTCTGCAGGCCAGAAAGGAGTGGTAAGCTATATTTAAAGTGATGAAAGGGAAGAACCTACAACCAAGAATCCTCTACCCAGCAAGGCTCTCATTTAGATTCTAAGAAGAAATCAAAAGTTTTACAGACGAGCAAAAGCTAAAAGACCATCTTTGCAACACATGCTAAAGGAAGTTCTCTAAGTGGAAAAGAAAAGGCCACTACTAGAAACAAGAAAGTTATGAATGGAAAAGCTCACCAGTAAAGGTAAACACAAAGTAAAGGTACAAAATCTTCTGCTCATAAATATGGTATCAAAACCAGCAATTGTGAGAAGAGGAGAGCACAAATGCATGATATTGGAAATGGATTTGAAATTAAAAGACCAGCAATTTAAAACAATCTTGTTTATATATAGACTGCTATATCAAAACCTCATAGTAACAACAAACCAAAAATCTACAATAGATACACACACACAAAAGAAAAAGGAATTCAAACACAACACTAAATTAGTCATCATATCACAAGAGAAGAGAAAAAAATAGGAAGAGAAGAAAAAAGACTTACAAAAACAAATCCAAAACAAATAAGAAAATGGCAATAGAAACATACATATTGATAATTACCTTAAATGTAAATGGATGAAATGCTCCAACCAAAAGACATAGGCTGGCTGAATGGATACAAAAATAAGATCCACATATATGTTGTCTACAAGAGACCCACTTCAGATCTAGGGACACATACAAATTGAAAGTGAGGGGTTGGAAAAAGGTATTCCATGCAAATGGAAATCAAAAGAAAGATGGAGTAGCAATACTCATATCAGATAAAGTAGACTTTAAAATAAAGACTGTTACAAGAGACAAAAAAAGACAATACATAATGATCAAGGAATCAATCCAAGAACAAGATATAACAATTGTACATATATATGCATCCAACATAGGAGTATCCCAATATATAAGGCAAATGCTAATAGCCACAAAAGGAGAAATGACAGTTACACAATAATAGTGAGGGACTTTAACACCCCACTTTCATCAATGGAGAGATAATCCAGACAGAAGATCAGTATGGAAACAAAGTGCTTAAGACACATTAGACCAGATGGATTTAATTGATATTTATAGAGCATTCCACCCAAAAGCAGCTGAATACATATTCTCAAGTGCACATAGAACATTCACCAGGATTGATCGCATGCTGGGCCACAAAGCAAGCCTCAGGAAATTTAAGAAAATTGAAATCATATCAAGCATCTTTCCTGACCACAATGCTATGAGATTAAAAATCAACTACAAGAAAAGAAAAACTGTAAAAAGCACAAGCACATGGATGCTAAAGAATAGGTTACTAAGCAACAAATGGATCACTGAATAAATCAGAGGAAATAAAAAAAAAACGTAGGGAAAAATGAAAATGAAAGAACAATGATCCAAAAGCTATGGGATGCAGCAAAAGTAGTTGTAAGAGGGAAGTTTATAGCAATACAATCTTACCTCAGGAAAGAAGAAAAATCACAAGTAAATAACCTAACCTTACACATAAAGCAATAGAGAATGAAGAACAAACAAAACCCAAAGTTAATAGAAGGAAAGAAATAAAAAAGATCAGGGCAGAAATAAATGAAATAGAAACAAAGAAAACAATAGAAAAGATCAATGAAACTAAAAGCTGGTTCTTTGAAATGGTAAACAAAATTGATAAACCTGTAGCCAGACTCATCAAGAAAAAGAGGGAGAGGACTCAAATCAATAAAATTAGAAATGAAAAAGGAGAAGTTACAATGGCACCACAGAAACACAAAGGACCATAAGAGACTACTACAAGAAACTATATGCCAATAAAATGGACAACCTGGAAGAAATGGACAAATTCTTAGAAATTCTCCCAAGACTGAACCAAAAAGAAATAGAAAATATGAACAGATCAATCACAAGTATTGAAATTGAAGCTATGATTAAAAAACATCCAACAAACAAAAATCCAGGACAAGATGGTTTCACAGGTGAATTCTATCAAACATTTAGAGAAGAGTTAATACCTATCCTTCTGAAACTATTCTAAAAATTTGCAGAGGAAAGAATACTCCCAAACTCATTCTATGAGGCCACCATCACCCTGAAACTAAAACTGTAAAAAATGAAAATTACAAGCCAATATCACTCATGAACATAGACACAAAAATCCTCAACAAAATACTAGCAATCTGAATTCAACAGTACATTAAAAGGGTCATACACCATGATCAAGTGGGATTTATCCCACGGATGCAAGGATTTTTCAATATTCACAAATCAATACATCACATTAACAAATTGAAGAATAAAAACCACATGATCATCTCAATAGATGCAGAAAAGGCTCTTGACAAAATTTAACACCCATTTATGATAAAACTCTCCAGAAAGTGGGCACAGAGGGAATATACCTCAACATAATAAAGGCCATATATGAGAAACCTACAGCTAACTTCATACTCAATGGTGAAAAGCTGAAAGCACTTCCTCTAAGATCAGGAACAAGACAACAATGTTCACCCTCACCACTTTTATTCAACATAGTTTTGCAAGTCCTATCCATGGCAATCAGAGAAGAAAAAGAAATCCAAACTGAAAAAGAAGTAAAACTGTCACTGTTTGCAGATGACATGATATGATACAGAGAAAATCCTAAAGATGCTACCAGAAAACTGCTAGAGCTCATCAATGAATTCAGTAAAGTTGCAGGACACAAAATTAATACACAGAAATCTGTCACATTTGTATACACTAACAATGAAAGATGAGAAAGAGAAATTAAAGAAACACTCCCATTTACCATCTCATCAAAAAGAATAAAATACCTAGGAAAAACCTACTTAAGGAGAAAAAAGACCTGTACTTTGCAAACTATAAGACACTGATGAAAGAAATCAAAGATGACACAGATGGAACAGATATACCATATTCTTAGATTGGAAAAATCAATATTGTCAAAATGACTATACCAGCCAAAACAATCTACAGATTCAATGCAATTCCTATCAAATTACCAATGGCATTTTTCATAGAACTAGAATAAAAAATCTTAAAATTTGTATGGAGACACAAAAGACCCTGAATAGCAAAAGCAATCTTGAGAAAGAAAAATGGATCTGGAGGAATCAGTCTCCCTGACTTCAGACTATACTACAAAGCTAGAGTAATCAAAACATTTTGGTTCTGGCACAAAACATAAATCAATGTTTATGTTTTATTGATTTAAAGACAAATCAATAGATCAATGGAATAGGATAGAAAGCCCACAGAAAAACCCAGGCACCTATGGCCAATTAATCTATGACAAAGGAGGCAAGACTATACAATGGAGGAAAGTCAGTCTCTTCAATAAATGGTGCTGGGAAATGTAAAATAGATAGCTACAGGGAAGCAGCCACATAACACAGGGAGATCAGCTCAGTGCTTTGTGACCACCTACAGGGGTGGGATAGGGAGGGTGGGAGGGAAATGCAAGAGGGAGGAGATATGAGGATATATGTATATGTATAGCTGATTCACTTTGTTATAAAGCAGAAACTAACACACTATTATAAAGCAATTATGCTCCAATAAAGATGTTTAAAAAATAAAAAAATAAGTGGTGCTGAGAAGACAGAACAGCTACATTTAGAAAAAATGAAATTAGAACCATACACAAAAATAAACTTAACATGGATGAAGGATCTAAATGTAAGACCAGATACTATAAAACTCTTAGAGGAAAACATAGGCAGAACACATAAATCACATCAATTTGACATTAATCACAGCAATATCTTTTCCAAGCTGTGTCCTAGAGTAATGGAAATAAAAACAAAAATAAACAAATGGAACCTCATTAAACTCAAAGATTTTTGCACAGTAAAGTAAACCATAAACCAAACAAAAAGACAACCCACAGAATGTGAGAAAATATTTGCAAATAATGCAACCAACAAGGGATTAGTCTCCAAGATTTACAAACATCTCATGCAGCTCAATATCAAAACAACCCAATCAGAAAATGGGCAGAATACCTAAATAGACATTTCTCCAAAGAAGACAAACAGATGGCCAAGAGGCACATGAAAACATGCTCAACATCACTAATTATTAGAGAAACGCAAATCAAAACTACAATGAGATATCACCTCACACCAGTCAGAATGGTCATCATCAAAAAATCTACACACAATAAATGCTGGAGAGGATGTGGAGGAAAGGGCACCCTCCTATGCTGTTTGTGGGAATGTAAATTGGTACAGCCACTATGGAGAACAGTATGGAGGTTCCTTAAGAAACTAAAAACAGAGCTACCATATGATCCAGCAATCCCACTCCTGGGCATATATCCAGAGAAGAATATGGTTTAAAAGTATACATGCACCCCAATGTTCATTGCAGCACTGCTTACAATAGCCAAGACATGGAATCAATCTAAATGTCCATTGACAGATCAATGGATAAAGAAGATGTGGTACATATATACAATGGAATATTACTCTGTCATTGAAAAGATGAAACAATGCCATTTGCAGCAACATGGATGGACCTGGAGATTATCATACTAAGTGAAGTAAATCAGACAGAAAAAGACAAATATCACATGATATCACTTATATGTGGAATCTAAAAGAATGATACAAATTAACTTATTTACAAAACAGAGTCACAGGCCTAGAGAATGAACTTATGGTTACCCAAGGGGAAGAGTGTGTGTGTGTAGGGGGGGGGCGGTGGGATAGATTGGGAGTTTGGGATTGACATGTACACACTGTTATATTTAAAATAGATAACCAACAAGGATCTACTGTATAGCCCAGGGAACTCTGCTCAATATTCTGTAATAACCTAAATGTGAAAAGAATTTAAAAAAAGAATAGAGCATGTATATGCATAACTGAATCACTTTGCTGTACACCTAAAACTAACACAACATTGTTAATCAACTATGTTACAATAAAAAGTTAAAATAAAATGGATAAACTACAAGGTCCTACTGTATAGGAAGGGAACTATATTCAATATCCTGTGATAAACCATAATGGAAAAGAATATGTAAAGAATGTATATATATGTATAACTGAATCACTTTGCTTTACAGTAGAAATTAACACAACATTGTAAATCAACTGTACTTCTATAAAGTGAATAAAAAACCTATTACAAAGCTGCAGTAATCAAAAAAATGTGGTACTGGCATAAAGACAGACAAATAGAACAATGGAATAGAATGGAGAGCCCAGAAATAAATCCTTGTGTTATGGTCATAGGATATTTGACAAAGGTGCCAAGATCTTGGGGAAAGAACAATCTTTTCAACAGACAGTGTTGGGAAAACTGGGTATTCATATGCAAAAGAATGAAGTTGGACCCTTATCTTACACTATATACAAAAATTAACTCAAAATCAATTAAAAGTTTAAACTTAAGACCTAAAACTATAAAACTCCTAGAAGAAAACCTAGAGGAAAAACTCATGACATTAGATGTGACTTGGATTTCTTGGATATGACACCAAAAGCAGAGGCAGCAAAAGCAAAAACAGACAAATGGAACTATATCAACCTTAAAAATTTTTGTGCACCAAAGGGCACAATCAACAGACTGAAAAGGCAATCTATGGAATAGGAGAGAATACCTATAAATCATATGGCTGATAAAGGGTTAATATCTAGCATATATAAAGAACTCTTACAACTCAACAACAAAAATTCAAATAACCCAATTTTAAAAATGGACAACGGAAAAAATAGTGGGCAAAGGACTTGAATAGATATTTCTCTAAAGATGATATAGAAATGGCCAGCAAGCATATTGGAAGATGCTCAATAACACTAATCATCAGAGAAATCAAAACCACGATGAGACATTACCTTCTACCCATTAGGATGACTACTATTAAACAAACAAAAACAACAGAATATAATGAGTGTTGGTAAGGATATGGAAAAATTAGAACCATAGTGCACTGTTGGATGCAACTTGTTCAATTGCTATGGATAAACAGAATAAAAAAATTAAAAAATGGAATTATCATATGATCTAGCAATTCCACTTCTGAGTATATATCCAAAAGAATTGAAATCAGAATCTCAAAGAGATATTTGCACACTCACGTTCATAGCAGCACTATTCACAATAACTAAGAGACAGAGACAACCCAAACGTCTGTCAACAGTTGAAAGAGTAAACAAAATGTGGTGTGTACATACAATGGGATATCATTCAGCTTTAAAAAGGGAGAAAATTTCATCATATGCTACAACACGGATAAACCTTGAGGACCTTACATGAAGTATCTAAAATAGCTAAAATCATAGAAATAGAAAGTAGAATGGTGGTTACCAGGGGCAGGGTAGAGGGGGAAAAGAGGAGTTGTTTAATGGGTATAGAGTTTCATATTTATAAGATGAAAAAGTTCTGGAGATACAGTCACAACTATGTGAATATACTTAACACCGCTGAACAGTATGTGCACTTAAAAATGGTTAAGATGATAAATCTTACTTATGTGTTTTTTACCACAATAAAAAATGTGAGTGGGGGGACTTGGGAAGAGAACTGTTGAGCTGTTTAAAACTTTCCAAATGAAGTATTTTGGTAGGTTTTGTACCGAAACACTTTGCTAAATGCAGAAGAATACAGCATCTTCTGACTAGTCTGCAAGAACATCAGGGAATATGGTGAATTTTTACATATTTTGTGGTGGAAGGACAGAAAAATGAGTATCATAATTTGGGAGAGCACATCCAATGATGTCCTTACTACATTTACTTTTTATGAGAAGTCTTTTTCAGATACAACAGTAATCAAATACAAGTGTTGAAAGAAATAGACCTTCTATAATATTATCACAAAATGTTAAATCAACATTTAAAAAAATAGTGTATTGAATTATGTTTAATTCAAAATACTAACAATAAGCATATTTTAATGCTATATTAATAACTATTTATTATAATAAACTATCAACCTATTAATGAATGAATTTATAAAACTATTTATTAAATGTTTATTTCATATTCAGTTCATCCTTTTAAAATTTCCTTTGATTGCAGCTCAAGTATTTTTATTGATGGGGTGCTTTATAAGAAGTTTGGGGTCATTTCTGTAGCGTTCAGGGTTTCTTCACACCCCCAAACCCTGGAGAATCCTATCCAATCTCTTCTAGGAATTCTGAACCAGATGTAAGAAGAGGCTGTGGTAGAAAGGGAGGGAGGGAAGAGGGAGGAGAGGTGTCAGGAGGAAAGAGAGAGACTCTTTTTTTTTTTTTGGTGGTACGCGGGCCTCTCACTGTTGTGGCCTCTCCCATTGCGGAGCACAGGCTCCGGACGCGCAGGCTCGGTGGCCATGGCTCACGGGCCTAGCTGCTCTGCGGCATGTGGGATCTTCCTGGACCGGGGCACGAACCCGTGTCCCCTGCATCGGCAGGCGGATCCTCAACCACTGCGCCACCAGAGAAGCCCGAGACTTTTGTTTTAATATGATTTTCAAATTTTTCCAATTATCAAGAACAACACTGTACAGTAGAGAAGAAAATGTTCCATATTTGCGCTGTCTGACACAGTAGCCACTGGTCACATGTAGCTGGTGAGCACTTGAAATGTGGCATCGTGTGACTGAGGAATTGAATTTTAAATTTTGCTCAATTTAAAATTTTTAAAAAAGTCTTCCATTAAAAAAAAATTAATTAATTAATTTTTGGCTGCATTGGGTCTCCGTTGCTGAGCGTGGGCTTTTCTGTAAGTTGCAGCGAGTGGGGACTACTCTTTGTGGCAGTGCATGGGCTTCTCATTGAAGTAGATTATTTTGTTGTGGAGCACAAGCTCTAGGCACGCAGGCCTCAGTAGTTGTGGCATGCAAGTCAGTAGTTGTGGCTCACGGGCTCTAGACTGCAGGCTCAGTAGTTGTGGCTCTCTGGCTTAGTTGCTCCGTGGCATGTGGAATCTTCCTGGACCAGAGCTCAAACCCATGTCCCCTGCATTGGCAGGTGGATTCTTAACCACTGCTCCACCAGGGAAGTCCTCAATTTAAATTCGTTAAAATTTAAATAGCCATGTGTGGCTAATGGCTATTGTATTAGACAGTGCAGTGCTGGAAGGAAACCACAGCCAAACATGCCTAAAATGTTTAGTGACTGAAGGGAAAATATGAAGTGTGTGAACCAAGCAACAGAGAACTGCATATGTGTCAACATGAAGAAGTTGGTGCAGGGATGTAGAGATAGCATAATCTGAACAATGTACATGGCTGAGTTATACTAAAGTGATCTTACATTTTCTTTTCTACATTGATGAAAGATTTAGAACTTCTATTGTGTTGCAGAAGGGAAATGTAACTTATGTTTCATAATTTATCTGCCTACAAAAGGTATACGCAATACACTTTGGTAAGTTTTTATCGTATTTCATAGTTTCAAATTATTTTTCCTTTAGGAAGTTACAGGCAGGGGGAAGTGCATACCTATTCCTTTATCCCATACTCTAGGCTTATTGTATTATTATTATTTTTTGCAGTATGCGGACCTCTCACTGTTGTCGCCTCTCCCGTTGCAGAGCACAGGCTCCAGATGTGTAGGCTCAGTGGCCATGGCTCACGGGCCCAGCTGCTCCGCAGCATGTGGGATCTTCCTGGACTGGGGCATGAAACCGCGTCCCCTGCATCGGCAGGCGGATTCTCAACCACTGCGCCACCAGGGAAGCCCAGAGGCTTATTTTTTATTAGTGCAAGTGGGACAGCCTCAATCTTTTTCTCCTCTGCGCTGTACATGGCCACTAGATTTCAACTTCTATCTTCTCCTTTGTTAAGTTCCCTCCTCCAAAAAGTATCTCCTCCAATGCTGACATAAAATTCCTCTAACAGCAGGTGAAGTCTTTTGTTCTCCAGTTAGAGATATAAGGCTTATGATAGAGGTAGTACTAACTGACATAATACAAGAAACTCATGCATGCCAAGAAAAAGTCAATCAGTGTATTGAGGAGATGCTCATCTCCTTCTTTATGAGGGATAAGATGATAGAAGAAAGGAAGCCACTGGTTTCATAAAAAAGGGGTGGCAAAAGTTTTTTGGAAAGTATGTTGTGGGGATGAAGAAGAACCATATTTTCAGGCAACATCATCACTTTTTCTTTAGCCAAATGGGAGGAACAAACTGAAATCAGTGGTTGGAATGCTTGAAGTTCTGGGCTGTGGAATTTAAAATGACAAATGGTGATTTGTCTCTATATGGATATGTATGACCATCGTTTAAAAGTCTGCAAATAATAAACACTGGAGAGCATGTAGAGAAAAATGAACACTGCTGATGGGAATGTAAATTGGTGCAGCCACTCTGGAGAACACTATGGAGGTTCCTTAAAAAACTAAAAATAGACTACCATATGATCCTACAATCCCACTCTTGGGCATATATCAGGAGAAAACTCTAATTTGAAAAGACACAAGCACCCCAATATTCATAGCAGCACTGTTTACAATAGCTAAGACATGGAAGCAACCTAAATGTCCATTGACAGATGAATGGATAAAGAAGATGTGGTATTTGTGTGTATACACACACACACACACACACACACACACACACACAATGGAATATTACTCAGCCATAAAAAAGAATGAAATAATGTCATTTGCAGTAGCATGGATGGACATAGAGATTATCATATTAAGTGAAGTAAGTCAGGCAGAGAAAGGCAAATATCATATTATATCATTTATATGTGGAATCTAAAAAAATGATACAAATGAACTTATTTACAAAACAGAAAAAGACTCTCAGACATAGAAAACAAACATGTTTACCAAAGCATAGGGAACTATATTCAATATCCTATAATAACCTATAATGGAAAATAGTCTGAAAAATATATATATCTGAATCATTGCTCTACACCTAAAACTAACACATATTATAAATTAACTATACTTCAATTTAAAAAAAAATATAGAGACATTGTAAATTTTAGGAGGACAGGGACCAATTACAATATGCTTCCTACCAGCTCCTCCCTAGTAGTCTCCAACATGGTGCCAAGCACATGGAGTAAAAGTGTCTGTTGGAAAAGTGAAAGAATATAACTTTTGAAACCTACTTAAATCCTGGAACACTGCTTAAGCAGTGATCATTTTCTTTTCCCCATGAAAAAGTGGATGAGAAAATTAACTAATTAAAAACCTCCTGGGGATGATGTTTCCTCCCAGCCTTTGCACCTCATTATGAAAACCTAGACTGAAGAGCTCTTCTTGAAGTCCTATAGCAGCAGCCACTATCAATGAAAATCAGTGAAAACTATATGATCACTTTGGAAATTAAGATATGGAGGCTTTCCATGTAAACTCAGGATTTTCACCTGTCAGAACAAGACTTAATACAGGAAAAATGATAAAATTTTATTGAAAGATATTAAGGAATATCTTAACAAATGCAGAGAAATGCCATGTTTATGGGTAGGGAGGTACAATGCCATAAAGTTGTCAATTTCCCCAGAATTGAGCTATAAGTACAATGTAATTCCAGGAAAAATTCCAATAAAGTTATTCTGGAACCCAACAGGCTGATATGGGAGAATAAAAACCCAAGAATAGCCAAGACCCTCTTGTCAGAGAAGAACAAGGTAGTGGTAAGGTTCTGCTCTACTAAATATCAAGACATTAAATGTTGGAGTCATTAAGGCAATGTGATATTGCCACAGGGAGAGAAAACTAGACTGATGAAACATAAAAGAGCCAGAAACAGAGGCACAGTCCATGGAAACATAAGATGTGCTATTGGGGGCAATTGCAAGAGGAGGATGGAGTGAAATGATTGATAAATGGCCCTGGGACTCCAAGACAGACTTTGTTTATGCTTTCATTTCCACTCACCCATCACCCTGGATGATCATTGCCGTGTTCTTTTTCTGTCTCTTCCACAAACTTGACAGGACTGAGAGCATCTTATTCCCCCTCTTTGCATCACTTAACACAAATCCAGCACATAGAAGAGTCTCCTCAAGATTCAGTTACATTTTTTATGAAAATTTGGCATCAACTCTGTGTGGTCACTGTGAGAATTAAAGGAGATAATTAAAGCCAATCATTGAGTCCTAATATGTGCCAGGCACTGCACTAAGCTCTTCATCAGAATTATTCCAGTTTAACCCTTGCAGCAATCCCATGAGCTGTGGGGAAACTGAGGCATTGAGAAGTTAGGTACTTTGTCCTATGCCATATGCTAGAAGGTGGGAATTGAGTCTCTAAACCTAAGCAGATTGGCTTCCATTGGCATTCCAATGTAATCTTAACCATCATGTTACATTATGCTTTATAGTAGTGACTACTTTTGTATGAAAGACCACAACAAATATTTGTGGCATGGATGAGTACACGAGTGATCCTGAGTCCTTAATAAAATGTTGAGAAGCAGGGAAGTGTGTAACATATGTTTGAGATTTTTATTTTATTTAATCTTGAAAGAGTTCTGGCTAGCTGGAAGTGTAACAAGTGTAATCCACCTCATTTCCAAGTATTCATGAGAAAGAGGGTGTTAAGGAATGACAATACCCAACCCCTTCCCTGTCTCTAGGAGAGACAAGACAGGCACTTGTGATTCCTGGCCACTGTGCTGTATGGAGAAGAGTGTGTCCCTGGCATGGCCAGGGACTCTGTGTGAGTGCTGGGCTGAGTAGGGAGTCTGTATAGGGGATGGAGCTGCATGAACCCATAACAGCTTGGGATTTCCACTCCCAAATTATGCCTAAACCACAATGAGATATCACTATACACCTATCAGAATGCTTAAAATAAATTGTGAAAATAGCAAACACTGGTGAGCACTTGGAATAATTAAATCACTCAGACATCACTGTTGGGAATGTAAAATGGTACAGCCAGTCTGGAAAATAGTTTGGAAGTTTCATAAAACGTAAATATGCAACTACTATATGACCTCACAATTGTACTCCTGGGCATTTATCATATAAGAACCTGTACACAAATGTTCATAGCAGCTTTATTTGTAATAGTCCCAAACTGGAAACAATCAAGATGTCCTTCAATGGGTAAATGGTTATGTAAGCCATGGTGTATCCAATCATGGAATACTACTCAGCATTAAAAAAGGAATGACAATTGATACATGCAACAATCTGGATGAATCTTATGCCAGGAAATTATGCCAAGTGAAAAAAAACAATCCTAAAAGTTACATGCTGTATAATTCCACTTATATAACATACTTGAACAAAATTATAGAAATGGAGGACAGATTAGTGGTTGCCAAGGATTAAGGACGGAGCAAGAATGGGACGGAAGTGGGTGTGGTTATAAAAGGGCAACATATGGGATCCCTGTGACGATGGAACTGTTCTGAATCTTGACTGTATCAATGTCAGTAACCTGGTTTTGATATTTTACTATAGTTTTACAAAATGTTTTTATTGGAGGAAATGGTAAAAGGCATATTGAATCTCTCTATATTATTTCTTGCAACTGCATGCGAATCTAAAACTATCTCAATACAAAGAGTTTAATGAAAAAGAAAAGCAGTCCCAGGACTTCCCTGGTGGTCCAGTGGTTAAGACTCTGCCTTCCAATGCAGGAGGCGAGGGTTTGATCCCTCATCAGGGAACTAAGATCCCATTTGTCGAGGAGTGTGGCCAAAAACTAGAAAAAAAAAAGAAAAGCAGTCCTGTTATCTCTTTAAATTTTTAAAAAAATCTTTGTATTTAGTTTCTTTAAACTGATATGTAATTTTACATAAATGCACAGGGTTTATTTCAAATGTAGTATTTTTTTTCTTCTTACCTGTCCCTTTCCCTCTTTCTTCTCAGGTCTTTACCCACATCACCCCTCCACCCTTAGCTGTTATTAACAACCTTCTATGGAGAAAAAGAACCATAGACAATGTTAGTAGATAAATGGTAGATTGGGAAAAATATCAATAATGCAGATGGCAGAGTTAATATCATTAATATTCAAAGAGGCCTTACAAATTCACAAGGAAAAGACCAACCACCCATAAGAAAATAAATGGGCAAAGATTCTAAGAGATGATTAATGGAGAAGCAAATTCATAGTTAAACCATAAGTGACAAGAGATTCAAACTCACTAGCAGCCAGGGAAACACCAAAAAGTAATAATGAATATCACTTTATACCTATCAGATTAGAAAAAAAAATCACTGGCAGGGATGTGAGGGCAAAAGGCACATTCACTCTTTGCTGTGGAAGTGTGAATTATACACACAATCTTGGCAACATCTATCACAATTAAAAAAAAAAAAAAATATATATATACCCTTTACAATTTTACAAAGCCATTCACTTAAGAACTGTGTATTTTACTGTACATAAATTACACCTGAGTGAAAAGAAAATTTTAAAAATACATTTACCATTAAAAAAAATACAGGGCTTCCCTGGTGGTGCAGTGGTTGAGAATCCGCCTGCCGATGCAGGGGACACGGGTTCGTTCCCCGGTCTGGGAAGATCCCACATGCCGCGGAGCGGCTGGGCCCGTGAGCCATGGCCGCTGAGCCTGCGCGCCCGGAGCCTGCGCTCCGCAATGGGAGAGGCCACAACAGTGAGAGGCCCGCGTACCGCAAAAAAAAAAAAAAAAAAAAAAAAAAACCCATATACCTTTGTCCCCTTGTAACTCCTTCCTGGAAATCTATCCCATGAACTAGAACCACCAGTCTATACAAAAGGAAATTGGTACAGAAACGTTTATTATAATATTGTTGTGCCAGAAGAAAGTAGGAATAAAAATGCTCACAAATGGAGGCATGCTTGAATGTGGTATAATAACACTACAGAATATTGTGCAGTAATTAAAAGGGGTACATCAGAGTTACACAGATGGCCTGGAGGTATATTTATACATATAGTATATTATATATTTAATTTATATTACATATTTATATAAATAGTATATTTTCATATATTTATATATTTGTATATCTTATATATATTTATATATCAGATATATATGTGTTTGTCCCCTCTTAGTTACTTTCTTCTAATTATTATTTTTGTCTCTATCCTTGGATTTCCTCAGATGTTTGCTTGTCTGCTCATGTTGAAGTGCAGGTCACTAATATTGATGGGAAGTTCTGTGCTTGTAGGTGACCTTACTGACCTGTGGGTCTCATGGAATGACCTGGCTGGGCCATTTTTTTAGGGAAATTCCATGTCATTATCTCTACGTCTTTCCCCTTTGGTCTGGGCCAATCTCCAGAGAAGAAAATTTGTCTGCCCAGATCCAGCGGCATTACCTGCGCTGCCAGAATTCAGGAAGAGGAGGAATAGGGTTGGAGTGTCAACATTCAGTATGTAGACAGATTTTTACATATTTTCCAGTTTTTGATAAGATACTTCCTGCCCACAGCTGTGCCTGGTGTCTGCACTTTGTTCTCTCCAGGACAAACAGTCCTTCAGTCTTTGGATGGTACTGAAGAGGAGAATCTGGACATCTGTTTGCTTATGACTAGGCTCTCAACCTCATTCTGCTTTCAGCATCACCGTAAATCCTGAAACTTTTGGGGTTTCTGCTGAGTAAAGTAGGTTGCATTTTGGGTTTTCCCACTGTTGACTTTGAATTCCACTTTCTCATGTCTACCAACTCAGTTACCATACATCCTACTGTGATCCATCTTCCAAAATATGGTGGCTGTCATTTCCTCTCCTGCTGTCTTCATTTCTTTGGTTTATGCCTGTTAAAAAGTCTTTTTGAGATCTATGGATGAATGAAAGATTTACACAGAAAATAGCACACGTATAATTCTATTTGTTTGAAGTTTAAGAAAGGTAATAATAATCCTTGGTGATAGATATTAAAATAATGGTACTCTTGGGCAGGGGAAGAGAGTCCTGGGAAATGGCACGTGAGAGCTTTCTGAGATGCTGAAATATTTTGCATCTTGACAGGTGATAGTTACACCAAAGCATCATATGTAAAAATCAATCTCAGTAAATTAAGATTCATGCATTTTATTGTGTAGTATTGAAGGATATTTTAAAAGAAATAAATAGAAATAATTTGTTTCATGCACAAAAAAGTCTTTTTGTTTTTATTTTTGGGGTAGAGTTTGGGGACAGTTAGGAGATAATTTGAGTGTTCAGTTCATTATTTTAAGTTATAAAATCTTAACTTACTTCTTACCAAATATCTCTTAAAATTGTCCAGTCTGGAAGTTGGCAATGGCCGTAGTGTGTCTCCCCACCCCACAGAGCACTGGTTCTCCATCCTGGTTGGCTCTTCAGAATCACCTGTGGAAGTTATTGAAACATGTACACACTTGGGCCCCACTCCCAGAAGTTCTGATTTCAAGCTTGGAGTGGGACCAGGAATCTGTATTTTAACATGTTCCACTAATGCTGATTGAAGACCATTGCAGTAGAGAAACTTCCTGTACAACTCCTCAATAGTTGGTCAATTAGATCTTAGTTTACATCTTCATTGGCAGTCTGTGCAAGTAATTAAATGATTCTGAATATTAGGAAGTGAGTTAATATATACAACTCCAATCTGTGTTCTGGGGAACCTTCTGTTATTGTTTGTAGTTCTGCTCTTTGAGATTATACCCTTCATGTGTGGTTACTATTCATATGACTAGCCTTCAAACATTGAAGGCAGCTGCCATTTTTGCTTCTCCCTCCAGCCTTCTCTTTTCTTGGGTGAACTCTCCTGCTTCTTCTTCCTAGAGCATGGTTTTCAGGCCGTTCACAATCCTGTGCAGCTACTTCTGACAACCAACGCCGGTTTGTCAACATCCTTCATGGAGATGTGGTGTTCCAAATGGACCCCACTATTATGGGGGTATGAGTTTCAGAGCGCCGGGTGGTTATGTCCCTAGAGTCAGACTTTTCATATATTAATGTGGCCATGGATTATCCTGTTTTGTTTCATTTTTGCTTTTAAAATCCTTTATTACTGGTTCAGTTTGATCTTGGATCCTGACACCCTTTCCCAGTGAGATATTCCATCTAGATTCCTTAAGTCAGGTTCTTACTGCTACACTCAGTAATGGACTCTCTAACAATGTGTTGAATGAATAAATAGATGGATGAGTGAATGAATAAATGAACTTTAAAAGGAAGTTGAAGGGACTTTGTTGGATGCCATGGAATTTCGGCAAAACCCTAAGGATGAGGATATTAAGTGAAATTTACCTTCACTTCTCAAAGAGAAGTGAAGAATAGATGATGAATAGATGATGCAACATGTGTTTATCTGCATTACAAAGATAGATGCTAGACATACCTATGCCAGACTTACTAGAAAATATTAGAACAAGTTCAGCGGCTATCAACTCCTTCTCCTACCTTCAGACTTTATAAGTCTATCTATTTGAAATGATTATCGGGGAGTCATTGGGAAAGGAGAGTTCAGCCTAATGGGAAATGGTATGGTTTTTCCTCACTTCTCTCTGTGGTTATTCCACACTCCACCACTTGGCTTCTTACTTCCTTACTGGTGGCTTGCTGAGATGCAGAATCCTGTGGCTCTATCTTGGTGTAGCCACAGGGAAGGAGAGAGGTGAGAGTTCTTGGGGGAACTGGGACCTGGGAGACATATGTGAAACATACTGAAGTCCATGTCTTACCAGGTCATGCTAAAGGTGGAATGTTAGTTGGCACTGACTGTGATGGCAGGTCTAGGAGTAAAGGTGTCAACAGGCAGATAGCATTTGGAGAAGCAAGGACGGGTAAATGGATACTATGAACAGTCACCAGGTTTAAGCAGTCTTGATAGGAGGTCACCCAAGAGGTGAGGGGACTACAGCAGGAAGAGGGTTTGGGATGAACTGGTTGGGCATGAATTAGAAAGGAGGAGTCATGCAAGTTATGCAGAGAGTACATTGCCCACATCAGAGAACTATACAGTATGGAGGCTTGTGTAGGGATACTTCCAAAGGACCTGCCAATGCACCCAACCAGGTGCAAGGTAGGGAGCCTGACATGTGGAGAAAATCTTTATAGCCAAGGGGCAATCACAAACTGCACAAGCTAAGTAAATTGATGCTTCCCTATTTTCTCTAATCCCTCCTTCTCCTACTTTGTCTCATTGAAGGGATGAAGCAAAGGAAGGGTGGAACAGCTCACAGCCCCCTTCTTCATTGCAAGGCCTCAAACCGCAGTTTTGGTAGAAACTGCAAGGAGAATTGATACTTGGAATTGCATACGAGATTGAGGTTTTGACTTGGAGTAGATTGAACTTGACTTTTCAATAGCTAAACAATGAGTCATTATCAAAATGAGATTGTTCTTATTATTGAAAGTGGTTGATCTGCCTGAAATGTTTTCTAGGGGTAGGGGCCAAGCAATTTTGAAGGAAAATAGAAAAATGAATCTCTTTCCTATTTGGACCTCAAAAGCTCAGCATATTTAATATTAAATGAATGAATGGATTCAGGATTGGTGGTAATGGATTCTTATCATTGCATACCCCAAAACCCAGTTTCTCAGAATCCTGAGGTCCTTGTGGTCAGAAATGCCCTTCATTCATTCATTCTCTTATTCATTCAACTTTTAATTGGCTTCTCAGCTTGTGCCTAGCATTGACGTAGGCCCTGGGGGGTCCTGAATGAGTGAGCTGGACCTCTGAAATCCAGGAGCTTGCCTTGCCATTGAAGGAGGAGTTTTGAAAGATTGAGCTCTGAAGAGCTCATTGAGCTCTGAAAGATGCCTCAGACCTGAATTGGGAGAGAACTGGGGTGTCAGCTCAAGATGGGAGTGCTATCATTCAGAGGTCAGAGTTCCTGAATCTCTGCTCTGGCCGTGGCTTAGTCATTCATTCATTCATTCATTCAAGAAATCTGTGTGAAGCACCTCCCTACTTTTAGGGTAATCTGCTTGGCATCCTCCTTAGCAGGGCATCTACCCTTAGTGGGGTAGATCTTCCAGTGTGACAAGCCTATTTCTCACTCTCTGAGAAATTCAGATAGCAAAGAGATAGAGGTGTGGGTTAAATGTTTTGGGATCTGTATTTTCTATTAACTCTCTGACTTTTCCAGTTGCTCCCTGGTGCCATGTTTACCTCAGACCAGGACTAATTCTAGAAAAAAAGGCAGATTCCATTTGCTGGAGTCATAACACTGAGGGCCTGAACATCTGCAGGGAAATGAGGAAGGCTCTGTGACAGTTATTGTGTTCCCCCACAACCATCGGAAACTTTGGAATAGGACTGCCAGATACAGTTGAAATATTTGGACATATTCCCAAACCATAGCCATTGTTTATCTGAAATTCAAGTTTAACTGGGCAGCCTGTATGTTAATTTGTAAATCTGGCATCCTTACCTAGGAAGGGTTCTCTTTGGCCTAAGAAAGACCATGAGACTCATCTCTCGGGTTTTCAAGAACCTCTTCCCCTACAAATCTTCTCTTCACCCCAGTAGGTAGGGCCCAGATGGACCCTGCTGATGACCTTTCACAACAAGCCTTTGTGGATGGTGCAGTGTGAAGACCTTACCCAGGGACCAGGAGACCTGGGTTCTAGACCATATTCCTCCACCAACACTTCTGTGACTTTGCACAGGACAGTTTGCCTTTCTGGACATTTCCCTATTTAGAAATTCAAAAGTCCCAGGTGGATTTAGCTTCAGAGTGCAATCAGGGCAGGAGAATTTGGCATTTGTCCACTCTGTACCCAGTTAAGGCTGTATCTGTGTGTGTGTGTGTGTGTGTGTATACGCATGCTCGCGTGTGCATGTGTGTGTTGAGGGATGCATGAGATCCCAAACTTCTGCAGATAATGCAGGGCTTAAGAAGCCATGCTTTTTTGATTTTGTAGTTTGGAAATGACTTCTGTACTGACACAGTGGGAAGATGAGGAGCAGTTAGAGGCCCTGTCCCATTCTGTCTTAGTTTACCTCTCTCAGAATGACCCCACCCTCATACCTCCTGGCTCCTTGGAGAAAACAAAAGTTCTTTTCTATGTTCCTAGAATACAGCAGGCTTGCAAAAAATAACAAAAGCACAATGGCAGACTGTTGAGTTGAGATTGAAAAGGTTCAGCCATGGCGGCGCAGTGACCCAGCTGCCTGGGGATCAGGTCATCCCATCTGTGAGGCTGCTCCCAACAGCCCTGTCTATTCATTCATTCATTCAGTCTTGTTCTGAAGCATAAAGTGAAGACGAGGGGCAGCTCTATACAGAATCCGAAGGGAAGCCAGAGAAATGACTGCAACAAGAGGAGAGAAAAGTGCTTCCTTTCAAGTGCTGCTTTTATCCCTCACTCTCAGGTCACGGACATTCAGCAGGACAGAGAGAGAGCTGAGAAGAGCTGGACAAAGGCTGTGCCAGGTCTGGAAAACCAACCAGCGCATCCTCAGAACTGCCTGGTGGACAGAGTGACGGCATCAGGAGGGTCGAGATGTCTGTCACACCGAAGGAGAACAGTAATGGCTCTTGGTTCTAGGAGAGAAACTGGTGTGTGTTGTGGACATTGTTGTTGTGCGGCCCTGAGGTCCCTCTGGACAGCTCTCCACGTGCACCCTCAGCTGCTGTGGGTTTTGCTGCAAACACTGGCACTTGTGTCCTTTGTATATTGTCTTGGGAGGTGCAGTTGACTTGCCCAAAAGAGAGCTAGAGGGGCCTGGGAGTTCTATGCCTTTCCCCCAAACTCTTCCTTTCCTTGCCAAGGACAGGTGTGGGAGTACAGAGCCTGAGCTCCCCAAGCTCTTGTCCACCTTGTCCCCAAGGTGGACAAGGGCTCCCCATGATATCAGGCTGAGCCTGGGGCCCCACTGCGATGTCCCTTACTAGGCTTCTTCCCCTTTAATATCCTGCTTCCCCCACTCTGTTACTGGTATCCCCTTAATTAATGAATTATATAATTTATTAAGGAAATTATTATCTCTTAGTCAACCATTTATATCTGAACTCTGGTCTCAGGGTCAGATTCTGATCTGATTACAATAGTGGGGCAACTCAGAGTTTGAACGCCAAGAGGACATTCCACTTAACACTCCAGGTTCTCAGGCAGGAAGAGGATCAGAGGAGCATCAGCTTCAATCAGAAATAGAATTATCATTTATTTATTTATTTTCTGTTTTGTTTTCTAAATAAAATTCTCCTTCTGTTATCCTTTATTTTGAAATGTATTGTTCTGGGTATTAACATTTACAGGTGTTATAATATTATTAGAACATATGTTTTTATCCATATAAATTATACTTTTTTTTTTTTGTATATAATGCTTTTTGTCTTGAATTCTACTTTGTCTGTAACTCCCAGGTAGTTGTTGTACTGGCTAGAACTATCATTTAGTAAAGACCCCAGACCTCTCATGGAGGAAGAGGGGTGGATCCTAGGAGCAGGATCTCCTAGAGATCTGCCTCACAATCTCTCACATTTGTATCTTCACTTGAGGATCTTTGAAGTAATTTATGCAGGAGACTCTTAATTTACTGGTTAAGAGCACATGTTTTAGACTCAGACCGACCTGGGTTTCTGTCTCACTTCTGATTCTCACTAGCAGTGTGACCCAGGGCAAGTTACTCAAACTCTCTGAGCCTTAGTTACCTCATCTATAAAATGGGACTAATAGTGGTTCATAGCTTCAGAGGGTAGTTGAAGGGTTAAATGAGCTCATGTGTGTACCTGCCTGCTGGTGGTGAGTGTGTTGGTTCTGGTCCCTGATTCTCAGTGTTAACATAAAATAGAAGTCCACAGTCTCTGTTTTAAACAGGATGTTGTTCCAAGGGGGGATATGCCAACTGCTAAATAATGCAGCCAGCCCATAATTTTTGCAAGAATTGTTATGGCAACTGTATTTTTGAAAGTCACTAAAAGTTGGCAAAGAAGATGAAATTGTGACTAGGTGACAACCAAAAATGATGGGATGACATAAATAAACCTGGGAAGAAAGGAGAGGAAGGAACTAAGAATACAAGATGCAGGTAGGGAAACACATACTCAAGGCAGGATAATTATATGTGTTTGGGCTGGGGTTGGGAATCTGTCCCTGGTTTGAACAGAATGAAGGATGTGAGTTGGAATGGGCTTTGTTACATGGTCTGCACCCCTCCTTATCAAGGCTGCCTGAGCCATTCTTCTACTTGCTGGGCACCCCTGGAAGGAGAGGAGGGATTATTGCCGACCAACTGGAACAAAGGGTCCTGGCTTGAGGTCTTAGTCCTGTGGCCTTCCCCCCTTTTGCTTCTGTCCCACCTGCCTGTGTCTCCACTGGGAGCTCCCTTGTGGGAGACATGCCTTCCTTGTTCTCTCTCCATAAATTACCAATTAACTCTTAGCATCAGAGAAGTACCAGGTATCCACTGCCCAGGAGTGGGTCTCACTCAGGCCAGGAGAACCCACATCTGAAGCTGCCATGGTTTCAGGAGAAATGAAAGGTCTGACATGAGAAATGAAGGGTCTGCTTGTACTCTTTGTCCACCCCAGGTTCATTTTCTGCCCTTCTTTGCCCTGCTCTGTGCTTGGAGACTGACTCTATAGATGGCATTTTTTTGGGCTCACGTGCCAGCTGGATTCTGGCTGGATTTGACCAATGGAAGGCACCTGAGACTGGAGGGCAGCAGGAGAGAGAGGGCAGTGTATACTACTCCCTGCTCTGACAGTGGCTCCATCCCTCCAGTAGTGTCCCCACCCCAGTGGCTCCAGCTCTCACTGGGGTCCTGTGTCACCATTTCCTTCTCATGCTTTCCAGTCTGAAGGGTGATAAAGCTGCCCTCTGCTGCAGGCCTCTGGGAGACCAATCACCCCTTGTTTGTTCCCTTATCCCCACCTACACCTCTGTAAATACGCTCTTCATTAAAGTCTTTTCATTTGAACCAGCTGAGTTGAATTCAATTCCTACTGATTCCAACTGGCATATGGAAAAAGAGTAAAGGCATCTAGGATCTTAATTTAGTTTCTGAGGCAGCAGGGATGCAGGTTAGAGGGGGGAAGGAGGTATAACAAACCTGAAAGATATGGGGGAAGGACCCAGGAATCAAGCCCAATAACAGAGCTGGGTCACATGGGTATAAATTACAGGTCATTGTTATTGGTCTGTGCTGGTGCTGAAACATGGGAGACATCCTCTGGGGAAGGAGGCGGCAGGGGTCTTTGCACAGTGGAAATACCCACGTTGGGAGCAAAGTTGCATCTTCACTCTGGGGAATCCTTCTGCATCCAGCAGAGCTCAGTCCCAATGGGGTGGGAAACCCAGAGCTGTGCATGAGACCAGAACCAGCCAATAGGTTGAGAGTCATGAGAGCGAGATAGTTCTGCCAGAAAAACTGGAGCAGGTAATATGGATGAAGACAGGGAGGTTTAGGGTTACTCTCATGGTCTTAGAGAGGCCCGAGTAGGGATGAGATCCAGGGCAGGCAGGAATAGACACAAATCAATTGGTGATAAATGTATGATGGCAGAATCATAGCTCATGGGTTATGCAGCTTTAGCTGGCTCTTTAGTGCTTGTAGGGAAAGCAAAGGATTATTGTGATAAAGATGGGTAAAGACACTTGAAAGCAGTGTCTCTGGCACAGAAAGGACAATTGCAGAATGTATTTAGGAAGTAAGTTGTCAGCGTGTTATGCTGGTACTATACATTTCACTGGATTTGGGTAAAGTCATCCTTAGGCAAGGCTCCCAGCGTCCTAGTCTTGTGTCAGGGGAGTTTCTTTTAAGTCTTTTATGAGATATCCAACTAACAGTAGCCAGGGCATCATGGCTCCCATCTCCACCTCTGTTCCCTTTGTTGCTGATGACACAGGAATGCCTGGACACCACTCTCCCTCCACCCATTGGATGTTGCTGCCTCTCTCTTTGCATTAGCAAAGGCTGAAGGGGGGCAGAGCCACATTTTCCTGTTCTGTCCTGTCCCCTAATCCCTTTCAGCACCTCCACGATAAAGTATAAGGGTAGGTAGGAGGTGTAAATTTTCAGTAAAAAAAAGTCGTGTTTAAAATCTCACTTTATTTCTCTATTACTGAGATTAAGTTAGCTCTTGAGCCTTGATTTCCACATTTTGGAGAAAACTTGATTTTGCCAATTCCCTGCATACATGCATCTGTAATCTGGGGCTTTCTATTCTATTTAATTGGCCTATATGTTTATCCCTTCTGTGAATACCTCATTCTTCCAATTACTATAACTTTATAATAAATATTGCTTTCTGATAGACTAAGTCCCTTCTTCAAAAATGTGTCTTGGCTTGAATTTGGGAAAAGCTTGTCAAGTTCACTACTGATTTTTGTTTCTGGATCTTGTAGCCAACTACCTTGCTGTATTCTTTTATTAATTTTATTAGGTTTTACTAGATTATTTTGGATTTTATTTGAAGACAATCATATTATCTGCAAATAATTACAATGGCATTCTTCTTTTCTAATCCTTGTAATGTTTTGTGTCTTGTCTTATTAGGCTGACTTCTAGTACAGGTTGAATGGAAGGGATGAGAGCAGACATTCATATCTTGTTCTTGCTTTAAAAGGGTGCACCAGTTTCTCTTTAATGTTCATTGTGGGGCTCCCACTCACTCTTTTAGAAACTCTATTATCTACTCAAGGGATTTGTCTCTCCCAGGATCTGCCCCTCTCCCCTTGGCAGTACTTTCTCTAGTGCTAAGGAACTCCATCCATGAGAATGTCCTGGGGCTCCAGAAGGGCAGTTCAAGGTAGCTTTTGACATTGCAGTTCCCACAGCACAGCCCAGGGTGAGTTCTTTCTTCCTGAACTTCTCCCCATCTACATATTTTGCAGGCACACCTCTTCATCCTTCACATTTTCCAGTGAGCACCTGTTGAATCAGGTGGAAAGGCATCTCTCTCTCTGCTCCCTGCCCCCTTCCTCCCTCCTTCTACCTCTCCCTTTTCTTTCTCTCTCCAAAGATAAACAATAATTGTCAGAGATAGTTAAAACCCACTAGGAGGACGAATAACATTTTCCTTCATGCTCCATAATTTTCAAGACCACCTCTCTTCAGTGAAGTTAAACTTCACATTTTTATGTGGAAGATTCCTGGCTCCTTTCTTTTGTCTCAAGCTCCCCCTTCAGACTGTGCACCTGGGTCCACTAGGATTAAGAAATAGCACTATCTCAATAATTGTTCCCTCAGTTCTGCAAAGATCGACTTTGAAAAGCTTTGAAATTGTCACATGAAGGCTCCAAGTCTTAGCCAAGGGCTACCCTCCTTTCTGTTCTGGGATGGGGATAGCATGTGGTTTTCTTCTTGTTGTTCCATAGTAATGCTATAGAGAAGAAGAGGTGTAGCTTTCAATTTTTTTTTTTTAAATGGGATAAAAAGACAGTTTCCCTAGACATGTGTGGTCTCCAGAAAGTGTGGTCTGTGGTTTGGTTAAATGTGTGTGTTTTCATTGCAGACCTTTCTTTCCAAGGGCTTTCAATTTGTGGCAGACATGTAGGAAGTAGGGGCATCAGGGATGCTGCAAAAAGTGGCAATTTGACCAAGTCAAACCTTGGGCTCTAGTTTTATTCAACGAGCACCTCAAGTTACGTCTTGCGGCAAACAAAATATGAACTTGAGAGATTACAGTTAGTTCTCATTATTCACAGTAGTTATGTTCTATAAAGCCACCACAAACAATGAATTAGTGAATATTGAACTAATGCTCTTAAGGGAATTATAGGGTTAGTTTCTTGCAAATTTCTGGTCACAACATTTTTGTCAACAAATCAACACATGACCTTGTTGTACATGTGTTTCTGTTTAAAGACACTTTATTTAATGTATACTGTTGATTCACCAACACCCATGGCCCATTTCATGCCTGAATGAAGCTTATCTAATGCATATATTTTCTCTTTCATCTTGTGCTTAGGAGCACTGGACATACCTTCAGCTGTCATTTAAACAGCAAAACCGACACCAGAAAGCATAAGAGTGCAAAAACCACGACCCTACATAGAACATGAAAAGGACACTTGTTTACACTATGAGAGCAGAAACAAGAAGGCAGAGTATCAGTTTGTTTGACCTCCACTGGGAACATGTGTGTTGTGTGACTCAAGTTTTCCCCTGATCTGCACACACCTGTGAATGACAATGAAAGTGCCATGAATATTGATTTGGGGGTTACAAATAAATTTTAGCATGTAGCAGAATTCACAAATATAGAATCTGAGAATAATGAGGACTGACTGTACATAGAAAAGAGGCTGTCCATTAATAACATCTATTTCTTAAAAATACCCTACAAACTTATTGTTTGAACAACTCTTGGATGAGGTTAGGTGTTTTGTGCTTCCAGCAGCTATTCACAGGGGAGCTCAGAGAACAACTCACATTTCAATTTGTCCAATGATTTCACTCCTACCTCAAGGACTTCCAAGTTGGGCAGGGGTTGGGTGATTTAACCATCTTTAAATGATGAAGTGAAATGACACTGAGGTTTAAACATGTTTCCACATATCAAATGTGCCTCACAGAGCCTGGCAACAAAGAAGGTGGCAATACAGGTGTTTTCTTATTTACTATACTTTCCCCTAATTTGATCACCTCTTCTTTTTTCTCTTAAGAGAGGTGAGGATAGTTGGTAATGGGGAGGGTTTTGGTGAACCTCTCCTGCTTAGGAATTCCTAAATTTCTAAGGAGGAGTCATCCTGGAATTATTGCATAAGAGCAGATCCTGTGAAGTCTATAGAGGCAAGTACTTGGCCTCTGACATGTTTTCTGACATCTTCATGGCCTGAAAAGTCTGACAAGTGTGTCCAAGTGGGAGGCAATTCAGACATGTAGTTCTGCTTTGACTTCAGTCTGCTGTAGGATTTTCTCCTGGCCTTTTATCTCTTTCTGTGGCAAATAACTCCCACCCTGTTGATCTACACATCAGAGACAGAGATGGAGCCATCACTGGTTGAGAGCTGAGCACATCAGTGCTGTTCCTTGAGGATGAGTTTGCTTCTGACTGCCTGGACTCTGCCCGATCGTCCTGCTTTTATTGCTCTCTCTAAACTTGATCCCTAGTCTGCCTTGACTGGCAGTATTTCCTGTCCATTTCTGTACCTTATGTGCCTTACAGATCAGCCTCAACATATAGCCCTCCTCACTGATATATCGGAGGGTAAGTATCCAGCCAGAGTCATGCAGTTTGGGGAGGACCAAAGTACTACTGATTATTCAACCTCAAAGATAGTGATTGAACTGGTACCTGGGTGAATTAGTTTCCTATTATTGCTTTAACAAATTAACACAAACTTAGTGGCTTAAAACAACACAGGTTTATTCTCTTATAGTTCTGGAGGTCAGAAGTCCAAAAAGAGTTTGTGAGGTGTCAACAGGGTTGCATTCCTTCTGGAGACTCTAGGGGAGAATTTGTTTTGTGGCTTTTTTCAGCTTTTAGAAGGTGTCTGCATTCCTTGGCTTGTGACTTCTTCCTCCATCTTCAAAGCACGTCATTCCAGCCTCTCTTTTTGTCACCTCATCTCCTTTTTCTGACTTTGTCCTTCTTATCTTCCTCTTATAAGGATACATGTAATTACTTTGGGCTCACCCCAGATAATACAAAATTATCTCCTAGTGTCAAGATGCTTAATTTACTCATACAAACAAAGTTTCCTTTCCCATCAGATTACATATTGACAGTTCCTAGGGATTAGGATGTGGACATATTTAGGAGGTTATTATTCAGCCTACTATACTGGGGAATAGAAGTCTCATTCAGAACTACTTCAGTGGGTTTGTAAATGCAAAGTTAAGAGATACTTTTAGCTAAAAGCCTGCTTGGAGCAAAGAAGTCAGGCTCAGGTGGAGTAATGTGAGAACCAGAAATATCAACACCATGTATTTCTATGATTGCTATAATAAGAATAACCATGGAGCAGAAGCTGGGGTTGTCCCTTCATTAAGTGAAGCTCAGAGATCTGGAAAGCAATGGCCTAATTATAAAATAAAAATACTGTTGTGAAAACAGTGTAGCTGTGGGTGGCAATGCTTTCCTGGGTCAGCTATGGACCCCTCCCCCCCCAGTTTTCTGCTTCTTCCCCTTGACACTCCCTCAACTCTCTGCAGATGGTAGATGGTGATGATAGTAATGAAGAGGAAGGTAAAGAGGAGAACTAATTCCCAGAGTTCACAGCTGCCTCTATATGATACAATAACCATTTGCTGAAATAAAATAAAAATGCAGAACTTCAGGTATACTGAGTGAGAATGCCAAATCGTGCTTGAAGCCTTTTGCAAAATTTCCTGTTAGCTGATGTAGCTCAAACAATGAGCTCGAATGAGAAGGAATTCATCCAATTATTTCCTGTCCACTGCATATCCCCATTCAGGGGTCCAGACCTTTAATAACCTTGCCTTCTCTAGGTTCAGTCAAGTAATGGATAAAATCTTTAGATGGTCATAGATGCTTTAATCAACGTTATTCCAACCATCTATAAATCTAACTAATCAAAATATCAAAGTACTGAAAGTTTAACTGAGATAAAGAAAAGATAGAGCCCTGACATTCACGAAGGACTCATCCTCCACCTTTGGAAATCCCCAATTGTATCACTAGCGCTACAGCATACAATTTCTTCCATAAAATGCAATTTTTTTCCACAGGCTGTAGCATTTGAGGAAGTATTGTGAATCACTTCTTGTTTCTCTATAAAACTTATATTCAATTTATTCTTGCCATGGATCAGAATAAGCAAACATATAATTCTATTAATGTATCTGAACTTCTATTCTCTGGCTAAGAACTATCATTTTCTTAAAGGATCCTTAACTTCTCACCTACCTAATATTTTCATTCTTTTTTCATTTTCAACAGTAGCACCAGCTTCCATCACCAAAAAGCCATTAGCTTTCTTTTAGGGGGATATACATTTTTAAACTAAGAGATATAGTCTTTCATGATTTCAATTTCTTTTCTTCTTTTCTCTCCATCCCAGTCCCCAATCTTCTGCTGCTTTTTCATCCTTGTTATATGTGCAGTGTTGGCTGACATGACACTTGGATGTATGGAGAAAACATATCTTCTTGACTTTTCTATCATTGATCAAAGCTTTATGAACCCCTGTCTCATTGGAAGGTAGAGAACAAACTTAAACTTAGCTGTTAATAACATATAGTCTTTTTGAACTTAAGTATACTCCATTCAGCTTAAAGCACCCACTTTCAGATAAATGAAATGTTTTGGATTTCAGCCCCTTCTCCTTACTCCTTCCAAATATAGTGGAGCTTCCGTGACTGCATGTTGGAGGAGGATAAAAGGAATACTCAGAATCACATGCTGTTATGTGGATTCTGGATCCTTGCTGGCCGTGCTGCAGAATGGGTTGTTGAAAAATAATGCATTCCAACTAGTTTTTTGGAGTCTATGGTTTTGGCTATTTGTACTTATTGCAAAGGTCTCACACAAAATGGCCTTTTTGACCCAACCCCAGGCTTCTGTCCATTCATCTGTGCCCCCTAAGTGGGGCACATGCGAATTTATGGATCCCTACACCTCACTGCTTGTTGTGAGGTATCAAAGCACTACATCAGACTCCTCTGTCTTGCAGCTTCCTCCACTGCTGGGCTCCTCTTAGGGGTCTAGGGCCTCCCCCATTGAAACCTGGGCAAGCGTTTCATTGGTGCCTCCATGTCCCATGATCTTAGGCTTCTCTATTACTTGGTGCTTCTATTGCATCCTCACCTCCACCACCTAGATTTAGACCCTGAAGGAGAAAGCAAGGTCAAATGCCTCTGGTCTTTAACCAACTTGTTTCTTTCTTTCCCACAAACATGGGGACTGGAAGTGATAGGCTCTGTTTTCTTCTTCCTGTGCGGAAGGGACTTCCTCTACATCATCGTCTCCTTCCTGAGGGTCATTAATCTTCCCGGTTCAGTCTAAACGATGGAAGGGCATCTTCTTTATGCTATGGAAGATATCCTGTGATTTGAGCTGGCCAGGTACAGTTGGGAGTCCAAGATGGCTAGAGACTTGGAGTCACAGAAGATGAAAATACTCTGGTTGAATAATTCCCAAATAGTATATCCATTATATGTGACACAATACACTGTATTCCTCTAGGAGAAATTCTGTTCCCAGAATTAATCATTCTAAAAATAACAGCTAATATCTATTGACTGCTAATGTTGTGCTAGGCATTTTTCTAAGATACATATTTGAACCACATATAATCCTATGATGTAAGTACTATTATCATTCCTATTTTATAGATGAAGGGGTAAGGGGTATAGTAGAATTAGCATGGTTAAGTATGAATTACTATTTGAACATGATTCTGACTGTGAATCCCAGGCTCTTTCAGTACACTTCTTTCTTCATCCTGCTGCTGGAGTTTGTTCTCCCCTTAAACACTCTGCATTCTATGTGTCTGTCAAATCAAACTATTTGCTGTCCCACTTATATTCTATCTCATTTCTCCTCTTCTATATCTTTGCTCATTCTCTCCTCTTTGCCTAGAATACCCTCTTCCCACCATTCTTCATCTTCCAGAGCTCTGCCTAACTACCTCCCTACTCCAAAGTTTCTCTGATTCCCATGGCTGGAAGGAATCTGTCTTCTAAATTCTCTCCATTTTTGTGCTTACAGTGTCTCAACCTCAACATGGAATTAATCATATATCATTTCAAGAGTCACTTTCAGATTCAGGCTTGCACTTCCATTTTTGTGCAGTCAGCACAGAGACTGGATGAGTGGGTGGAAGACCTTCTGCATACACTGGACCATCCCTGCTGCAGAGTTCAGTCAAAGTATTGTGTCACGAACTTGCCTAGGAGCTGGATCCAGAGCTGGTTACCTACGGTCAGCATTAAATGAGATTCTGGAGATGACCTCTTTCATCTCAGCCTGTGACTCATATGTGGAAATTCAGTCGACAAAGGGATGGAAGGACCTTGCATCTATATGACCTTCTGTTCCAAGAGCTGACCACCTGCTTCTTGGAGGCAAACCCCTGCCTACTTCCCTCTATTCGATAATTACTTATTCTTTTCAAATTCCAATGAATCCCTCACCTCCCGCCAATTTGTTATATCTGAAGAAAGTGCCAAACACATTTTTTTTTCACACCAGTTTATATCTTGGGAATATTGTCCTGTATTTGGACCTCTCTGAGCATCTGTAAAGGAATAAGTGGTTCAAGCAACCCCAGGAGGTGATGTGTAGCCTGGTTGGTGTACCTCAGGAGAGAGGCTGACCTGGTGACCAGAAGGCATTTGGTTCCTGGGAGGCATGAAGAAGGACCACTGCTCAGGATCAGCCAGCTGGAACTTGTGTGATGATTGCACACTCTGGCCTTGGACTTGCTTTGCCTTTGAATTTGAGAAAACCCTTTTCCCCACCACTTACTTTTCCTAGGGCCAGGGTCCCCTCTTCATAATCTGCTTTCCCATGTGGCTCCAGCACCACATCTAAATAGTTCCATGTATGTTCAAGCCAAATGTGCTCAGACCTCTCCCTGAGGGGGCATTTCTTTCAATAGGAGAAAAGAAAGGCAGGAGCACTAGAGTGACCGTGGTGTGATTCTGATTTCTCTGGAACCCTGGGGTCTAGATTATGAAGCCCATTGGATGTATGCATTCTTTGCTTGCCAGAAGGAAGGAAGGTATCTTTTGTGCAGTTTAAGATTCTCCCAGGATGTCAAAAACCAGTTTAAATGGCCTTTTAAACATTCTTAGAGGAAGTCCCCTCCTTTGGACACAGGAGGGCAGTTACTGAATGCTGCTCACTAGACCAGAGTGAGACCTTGGGACAATGTTTTGGCTCCAGCAAATGTTAGTGTTAGCTGTGCATCCTTAAGCAAGTCATTTCCTCATTTGAAATTCAGATCTTCTCACCTAAGAAAGGAGTGAGTTGAGTTACATGTCCTAAAAGGCCTTTTCCTGCTTTGGTGTCCTATTGAGGTGTAGGGGTGTGTGTGTGTGTGTGTGTGTGTGTGTGTGTGTGTGTGTGTGTGTCTTCTTGAGCTCAAGGGAGAGAGAATGGTTAAATTGAGAAGATATGATTCAAAGCCAAAATTTTCCCTTAGAAATAGAACTACTTTAAGTCTTCTAACCACCTCCCATGTGTCACTTTTTCCTTCAGAAGTCTGCAATTGGTTTTTATCCATGAAGGGCCTGAAGCCATCTTTTGATTTCTTCAACTTGAGAATCAACTTATTTTTGATGTTGGATGCTGAAAGAAAAATCTAATAGCTTCATCACAAAGCCATCCTTCTCTTACTCTGGCCAAGGAAATGGATCCGTTTTGCCAAAGGTGATTAAATTTTCAATATATAATAGTATATCTGAATGTTTATATATCTTAGTGCATTAAAAGTATCTTAAGCTTAGCATTAATTAGTCTTGAAAAGAAAAGTGTAAACACAAGTGCAATTAATTTATTACCTTAATACCAGTTAGAGGAATGAAAACTCTCCATGCAAACAGCAGTTTTCATTAAACAAACAAGATGATTTTAAAATGAAAGGGCAACGTGAACATGGAGTAGCAGTTCTTTGATTTATTTGCATGCATGAGTACACTCATGGGCTGGCAGCTTGAGCGATGTGACCAAGATGAGGCTGGTTGCTGGTGTGAGCTGTCACTGTTCTAAAAATGCCTTCAAGAACTTCCTTCTCTGTTTCAAGGTTGAATTGTTTAAATGGCTATTACTTCATTGATATCTAAATATACTAACATATAGAAGATTAGCAGGGAAAATGCTTCAACAGTGTGGTTAAGATTCCATATGTTAATTATTTCATTTGATAACAACATAACACTTTAATTCACTGGAAAATCACAAATCTCACCAATATTTACAAAAGTTGTTTCAGTTAAATTTAAATGAAGGGAGGATGGTATGTTTTAGTATAAAAAGGAAAAAGGGACTAAATTCTTTTGACAGACACAATTGGTAACATAGTCTACTCTTAAAGAATCATCTTTAGGAGAAGAGTCAGGACAGGGGTAATAAATAAAAATGCAGTTATCATATTTGTGAAAATGCAGATAACCTCCAAATATTCACTTGCTTGGTTTTAGAATGCATTGTGTAATTTTGTCTAATCAGAATTTATAAACAATTTGGCTTAGCCTAACGTTAAAATGAGTTTGCATTTTCTGAGGGTACAATGATTGGGCTGAAGGTGAATCTGCTGGGTGGTGATGGAGGAAAATGTTGGTTGAAACGTCACTGTTGGATTAAAAACACCAACAATTAATTAAACACACACACATACACACACACACAGACAGGCAAACAACTAAATAACCCCTTCACTATAGAAGAGCAGGAATTGCTCAAATGTGGGTCATTTGGGTCAATCCCAAACCATTTGTATAGACTCTGCTTCAGAATGAATCAGGAAGAAATCACAACTACACACAATTACCACAGATGTGTGATAATACAAACAGACTTAGGCAGCCCTGGGGTGTGCTGTTTAGCAACATGCAGGGAAGCCTATCAACACTTCTATGACCACAGGGATACTGAAAGTTTGGGGGTGGGTGTGGGTAACTGAGACTCTGAAGTTGAATCTTCCTGATTATAACCCAGGACAAGGATTCCTTTTTTGCCCTGATGTAGATGGACTGCACTGAGAAGAGTTCAGGGATCACTGGTCCATAGACTAAGGATGAAAAAGTGGGAGTGTTTCTCCATAATAAGCCACAGTGGATGGGGTCCAAACAAATCATTCAATATCTCTTATCCATTCTCATCACTTGTATAGTTGAAAAGCACTTTTACAAACTATGACCTCAGAGGGCTTGCGCAACAGTCCTGTAAGGCAGGCAGAGAAAATATTTTCATCATCCCTGTTTCGTTGAACAAAACTGAGATGCAGAGAGAGTAAACATTTAGGTCATATGAGTTAGGACTTGAAGCCAGGTGTTTGGATTCCAAGTAGAGCTCATCTTTGCAAGAGAGGGTGTGTTCTGGAAAAGTGGCCCAGGCCTTAGCAAAATGGCCACAGAGATTATGTTCATTGCCAGTGGCAAACTCCACCCCTTTCTCTGTCCCCTTCCTCCCTGACGCTAGAGCTGCTGACATCGTTCACATTAAGGTTTCAGGAACTGGATGTGTTCCGCATTTCAGGATTTTCTGTCTTCACCCAAAAGAATGATGAGTTTTCAAGCATCAGTGGAAAAGAAGTTTTTTTCGTTCTTTCCTTTGAAATTACACCATTATAGATAACCAATGACCTGGTTATGAGAAAAATTCTTTTCTGGCAGCCAGAATCCTAGAGAATGTTCTAGGGAGGTCATAAGATCTGGGTGGGAAAGCTCAGTGTGATGGCATGAATTGTCTTCCCATGAGGCTGTAAACCCCACACTCTAATTCACCCTTTTATCTCCATTGTGCTGCATTCTGTAGGCTTTGACTTTCCTGCACTGGCCAGATCCAGAATGAGGGAAGATGAAGAATGAGTCTAGATAACCATCTGTGGCCTCTGTTTGACCACCTAAATATCTGGATATAGCTTGATGACTCCAATGGCTTCTGCCATTTCATTTTGCTATGTAAATATTTTTGCACAGTAGGTAATAAGTAAATGTCAGCTCCTGTTGCCCTTATCTAATCTCGCTGGTGTGGTTGTGCACACAGTAGGTGTTGAGCAGGTATTAGTAAATGTCAGTTGCTGTGGTTTGTGTCTAGTTGCATGGCATTTTATGACTCCAGAAGCATCCAGCTCCTTGAGAGCAGTGAGGTGTGAACACAGTTGCCCTTTCCCCAAGTAGCCTGTGAACTTGGTTATTGGTGAATTGTGCTCCAAGTACTGGCTTTTGGGTTTTCAATTATGAAACACCAGTGGGTCACTTCAGCCTGATACAATCCACCTCTTCTGTGGCCAGCAGGCCGCTGGTTTTGAGGTCATGGTCAGCGCTGGACTTGCTCCCACCGTGGGAGGGCCGCCAGCGGAGCAGCAGCATCTTCTTGAAGTACTTCATGGTGCTGTTCTTGACGGTCACGAAGCAAAAGGTGTTGATCATGCTGTTGCTCATGGCGATGCACTCGACGACGTAAAAGGCTGTGAGGTAGTGCTTCTCCTTCACGAATACGGTGGGGAAGAAGTCGCGCACGATGGTGAAGCCGTAGAAAGGTGCCCAGCACATCACGTAGGCCATGAGGATGCACATGAGCACCAGCACCGTCTTCCGGCGGCAGCGCAGCCGCTTCCGGATCTGTTCCGTCTGGAAACCAGGGACCGCCTTGAACCAGAGCTCCCGGGAGATCCTGGCGTAGCACAGGGTCATGGTGACCACTGGGCCCAGGAACTCGATGCCGAAGATGAAGAGGAAGTAGGATTTGTAGTAGAGCTGCTGGTCCACTGGCCAGATCTGGCCGCAGAAGATCTTTTCCTGGCGTTTGACAATAAAGAGGACGGTTTCCGTTGTGAAGTAGGCCGATGGGATGGCGATGAGAAGGGATACCATCCAGACCAAAGCGATCAGGAAAGAGGCTGTTTGATAATTCATCCGTGGTTTCAAGGGATGAACGATAGCGAGATATCTGGTGGGGGACGGAAGCTATCAGTAATAATGATGTGTGCTTGTAATCATTATTGGTTTTTAACTAACCCAAACACCCACAGTAGCAGACAAAATGGCACAATGACTCCCCACGTACCTATTTTCCAGCATCAACGTGCTTCATCTTATTTTAGCAACATCATTTGGCATTTGGAGGAGAGGAGTGATTTAGTGTAAACAGCACAGGATTTGGGTCAAACAGACAGGATAAATCTTGGCTGGAGTGAATCACTCAGTCTCTCTGAGATTCATTTCCTCAAATGCAACATGAGATAAAATGACACCTACCTTGCAGGGCTGCTGTGAGTATTAAATATTATAATGTTTGTGAAATGCTTGGCATGTACTAGGTGTGGCATGTACATGTGGCCTATCATGATTATAAGTCCTATTGATACCACCCTGGCTTTCCAGCTTGCCATTCTGCCTAAGAACATAATTCTTTCAAAACTCTTCAATCCAAATATCTTCTGGTGTAGAGGTGAAAGAAGAGCTGTGGACTAGGAATTTCTCTCTCCTCTCCTCAGGTGTCATCCCACATTACAGAGCAGGAGTGGACTAAGGGTAGAATCTGAGGAATCTAGTGAGATGTAAATGACTTGCCCAAGCTCACTTGGTGCAGGGAACAGAATCCAGGCTCCTAATACAAAACTTTTACACCCACCTCCCTGGACTGTCTCAAGCTCAGATGAGAAGGTGTGTAAAGTTGCCTCGACACCATAAAGCAGCACACAGCATAAAACTTTTATCCTGCTCTTTCCAATGAGCAACACTGCCTGGGAAAGAGGTTGGAGCCCTTAGTGGGAAATGAGCTCATTTGTGTAGGTTGAATACCTTCTTTCCAGAAAAACCTAACAACACCTATTTAGGTAATTTAGTGCCCTGGAATCATTCCTGTGCATTTTATGGAGTGAGAGGAAGAGGTGGTGGAGGAAGGTGGAGGAAGAAAAGAGGCATGAGGGGTAAGGAAGAAACAATACAACCTTGGAAATGAATATGTACCTCTTACCTGGAGCTTGAGTCAGGTTATGACCAAGAGCAGGAAGCCACCCATAGAAATTCTATCCAATTTACCCTTCTATTGTAACTAGACCCTTTGTTCACTTTTCCAAGTTTCTGACTTGACCAAGAAGGCCTTCTGCCATGTTATTTCTGTCTGTCCCTGGCAATATATCTGTCATGAGATTGTTTTATCGGCTCTTGCCTTCCCCTTCCCCACTGGCAGCTCTGACTCTATAGACTTCAGTTAGGAGATCTCATGGCAGCCTGGCTCTCCCCAGCTTGCAGCTTTCTGAAGACATGAGATAAAGTTGCATGCCATCCCAACCATTGACTGCACCCTAGCTGTATATATTAATGAGCAGTTCTTACTGGAGTTCTTCACCCATCCATGGGACCCAGCTTTTCCAAGTTAACCTGCGTGACTTGCCTGGGTATCACAAGGCTCACAGGGCTGGAGATTGGGACAAATGGGCTAGCCAATCCTTCACTGGGGAAGGGACATCTCACAATCACTGTCTCTCTGTGATACTGAGTGTATCAGCTTCCTGTTGCTGTTGTAACAAATTACCACAAACTCAGTGGCTTAAACGACACTAATTATCTTACAGTTTTGGAGGTCAGAAGTCTGACATGTGTCTCACTGGGCTAAAATCAAGGTGTTGGTAGGACTGTGTTCCTTTCTGGAGGCTCTCAGGGGAAAATCTCATTTGTTTCTTGTCTAGGGCTGCCTGCATTCCTTGGCTTAGGGCCCCCTTTCATGTTCAAAGCCACCAGTGACCAGTCAAACCCTTCCCACAACACATCACTCTGACACTGACTTTTATGCCTCCCTCTTGCACATCTAAGGACCTTTGTGATTACACTGGGCCCACCTGGATAATCCAGTCTCATGTCCTTATTTTATGATCAGCTAATTAGCAACCTTAATTCCATCTGCTATCTTAATTCCCCTTAGACATAATGTATTCTGGGGATTAGGATGTGGATATCTTGGGGGCATCATTATTCTGCCTATCATAATGAGTCCAAAGTCCTTAGATAATGCAGAACGAATTCAAGACTTCATAACTCTCTCAATCTGGTTCTTGCATGAAAAGTATCTCAGTAATCAATGCCAAAGAGAACTTCCACAGCCCTGCTTAATCTGTTGTCAACTCCTAAATTCTAATTCCTTATCCTATAGGATGCTCCAAAATTCAGAGTTGTCATCAGCTAAATAATAAAATAAAGAACACTGGCCTAGGCATTATTCAGAAGCCCTGGATTTCAGCTGTGCACCTAAATCCTTGAATAAATCACTTATGCTCCTGGGACTTAGTTTCTTCATCTGTGAAAGGGAGATAAAAATAACTTTACAGACAACCTTGCAGACTTTTTGAAAGATTCTATTTGAGAAGGTAAATGTACATAAAGCGTGGTGGAAGCTATAATACTTCATTTAAACCCATCTTTTCCCATGACTCATTCATTGGCAAAAGGGATATCTGCAAAGTCTTTGTTGCCATCTATCTGCTTGGATGTGTGTTTCTTGAGGTCAACACTCTTTTTCTGGGTTCTCTGTGACTTCAGATATCATCCCTTCTAGGCCCTCTGCACATGAACCTTGCTCTTCTGCTGCTGCCTGTGTCAGGGTTTGCAGGTTTTTCTAATTCTGAGTAGGATGTGGTCCCCATGCGTACAGATACAAGCCCATTATTTAATATTAGTGTCATCTCAGCAAAAGTGAGAGTTTGGCCATCAGCCATCTTTTTATCATTTTGCCTTATTTTGCAGTTGGTTTGAAACTGAGTGAGAAAGAGGGGACTATTTATTTATTAGGGTCCTGGATTGTAAGGGCTGAAATTCCATATGCTGCTTTGACATCTACAGGACCCCAAAAGCCTAGCTGTGAGTTCCTCTGTTTTCACCAGATATACCCCTCCACCCAGTGAGAAAGGCTCTTGTCCTGCTAGTTCCTCTATCAGTGGGAATAGCTGCACCCCCAATCCTCAACCTAATGGGTTTCACCTCCCTGCCAGTTGGCAAAATCATTCAAACAAGCCAATCACATCCTCCCATGGGAGCCAAGGGTCACCTCAGCCTCTTGTCACTATAGATCCTGCTGCCCACATCCCCTGCTGGTTCATTCTATTCCCAAGCACAGCTCCCACATGACCCTGCCTGGTGTGCAGTGTTCTCCCCTGGGCTGGCAGTATACGAGACCAACCAAGTGCTTTCACCCTCATTGTTCTAGTTTCAGGTGTTGTGTGTTCAGTTATCTACTACTATTGGTGCTGGAGAGTCCTGCATTCATCAACGGGGTGAAGAGGAGGTGGTCAGAATAGCACACTTGAATTGCAACACCTTCCTCATGAAGCATTCCCAGACTGCATCACTAACATAATCATCTGTCTTTCTCTGAGTTACTCTTCACTTATCACTAGATTATTCTAGTTATTGTGTGGAAGAAAAGCTTCCTGAGGTCGAAGACTGTGTCTTCTACTACTTTATGTTTCCATATGCATAGGTTGGGCACACAGTAGGGTGCAGCAACCTGTGGATCTACCAGGTTGTAGCAGATGCTGTTGGTGCCCCTCTATTATCACTTTGCTTTTATCACTTCACTGCATGCCTGTCCACTGCCACCTGCTAACACCTGCATTTCTTTGTTGGAAGGCCTTCTCTGGCTTCCTGAGTCCTCTTGGTAACTTGCACCGAATTTCCAGAGTGGCCCTCACAAATGACTTATGAGCGTTGGTGTATAAATATCCTAGTTCCCTCCCACCTCTCACTCCTGGGAGAACTCTGAGGTGTGATCTACACCAGCTCCAAGAGTTCTGTGGCAGGAATAAGTATCAGTTGTGCACAGTGGAAACCTGTTCAATAACACAGCTTGTATTGACTGCCTTCCCTTGCCTGCCTCATTTCCTATCTCCCTATAGGTGCTTACTGAGGGCTACCTGCACATGAATCCTTGTCTCAGGGTCTATTTTAGGGGTAAACCAAACTAAGGCACAGGTTTGAGGCTCTGTGCTAAGCACTATGGAAACACGAAGATAGAAGTGGTTATTGCGCTTAAAACACAACGTCCTTTGGAAAAGACCGTCTGTGTCCTCAGACACAGCATGAGATTAAAAGACAGATTGGCATCAGATTACAAAGACTCTGGGGTGCTAGACTCAGGATTTGGCATGTGTTCTATAGGCATCGAAACTTTTGGAGGTTTTGTAAGGAATGAGATATATTAGAAAGACTCTTCAGTGGTGATATTCTGATGCTTAATATGGATGAGTATAGATTTCAAGGGACAGTCAGGGGCTCCTGAAGGGGTGAAGAGACAAGTTAGAGGAGCATTATGATGGTCCAGTCATGACTTGCCAAGAGATAAAGCTGGAGGGACTATTGCCAGGACCAGGTGTAGGGCTGCACCTGGTGTAGGGGTGTGTGGGTGGCAGTAGAACAGGGAGAAAGGAAAAGGATGATGGTAGTATCTCCTGCTTGGGTGACTGGGAGATGGTGGAACTGCTGACAGAGCTGGAAGCTGACTGAGGCAGAGCTGGTTTGGGGTGGAAAAGGAACCACTCTGTATTGTAACAGAATGGTTGCTTCCTGAGAATCTCCCATGTTATGAATGAAAGAAAGAAAGGAAGGAAGGAAGGAAGGAAGGAGGGATGAAAGAAAGAAAGAAAGAAAGAAAGAAAGAAAGAAAGAAAGGAAGGAAGGAAGGAAGGAAGGAAGGAAGGAAGGAAGGAAGGAAGGAAAGAAGGAAGAAAGAAAGAAAGAGAAAGAAAGAAAAACCCCACAACTACATTAGAAAGACAAAGATTTCAGTGGAACAAAGGTGATGAGAAGAGTGGTAACTCACTTGAGTAAACATCAGAATCATTCAGGGATTGGATAAAATGCAGATGCCTAGGCCCTAGCCCAGGGGATTCCCATTCAATAGGGGCCTAGGAATCTGACTTTGTACCATTGTACCAAACATACTTTGTATCATTTCCCTGGGGAATTTTGTGCATTTTGTTGATAGGTCAGTTTCATAAGCACTGGGTTCAGGGCTTATGAGCCTCAGAGTTGTGGTAACAAAATTGTTTTTTCTTGCAGGAATTAAGTTACAAAAGGGAAGATGCCTCTTATACCTGTATGTGTATTATATTATCATAAATGAAAAATAATCACTGGGTGGATTAAAAAGGACCACAGACCTAAATAGCACTGAGAATGAGGGAAACACTGGAGTTGAAAGGAGATAAAAGGGAAAAAGATGATTAAAAACACATCATCAAAATGAGCATAACTCACAATGGTAATGGTGGACCAAGAAGATGTGACACAAATTTCCCCCCTCAGACAGAGCCACTGGTAGTCCAGTGCTGGCCTACAGCTATTTACATAAATAAAATATGTGTCAGATTTGTTTGAACTGCTATTAGAAATTTTACTTTATAAATTTACAATAGATCAAGGACTTACAGAACATCTCATGCAAATATACGCAAATAAGCACATGGATGTATGCAAAAAAGAAAGGAAAGAATGTCCTTCCCTCTTTTTTGCAACTGAACCCTGTAATCTTATTTTAAAATCATCTCTGCCACAAAGTCACCAAAAACAAGAGTACATACTGTATGATTCCATTTTCACGAAGTGAAAAAATAGGCGAAACTAAACTATGACGCTAGAAATCAGATCAGTGGTTGCCTGGAGTGGGCGGATTGACTGGTAAGGGGCACAAGGAAACTTTCTAGGGGATGGAAATGTTCTATATCTTGATTTGGGTAGTGGTTACAGGAAAAACTTTGCACATGCTATCTTGACTGGAAGCTGCCCTGGCTAACCTAGTTAACATGGCTTCTAAGTAGTAACCTGCCTAAACTTGCTGCTTTTGCTTTCGTGTTTGGTGAGGTTCATGGTTATATGACATGCCTGTATCTGAAGCAGGTGTGGTGTATGGGGGCATGGCCCAGAGCTGGGAGGCTCAGGAGCCTCACTCTTGTCCACATTTGGGAAAACATGAGCCACAACTGGAGAAACCAAGTCTCCTTTTGCCTTGATAGATGGGCACGCATTTGAATCTGGAGTAATGCCAACTTTTAGAGCTGAAGTGAGGAAAGAGGCAACCTGGGCCACCTCCATCTTTACCCCTACCCAACAGCCTCACCTGTCAATAGCGATGGCCAGCAGGGCATTGGTGGAGACGTAGAGTGAGACGGTACGCAGGTAGTTGACAGAGGCACAGAGCACATGGCCGTGCTCCCAGGAGAGCTGGCGCACCACATAGTAGTCCATCTCGAAGGGGCAGCAGACAATGGCCACCAGGAAGTCAGAGATGGCCAGGTTAGCAATGAGCAGGTTGGTGAGGTTGCGCAGCTTCTTATAGCGGGCAAGGGCAATGATAAAGACAAAGTTGCCAATGCCACAAATTAGCATGATGCCCACAAGTGCCACCCCGATAATGATCTTGGCTGCAAAGAAGGTGTGAGTCTTGGTCATATCCTCATCCTCATCTAGAGGGAGGTCGTAATCACCATAACTGAAGTTGAAGGGGAGGAAGGAGGCATGGTCTCGGGGTATACTGAAGTTGGTTTCAAAACTAGTGTTTCCATTCTGGACTGCCATGGTAAAGCTTGCCAGTGAGTGGTATGCAGGAGTCTCCAGGGTCTGAGTACTCTGAGCTGGGGGTCCAGACCCTCTGCTTTCATGAGGTCAGAGATCGTAGCAGCCTGCCCACTTCTGTGGGGAGTCAAGATGCCATCATGGATCCTGGAAGGAGACACAACTAGTTGACAAAATATGGCACAGAGGGGAGGACACATGAGTTCTAGAAATTGGGAAGCCCTCTATTGGCTGTTTGGCTGTCGAGAGGGACTGGGCATGGGATGGATTGGACTCCCCAGAGACACCCAAGAAGAATGTGTATCTTTGCCCTTTGTCCAGGGACCAGGACCAGTTTGACTGCCCAGTCCCCCTCCCGCCAGCAGCCCCCACAGGGGTCTTCTGTAAGTTTTTCCCAGCTGCTCAGGCAGCTGGCCTAGGACTCTATGGCAGTCACAACATTGTGCCAGCTGTTGGGCAGGGACAATGAAGCCAGAGGATGGGGATACAGCAGGGTCCTTCCTCCAAAGCAGGGACTGCTCCCTCTGTCCTGGCCAGTCCACAGACTTGGAAATTACCATTTTCACATGGACAGGCTGAGTCAACTTGGGCCAGTGATTTATGCTCTCTGAATCCCAGTTTTCCTGTAAACCAAATTCCTGTTGCCTAGCCCAGGGCCTGGCACAGAGTAGAGGCTGGATAGGAATCTGCTGAAGGAACGAATGAGGATCCTGACCAGGACTCTGCAGGTGGACGGGCCTGTGGGTGGGAGGGAATTCTCCTGCTGCGCTGCTGGGCCGCTCTAGAAAGAAGTCCTCTGTCTGTTTCCCTTCCCTGTCTCCACTCTTTTGAGCTGTCCCTTCACCAGTCCCCCAGCTCCCCTTCCAGAATCAGCCTTGATTGGGAGGTACCACATCTTGTCACCAAAGTCTGTGTCCTCTGAAAGTGGTGGCTGCTCCAAGACCTCGCTTAACTGAAAACAGCCACCCAAGGGGGGTGGGGGGAGTGTCAGTGAGGACCCAGGAGGGCCTGAGGGCTGACCTGTCTCTTATGGCCTAAGTCCTCTACATTCTTGGTGCCTCCAGATGCCCGCGGGGGAGGAAATAAAGTCTCTGAAGTACTGAGCCCTCAGGAGATTGGGCACTATTGGGTTCGCTGTGTCTGACGGACTGGAAAAAGAACCCAGATCCGGCACCTGCGGAATGGGGTTCCTGGCCATCCAGCCATGAACCACCTTCCCCCACCTCTTAGCACACCTGGAAAGGACTCCAAGTGTGGGGGCCGCGGGATGCTGGAAGCAAGAAGTGGACCAAACTGGACAGTAGGTTTGGCCCAGTCCTGTGAGAAGAGAGGGAGAACGAAGGACAGGAACTGCTCCCGGAAAGGACAGCAGTCTCAGGGTGGCGGGGACACTCCAACCTGCGGCGCGCCTGCCTACTGTGTACCCGAGGGGAGGGTCAAAACCGCAGCTGGGGGCGTCCCCTTTTTGGGTCGCCTCTCCGTCTCACGCGAGACCCCAACCCCCGCAGACACTGCTTAGCCTGAGACGGAGAAGCAGGAGTTGCGCCCTCTCGGCTTCTACGTTCGGCTGCTCTTCGGTCCCGGGACCCGCGAGGAGACAGCGGGCTCCCGGGCTGGAGCAGGTCCCCTCCCCGTTACCGCTGGATGCACTCCCTGCCCTTGACCAACCCGCTCCAGGATCCCCGTCCTTCCTCTCCCTTATTAACCACCCGGCAAGGCCGCGCGGCTCCTGGAGGCGCTGTCCCGGCAGGGGCGGGAATCGTCGGAAATTTAGGCTCGAGAAGCAAAGCTTGTGGGATCTCCGCGCGGGAAGAAAACTGGGGGTGGAAGGAGGAGAGGTGAACGGGAATTTTCCCAGAGACACCTCCCCTTCCCTGCTCACCTTCCCGAGGGTGCCCCCGCCCACGTCCTCCCCTGCAGTTTGGCACCCGCCCACCCGTTGGCTCCCTTGGTCTGCGGCCTCACTGCCCAGTCCAAGCCTACGGTCCTCGGCCCGGTTATCTGCCGGCACCCACTCCTCTAGTGCGAGCCAGCCAGGGCGCATCCCTAGGGCGGCAGCAGGCAAAGCGGCCCGAAGATGCCAGAGAAAGAAGTGGGCAATCGGAGCCCTCAGCCCGGGCGACGCCCCCCACCCGGCCACTGGAGCCCCGGGACTGCGCGGAGCTCTGCACCTACGGGCTTCCACACTTCCCCGTCCCCCTGGCGGCCTCGGAGACCCGCACTTGCGCTGCGTAGGAGGTGTTCCTCTTTCTTCCTCGCTCAGCGAGCTTCCCAGACGAGTCGCGGTCTCCCGGTTCCCGCTAGAGTTGGCGCTCCGCCCGCGAAGCTCTTCCCGGCTTCTGGGGCGCGGCCGAGTGCGCCCGCCCCGCGCTGGGCTCCGCCCCGGGGTCCCCGCCTGTCTCTGCGCGCAGGCGAAGGGTGGGCACTCGGCTCCTGCAACTGGTGCTCCCCGGGCGCCGGGCGCATGGAGCTCTAGCCTCCCTGGCGCGGATGGGTCCCTCTAGAGAGTTTCTGAGCCCTCTGTACTCCCGTGTGAATGGAACGCAGTAGCCTTTTATTTTTTTAAACATCTTTATTGGAGTATAATTGCTTTATAATGGTGTGTTAGTTTCTGCTTTATAACAAAGTGAATCAGCTATACATATACATACATGCCCGTGTCTCCTCCCTCTTGCGTCTCCCTCCTACCCTCCCTACCCCACCCTGTAGGTGGTCACAAAGCACCGAGCTGACCTTCCCGTGCTATGCAGCTGCTTCCCACTAGCTAGCTAATTTACATTTGGCCTTTTAGATAATGCGATTCCGAAGAACCCGCGAGGCCCTCTGTATCCCTAGGTGGCGCCCCAAGGGGGTCGCCAGTGAAGGAGCCTAGGATCCGAGGATCCTGTCTTCCAGGGAGTCCAGTGACAGCGTCCGCTCCTGCTACACAGTGACTCCTTCTGGAGGAGCCCAGGGTGCATTCTATCGTTCCGGGAGCTGGTGCTGGGGATACTCCGGCGAGTGCAGAGTGGGACTTTGGGGTTGTGGGGGAGGAGACCCCCGGGAGGGAGCTGAGGACCGGGGGCAGCTTACCCTGCTCAAAGCTCCGATCCCGAAGTCCTCACTAAAACCTGAGATGTCCACAACTGCCAAAGTCCTTGGTCATTCAAAGACCATCCCAGTTGGGCCTCCTCCTGTCTTTAGGGGGACTCCCGAGCCCTCCACTTTGTTTACAACAGGCTCTGATCTTAGGCAATTTCTATTGCCTCTCTGGTCCTTGGTTTCCTTATACATTGATCGAGGGGATTAAAGTCTTAGGACCTGAGAATTCTGATGACTGGTAGCTCTGAGGGAAGCACAGAGGGAAGCTCTGGCTTTACAGAATTGGAACTGGAAACTGTGGCTGTAGACTGAAGGTCTAAAGGGATTCCCTGCTGTTAAATCCAAGCCAGTGATTATTGACAGCTTGGAATATGGACTCTGCTTTGTCAGATCTTCTCGTCTTTCCAGAGAGTCTGGGATTTCAGAACTTTATAAAGTTGGGTTAGTTAAAACAAAACAAAAATCTTGTGTTGGCCAAAGAGAACATATCTCAGAATGAATATAGTCCACTGGGATGCCAACTTAAAATACCTGAATAAATGATTAAGAAACCCTTTGGGTGGTGACATTATGTGATTCTGCCTTTTACCTTATGTAGAGCTAACCCCCACTCCTTCTCCTCTTAAAATTTTTTTTCCAGATGTATTGGATATAATTTACATATAACATTGTGTAAGATTAAGATATACAACGTGAAGATTTGATACATGTATACATTGTGAAATGATTACCACAATAAGGTTAGTTAACACATCCATCACCTCACATAATTTTTTTTTGATGGTGAGACCATTTAAGATTTACTCTCTCATCAGCTTTCAAGTATATAATACAGTATTGTTAACTGTAATCATCATGCTATACATTAGATATCCAGAACTTATTCATCTTTTAAGTGCAAGTTTGTACCCTTCAACCAACATCTCCCCATTACCTCTCCAGCCCCTGGCAACCACCATTCTACAATATTCCATTATTTGTATATCTCATCTGTTCATCCATCCATGGACACTTAGGTTGTTTCCATGTTTAGGCTATTGAGAATAATGCTGCCATGAACATGTGGGTGCAGATATCTCTTCAAGATAGTGGTTTTGTTTCCTTCTGATATATACCCAGAAGTGGGATTGCTGGATCATATGGTAGTTCTACTTTTAATTTTTAGAGGAACTTTCACACCCTTTTCCATAGTGGCTGCACCAATTTACATTCCAACCAACAGTGTACAGGGTTCTCTTTTCCCTACAACCTTGCCAACACTTGTTATCCTTTGTCTTTTTGATAATAGCCATTCTAACAGGTGTGAGGTAATATCTCATTGTGGTTTTGATTTTCATTTCCCTGATGATTAGTGATATTGAGCATCTTTTCATGTACTTGTTGGCCATTTGTATGTTTTCTTTGAAAAAATGCCTATTCAGCTCTCTGTCCATTTTAAAATCAGATTATTATTATTGCTATTGAGTTGTATGAATTCCTTATACATTTTGGATATTAACCCCTTATCTGATAGATGGTTTGCAAATATTTTCTCCTATCCCATAGGCTGCCTCTTCATTCTGTTGACTGCTTCTATTGCTGTGCAGAAGCTTTTTAATTTAATGTAGTCCTGCTTGTTTATTTTTGTTTTTATTTTATTTTCTATTTTTATTTTTTTCCATGTCATCGGTGAATTTTATTTTATTTTTTAACATCTTTATTGGAGTATAACTGTTTTACAGTGGTGTGTTAGTTTCTGCTTTACAACAAAGTGAATCAGTTATACATATACATATGTTCTCATATCTCTTCCCTCTTGCATCTCCCTCCTTCCTACCTTCCATATCCCACCCCTCTAGGTGGTCACAAAGCACAGAACTGATCTCCCTGTTCTATGCGGCTGCTTCCCTCTAGCTATCTATTTTACATTTGGTAGTGTATATATGTCCATGCCACTCTCTCACTTCATCACAGCTTACCCTTCACCCTCCCCATATCCTCAGGTCCATGCTCTAGTAGGTCTGTGTTTTATTCCCGTCATACGACTAATCTCTTCATGACATTTTTTTTCTTAGATTCCATATATATGTGTTAGCATACGGTATTTGTTTTTCTCCTTCTGACTTACTTCACTCTGTATGACAGACTCCAGGTCTATCCACCTCATTACAAATAACTCAGTTTCATTTCTTTTTATGGCTGAGTAATATTCCATTGTTATATGTGCAACATCTTCTTTATCCATTCATCTGTTGATGGACACTTAGGTTGCTTCCATGTCCTGGCTATCATAAATAGAGCTGCAATGAACATTTTGGTAGATGACTCTTTTTGAATTATGGTTTTCTCAGGGTATATGTCCAGTAGTGGGATTGCAGGGTCGTATGGTAGTTCTATTTGTAGTTTTGTAAGGAACCTCCATACTGTTCTCCATAGTGGCTGTATCAGTTTACATTCCCACCAGGAGTGCAAGAGTGTTCCCTTTTCTCCACACCTTCTCCAGCATTTATTGTTTGTAGAGTTTTTGATGATGTCCATTCTGACAGGTGTGAGATGATAGCTCATTGTAGTTTTGATTTGCATTTCTCTAATGATTAATGATGTTGAGCATTCTTTCATGTGTTTGTTGGCAATCTGTATATCTTCTTTGGAGAAATGTCTATTTAGTCCTTCTTTCCATTTTTGGATTGGGTTGTTTGGTTTTTTGTTATTGAACTGCATGAGTTGCTTATAAATTTTGGATATTAATTCTTTGTCAGTTGCTTCATTTGCAAATATTTTCTCCCATTCTGAGGGTTGTCTTTTCGTCTTGTTTATGGTATCCTTTGCTGTGAAAAAGCTTTTAAGTTTCATTAGGTCCCATTTGTTTATTTTTGTTTTTATTTCCATTTCTCTTGGAGGTGGGTCAAAAAGGATCTTGCTGTGATTTATGTCATAGAGTGTTCTGCCTATGTATTCCTCTAAGTGGTTGATAGTGTCTGGCCTTACATTTAGGTCTTTAACCCATTTTGAGTTTATTTTTGAGTATGGTGTTAGGCAGTGTTCTAATTTCATTCTTTTACATGTACCTGTCCAGTTTTCCTAGCACCACTTATGGAAGAGGCTGTCTTTTCTCTACTGTATATTCTTGCCTCCTTTATCAAAGATAAGTTGACCATATGTATGGGGGTTTATCTCTGGGGTTTCTATCCTGTTCCATTGATCTATATTTCTGTTTTTGTGCCAGTACCATACTGTCTTGATTGCTGTAGCTTTGTAGTATAGTCTGAAGTCATTCAGGGAGCCTGATTCCTCCAGCTCCATTTTTCGTTCTCAGGATTGCTTTGGCTATTCAGGGTCTTTTGTGTTTCCATACAAATTGTGAAATTTTTTGTTATAGTTCTGTAAAAAATGCCAGTGGTAGTTTGATAGGAATTGCATTGAATCTGTAGATTGCTTTGGGTAGTAGAGTCATTTTCACAATGTTGATTCTTCCAATCCAAGAACATGGTATATTTCTCCACCTATTTGTATCATCTTTAATTTCTTTCATCAGTGTCTTATAGTTTTCTGCATACAGGTCTTTTGTCTCCTTAGGTAGGTTTATTCCTAGATATTTTATTCTTTTTGTTGCAATGGTAAATGGGAGTGTTTTCTTAATTTCACTCTCATATTTTTCATCATTAGTGTATAAGAATGCCAAATTTCTCTGCATTAATTTTGTATCCTGATAGTTTACCACATTCATTGATTACATCTAGTAGTTTTCTGGTAGCATCCTTAGGATTCTCTATGTATAGTATCATGCCATCTGCAAACACTGACAGTGTTACTTTTTCTTTTCTGATTTGGATTCCTTTTATTTCTTTTTATTTTCTGATTGCTGTGGCTAGAACTTCCAAAACTATGTTGAATAAAAGTGGTGAGAGTGGGCAACCTTGTCTTGTTCCTCATCTTAGTGGAAATGGTTTCAGTTTTTCACCATTGAGAACGATGCTGGCTGTGGGTTTGTCATATATGGCCTTTATTATGTTGAGGAAAGTTCCCTCTATGCCTACTTTCTGCAGGGTTTTTATCATAAATGGGTGTTGAATTTTGTCAAAAGCTTTCTCTGCATCTATTGAGATGATCATATGGTTTTTCTTCTTCAGTTTGTTGATATGGTGTATCACGTTGATTGATTTGCGTGTATTGAAGAATCCTTGCATTTCTGGAATAAACCCCACTTGATCATGGTGTATGATCCTTTTAATGTGCTGTTGGATTCTGTTTGCTAGTATTTTGTTGAGGATTTTTGCATCTATGTTCATCAGTGATATTGGCCTGTAGTTTTCTTTCTTTGTGACATCTTTGTCTGGTTTTGGTATCAGGGTTATGGTGGCCTCATAGAATGAGTTTGGGAGTGTTCCTCCCTCTGCTATCTTTTGGAAGAGTTTGAGAAGGATAGGTGTTAGCTCTTCTCTAAATGTTTGATATAATTTGCCTGTGAAGCCATCTGGTCCTGGGCTTTTGTTCGTTGGAAGATTTTTAATCACAGTTTCAATTTCAGTGCTTGTGATTGTTCTGTTCATATTTTCTATTTCTTCCTGGTTCAGTCTCGGCAGCTTGTGCATTTCTAAGAATTTGTCCATTTCTTCCAGGTTATCCATTTTATTGGCATACGGTTGCTTGTAGTAATCTCTAATAATCTTTTGTATTTCTGCAGTGTCATTTGTTACATCTCCTTTTTCATTTCTAATTCTATTGATTTGAGTCTTCTCCCTTTTTTTCTTCATGGGTCTGGCTAATGGTTTATCAACTTTATTTATCTTCTCAAAGAAGCAGCTTTGGGCTTCCCTGGTGGCGCAGTGGTTGAGAATCCGCCTGCCGATGCAGGGGTCACGGGTTCGTGCCCTGGTCCGGGAAGATCCCACATGCCACGGAACAACTAAGCCCGTGAGCCATGGCCGCTAGGCCTGCGCGTCCGGAGCCTGTGCTCCGCAACGGGAGAGGCCACAGCAGTGAGAGGCCCACATACCGCAAAAAAAAAAAAAAAAAAAAAAGAAGCAGCTTTTACTTTTATTGATCTTTGTTATTGTTTCCCTCATTTCTTTTTCATTTATTTCTGATCTGATCTTTATGATTTCTTTCCTTCTGCTAAATTTGGGATTTTTTTGTTCTTCTTTCTCTAATTGCTTTAGGTGCAAAGTTAGGTTGTTTATTCGAGATGTTTCCTGTTTCTTAAGGTAGGACTGTATTGCTATAAACTTCCCCCTTAGAATTGCTTTTGCTGCATCCCATAGGTTTAGGATCGTCGTGTCTCCATTGTCATTTGTTTCTAAGTATTTTTTCATTTCCTCTTTGATTTCTTCAGTGATCACTTCGTTATTAAGTAGTGTATTGTTTAACCTCCATGTGTTTGTATTATTTACAAATCTTTTCTTGTAATTGATATCTAGTCTCATAGTGTTGTGGTTGGAAAAGATACTTGATACGATTTCAATTTTCTTAAATTTACCAAGGCTACATTTGTGACCCAAGATATGATCTATTCTGGAGAAAGTTCCATGAGTACTTGAGAAAAATGTGTATTCTATTGTTTTTGGACGGAATGTCCTATAGCTATCAATTAAGTCCATCTTGTGTAATGTATCATTTAAAGCTTGTGTTTCCTTATTTATTTTCATTTTGGATGATCTGTCCATTGGTGAAAGTGGGGTGTTAAATTCCCCTACTATGATTGGGTTACTGTTGATTTCCCCTCTTATGTTATGGCTGTTAGTATTTGCCTTATGTATTGAGGTGCTCCTATGTTAGGGGCATACATATTTACAATTGTTATATCTTCTTCATGGATTGATCCCTTGATCATTATGTAATGTCCTTCTTTGTCTCTTGTAATAGTTTTTACTTTAAAGTCTATTTTGTCTGATATGAGAATTGCTACTCCAGCTTTCTTCTGATTTCCATTTGCAAGAAATATCTTTTTCCATCCCCTCACTTTCAGTCTGTATGTGTCCCTAGATCTGAAGTGGGTCTCTTGTAGACAGCATATATATGGGTCTTGTTTTTGTATCCATTCAGTGAGTCTGTGTCTTTTGGTGGGAGCATTTAATCCATTTACATTTAAGGTAATTATCGATATGTGTGTTCCTATTACCATTTACTTATTTGTTTCAGGTTTGTTCTTGTAGGTCTTTTCCTTCTCTTGTGTTTCTTGCCTAGAGAAGTTCCTTTAGCATTTGTTGAAAAGCTGGTTTGGTGGTGCTGAACTCTCTCAGCTTTTGCTTGTCTGTAAAGGTTTTAATTTCTCCATGAAATCTGAATGAGATCCTTGCTGGGTAGAGTAATCTTGGTTGTAGGTTTTTTTCCTTCATCACTTTTAATACGTCCTGCCACTCCCTTCTGGTTTGTAGAGTTTCTGCTGAAGGATCCGCTGTTAACCTTATGGGGATTCCCTTGTGCATTATTTGTTGTTTTTCCCTTGCTGCTTTTAATATGTTTTCCTTGTATTTAGTTTTTGATAGTTTCACTAGTATGTGTCTTGGCATGTTTCTCCTTGGATTTATCCTGTATGGGACTCTTTGTGCTTCCTGGGCTTGATTGACTATTTCCTTTCCTATATTAGGGAAGTTTTCAACTATAATCTCTTCAAATATTTTCTCAGTCCCTTTCTTTTTCTCTTCCTCTTCTGGGACCCCTATAATTCGAATGTTGGTGTGTTTAATGTTGTCCCAGAGGTTTCGAGACTGTCCTCAGTTCTTTGCATTCTTTTTTCTTTATTCTGCTCTGCAGTAGTTAGTTCCACTATTTTATCTTCCAGGTCACTTATCCGTTCTTCTGCCTCAGTTATTCTGCTATTGATCCCATCTAGAGTATTTTAAATTTCATTTATTGTGGTGCTCATCATTGCTTGCTTCCTCTTTATTTCTTCTAGGTCCTTGTTAAATGTTTCTTGCATTTTGTCTACTCTATTTCCAAGATTTTGGATCATCTTTATTATCATTATTCTGAATTCTTTTTCAGGTAGACTGCCTATTTCCTCTTCATTTGTTAGGTCTGGCGGGCTTTTACCTTGCTCCTTCATCTGCTGTGTGTTTTTCTGTCTTCTCATTTTGCTTATCTTACTGTGTTTGGCGTCTCCTTTTTCAGGCTGCAGTTTCGTAGTTCCCGTTGTTTTGGTGACTGTCCCCAGAGGCTAAGGTTTGTTCAGTGGGTTGAGTAGGTTTCCTGGTTGGGGGGACTAATGCCTGTGTTCTGGTGGATAAGGCTGGATCTTGTCTTTCTGGTGGGCAGGTCCACGTCTGGTGGTGTGTTTTGGGATGTTGGTAGCCTTATTATGATTTTAGGCAGCCTCTCTGCTAATGGCTGGGGCTGTAGTCCTGTCTTGCTATTTGTTGAGCGTAGGGTGTCCAGCACTGTACATTGCTGGTCCTTGAATGAAACTGGGTGTTGGTGTTGAGATGGAGATCTCTGGGAGATTTTCGCCATTTGATATTGCATGGAGCTGGGAGGCCTCTTGTGGACCTGTGTCCGAAGGTTGTTTCTCCCACCTCTGAGACACAGCCCTGACGCCTTGTTGGAGTGCCAAGAGTGTTTAATCCACACGGTTCAAAATAAAAGGGAGAAAAAATAGAAAGGAAAGAAAGAAAGGAAGGAAGGAAGAAAGGAAGGGAGGAAGGAAGAATGGAAGGAAAGGAGGAAGAAAGGAAGGAAGAAATGAAGGAAGGAAGAAATGAAGGAAGGAAGAAAGCAAGAAAGGAAGGAAGGAAGAAAGAGGAAGAAAGAGGAAGGAAGAGAAGAAGAAAAAGAGGAAGGAATGGAGGAAGAAAGGAAGGAAGGAAGAGAGGAAGGAAGGAAGAAAGGAAGGGAGGAAGGAAGAAAGGAAGGAAGGGAGGAAGGATGGAAGAGAGGAAGAAAGGGAGGAAGAAAGGAAGGAAGGAAGGGATGAAGGAAGGGAGGAAAGAAGGGAGGAAGGAAGAAAGGAAGGAAGGAAGAAAGGAAGGCAGGAAGGAAGGAAGAATGGAAGGGAGAAAGGAAGAAAGGAAGGAAAGGAGGAAGAAAGGAAGGAAGAAATGAAGGAAGGAAGAAAGCAAGAAAGGAAGGAAGGAAGAGAGGAAGAAAGGGAGGAAGGAAGGGAGGAAGGTAGGGAGGAAAGAAGGAAGGAAGAAAGGAAGGAAGAAAGGAAGAAAGAAAGGAAGAAAACAAAATGAAGTAGGATAAAATATAGTTATTGAAATAAAAAATAATTATTAAATAGAAAAATTAAAAAACAAACACACACAAAAAATAGGTTGGTCAGATCCCTAGGACAAATGGTGAAAGCAAAGCTGTACAGACAAAATCTCACACAGCAGCACACACATACACACTCACAAAAAGAGAAAAAGGGGAAAATAATAATATATCTTGCCCCCAAAATCCACCTCTTCAACTTGGGATATTTCACTGTCTATTCAGCTTTTCCACAGATGCAGGGCACTTCAAGTTGATTGTGGAGCTTTAATCCACTGCTTCTGAGGCTGCTGGGAGAGACCTCCCCCTCTCCTCTTTGTTTGCACAACTCCTGGGCTTCAGCTTTGGTCTTGGCCCCGCCTCTGCACATAGGTCGTCCGAGGGCGTCTGCTCTTCACTCAGACAGGACGGGGTTAAAGGAGCAGCTGATTCAGGGGCTCTGGCTCACTCAGGCCGGGGGGAGAGAGGGGCATGGATATGGAGCGAGCCCGTGGTTGCAGAGGCCGGTGTGATGCTGCACTGGCTGGAGGCAAACCGCGCGTTCTCCCGGGAAAGCTGTTCCTGGATCCCGGGACCCTGGCAGTGGTGGGCTGCACAGGCTCCTGGGAGGGGAGGTGTGGAGAGTGACCTGTGCTCGCACACAGGCCTCTTGGTGGTGGCAGCAGCAACCCTAGCGTCCCAAACCCGTCTCTGGTGTCTGCACCGACAGCTGTGGCTTACACCCGTTTCTGGAACTCCTTTACGTGGTGCGCTTAATCCCCTCTCCTCATGCCCCAGGAAACAAAGAGGCAAGAAAAAGTCTCCTGTCTCTTCACCAGCTCCACGCCTGTTTCTGGAGCTTCTTTAAGTGGCACACTTAAGTCCCTCTCCTTGCGCACCAGGAAGCAAAGAGGGAAGAAAAGGTCTCTTGCCTCTTTGGCAGCTCCAGACTTCTCCTGGACTCCCTCCCAGCTAGCCGTGGTGCACTAACCCCTTCAGGCTGTTTTCACTCTGCCAACCCCAGTCCTCTCCCTGCGATCTGACCAAAGCTGGAGCCTGAGCTCCCAGCCCCCACCCGCCCTGGCGGGTGAGCAGACAAGCCTCTCGGGCTGGTGAGTGCAGGTCGGCACCGATTCTCTGTGCGGGAATCTCTCCACTTTGCCCTCTGCACCCTGTTGCTGTGCTCTCCTCCACAGCTCTGAAGCTTCCCCCCTCCACTACCCACATTCTGCACCTGCGAAGGGACTTCTAGTGTGTGGAAACCTTTCCTCTCTCACAGCTCCCTCCCACTGGTGCAGGTCCTGTCCCTATTCTTTTGTCTCTGCTTATTCTTTTTTCTTTTGCCCTACCCAGGTACGTGGGGGTGTTTCCTGCCTTTTGGGAGGTCTGAGTTCTTCTGCCAGCGTTCAGTGGGTGTTCTATAGGAGTAGTTCCAAGTGTAGGTGTATTTCTGATGTATCTGTGAGGAGGAAGGTGATCTCCGCATCTTACTCTTCCACCATCTTCTCTAGTCCCCCCTATTTTTGTTTTTATTGAGGGTGCTTTTAATGTTATACCTAAAAAATGGTCACAGAGACCAATGTCATGGTGTTTTCCTCTAGGAGTTTGAATTTCAGGTCTTACATTTAAGTTTTTAATCCATTTCAAGTTAATTTTTGTGAGATATATATATATATATATATATATATATATATATCCAATTTCATTCTTTTGCATGTAAATATCCAGTTTTCCCAATACCATTTATTGAAATGATGATCTTTTCCCCACTGGGTATTCTTGGCTCTATTGTCAAATATTAGTTAAGTGTATGTGTATGGGTTTATTTATGGGCTCTGCATTCTATTCCATTAGACTGTGTGTCTGTTTTTATGCTAGTACCATACTGTTTTGATTATTATAGCTTTGTAGTTTAGTTGGAAACCAGGATGTGTGATGCCTCCAGCTTTGTTCTTCTTTTTCAGGATTTCTTTGGCTATTCCAGGTCTTTTGAGGTTCCATATGAATTTTAGGATTTTTTTTAAAAGTTCTTTAAATTTGTGGTAGAATTCACCAGAGAAAGCATCCTGTCCTGGGGTTTTCTTTGGTGGGAGTCTTTCGATTATGGTTTCAATCTTCTTAGTCATCATTGATCTGTTCTATTGTTCTATTGTTGTCTATTTCTTAATGATTCAGTCTCCGTCGGTAGGTTGTATGTATGTTTCTATGAATTTATCTGTTTCTTCTAAGTTATCCAATTTATTGTCATAGTAACCTTAGGATTCTTTGTATTTCTGTGGTACCAGTTGTAATATTTCTTCTGTTATTTACACTTCTGTTTTTTGAGTCCTCTCTTATTTTCCTTGGTTAGTCTAGTTAAAGTTTTGTCAATTTTGTTTATCTTTTCAAAACACCAACTCAGTTTTATTGATTTTTTTCTATCTTTCTAATCTTCATTTTATTTATTTCTCCTCTAATCTTTATTATTTTCTTCCTTCTGCTAATGTTAGGTTTCTTCATTTTTCTTTGTCTAATTCCTCGAGGTGTAAATTTAAGTTGTCTATTTGAGATCTTTCTTTTTTCTTAATGTACAAATTTATTGCTATAAACTTCCATCTTAGGACTGCTTTTGATACATCTCATAAGTTTCAGTATATAGTGTTTTCATTTTTGTTTGTCTCAAAGAATTTTCCTTTTGATTACTTCTTGAAGTCATTGGTTATTCAGGAGTGTGTTGTTTAGTTTCCACATAATTGTGAATTTTGTAGTTTTTTCCTGTTACTGATTTCTGGTTTCATACCATTGCATTTGGAATAGACACCAGATATGGTTTCAATCTCCTTAATTTTGTTAAGGCTTGCTTTGTGACCTAATATAGTATGTCCTGGAGAATATTTTGTGTGTGCTTGAGAAAAATGTGTATTTTGTTGCTGTTGTATGGAATGTTCTGTATGTGTCTCTTAGGTTCATTAGGTCTATAGTGTTATTCAGGTGTGCTATTTATTAATTTTCTGTCTGGATGATCTGTTCAATGTGGAAAGTGGGACACTGAGGTTCCTTACTATTTTTATATTGCTGTCTATTTCTCTCCTCAGTTCTGTAAATGTTTGTTTAAAATACTTAGGTGTGGGCTTCCCTGGTGGTGCAGTGGTTGAGAGTCTGCCTGCTGGTGCAGGGGACACGGGTTCATTCCCTGGTCCAGGAAGGTCCCACATGCCGTGAAGCGGCTAAGCCCGTGAGCCATGGCCACTGGGCCTGCACGTCCGGAGCCTGTGCTCCACAACAGGAGAGGCCGCAACAGTGAGAGACCCGCAAAAAAAAAAAAAAAAAAAAAAAACTTAGGTGCTCTAATGTTGGGTGCATATGTATTTACAATTGTTGTATATTCTTGATGAATTGACCCCTTTACCACTATCTAGTATGTTTCTTTTTCTCTTGTGACCAATTTTGACTGAAAGTCCATTTTATATGATACTTAATTTGCATGGAATATCTTTTTCCATCATTCACATTCAAGCTATGTGTGTCCTTAAAGCTAAAGTGAGTGTCTTGTAGATAGCATATTGTTGTATCTTACTTTTTTATCCATTCAACCACCTTGTGTCTTTCAATTAGATAATTTAGTCCTTTTATATTTAAAGTAATTATTGACAGGTAAGGACTTACTATTGCCATTTTGTTAATTGTTTTATTCTTATTTTTTAGTTCCTTAGTTCCTTTTTTCCTTTCTTACCTATCTTCCTTTATGATTTTTTTTTGATATAGTATGATTTATCTTTTTCTTTACCTTTTGGGTAGCCAATATAGGTTTTTTCTTTGTGGTTACTATGAGGCTTACATAAAACATCTTCTAGATATAATATATTTTTTAAGCTGATAACAGCTTACCTTAAACTGCATACAAAAATCCTACAATTTTACTTCTCCCCCCATATTTTATGCTACTGATGTCATAGTTTACACCTTTTAATATTGAGCATTCATTAACATGTTATTGTAGCTATGGTTACTTTTAATATTGTTTTTTAATTTTTATACTTGAGATAAAAGTGATTTATTTACCACTATTACAGTATTAGGGTATTCTGAACTTGATTATATATTTACTTTTACCAGTGAGTTTTATATGTTTTCATATTGCTAGTTAGCATCCTTTTGTTTCAAATTGAAGAAATTCCTTTAGAATTTCTTGTAAGAGGTCTAGTGGCAATGAACTTGTATACATTAACCAGTTAAAAAAAAAGAAATCACATAAAGTCTACTCTCAGACCTCAATAGAATTAAACAAGAAATCAATAACAGAAAGACAGCTGGAAAACCTCAAAATATTTGGAAATAAAACAACACACTTCTAGAGGAAACTTGCACAAGCCTCTTAGATAGTTTCATCCACCAGAAGGCAGACAGCAGAAGCAAGAAGAAATACAATCCTGCAGCCTGTGGAACAAAAACCACATTCACAGAAAGATAGACAAGATGAAAAGGCATAGGGCTATGGACCAGATGAAGAAACAAGATAAAACTCTAGAAAAACAACTAAATGAAGTGGAGATAGGCAACCTTCCAGAAAAAGAATTCAGAATAATGATAGTGAATAAGATCCAGGACCTTGGAAAAAGAATGGAGGCAAAGATCAAGAAGATGCAAGAAATGTTTAATAGAGACCTAGAAGAATTAAAGAACAAACAGAGATGAACAATACAATAACTGAAATGAAAACTACACTAGAAGGAATCAATAGCAGAATAACTGAGGCAGAAGAATGGATAAGTGACCTGGAAGACAGAATGGTGGAATTCACTGCTGCGGAACAGAATAAAGAAAAAAAGAAGAAAAGAAATGAAAGCAGCCTAAGAGACCTCTGAGACAACATTAAATGCAACAACATTCGCATTATAGGGGTCCCAGAAGGAGAAGAGAGAGAGAAAGGACCAGAGAAAATATTTGAAGAGATTATAGATGAAAACTTCCCTAACAAACATGGGAAAGGAAATAGCCACCCAAGTCCAGGAAGTACAGAGAGTCCCATACAGGATAAACCAAGGGAAGAAACATGCCGAGACACATAATAATCAAATTGGCAAAAATTAAAGACAAAGAAAAATTATTGAAAGCAGCAAGGGAAAAATGACAAATAACTATATACAAGGGAACTCCCATAAGGTTAACAGCTGATTTCTCAGCAGAAACTCTACAAGCCAGAAAGGAGTGGCATGATATACTTAAAGTGATGAAAGGGAAGAACCTACAATAAAGATTACTCTACCCAGCAAGGTTCTCATTCAGATTCGATGGAAAAATCAAAAGATTTACAGACAAGCAAAAGCTAAGAGAATTGAGCACCATCAAACCAGCTCTATAACAAATGCTAAAGGAACTTCTCTAAGTGGGAGACATAAGAGAAGAAAAGGACCTACCAAAAAAAACCCCAAAACAATTAAGAAAATGGCCATAGGAACGTACATATTGATAATTACCTTAAACGTGAATGGATTAAATGCTCCAACCAAAAGACACAGGATTGCTGAATGGATAAAAAAACAAGACCCATATTGATGCTGTCTACAAGAGATCCACTTCAGACCTAGGGACACAAACAGACTGAAAGTGAGGGAATGGAAAAAGATATTCCATGCAAATGGAAATCAAAAGGAAGCTAGAGTAGCAATATTCATATCAGATAAAATAGACTTTAAAATAAAGAATATTACAAGAGGCAAGAAAGGACACTGCATAATGATCAAGGTATCAAACCAAGAAGAAGATATAAGAATTCCTAATATATATGCACCCAACAGAGGAGCACCTCAATACATAAGGCAACTGCTAACAGCTATAAAAGAGCAAATTGACACTAACACAATAATAGTGGGGGACTTTAACAACTCACTTACACCAATGGACAGATCATCCAAAATGAAAATAAATAAGGAAACAGAAGCTTTAAATGACACAATAGACCAGATAGATTTAATTGATATTTATAGGACATTTCATTCAAAAACAGCAGATTATATTTTCTTCTCAAGTGCACATGGAACATTCCCCAGGATAGAGCACATCTTGGGTCACAAATCAAACCATAGTAAATTTAAGAAAATTGAAATAATATCAAGCATCTTTTCTGACCACAATGCTATGAGATTAGAAATGAATCACAGGGGAAAAAAAACGTAAAAAACACAAACACATGGAGGTTAAACAATACATTACTAAATAACCAAGAGATCACTGAAGAAATCAAAGAAGAAATCAAAAAAATACCTAGAGACAAATAACAATGAAAAAACGATGATCCAAAACCTATGGGATGCAGCAAAAGCAGTTCTAAGAGGGAAATTTATAGCTATACAAGCCTACCTCAAGAAACAAGAAAAATCTCAAATAAACAATCTAACCTTACACCTAAAGGAACTAGAGAAAGAAGAACAAACAAAACTCAAAGTTAGCAGAAGGAACGAAATCATAAAGATCAGATCAGAAATAAGTGAAATAGAAACAAAGAAAACAATAGCAAAGATCAATAAAACTAAAAGCTGGTTCTTTGAGAAGATCAACAAAATTGACAAACCTTTATCCAGACTCATCAGGAAAAAGAGAGGACTCCAATCAATAAAATTAGGAATGAAAAAGGAGAAGTTACAACAGACACCGCAGAAATACAAAGCGTCCTAAGAGACTACTACAAGCAACTCTATGCCAAAAAAATGGACAAGATGGAAGAAATGAAGAATTTTTTTTTTTTAGAATATGTTGGGGGTAGGAGTTTATTAATTTTATTTATTTATTATTTCTGTGTTGGGTCTTCATTTCTGTGTGAGAGCTTTCTCTAGTTGTGGCAAGCAGGGGACACTCTTCATCGTGGTGTATGGGTCTCTCACTATCACGGCCTCTCTTGTTGTGGAGCACAGGCTCCAGACTTGCAAGGTCAGTAGTTGTGACTCACGGGCCCAGTTGTTCCACGGCATGTGGGATCTTCCCAGACCCGGGCTCACACCTGTGTTCCCTGCACCAGCAGGCAGATTCTCAACCACTGCACCACCAGGGAAGCCCCTGAACAAATTCTTAGAAAGGTATAACCTGCCAAGACTGAACCAGGAAGAAATAGAAAATAGGAACAGACCAATCACAAGTAATGAAAATGAAACTGTGATTAAAAATCATCCAACAAACAAAAGTCCAGGACCAGATGGCTTCACAGGCTAATTCTATCAAACATTGAGAGAAGAGCTAACACCCATCCTTCTCAAACTCTTCCAAAAAATTGCAGAGGACGGAACACTTCCAAACTCATTCTATGAGGCCACCATCACCCTGATACCAAAAGCAGACAAAGAGACTAGAAAAAAAGAAAATTACAGACCAATATCACTGATGAATATAGATGCAAAAATCCTCAACAAAATACTAGTAAACAGAATCCAACAACACATTTAAAGTATCATACACCATGATCAAGTGGGATTTATCCCAGGGATGCAAGGATTCTTCAATATACAGAAATCAATCAATGTGATACACCATATTAACAAACCAAAGAATAAAAACCATATGATCATCTCAATAGATGCAGAAAAAGCTTTTGACAAAATTCAACACCTATTTATGATAAAAACTCTCCAGAAAGTGGGCATAGAGGGAACTTACCTCAACATTAAAAAAGGCCATATATGACAAGTCCACAGCAAACATTATTCTCAATGGTGAAAAACTGAAAGCATTTCCTCTAAGATCAGGAACAAGACAAGGATGTCCACTCTCACCACTGTTATTCAACATAGTTTTGGAAGTCCTAGCCACAGCCGTCAGAGAAGAAAAAGAAAATAAAAGAAATACAAATTGGAAAAGAAGAAGTAAAACTGTCACTGTTTGCAGATGACATGATACTATATATAGAGAATCCTAAAGATGCCACCAGAAAACTACTAGAGCTAATCAATGAATCTGGTAAAGTTGCAGGATACAAAATTAATGCACAGAAATCTCTTGCATTCCTATACACTATTGATGAAAAATCTGAAAGAGAAATTACAGAAACATTCCCATTTACCAATGTAACCAAAAGAATAAAATACCTAGGAATAAACCTACCTAGGGAGACAAAAACCTGTATGTAGGAAAAACTATAAGACACCGATGAAAGAAATTAAAGATGATACCAACAGATGGAGAGATATACCAGGTTCTTGGATTGGAAGAAGCAATATTGTGAAAATGACTATACTACACAAACAATCTACAGATGCAATGCAATACCTATCAAATTACCAATGGCATTTTCTGCATAACTAGAACAAAAACTCTTAAAATTTATATGGAGACACAAAAGACCCTGAATAGCCAAAGCAGTCTTGAGGGAAAAAAACGGAGCTGGAGGAATCAGACTCCCTGACTTCAGACTATACTACAAAGCTACAGTGATCAAGACAATATGATAGTGGAGCAAAAACAGAAACATAGATCAATGGAACAAGATAGAAAGGCCAGAGATAAACACAGGCACCTATGGTCAACTAATCTATGACAAAGGAGGCAAGGATATACAGTGGAGAAAAGACAGTCTCTTCAATAAGAGAAAACTGGACAGATACATGTAAAAGAATGAAATTAGAACACTCCCTAACACCATACACAAACATAAACTCAAAATGTATTAGAGACCTAAATGTAAGACTGGACACTATAAAACTCTTAGAGGAAAACATAGGAAGAACACTCTTTGACATAAATTGCAGGAAGATCTTTTTTGATCCACCTCTGAGAGTAATGGAAATAAAAACAAAAATAAACAAATGGGACTTAATGAAACTGAAAAGCTTTTGCACAACAAAGGAAACCATAAACAAGACAGAAAGATAACCCTAAGAATGGGAGAAAATATTTGCAAATGAAGCAACTGACAAAGGATTAATCTCCAATATATATAAACAGCTCCTGCAGCTCAATATTTAAAAAAGAAACAACCCAATCCAAAAATGGGCAGAAGACCTAAATAGACATTTCTCCCAAGAAGACATACAGATGGCCAAGAAGCATATGAAAAGCTGCTCAACATCACTAATTATTAGAGAAATGCAAATCAAAACTACAATGAGGTATCATCTCACACCAGTTAGAATGGGCATCATCAGAAAATCTGTAAGCAACAAATGCTGTAGAGGGTGTGGATTCAAGGGAACCCTCTTGCACTGTTGGTGGGAATGTAAATTGATACAGCCACTTTGGAGAACAGTATGGAGGTTCCTTAAAAAACTAAAAATATAATTACCATATGATCCAGCAATCCCACTACTGGGCATATACCCAGAGAAAACCATAACTGAAAAAGACACATGCACCACAATGTTCATTGCAGCACTATTTACAGTAGTCAGGTCATGGAAAGAACCTAAATGCCCATCAACAGACAAATGGATAAAGAATATGTGGTACATACATACAATGGAATATTACTCAGCTATAAAAAGGGACAAAATTGGGTTATTTGTAGAGACGTGGATGGATCTAGAGACTGTCATACAGAGTGAAGTAAGTCAGAAGGAGAAAAACAAATTTATATTAAAGCATATATGTGCAACCTGGAAAAATGGTACAGATGAACTGGTTTTCAGGGCAGAAATTTAGACACAGATGTAGAGAACAAATGTCTGGACACCAAAGGGGGAAAAGCGGCTGGGGGTGGTGGTGGTGGTGTGATGATTTGGGAGATTGGGATTGACATGTATACACTGACATGCATAAAATTGATGACTAATAAGAACCTGCTGTATAAAAAATAAATAAAATTTAAAAATTTAAAAAAACCTTAAAAACAACACACATCTAAATAATACATGAGTCAAAGGAAAAAATCTGAAGAGAAATTTTAAAATATTTTCAACTAATGAAAATAAAAACACAACTCACAAAAATTTGTAGGATACAGGGAAAACGGGTTTGAGGAAAATTGAGTAACATAGAATGTATATATTAGAAAAGAGGAAAGATCTAAAATAAATTATTTAAACTTCCACCTTAGGAAACTAGAAGAAGAGCAAATTAAATCCAAAGTAAGCAGAATAAAAGAAATAAATTAGAACAGAAATCAATAAAATTAAAAATAGGAAATTAATAGAGAAAAATCAATGAAACCCAAAACTGGTTCTTTGAGAAGATGAATAAAAGTTATGAGCTTCGGGCTTCCCTGGTGGCGCAGTGGTTGAGAGTCTGCCTGCTGATGCAGGAGACACGGGTTCGTGCCCTGGTCCGGGAAGATCCCACGTGCCGCGGAGCGGCTGGGCCCGTGAGCCATGGCCGCTGAGCCTGTGCGTCCGGAGTCTGTGCTCCGCAACGGGAGAGGCCACAACAGTGAGAGGCCCGCATACCGCAAAAAAAAAAAAAAAAAAAGTTATGAGCTTCTAGTCAAGCTAAGAAAAAAAAGGGGACACAAATTACTAACAGCAGGAATGAAAGAGGGGATGTTACTACCAATATCATGAACATTAAAAGTAAATCAAGGAACTCTCTGAACAACTTTATGCCCACAAATTTGATAACCTAGATAAAAATAGACTGCTTTTTGAAAGAAACAATCTGCCAAAACTCACATAAGAAATAAATAATCTAAATATGTCTACATTATTAAAGAAATTGAATCACTAATTAATAACCTTCCAAAACTAAAAACATACCCAGATGAGCTCACGGATGAATTCCACCAAACATTTAAAGAAGAAATTACACCAGTCCTCTGCAGTCTCTTTCAGAAGATAAAAACAGAGGGAATACCTCCTAAGTCATTCTATGAGGCCAGTATTATCCTAATTCCAAAACCAGGCAATGACATTACAAGAAAAATATAGACCACTATCTCTCATAAACATAGATGTGAAACTATTCAAGAAAATATTATCAAATTGAATCCAACAATGTATAAAAAGAATTATACACTGAAACAATGTGGGATTTATCTCACAACCAATTATGCAAGGCTGGTTCAACACTTGAAAATCAATTAATGCGATCCATCACATCAACAAGCTAAAGGAGAAAAATCACATGATCATATCAATAGATGCAGAAAAAGCATTTAATAAAATCCAACACCCATTCAGGTAAAAAAAAAAAAAAATAACAAAAACCCTCAGTAAACTAGGAATAGAGGTGAACTTCCACAGCCTGATAAAGAATATCTACAGAAAACCTAACATCACAGTGAATGGTGAGAAACTGAGAGCTTTCCCACTAAGACCAGGAACAAGGCAAGAATGTCCCCTTTCATCACTGCTTTCAACGTCATACTGGAAGTCCTAGCTAATACAATAATACAAGAAAAGTAAATAAAAGGGCTACAGATTAGAAAGGAAGAAATAAAACAATCTGTGTTGCAGATGGTATGATTGTCTATGTAGAAAATCTAAAAGAATTGACAAAAAACTTCCTGGAACTAATAAGTGATTATAGAAAGGTTGCAAGATACATGGTTAATATACAGAAGTCAAATGCTTTCCAGCATGCCAGCAAAGAGCAAGTGGAATTTGAAATTAAAAATGCAATACCATTTATATTAGCTCCCCCACAAAATGAAATACTAACAAACTATGGACAAGATCTATGTGAGGAAAACTACATAACTCTAATGACAGAAATCAAAGAAGAACTAAATAAATGAACTACTCCATATTCACAGATAGGAAGACCCAATATTGTCAAGATGCCAGTTTTTTCCAACTTGATCTGTAGATTCAACACAATCCCAATAAAAATCCAGCAAGTTACTTTGTGGCTATTGACAAACTGATTCTAAATTTTATATGTAGGGATTTCCCTGATGGCACAGTGTATAAGACTCCATGCTCCCAATGCAGGAGGCCCAGGTTTGATCCCTGTCAGGGAACTAGACCCCACATGCATGCTGCAACTAAGAGTTCTCATGCCACAACTAAGGAGCGAACGTGCTGCAACTAAGGAGCCCACCTGCTACAACTAAGACCCAGAGAAACCAAATAAATAAATAAATATTTTAAAAAATAAAGTTTATATGGAGAGACAAAAGACTCAGAATAGCCAACACAATACTGAAGGAAAAGAACAAATTGGAGTACTGACACTACTAAGTTCAAGACTTGCTATAAAGCTATAGTAATCAATACAGTGTGGTACTGGTGAAAGAGTAGACAAATATATCAATGAAATACAATAGAGACCCCAGAAATAGATCCATATAAATATAGCCAATTGATATTTGATGAAGGAGAAAAGGCAAAACAATGGAGAAAAATAGTCTTTTCAACAGATGGTGCTGGAACAACTAGACATCCACACATTAAAAAAAAATCTAGACACAGATCTTACAGCCTTCACAAAAGTTAACTCAAAGTGGATCACATACCATAATAGAGAACAAACTAGTGGTTATCAATAGTGGGGAGAGAGAAGGGGGCAGGTGCAATACAGGGGTAAGGGATTAAGAGGTACAAACTATTATGTATAAAATAAGCTACAAGGATATATTGTATAACATGGGGAATATAGCTAATATTTTATAATAACTACAAATGAAGTACAACCTTAAAAAACTGTGAATCACTATATTGTACACCTGGAACCTATATTGTATATCAACTATATTAAATAAAAAATAAATGAAAAATTAAAAAACCTCAAAAATCAACAAAAATGGATCACATACCCAAATGTAAAATGCAAACTCTTATATTCCTAGAAGATAGCATAGGAGAAAATTTAGATGACCTTGGGTTTGGTGATGACTTTTTTTTTCTTTAACATCATTATTGGAGTATAACTGCTTTACAATGGTGTGTTAGTTTCTGCTTTATAACAAAGTGAATCAGTTATACATATACATATATCCCCATATCTCTTCCCTCTTGCGTCTCCCTCCCTCCCACTCTCCCTATCACAACCCTCTAGGTGGTCACAAAGCACCGAGCTGATCTCTCTGTGCTATGCGGCTGTTTCCCACTAGCTATCTATTTTACATTTTTTAGTGTATATATGTCCATGTCACTCTCTCACTTTGTCCCATCTTACCCTTCCGCCTCCTTGTATCCTCAAGTCCATTCTCTAGTAGGTCTGTGTGTTTATTCCCATTGTGCCCCTAGGTTCTTCAGAACTTTATCTATTCCATATATGTGTGTTAGCATATGGTATTTGTTTTTCTCTTTCTGACTTACTTCACTCTGTATGACAGACTCTAGGTCCATCCACCTCATTACAAATAACAATTTCTTTTCTCTTATGGCTGAGTAATATTCCACTGTATATATGTGCCACATCTTCTTTACCCATTCCTCTGTTTATGGACACTTAGGTTGCTTCCATGTCCTGGATAATGTAAATAGAGCTGCAATGAACATTGTGGTACATGACTCTTTGAATTATGGTTTTCTCAGTAGTGGGATTGCTGGGTCATATGGTAGTTCTATTTGTAGTTTTTTAAGGAACCTCCATACTGTTCTCCATAGTGGCTATATCAATTCACATTCCCACCAACAGTGCAAGAGGGTTCCCTTATCTCCACACCCTCTCCAGCATTTATTGTTTGTAGATTTTTTGATGATGGCCATTCTGACCAGTGTGAGATGATATCTCATTGTAGTTTTGATTTGCATTTCTCTAGTGATTAATGTTGTTGAGCATTCTTTCATGTGTTTGTTGGCAATCTGTATATCTTCTTTGGAGAAATGTCTATTTAGTCCTTCTTTCCATTTTTGGATTGTGTTGTTTGTTTTTTGGTTATTGAGATGCATGTGTTGCTTATAAATTTTGGAGATTAATCCTTTGTCGGTTGCTTCATTTGAAAATATTTCCTCCCATTCTGAGGGTTGTCTTTTGGTCTTGTTTATGGTATCCTTTGATGTGCAAAAGTTTTAAAGTTTCATTAGGTCCCATTTATTTATTTTTGTTTTTATTTCCATTTCTATAGGAAGTGAGTCAAAAAGGATCTTGCTGTGATTTATGTCATAGAGTGTTCTGCCTATGTATTCCTCTAAGAGTTTGATAGTGTCTGGCCTTACATTTAGATCTTTAACCCATTTTGAGTTTATTTTTGAGTATGGTGTTAGGCAGTGTTCTAATTTCATACTTTTACATGTACCTGTCCAGTTTTCCCAGCACCACTTATGGAAGAGGCTGTCTTTTCTCCACTGTATATTCTTGCCTCCTTTATCAAAGATAAGGTGACCATATGTGTGTGGGTTTATCTCTGGGTTTTCTAACCTGTTCCATTGATCTATATTTCTGTTTTTGTGCCAGCACCATACTGTCTTGATTACTGTAGCTTTGTAGTATAGTCTGAAGTCAGGAAGCCTGATTCCTCCAGCTCCATTTTTCATTCTCAAGATTGCTTTGGCTATTCAGGGTCTTTTGTGTTTCCATACAACTTGTGAAATTATTTGTTCTAGTTCTGTAAAAAATGTCAGTGGTAGTTTGATAGGGATTCCATTGAATCTGTAGATTGCTTTGGGTAGTAGAGTCATTTTCACAATGTTGATTCTTCCAATCCAAGAACATGGTATATCTCTCCATCTATTTGTATCATCTTTAATTTCCTCCATCAGTGTCTTATAATTTTCTGCATACAGGTCTTTTGTCTACTTAGGTAGGTTTATTCCTAGATATTTTATTTTTTCTGTTGCAATGGTAAATGGGAGGGTTTTCTTAATTTCACTTACAGATTTTTCATCATTAGTGTATAGGAATGCAAGAGATTTCTGTGCATTAATTTTTTATCCTGCAACTTTACCAGATTCATTGATTAGCTCTAGTAGTTTTCTGGTAGCATCCTTAGGATTCTCTATGTATAGTATTATGTCATCTGCAAAATGTGACAGCTTTACTTTATCTTTTCTTATTTGGATTCCTTTTATTTCTTTTACTTCTCTGATTGCTGTGGCTAAAACTTCCAATACTATGTTGAATAAGAGTGGTGAGTGTGTGCAACCTTGTCTTGTTCCTGATCTTAGTGGAAATGGTTTCAGTTTTTCACCTTTGAGAATAATGTTGGCTGTGGGTTTGTCATATATGGCCTTTACTATGTTGAGGTAAGTTCCCTCTATGCCGACGTTCTGGAGGGTTTTTGTCATAAATGGGTGTTGAATTTTGTCAAAAGATTTCTTTTGCATCTATTGAGATGATCATATGGTTTTTCTCCTTCAATTTTTTAATATGGTGTATAACATTGATTCATTTCTGTATTGAAGAATCCTTGCATTCCTGGGATAAACCCCACTCGATCATGGTGTATGATCCTTTTAATGTGCTGTTAGATTCTGTTTTGTGGCATTTTGTTGAGGATTTTTGTATGTATGTTCATCTGTGATATTGGTCTGTAGTTTTCTTTCTTTGTGACATCTTTGTCTCACTTTGGTATCAGGGTGATGTTGGCCTCATAGAATGAGTTTGGGAATGTTCCTCACTCTGCTATATTTTGGAAAAGGTTGAGAAGGATAGGTGTTAGCTCTTCTCTAAATGTTTGATAGAATTCGCCTATGAAGCCATCCGGTCCTGGGCTTTTGTTTCTTGGAAGATTTTTAATCACAGTCTCAATTTCAGTACTTGTGATTGGTCTGTTCATATTTTCTATTTCTTCCTGGTTCAGTCTTGGAAGGTTATGCATTTCTGAGAATTTGTCCATTTCTTCCAGGTTGTCCATTTTATTGGGGTATAGTTGCTTGTAGTAATCTCTCATGATCCTTTGTATTTCTGCATTGTCAGGTGTTACTTCTACTTTTTCATTTCTAATTCTATTGAGTCTTCTCCCTTTTTTTCTTGATGAGTCTGGCTCATGGTTTATCAATTTTGTTTATCTTCTCAAGGAACCAGCTTTCAGTTTTATTGATCTTTGCTATCACTTCCTTCATTTCTTTTTCATTTATTTCTGATCTGATCTTTATGATTTCTTTCCTTCTGCTAACTTTGGAGTGTCTTTGTTCTTCTTTCTCTAATTGCTTTATGTGTAAGATTAGGTTGTTTATTTGAGATGTTTCTTGTTTCTTAAGGTAGGATTGTATTGCTATAAACTTCCCTCTTAGAACTGCTTTTGCTGCATCCCATAGAATTTGGGTTGTTATGTTTTCACTGTCATTTATTTCTAGTTATTTTTTGATTTCCTCTTTGATTTCTTCAGTGATCTCTTGGTTATTAAATAGAGTATTGTTTAGCCTCCATGTGTTTGTAATTTTTACAGATTTTTTCCTGTAATTGATATCTAGTCTCATAGCATTGTAGTCAGAAAAGATACTTGATACAATTTCAATTTTCTTAAATTTACTATGGGTTGATTTGTGAGCCAAGATATCTATCCTGGAGAATGTTCCATGAGCACTTGAGAAGAAAGTGTATTCTGTTGTTTTTCAATGGAATATCCTTCAAATATCAATTAAGTCCATTTGTTTAATGTATCATTTAATGCTTGTGTTTCCTTATTTATTTTCATTTTGGACAATCTGGGCATTGTTGAAAGTGGGGAGTTAAAGTACCCTAGTATGATTGTTTTACTGTCGATTTCCCCATTTATGGCTGTTAGCATTTGCCTTATGTATTAATGTGCTCCTATGTTGGGTGCATAAATATTTACAATTGTTATATGTTCTTCTTGGAATGATCACTTGATCATTATGTAGTGTCCTTCTTTGTCTCTTGTAATAGTCTTTGTTTTAAAGTCTATTTTGTCTGATATGAGAATTGCTACTCCAGCTTTCTTTTGATTTCCATTTTCATGGAATATCTTTTTCCATCTCCTCACTTTCAGTCTGAATGTGTCCCTATGTCTGAACTGGGTCTCTTGTAGACAGCATATTTATGGGTCTTGTTTTTGTATCCATTCAGCCAGTCTGTATCTTTTGGTGGGAGCATTTAATCCATTTACATTTAAGTTAATTATTGATATGTATGTTCCTATTACCATTTACTTAATTGTTTCGGGTTTGTTCTTGTAGGTCTTTTCCTTCTTTTGTGTTTCCTGCCTAGAAAAGTTCCTTTAGCATTTGTTGTAAAGCTGGTTTGGTGGTGCTGAACTCTCTCAGCTTTTGCTTTTCTGTAAAGGTTTTAATTTCTCCATCAAATATGAATGAGATCCTTGCTGGGTAATCTTTGTTGTAAGTTTTCCCCTTCATCACTTTTAATACGTCCTGCCACTCCCTTCTGGTTTGCAGAGTTTCTGCTGAAAGATCAGCTGTTAACCTTATGGGGATTCAGTTGTATGTTATTTGTTGTTTTTCCCTTGCTGCTTTTAATATGTTTTCTTTGTATTTAATTTTTGACAGTTTGATTATTATGTGTCTTGGCGTGTTTCTCCTTGGATTTATCCTGTATGGGACTCTCTGTGCTTCCTGGACTTGATTGACTATTTCCTTTCCTATATTAGGGAAGTTTTCAACTATAATCTCTTCAAATATTTTCTCAGTCCCTTTCCTTTTCTCTTCTTCTTCTGGGACTCTTATAATTCGAATGTTTGTGCATTTATTGTTGTCCCAGAGATCTCTGAGACCCTCCTCAATTCTTTTCGTTCTTTTTTCTTTATTCTGCTCTGTAGTAGTTATTTCTCCTAGTTTATCTTCCAGGTCACTTATCCATTCTTATGCTTCAGTTATTCTGCTGTTGATCCTTTCTAGAGAATTTTTAATTTCATTTATTGTATTGTTCATCATTGTTTGTTTGCTCCTTAGTTCTTTTAGGTCCTTGTTAAACATTTCTTGTATTTTCTCCATTCTATTTCCAAGATATTGTATCATGTTTACTATCATAATTCTGAATTCTTGTTCAGGTAGACTGCCTATACCCTCTTCATTTGTTAGGCCTGTTTGGTTTTACCTTGCTCCTTCATGAGCTGTGTGTTTCTCTGTCTTCTCATTTTGCTTACTTACTGTGTTTGGGGTTTCCTTTTCACAGGCTGCAGGTTCGTAGTTCTTGTTTTTGGTGTCTGCCCCCAGTGGCTAAGGTTGGTTCAGTGGGTTGTGTAGGCTTCCTGTTGGAATGGACTAGGGCATGTGTTCTGGTCAATGAGGCTGGATCTTGTCTTTCTTGTGGGCAGGTTCATGTCTGATGATGTGTTTTGGGGTGTCTGTGACCTTATTATGATTTTAGGCAGCCTCTCTGCTAATGGGTGGTGTTGTGTTCCTGTCTTGCTAGTTGTTTGGCATAGGGTGTCCAGCACTGTAGCTTGCTGGTCGTTGAGTGGAACTGGGTCTGGTGTTGAGATGGAGATCTCTGGGAGATTTTTGCCATTTGATATTACGTGGAGCTGGGAGGTCTCTGGTGGACCAATGTCCTGAACTTGGCTTTCCCACATCAGAGGCACAGCCCTGATGCCTGGCCAGTGCACCAAGAGCCTGGCATCCACACATCTCAGAATAAAAGGGAGAAAAAAGAGAAAGAAAGAAAGAAAGAAAAAGATAATATACAATAAAGAGTTACTAAAATAAAAAAGAAAAATAATTATTAAAATAATTTTTTAATTAAAAAAAGAAAGAACAACCAAACCAAAAAACAAATTCACCAATGAAAACAAGCTCTGAAAACTATACTAAAAACAAAAAACAAAAAAAAAATGGACAGACAGAACCCTAGGACAAATGGTAAAAGCAAAGCTATACAGACAAAATCACACACAGAAGCATAAGCATACATACTCACAAAAAGAGAAAAAGGGAAAAAATGCATATATATTGTTGCTCCCAAAGTCCACCTCCTCACTTTGGATGATTTGTTGTCTATTCAGGTATTCCACAGATGAAGGGTACAGCAAGTTGATTGTGAAGCTTTAATCTGCTGCTCCTGAGGCTGCTGGGAGAAATGTCCTTTTCTCTTCTTTGTTTGCACAGCTCCCAGGGTTCACCTTTGGATTTGGACCCGTCTCTGTATGTAGGTCGCCTGAGGGCTTCTGTTCTTTGCTCAGACAGGATGGGGTAAAATAGCAGCTGATTCGGGGGCTCTGGCTTACTCAGACCTTGGGGAGGGGGGTACGGATGGGGGACGAGCCTGCAGCGACAGCGGCCGGCAAGACGTTGCAGCAACCTGAGGCACACCATGCGTTCTCCCGGGAAAGTTGTCCCTGGGTCACGGGATCCTGGCAGTGGCGGGCTGCACAGTGTACCTGGAGGTGAGGTGTGGATAGTGACCTGTGCTTGCACACAGGCTTCTTGGTGACTGCAGCAGCAGCCTTAGAGTCTCATGCCTGTCTCTGGGGTCCGTGCTGATAGTTGCAGCTCTAACCCATCTCTGGAGCTCCTTTATGCAGTGCTCTTAATCCCCTCTCCTCGCACACCAGGAAACAAAGAGGCAAGAAAAGGTCTCTTGCCTCTTTGGCAGCTCCAGACTTTCTCCCGGACTCCCTCCTGGCTAGCCGTGGTGCACTAGCTCCTTCAGGCTGTGTTCATGCAGCCAACCCCCAGTCCTCTCCCTGAGATCCGACCTCTGAAGCCGGAGCCTCAGCTCCCAGCCCCCCACGCCCCCCACCCCGGCGGGTGAGCAGACAAGCCTCTCAGGCTGGTGAGTGCTGATCAGCACCGATCCTCTGTGCGGGAATCTCTCTGCTTTGCCCTCCACACCCTTGTTGCTGCACTCTCCTCTTTGGCTCCGAAACATTTGGCTCCCTCTGCCACCTGCCGTCTCCGCCTGTGAAGGGACTTCCTAGTGTGTGGAAACATTTCTTCCTTCACAGCTCCCTGCCACTGGTGCAAGTCCCGTCCCTATTCTTTTGTCTCTGTTTTTTCTTTTTTCTTTTACCCTACCCAGGTACGTGGGGAGTTTCTTGCCTTTTGGGAGGTCTGAGGTCTTCTGCCAGCGTTCAGTAGGTGTTCTGTCGGAGTTGTTCCACCTGTAGATGTATTTCTGTTGTATTTGTGGGGAGGAAGGTGATCTCCACGTCTTACTCTTCTGCCATCTTGAAGCTCCTCTCTGCAAGACTAAGTTTTAATCAAAGTTCATCACTGTTGAAGTCATATAATTTGGTCATTTATCAAATTACAAGCAGCATATTACTCTAGCATTTTTATATTGAGTATCAAAGTTACTATTTATAAACTTGTACTTTGGGGTTTTATTTCATTCAGGCACAGTTTATCATTTAAATGATTCTGGCATGCAATATATCAGCCTCCATACTGAAATACAAAAGAGTTTATCTCTGTTATTTCTTTTCTAAAATCTGGTTTCCATTAGAAATATTGATAAATAACAAATTGTTAACCTGGATCTTTGACAATTGGCTTAGCTGTGGCATGTTTATAAAAAGTAAAAACTATAAGGGAACATTACCATTTATTCATAGACATATAGAGGATGTATTTTAAAAAATGATAGGAAGAGAATCTCTCTGATAGATCTGCCTGATAATCTTAAGATTGTTAACTTTCACTGTATTGCCAAATACACTTTTCCAAATTTGTCCCAACAGCCCTATAAGCCAGGTTGGTGGTATATTTATAAATGTGCTAAATGCATGAGAACATCTGTTATTACATTAGTATATTACATTATTTATTATGATCCTAGTGAATGGCCTAAATAAACACTTTTTCTTCCAAAATAAACAGAGAATGAAAAGGTAAACCACTGGTTTGGGGAGAAAATATTTGTAAATTTGTATCTGATAAATAACTATTTCCTAAAATATACAAAGACCTCTTAAAACTCATCAGTAAGAAAACAAACAGCCCAGTTAAAAAGTAGACCAAAGATCTTAACAGATGCCTCATCAAAGAAGATATACAGATGGAAAATAAGCATATGAAAAGATGCTCCACATCAGATGTCATCAGGAAAATGCAAATTAAAACAACTATGAGATACTATTGCACATCTGTTAGTAAGAATGGCCAAGATCCAGAACACTGGCAACACCAAATGTTGGTGAGGGTGTGGAGCAATAGGAACACTCTCATTCATTTGTAGTGGGAATCCAAAATGGTATAACCACTTTGGAGGATGGTTTGTGGTTTCTTATACCCTTATCATAAGATCCAGCAATCATGCTCCTTGGTATCTACTCAAAGGATTTGAAAACTTATGTCCATACAAAAACCTTCACATGGATATTTACAGTAGCTTTATTCATAACTACCAAAATTTGGAAGCAACCAAGATGTCCTTCAGTAGGTGAATGGATAAATAAACAGGTACATCCAGACAATGGAATATTATTCAGTGCTAAAAAGAAATGAGCTATCTGTCAAGCCATGAAAAGACCCAGAAGAATCCTAAATGCATATTACTAAGTGAAAGAGGCCAATCCGAAATGTTTACATACAATATGACTCCAATGATGTGACATTCTGGAAAAGGCAAAACTATGGAGTCAGTGAAAAGATTAGTTGTTGCCGGAGGTTAGCAGGGAGGGATGGATGAAAAAGTGGAGCACAGAGAATTTTTAAGGCAGTGAAACTACTCTATATGATACTATAAAGGGGGATACACGTCATTATACATTTGTCCAAACTCATAAAATATGCAATACCATGAATGAACTCTAATGTAAAACTACAAACTTTGGGTGATAATGATGTGTCAATGTAGGTTAATCAATTACAACAAATGTATCACTCTGGTGACAGATGTTGATAATGGGAAAGCCTACATATGTGTGAGGGCAGGGAGTATAGAGGAAATCTCTGCACCTTCCTCTCAATTTTGCTGTGAGTCTAAAACTGCTCTAAAAAATATAGTTTATAAAAATGGGCTAAATGGGAAGGAAATCTAAAAAAGAGTGGATATATGTATACGTATAACTGATTCACTTTGTTGTACAACAGAAACTAACACAACATTGTAAAGCAACTATACTCCAATAAAATTTTTTTAAATGGGTACAGATTTTCTGGGGCTTGATTTATCAATATATTTGAAAAACCTTGAAAATTTTACATTCTTTAATACAGAAATTATATTTTTGTAAATTTGTCCTATGGAAATAATGAATGAAGCAAATAAAGATTTCACTACAAATATGTTGACAGCAGCATCGTGTAGTATAACAAGGAATTGGAAACAACCTGAATTTCCCACAACTTGATTAAAACATGATAAAAAGGTCTTTTATAAAATATCATGTAATCATTAATATTTTTGTATCCACCATAAATTCACGATTCAAAAATCAAAACATACACAAAATTATACATTAATAAGTATCACTCTCACTCTGTCCTCATCTATTTTGTTCTTCTTGTCCCCTTTCATTTGTTTCTTTTTGAAAATACAATAATATATCTCATTTATTCCCCTTTTAGAAGTTTTCACATCAAGATATGGAGTGCTGCTTCATTCTTTCTTTTACAATTGTACAATTGTCTATTGTGTGGATATACCACAGTTTTTTTAAAGTTCCCTATTGCTGGATTTTGGTTTAATATTTTCAAAATATGCCTGTCAAATTATAAATTGGATTAGTTCCCAGTTTTTAGCTATTTAGTGCTATATGTACTGTTATAATATGAAATTAATAGTGTTTTGATGAACAACTTTGTACATAACATCTTTTTGTATATGTGCAAATAGAATTTGGATAATAAATTCATAGAAGTGGCACTGCTGAGTCAAAGCATAAAATCATTTGTAATTTTGCTAGATATTGTCATATCACACTCCATAGAGATCTCACAATTTTGCACTTTTGTGATAAACAGCCTTTGGTAGAGGAGAGTGCCAGGGGCTGCAAATGTTGAGGCTGAAAAAGGCAATATTCAAAAACATGATTTCTCATCAATGTCATTCTATCACACCTGTCCTCAATTCTGAATGCAGGGTGTCATCTCAGTCATTCAAAGTATGGTAGGGAGGGGCTCTGTTCCCAAGAAATTACTTCAGGTTATTTTTATATGTGTTTGTGTGCCTCTCATAAAGTAACTAATAATCAAATTAAGAATGTGCCCTTGTTATCGACTGTAGACACATTGTTAGGTAAAATACTTAATTACTTTGAAAGTAAATGTAATTAAGCTCTGTGAATTATAGTTGGAAAAAGCGGAGCATAATTAATGGTTCAACGTGCATTGGCACTGGCTTCCATCTTTCATTCAATCCACCTGGCTTTCACAGTGTTCTGGAAAGAGTGACTCTAAGACATGCTGGTTGACTCACCTGACCCAGGTAGAGTATTGTTCCCTCTCTGGTTTCCATCTGCTTCCAGGGCAGTACCAGGAAGATGATGGTCAACAATGAGATGAGGCAGCAGGTTCTGTTTCTGCCAGGCACACTCCCTGTCTATAGTAGCTTACAGATTTTTGGTCAGAGATTTGTGATTGTTTTTAAACTGTTTCTGAAGGTTCTCAGAACCCTCAGGATGAGGCAGTGGCAGGGAGAGAATTGCCTGAGTGAGCAAAGTCTTTGCAAGAAGTAGGTCATCAATGGCATTAAAGCTGGACTCACTGAGAGTTTAGTTAATGAAATCCTCTTGGTGGTAATGATCTTGTTCTCTGAAAGTTCAGATGAATGAGATGACTATAGTGTAGCTTATAAGAAAGGCTGAAGGCTTTCAAGTCAAGAGCTATGTTTGGTTGGGTTTATAAAGGGTTTAGTTTTATAGGAAGGTACTGGGTATTTTTTTTTTAAATATTTATTTATTTATTTAGGTCGTGCTGGGTCTCAGTTGCAGCAGGCGGGCTCCTTAGTTGTGGCATGCAAACTCTTAGTTGCTCCCTGCATTGGGAGCATGGAGCCTTAACCACTGTATCACCAGGGAAGTCCTGGTGCTTTGTATTGATTTATGTTGACACTCAGCTTCTTTGGTGTTTCTTCCTGCAGGTAAAGCTGATGTATCCAGGTGCTCATCTGACATCTACCTGAGCTCAGGAAAGGACAGAAAAACTCCTCTCTCAGATATGTCATCTGAGTCAGGGTTTGGGTGCGTGCATGTGGGAAAAATTCACATAATGTAGAAAGTCAAAAACTAAATCCTTCCTCCACTCCTTCTCCACATCCAGTCCCTTGGTGGTGACACTTATCACCTGGATTTGATTATACACATACTGGCTTTGGGAATGCATGGGATCACTATGGGAGGACTCAGGAGGGGGAAGAAAGACATTTTCACTATAGGTAACATAGGGCTCTGAGTTATTTGACTTGAATATAAAAAAGAATGTGACCTTGGTTTTTTTTTTTTTTTTTTTTTTTTTTTTTTTTTTTTACTGAGTCCAAGCTCATACTGCTTGCCACATGACAGGCCAATAAATTGAGAGATGAGTTGTTGGGGCAAAGAATAGTGACTTTATTTGGAAAGCCAGCAGACCAATAAGATGGTGGACTAATGTCCCAAAGAACCAGCTTACCTGAGTTAGAATTCAGGCTTATTTTATACTGAAAGGGTAGGGAATAATGTCAAACACTTTCTGGTTCTGGTCAGCCTCTGGAGGGGATGTCTTAATTTCTTCCTTCCTGCAGTCAGGTGCAGACAGGTGGGCCTGATCAGAATGTTTCCTGTGAGCTAAACAAAAGTATTTTAGCTTAACACTCATCACCTGGGAGGCAGGGTTCCCAGAGATGAGCCATTATGTATAATTTAAGCTTATAGGCAACTTCTCTTTAATGATTAACTTGTAATAGAATACAAATGTTCTTCCTTATTACATTTTGTGCGCCAAGGTGAAAGTAGGCTGTCTTAGTTTGGATTTCCATAAAAGCAGATCCTGAGGCAAAGATTTGAGTACATCAAGTTTACTGGGGATGTAATCCCAAGAAATAATGTTAGGGCAGTAGAAAAGTAAGACAGGGAAGGGAAGGTAGCCAATAAAGGGTGTGAAACCATGCAAGTTCCCCTATGGGCAAATGGAACTGAATTCAGCTGGCGACTCTGGGACAGTGGAACAAGCACCCCAGTGTTCTGCCAGCAGAGAGCATGAGAGAGCTCACAGTCATCTGCAGAGGACTATTCTTCAGAGGTGTTAATTCCCCAATCTGTCCAGTCTGCCCAACCCATGGGCAGAGCAGAATTCTGTGGTCAGAGATAGTCCTCAAGCAAAGAGATGTATGTGCTGTTACTTGGAAGACATGCACTGAAATAGTGAGTGTGTGTGCTTGAGCACCCAGGACATTTGCTGTGTGAGCATTACTTTGCATGGTTATGCTATAATTCTTAGCTGTCCCTTTTCTTCATGCTTCTCATCCTCCAACAGGTTCGTCTGAGCACATCCTTCACAAGGGGATGACATGGGTGCAAGAACAAGCAAATCTCAATGTATGAAGCCATTTCAAGCCTCTCCTTGCATCACACCTGTTAACATCCCATTGGCTGAAACGAGTCATATGGCTGAGTCCAGAGTCATGGTTTGGAGGAGATCACCCCACCCCCTATGGGAGGGTGATGCAAAGTTATACGGCAAAAGGGAATGAATGAAGGGAGGAGTGAAGAATTGGTGCTAAACAAAGCAATCCACCACATTTATCTTCTGTGTCTTGGATCCCAGAACTGCCTGCCCAGCCCCTTCAGCTGCTGCTTTGATTTTGTGAGGCACCTCCTTGTCTCAATTTCCCTTTCTGGAACCCTCCTACACTGTTGGTGGCAATGTAAATTGATGCATCCACTATGGAAAATAGTATGGAAGTCACTTAAAAAACTAAAAATAGAGCTACCATATGATCTAGAATTCCAATCCTGGGCATATATCTGGAGAAGCTGAAAACTCTAATTTGAAAAGGTACATGCACCCCAATGTTCATAGTAGCACTATTTACAATAGCCAAGACATGGAAACGACCTAAGTGCCCATCAACAGATGAGTGTTTAAGAATATGTAGTATATATTGATATATACACATACACACATATATATGTATGTGTGCATATATATAGATAGATATACACACAACATATACATATGGAATATTACTCAGCCATAGAAAAGAATGAAATATTGCCATTTGCAGGAACAAGAATGGGCCTAGAGTTTATCACACTAAGTGAAGTGAGTCAGACAGAGAAAGACACATGTCATATGATATCACTTATATGTAGAATCTAAAAAATAATACAAATGAATCTATGTATAAAACACTCTCAGACAAAGAAGACAAACTTATGGTTATCAAAAGGGAAAGGGAGCAGGGGAGGGATAAATTAGGAGTATGGAATTAACAGATCCAAACTACTATATATAAAATAGATAAGCAACAAGGGAGCTATACTCATAACACAGGGAGCTATACTCAATATCTTGTAATAGCCCTTAATGGAAAATAAAGTGAAAATAATTGAATCACTTTGCTGTACACAGGAAACTAAGAATACATAAATTTCCATTTTCGGCTTAATTTACCTATAATTGGATTCTGCTGCTTGCTATCAAGGACTCCTAACAGATTCAGATATTTTCACACAGGAAAGAATAGGCTCAGAGAGCTTAAGTTGCAAAGGTCAGACAGTTAATAGGTGGCAGAGTTGAGATTCAAATGAGGCTCCACATCCCAGATTTTCCCATCACACTAACTTGAGAACTGTGGTTTCTCTGGGGTCAGGATTTATCACACATGCTCTTGCTCTAGTGAACTCTGCCTGCCTCAAAGGGAGTGTGGTATTGAAGCAAGAGATGAACAAAGCAGGATAAAAAAGAACAAGATTCCCAAGACCCGTATTTAATCTGGGGGCTCTGAGCATTGCAGCCCAGACTGGCCATGATGGTGGTTCTCTAAGTGGAGGGTGTACCCTGACTTTTTTCAGAAGACACATACCTGGGCCCCATGAGGGAAGACTTTTATTCTATATATCAATAAGATTTTCCTGGCTTCTTCAGAAAAGTGTTCATTCTTCACCAAGGTTACCACAAAAAACAACACGAAAACTTAAAATACTGTGATTTAAATCATTGACTATAAGAGGTGGCCCTTAATGCACTCAGCTCAAAACAGCAGAGCATCTTCCTAGCAGAATGGCATTTTGTTTTCTTAGTTATAGTCTCTCATATCAGCCAGGATTGTGTGAATACTTTTATTTCTTTTTTTAATTAAAAAATTCAGTTTTGGACTTTTTCTCTATATTTAATTTAGTTTAGACACTTTTTCATCCTTTACTAGTTGAAAATGTCACTTAAAGAACACACAGGAAGAGAAAATTAAAATCAGTGACAAGTTTAACATGGTTTTTTGGGTACCGGCTCTATATAACACACTTTGCTAGTCAGTGTAAGGCTTTGAAAGGTGAAGCGTGGAGTGCCTCTGAGCTGGGGCAAAGATGGAAAAATGAGAGATACTAGATTATCCAAAGGCACAGCTTGTTAAGGGAACTGGAAGTAGATTTTGAGAAACAATATACCCAGTAAATGACCTGAATCATACATACTTGTCTCTTGTTAAACAGAAGAAAACTAACATTTAAGTCCAGAATGTTTTCATAGGGATAAGAGCTGGGAGGTACTGGAGTGGCTTGCACCCTCAGGAGTCTGCACAATCTAGGTGGTGACATGTTTTTGGCTTTTGTATCACTTTGGGCATGAGTTGAGAATAAAGAAGCCAAATCTTACTGTTCCTATCAAAAACAGTCTCAGTAGGAGAGATAGAAGATGTCCCTAAAAAAAGGCATCCAAAGGCTCGGAACACTGGCACTCTTGCCTTTGACTTTGAGGGAAAGGTGGGTGAGAATTGGTAGGGGGAGGGTCATGCTAGCAGGAATTGCACACGTGATTCTAGCTCCATCTTAGGATACCTGCACTCTCTTCACCATGCAATGTTGTCCCTGCCCCACTAGGAACGCTTTATAAGAAATGATGTGGATTAGAGTGCAGACAGGACCTGCAGGGGCCACTGGGCTTCCACATGGCAAAATCGGAATAGGGGCTGAAGGAGACCCCATGCAGACATGCTGTCTTTATTTGCTGACCCCCAGCACCCCATCTGGAGATGAGGTTGGAATGAAAAGGCAGGCAAGAGACAGCTGAGATGTGGTATTATAAATGTTCATGTTTATACTTACACTGAAAGGTAAGAAGTGAAGCAGTCTTCGAAAACAAACATGGTTACCAAAGGGGAAAGGGTGGGGAGGAATAAATTAGGAGTTTGGGATTAACATATACACACTACCATATATAAAGTAGGTAATCAACAAGGACCTACTGTATAGCACAAGGAACTCTACTCAATATTCTGTAATAACATATATGGGGAAAGAATCTGAAAAAGAATGGATATATATATAACTGAATCACTTTGCTGTACACCTGAAACTAATGCAACATTGTAAATCAACTATACCCCAATATAAAATAAAAATCAAATTAAAAAAAAGTTAAGAAGTGAAGGAGTGAGCCCACCATTGACATTGTCCATGTCTGAAAGCCTAGTAGGTGCCATGCCCTTTCTTCTAATTCCATTCTCCAAATTTCTATTTTGTTTTTAATGGCAAAGGCCATCTCTGATATTCATTATTGCCCCACGGTGTGTCTATACCCATAGAATGCCCTTTGCTTTGCAATCTGCAAAACTGGAGTTCAGACTGCAACTTTCCTGTTATTTAAGGCCAACATACTCAATCTGCTTCGCTGGATATTGAATTTCAGGGAGTTCAGAAGTCAGCATCTCCCTGTTTAACTTCTGTGCAACTTCCAAAGCTGGTTATCACCCTGAACTATCTGAAGCCAGAGCTAGAGGCTGGCTTCTACCTCATGCCTTGAATAAGTGACTGTTGCTACTTTTATTGAAGTAGAAAGTTTTCTTGATGGGACAACTACTATTTTCCACTTTTTCTTTTGCAGGCAGCACTTACCATTTTACGGGGGGTCATTTTGCAATTGGACTGGTTTAGACAAAATCTGGCAACTCTCAGAACTAGTAAACAATAGTCTATCATCTTTTATATGAATATATTTTATTGTAGTGAAAAACATAACATTACTTTTAACCTCTTAACCATTTTGAAGTGTACAGTTCAGTAGTGTTAAACTTATTTATCTTGTTGTGCAACAGATCTCTAGAAGTTTCCAACTTGCAAAACTGAAACTCTAAATATATTAAACTCTAGTCCCCCCCTTCCCCTTCTCCCTAGCCCTTGGTAACCACTTTTCTACTTTCATCAATAGAGAAACATTAGGGGGAGTTATACTGAGCAGGCATGGGACTCAGATGATCCATCTCAAAGGCACCTGGGGATTAGTTTTTCACAGGGCCTTTGCCTCAGTCAAGCATCACTAGTTGCAACCACCAGAAATGCACTTGAACCAGCCATGTCAAGGACGGAAATCTAGGTGAGGAGCCAGGCATATCTCATGGAACCCAAGTCAGAACTCTCAGGTCCAGAATCCCAGCTGGAGATCATTATGCAGCTTGTATCCCCACATTCTGGGGGCTCAGGCTGGTTTTCTGCACCCTCTCCACTCTGTGTGTTTGCTCTGTTCTCTCTCCCTGTTCCAGACCCAGTTCTATCTGACTTCTCAGTTTTAAAGCCCAGGAATCCTATGTGCCTGAAAGAAAGAGAATTTAACTTATCCAGCTCAGATCAGGCATAAAGGGTGCATTTGTGTTAATTTGGAAAAGGCATCCCTCCAGGCAGGCAGATGGAGCCCTGATCCAAGGCACACACTCAGGCTTCACTTGAGCCCACCCACTCCTTTCCTTGTGCAGGGTACAGCCCAGACAACAATACATGCAGCCCTTGTCCACCTCTGGTCTAATCAGCTGTGGCTGGGTGGCTGCAGGCAGAATTGTATGAACTCCCCCAAGCAGGCGAGTGGGGAGACAGCACTCCTCCTCTCTACCCTCCACCTCAGGAACAAAAACAGCTCTGGAACTTTCCACCCTACCTCTTTCAGGCAGATCATGTTACAGTGGGGCTGGAGATAATACTTTGTGCTGGCATATTCCACAAAGAAACTGTAACCTCTGTTTATATGTATGAAGAACATGACTAAATCCAGGTTGATATATGTGTAACTATGTATAGCAAAGAAAAAAAAAAAAAAGAGATCACCTGGGCTCACTTTCTACCATCAAACAACTGAGTGAAATACAAGATGGTTTCTGAGCCTCAACGCCAAGAAACAAATGGTTTATTAAAGAAGGAACAGAAGTTCTCCTTCAGGAGGTTTTCATTCTAGAAACTGGAACCATCTGGGATAGTATGGAATTGTGTCTGCTGGGAGAGGGAGCAGGAGTGAGGCAGGGTCTAGAGTGCTTCTCCTGGCCCTACTGAATGGACCAGGATACCTCACTCAGGAAAAGCAATCAGATCTTTCCTTTTAAAAGTCTGTTTGAACCCACTCCTATAAACTGGCTCACAGTCTTCTGAAATCTGTTGTCATTGTCAATCCTTATTCCCATATTATACATAAAAACCCATCTGTATTTTGGGAAAGTGCTGGCTTTCTACATCTGTTTTGCGACCTCACTCTCCACCCTCCCCCATGTTTGACAAGACTCAGGCTGTGTCAGGAGTCCCTGCTTCCCTTTTCTCCCTGCAGAGCAGGCTCTCCTGATGGGTCATCAGTCACTCAGTCTTCACTTCTAGTCCCTTCTGGTGACATGGAATTTCCCAGTTTCCTTTGATGCTAACAGCCACTGATCCTCCCTCACCATCACTTTAGACCCAGTATAGCTGGATGCACATTTCAAAATATCATTCTATTAGCGTGTGTGAAATGACAAGACATTGACCTCCTCTTGTAGTTGGAGGTCAGTATATTTATAGTTGACCTTAGAATATTTTTTGAGACATTGGGACTATTTGTAGGTTCTCTGTTTCAGATTTCATTGTCTATTTTCTGCCACAAAATAACCCTAACGATTCAATTCAAGTTGTTTGATACCACCTCTGGGCTGGATGGGGAAATCATGGCAGGAGATGCTGATGATCACATTTACAACTTGGGCATAATTGGTTGAATTGGCTATGTCCTCTGAATCTCTTTTAACCCATCTTCCTGGTGTGTTATCTTTTTGTTCAGAGAATATTGTTAAACAACATGTCTTATGTTGTGCGTGTGATGTAACTTAGGCAACTAAATGTTCAGTGGTGCCTTGGAAGATTTTAAAAGTCTAGGGAAAAAAACAGTTTGGCTCATTTTAGAGATCTTTGGCTAAAAGAGCTACAGAGGATTTGTAGGAGCGAGGCTGTAAAATGTAGACAAAATCCCAGAGTAGCAAAAGCCCCTTATGGAAAAGTCACAATGTAGATGCAATGACCTTTCCATGCACATGGTTTAGGAGTCCTGGAGTTGAGTCATAAAGCTGTTAGGATATGAGGGCCAAGGACCTCAGAACAGCTAGCAAGAATAATCTTCAAATGAGATTTTAAAGTATTTTCTGCTAGGCAGGCAGTGACAGAATAGGGAATCCTTGGAGTGCAGAGGGCCATTGAGAAAATTATTACATTATTTAATACTCCAATTAAGTAGCTGAACACTTTCTGCAGTGTTTTAGTAAGTTTCCAGGGTTCAGGATACACTCTGGAAGAGAAAAAAAATTAAGCATTATTGGATAATTGTGAAGTTTGGTTGTCAGATCATTTTTTTTTTACATTATCTAAAATATGAAATTGTTATGGGTAGAAATTACAGATGAACAAACATGGGTTGTTATAGAATATGTATTAGTGAGTGGACCACATGCTGTATTTTTGTTTCTCAATTATTCAAACTGAAGAATGACTTACATCTGTTGATACATTTATATACAGGCACATTTGGTGGGTCTGGTTCTCAGGCTTAGCTGTGCATTGGAGTCACTCAAGGAGCTGTGAAAGAATACTGATACCTGGGGACTACTCCCAGGGATTCTGACTTAATTGGTCTGTAGTGTGGCTTGGGTATTGGGATTTTTAAAAGCTTCTCCAGATGATTCTAACATACAGGAAAGTTCGAGCATTCCTCTATGGGATGTTCATACTACTTTAAACCCTTGGCAGCAAAGTTACTCGTTGAGGTCGACTTGATTTGCCTTCATTGAGGCTTGGTGTTTCTATTGAACAGTGTGTTTATGTTAACAACCCCACTAAAGAACACTTGGAATGTTCCAATGTATTTTTCAACTGTACATGTCTATCTTGTACTAAAATAAGCATGTAGTTAAAAAGTCACAAGATATTGATTTTGAGTTCACTTGAATTTAGAATTTGCTGAAACAATTTAATTTTTTTGGAAAACACTGATAAACTTTCAGTATAAATTTTGTTTTGAAAAAGGTTATCATCTATGAAGAGGGATATTATTTTTTAAAAACCAGGTAACAGTTTATATCTTGAACCAAAGTTTTGAATTAGAGTAGTTCTTAAGTGTATCAGTTTGTTATTGCTGCGTAATAAATTGTCCCCAAACTTAGTAGCTTAAGAACGACTCATCATTTCTCATGAGTCTATGGGTCAGCTGGGCCATTCTGCTGATCTGGTCTAGGCTTGGCTGATCTCAGCTGTGCTCGCTCATGTGGCTGAGGTCAGCTTGTGAGGTGGATGTGGACTAGTTGGTCTTAGATGTCTTCACTCATTTGTCTGCTGGTTTTCCAGTTGTGGACTGTGGTGATGATAGTGCCGGGGCCGTGTGGTCTCTCACTGTCCAGCAGGCTAGATGGGTCACTCACATGGTTGTGTCAGGGTCCAAGAACAGCAAGAGAGCAAGTCCTAATGTGCACTTTTTTGGTCTCTACTTGTGTCATTTGGTACTGTCCCATTGACAAAAGCAAGTCATATGACTAGGTTCAGAGGTCATGTGAGAGGGCACCACCAAAGGGCATGGATAGAGAAGCATGGACAGGTTGGGTTCATTACTGCAAACAACTTACCAGGGTGCCTGCCCCCTCAATGCTACCAATTCTTCCAGCATTTTGGGTTATTTTTCCTTTAGTTTGCAAATAGAACGGCTCAAACCCTCACCCCATAAATGCTGGCTATCCCATTATTCTTCTTCCTCAGCATCTCCAGGGATCCATGGAGTGAGTGTGTATGCACATGTGCATGTGTGTGTGAAAGGGAAGTGGTGTGAGAGGGAGCACTTACTTTCCTTTTAACATTCTTGCATTTTCTTTTTTCACAGAATTATTGATGGATCCACCTCCAGTACTTGTCTTCTCTCAGACCTCAGTCTTGAAGCATCAGCCCTCAGATTACTTGTTAATTACAAAGGAGGAAAGGTAGCTTTACAAGGGAGTTATCTAGAGGGCATCACTTTAGGGAAGGGGTCAAACTTAACATTCCCAATCATGGGACAAAATGACATCATGTGACCTCTAATGTGATGCACTGAGTGGGGCACAATCCCACATTTGTGGTGCTCCTGACAAAAATGCATAAGCCAAATCTTATTATGAGGAAAAAAGCCACACAAATACAGTTGAGGTACAAAATAACTGGTTTGGACACTTCAAAAAGCCAATATTATGTATGGCAAAAAGTAACGGAATAACTATTCTAGATGAAAGAAGATTAAAGAGCCATGAAAATCAAATGCAGTGTGTGAGCATAGAATGGATCTTCAATTGAAAAAGAAGCTATAAGGATATTATTGGGAAGATATGGGAAAAATATGAGTATGGACTATATATTTGATATTATTTATTGATATTACTTTGATATTATTTATTGATATTAAATTTGAGTATGGACTATATATTTGATATTATTATTTGATATTATTTATTGATATGGTGTTAATAATATCATTGCTGTGTAGGAGAATACTCCTAGAAGACATATACTTAGGTTCATTTGCACCATATTTTATATTCCACGTATAAGAGATATGGTATTTGTCTTTCTCTCTGACTTACTTCACTTAGTATGATAATCTCTAGTTGCATCCATATTGCTGCAAATGGCATTATTTCATACTTTTTAAAATAGCTGAGTAGTATTCCATTGTATATATATATATACCACACCTTCTTTATCCATTCATCTGTCAATGGACATTTAAGTTGTTTCCATGTTTTGGCTATTGTGAATAGTGCTGCTATGAACACAGGGGTGCATGTATCTTTTTGAATTATAGTTTTTTCCAGATATATGCCCAGGAGTGGAATTGCTGGGTTATGTGGTAATTCTATTTTTAGTTTTCTGAGGAACCTCCACACAGTTTTCTATAGTGGCTGCACCAACTTACATTTCCACCAACAGTGTAGGAGGGTTCCCTTTTCTCCACAGCCTCTCCAGCATTTGTTATTTGTAGACTTTTTAATGATGACCATTCTGACTGGTGGGAAGTAGTACCTCATTGTAGTTTTGATTTGCATTTCTCTAATAATTTGTGATGTTGAGCATCTTTTCATGTGCCTACTGGCCATCTGTATGTCTTCTTTGGAGAAATGTTTATTAAGGTCTTCTGTCCATTTTTCAATTGGGTTTTTGTTGTTGTTGTTGTTGTTGAGTTGTATGAGCTGTTTTTATATTTTGGAGATTAAACACTTGTCTGTCACAAAATTTGCAAATATTTTCTTCCATTTCATAGGTTGTCTTTTTTTTTTTTTAATGGTTTTCTTTGCTGTGCAAAAGCTTGTAAGTTTGATTAGGTCCCATTAGTTTATTTCTGTTTTTATTTCTATTGCCTTGGGAGACTGGCCTAAGAAAACATTGGTATGATTTATATCAGAGAATGTTTGGCCTATGCTCTCCTTAGAGTTTTATAGTGTCATGTCTTATGTTTAAGTCTTTAAGCCATTTTGAGTTTATTTTTGTGCATGGTGTGAGGGTGAGTTCTAACTTCATTGATTTACATGCAGCTATCCAAATGTCCCAGCACCACTTGCTGAAGAGACTGTGTTTTTCCCACTTTGTATTCTTGCCTCCTTTGTCAAAGATTAATTGACCGTTGGGGTGTGGGTTTGTTTCTGGTCTCTCTATTCTGTTCCATTGGTCCTTATGTCTGTTTTTGTACCAATACCACACTGTTTTGATTACTGTAGCTTTGTAGTATTGTCTGAAGTCTGGGAGAGTTATGTCTACTGCTTTGTTTTTGAAAAAAATGTTCTGTGAAAAATGTCATGGGTATTTTGATAGGGATCACATTAAATCTGTAGATTGCTTTGGGCAGTATTGCCATTTTAACAATATTAATTCTTCTAATCCAAAACATGGGATATCTTTCCATTTCTTTGAATCCTCTTTAATTTCCTTTATTAATGTTTTATAGTTCTCAGTATATAAGTCTTTCACCTCCTTGGTTAGGTTTATTCCTAGGTATAATTTTTTTGTTGCTGTTTTAAAAGGTATTGTTTTTTACATTCCCTTTCTGATATTTTATTGTAAGTATAAAGAAATGCAACCAATTCTTGAATGTTAATCTTGTATCCTGCTACTTTGCTGAATTTATTTATTAGATCTAGTAGTTTTTGTATGAAGTCCTTAGGGTTTTCTATCAATATATATTGTAATCTTGTCATCTGCATATAGTGACAATTTTACCTCTTCCCTTCCAATTTGGATACTTTTAAATTCTTTTTCTTGTCTGATTGCTGTGGCCATGATTCCAAACTATGTTGAATAGAAGTGGTGAGAGTGGGCACCCTTGTCTTTTTCCAGATTTTAGTGGGAAGGCTTTTAGCTTTCCACTGTTGAGTATTATGTTGGCTGTAGGTTTGCCATAAATGGGTTTTATTGTGTTGAGATATGTTCCCTCTATTCCCAATTTGGTTAAGAGTTTTTATCATGAATGGATATTGAATTTTGTCAGATGTTTTTTCTGCATCTATTGAGATGATCATGTGTTTTTTTACTCTTCTTTTGTTAATGTGGTGTATTACATTGATTGATTTGCAATGTTGAACCATCCTTGTGAACTTGGAATGAATCCCACTTGGTCATGGTGTATGATCTTTTTATGTGTTTGCTAATATTTTGTTGAGAATTTTTGCCTCTATATTCATCAAAGATATTGGCCTGTAATTTTCTTTTCTGATGGTATCTTTGTCTGGTTTTCGTATCAGGGTGATGGTGGCTTCATAGAATGTCTTTGGGAGTGTTCCCTCCTCTTCAATCTTTTGGAAGAGTTTGAGAAGAATTGGCATAACCCTCCTCTTCAATCTTTTGGAAGAGTTTGAGAAGAATTGGCATAAGTTCTACTTTGTATGTTTGGTAGAATTCACCTGTGAAGCCATCTGGTTCTGGACTTTTGTTTGTAGGGAGTTGTTTTTTGTTGTTGTTGTTTTTTGTTCTTAATTACAGATCTTATTTCACTTCTAGTGATCAGTCTGTTCAAATCACCTATTTCTTCTTCATTCGGTTTTGGTGGGCTGTATGTTTCTAGAAATTTGTCCATTTCTTCTAGGTTGTCAAATTTGTTGGCATATAATTGTTCATAGTATTCTCTTATGGTTTTTTGTATTTCTGCAGTATCAGTTGAGATTTCTCCTTTTTCACTTAAAAAATTATTATGTATTTATGTATTTATTAGTTTTGGCTGTACTGGGTCTTCATTGTGGTGCATAGGCTCTTCATTGTGGTGAATGGGCTTCTCTAGTTGTGGCACATGGGCTTCTCTAGTTGCATGCACAGGCTCTCTCTTTGCAGCACACGAGCTCTAGAGTGTGTGGGCTTAGTAGTTGCAGTGTGTGGGCTTAGTTGCAGTATGTGGGATCTTAGTTCCCCGACCAAGGGTAGAACCCAGGCCCCCTGCATTGGGAGCATGGAGCTTTAACCATTGGATCACCAGGGAATTCCCCTTTTCATTTCTTATTTTGTTTACTTGGGTTCTCTCTCTTTTCTTCTTGGTGAGCCTAGCAAGATGTTTGTCAATTTTGTTTATCTTTTCAAAGAACCAGCTCTTGGTTTCATTGATTTTTGCTATTGGTTTTTAAATTTCTATTTTATTTATTTCCTCCCTGATCTTTATTATTTCCTTCCTTCTGCTGACTTTAAGTTTTGTATGTCGTTCTTTTTCTAACTCTTTTAGGTGGTAGGTTATGTTGTTAGTTGAGATTTTTCTTGTTTTTTGATGAAGGCCTGTATTGATATGAATTTCCCCCTAAGAACTGCTTTTGCTGCATCCCATAGATTCTGTATGGTTGTGTTTTCATTGCCTTTTGTCTAAGGTACTTTCAGATTTCCTTTTTGATTTCCTCATTGATCCATTTGTTTTTTAGTAGCATGTCGTTCAGTCTCTACGTAGTCGTTTTTTCTCATTTCTTTTCCTGTGGGTGATTTCTTGTTTCATTCCATTGTGGTCAGAAAAGATGCTTGAAATAATTTCCATACTCTTAAATTTGTTGAGGTTAGTTTAGTGCCCTAGTATGTGGTCAATACTAGAGAATGTTCCATGTGCACTTGAAAAGAATGTGTATTCTGGGTTTTTTGGATGTAATGTCCTGAAAATATCTATTAAGTCTGTTTTATTGTATCATTTAGGATCTCTTTTGCCTTACTGATTCTCTATCTGGAAGATCTGTGGGGTGTTAAAGTTTCCTGCTATTATTGTATTCCCATTGATTTCTCCCTTTATGTCTTTTTAGGTATTTGAGTACTCCTATATTAGGTGCATATAAGGTGATGAATGTAATATCCTCTTTTTATATTAATCTTTTAATCATTATATAGTGTCCTTCTTTATCTTTCTTTATAGTCTTTAAAGTCTATTTTGTCTGATATGAGTATTGCAACTCCCACTTTCTTGTCATTTCCGTTTGCCTGAAAAATCTTTTTCCATCCCCTCACTTTCAATCTATGTGTGTCCTTTGCCCTAAGGTGGGTCTCTTGTAGGTAACATATTGAAAGCTCTTGTTTTTTTTCTAGTCTGCCACTCTATGTCTTTTGATTGGAGCTTTCAGTCCATTGACTTTTAAGGTAATTATTCATACATATGTATTTATTGCCATTTCAAACCTTGTTTTCCAGTTGATTTTTTGTTTCTTCCTTATTCCTTTCTTTTTCTTTTTGTATTTCTTTTTGTGGCTTGATGGCTTCCTTTTATTTTATTCTTGTATTCTCTTCTTTTTGGTTTTTGTCAATCTGTTGTATGTTTTTGATTTGTGGTTGCCCTGTTTTTCAAGTATGTTAATCCCTCCTATATCTTGCTTTCAACTGATAGTCATATAGGTGCAAACACATTCTAGAAAAAAGAAAAATAATCTGCATTTTCTTACTCTCCTTCCCCACATTTTATGATTTTGATGTCCCTTTTAACATCTTCATGTTTATCCTTTTGCTGTTCCTTGTGTTTATCATTGCTCTCACAAATAGTTTTTTTTTTTTCTTTTCTTTTTGACCTGTATAGTGGGTAATTTAAGTGCTTTACTTTCCAGTTGTGATTTCCTGTTTCCTATATCTTCTTGCTTTTTTTTCTATTTGAGATAACCTTTCAATACATCTTTTAGGATAGGTTTAGTATTGCTGTATTCTTTTAGTTTTTGTTTGTCAGAGAAATTCTCTATTTCTCCTCCTATTCTAAACAATAAACTTGCTGGGTAGAGTATTCTAGGTTGCAGATTTTTCTCATTCAACATTTTGAATAAGGATGTCCCTGGTAGCACAGTGGTTAAGAATCCACCTGCCAATGCAGGAGACATGGGTTCGAACCCTGGTTCAGGAAGATACCACATGCCGCAGAGTAACTAAGCCTATGAGCCACAACTACAGAGCCTGTGCTCTAGAGCCCATGAGCCACAACTACTGAGCCTGCGTGCCACAACTACTGAAGCCCACATACCTAGAACCCATGCTCTGCAACAAGAGAAGCCACCATAATGAGAAAAATGTGCACCACAATGAAGAGTAGCTCTCACTTGCTGCAGCTAGAGAAAGCCCACGGGCAGCAATGTAGACCCAACACAGCCAAAAAATAAATAAATAAAATAAATTTTAAAAGAGTATAATATATTTTTAAAAAGATTTTGAATATATTTTGCCACTCCCTTCAGGCCTGCAGTGTTTCTGTACAGAAATCAGCTTATAACCTTATGAGGGTTCCCCTGTAATTACCTCTTTGTTTTTCTCTTGCTCCCTTTATTAATTTAATTAATTTTTAAAACATCTTTATTGGAGTATAATTGCTTTACAATGGTGTGTTAGTTTCTGCTTTATAACAAAGTGAATCATCTATACATATACATATATCCCCATATCTCCTCCCTCTTGCATCTCCCTCCCACCCCTCTAGGTGGTCACAAATCACCTAGCTGATCTCCCTGTGCTATATGGCTGCTTCCCACTAGCTATCTATTTTACATTTGGTAATATATATGTCCCTACCACTCTCTCACTTCATCCCAGCTTACCCTTCCCCCTCCCAGTGTCCTCAAGTCCATTCTGCATGTCTGTGTCTTTATTCCTGTCCTGCCCCTAGGTTCTTCAGAAACTTTTTTTTTTTAGATTCCATATACATGTGTTACCATATGATATTTATTTTTCTCTTCTGACCTACTTCACTCTGTATGACAGACTCTAGGTCCATCCACCTCACTACAAATAACTAAATTTCGTTTCTTTTTATGGTTGATTAATATTCCATTGTATATATGTGCCAAATCTTCTTTATCCAATCATCTGTCGATGGATACTTAGGTTGCTTCCATGTCCTGGCTATTGTAAATAGAGCTGCAATGAACATTGTGGTACATGACTCTTTTTGAATTATGGTTTTCTCAGGATATATGTCCAGTAGTGGGATTGCTGGGTCATATGGTAGTTCTATTTTTAGCCTTTTAAGCAACCTCCATGCTGTTCTCCATAGTGAGTGTATCAATTTACACTCCCACCAAAAGTGCAAGAGGGTTCCCTTTTCTCCACACCCTATCCAGCATTTATTGTTTGTAGATTTTTTGATGATGGCCATTCTGACTGGTGTGAGGTGATACCTCATTGTAGTTTTGATTTGCTTCTTTTAAATGATTAGTGATGCTGAGCATCCTTTCATGTGTTTGTTGGCAATCTGTATATCTTCTTTGGAGAAATGTCTATTTCTCCAAAGGTCTTCTGCCCATTTTTGGATTGGGTTGTTTGTTTTTTTGATATTGAGCTACATGAACTGCTTGTATATTTTGGAGATTAACCCTTTGTCAGCTGCTTTGTTTGCAAACATTTTGTCCCATTCTGAGGGTTGTCTTTTCGTCCTGTTTATGGTTTCCTTTGTTAAGGTATCATTTGTTTTGAAGTTGCCCTGTGAGAAGTGAATGTAAATTTAAACCTCAATCCCCAGCCACGTGGAAAACTAGACTTATTTTACTGCGTGCTTGTTAGAATATTTTAATCTGTGGACTCCTATCTATTCAGTGTCAAGAATGGCACAGGCATTCTCTCTTCAATAACATTTTTGTACTATATTCTCTGTTTTTATTATTTTCCTTCTACTTTCTTTAGGTTTCTGTGTTCCTTAATCCTGACCTTTTTGTATGCTGTTTCATCTGTCTGGAATACATTTCTCACCAAGCCCTCTCCCTTTTTCTCCCAAATCAAATAACTCCTCTCTCACCTCTTTTGATCACCAATTATATGTACCCAGTTCTCATATCATATAAAATTGTAACCCCCTGAGGTCAGGAGTGTATATTCTGTTCCTTTGTATTTTTCAAAATCCTAGCACAGTGCAGGACACAGGTAATTCATGACATGTTGGTTGGCTGATTTTAATACATGAAAAAGTTGGAAGGTCATCATAGAGCAGGAAATCAGAACTCTGGTTCAGGGAAAAGTCTGGTGAACATGGGACATTCTTCTTGGGTAATATACTGCACATATGCAGACATAAATTATGTGAGCAAATGGCAACTGTGACCTCAGAAATGATAGCTTATAGTTTCCATTGTATGACAGCCACTGTGCTAAGCACTTTAATTTGTTGTTTTGATTCATGGTTGCCAGTTAAAAATTGTTGCTCACCATCTGGTTCTGGAAGGAAGAAGTCACTAGCTACTGCAGTTGCTGACCTTCAACACACCTTGAAAGGAGTTCAGGGTGGAGATCAGGGCAAAACTGGCAGAACAGGCCTTAAGACAATTAGATATTTTCAGGAGATTTTATGAGCCCAGTTTCTTGCATCTTCCCATATCTAGAAAAACACATAAATATTAATGGAGACATTTGCTCCTTGTGACTAGTAGTAACCTTCTGCCAAAATATGTGCTTGACTGCACGTACCCCCTTCACCAAAGTCACATATATACTGACATCTGCTATTACCTCTTTAGAGCAGTTCCTCAGAGCCATCTGAGATGCTGTCTCCTGGGCTATCGTCCTCATTTTGCCCCAAAGAAAACTTCACTCACAACTCTTGCTGTGCATTTTTTTCAGTTGACATGCTCAAAACAGTACAATGAGGGAAGCAGTATGATTCTCATTTTCCAGCTGAGGACACCGGGGCTGAGCGCAGTGGGTGAGGGGAGCAGATCCACGGGGCCTGGAACCACGGCTGGGCTGACTGCAGGGAGTGCTCAGAGAGCCCCAGTGTTCTATGGTCCTAGAAGGGCTTTGGTGGAGCACACAGGACCAGGTTTCTTATGACCATCATTTTGAATGTGTTGTTTGGCCAATGCCACAGCTAAAACTTGCTTTTTTCTGGAAAATGTGATTTCTGTGGTATCTGGGTAGTCTTGTAGCCCAGCCAACTCTAAACCAAAATCACTCTTGGGCTTTATTTTTTATTTTTTTCTTATGATCCTTCCTTTATTTCATCTCAAGTGTTCCACATATTCCCTCATGCATGCACCAGAGTTTACACAAAGCCATGTATAAAGTATTTTATGAGTGAGTTAAGAGATTTTAACAGTGATTTTGACTTTATACTCCTTCAAAATAAGTATTGATTTTAGGATGCATCCTTCAATTAAAATGTAACTCCAATTATTTTATATACCCACATACTCCATTAGCACCCTATGCTTTTAAAACATTTTCCAAATTGAATTAAATAGTATAATCGTAGATATGTGTGTGTGTGTATACACACATACACACACACACACACACACACACACACACATAGTGGTCTGCTTAAATGTTTTTAAAAACAAGAGATGTATTTTTTAAATTTTGCAAGTAATTGCTCTACTTAGGAGGTTCAAAAACTTTTGGATAATGCAGTTTTTTTTTTTAACATCTTTATTTGAGTATAACTGTTTTACAATAGTGTGCTAGTTTCTGCTTTACGACAAAGTGAATCAGTTATACATATACATATGTTCCCATATCTCTTCCCTCTTTCGTCACCCTCCCTCCCACCCTCTCTATCCCACCCCTCTAGGTGGTCACAAAGCACAGAGCTGATCTCCCTGTGCTATGTGGCAGCTTCCCACTAACTATCTAATTTACATTTGGTAGTGTGTATATGTCCCTGTCACTCTCTCACTTCATCACAGCTTACTCTTTCCCCTCCCCATATCCTCAAGTCCACACTCTAGTAGGTCTGTGTTTTATTCCCGTCCTACCACTAATCTCTTCATGACATTTTTTTTTCTTAGATTCCATATATATGTGTTAGCATATGGTATTTGTTTTTCTCCTTCTGACTTACTTCACTCTGTATGACAGACTCCAGGTTTATCCACCTCATTACAAATGACTCAGTTTCATTTCTTTTTATGGCTGAGTAATATTCCATTGTATGTATGTGCCACATCTTCTTTATCCATTCATCTGTTGATGGACACTTGGGTTGCTTCCATGTCCTGGCTATTGTAAATAGAGCTGCAATGAACATTTTAGTACATGACTCTTTTTGAATTATGGTTTTCTCAGGTATATGCTCAGTAGTGGGATTGCGGGGTCGTATGGTAGTTCTATTTGTAGTTTTTTAAGGAACCTCCATACTGTTCTCCATAGTGGCTGTATCAATTTACATTCCCACCGGCCTGGGTATTTTTTTTATATGCCCTCCTCCTTCCCCCCCTTCCCCCAGGTAATTCAAATGTGCAGCCAAGGCCAAGAAACACTGATAAGGTCATCATTCTTTGTACCCCACACTCATGTTTCTCAGACTACTACTAATGAGGCCAATGATCGATACCTCTGACCCACAGGTAGGTATGATCTGGCCTTTGAAGTGCAAGGACTGCCCTACAAGAATAGCCTATGAAGGAAAGTTTATGCTCTGACACAATCAAATCTTCTTTGGGGAATTTTAATGTAAGATCTAGAAACAGAAGTGAAGAGCAGGCACCAGGAGAAGTCTCACTAAGCAGAAGACATGAGGAAGTAGAAGGTATGGGACAGAAAGGTCTGTGGTGAGAGAGTGGGGAAGGAGCTAAATAGAAGAGCAGAGAAGAAGATGTTGAGTCTGAGCTGAGAGGACTTCCTGAGATCCAATAATGTCCTAAGAGCTGCCAGCAGATAACCAGCTGCAGTGTCTGCATTAGGGGTGAAGAACACTCCACTCTTTATCACCTTGTTATTCTGTGGCTCTGTGGATTGGCATAAACATCACCTGGGAGCTCCTTAAAAATGCAGGATATCGGGTCCTACCCTGGACCTCCTGACTCAGGAGCTTCATTTTTCCAAGATCCCCATGTGATTCATTTGCTCAACTTTCTCAAGTACAGCTATGTAAGGCCTGGCTGAGCAGCTCCTGGTATTATTTCCTGGGCTGCTTTACTCCCTGTTTCTCCTTTAAAAATCCAAATCCCCTGAGGGATGGGGCTCTGTTTCTTGCAAACTTAAAGATCTCCTGCTCCCATGGAAGGGAGAAATAATTTTCTGTGTAAGAGCTGTATAAAGTTGGAGAGATTTTGAAAATGAGTCTGGGCTCAGGAATTGCTGCAGGCTGCCTGTGTCCTTCATTCAGTGCTTTCAATAATATCTTGTCCTACAGAGGCAAAGCTCTACAAATATCTTTAGTTCAGTGGCTCTCAAAGTGTAATCCCTTGACCAGCAGCTTCTGTGTCACCTGGGAATGTGTTAGAAACACAGATTCTCAGGCCCCACCACAGACCTACTGAAGTACACTCTGTGGGTAAGCCCCAGTCCTCTGGGCTTAAAGAAGCCTCCAGATGCTGGTCATACTTGCTGTAAAGAACTGTTGCTCGAGTTCACTGGTTTTATAACACTCATTCGCTCATCTTCAGACCTACTGGGCAAAGATCACACCTAATCCATCAATAAAAATACTGGTGGGACAGCTCTGTTTGTGATAATGCCAAACTGAAAGTGACTCAAATGCCCACAATGGCAGAATGGATAAACAAATTGAGGTATATTCCCACACTGGAATATAGATATGAGGATGAATAATTTAGAGCTACAGACAAAATATTGAATGAAAGAAGCCAGACACAAAAGAGTACATATTATATGATTCCATTTATGTAAAATACAAACACAGACTCAATAAATCTCTGTTGTGATGCTTTGTACATGATGCTTCACCTCCCTGGGAAACTGTCCCCACCCCAGCCTGCCCCCCTACACTTCTCTGTCTAAATCCTACTCATACTGCCATTCTTGGTTTTAACCATACCTTCTCAGTTGCCTTTCTCTGTCACCACATTCAGAAGTCATCGTGGAGGGGAAAGTGCCTGGAAAAAGGCACGAGGAGGACTTTGGGGGGAGCTGGTAATGATCTGTTTCTTGCAGTGAGTGCTCATGATGCTGGTGTGTTCATTTTGTAAAAGATGTGTCAAGCTGTACACTCGCATTTGTGCAATTTTCTGTATTTGTGTTATTATACTTCCATAAAAATTTCTAAAAATACTGGTGGGTGTTGTAAGATGTTTGAGTCCTGATATGATTTTCCTACAGCCTATTTTTTATAGTCTATAATTTGGGGTTTGGGTCCAATCTCTTGTTTTCAATGCATGGACTCAGGAATGTTAGTGACCCACATGGTTGTGTGAATTAATCTCCAAAACATCACTTGTAACAGAGTATTAACACTTGGAAATGATTAGAAGTTTATAAAGTATTCTAAAATAGAGCTTGCTAATGTTTCTAAGTTCTGCAATACAATTATTTTTGATCCATGAACATCACCCAATTGTTTTTTCTGAAATAGTGGTTTTACCTTTTTTTTTTTTTTTTTTCTGGTGGTCAGGGGGTTTTTAAATCATCTTTGGAATTCTGTGGAAGAGAAAACTTTTGTGTGGCTATTTGTTCTCCATAAGCCCATTTAGTAAACACATGAGCAGAGCTTTTGAGGAAGTGATTTTACTGAGTAAGATGACCATCTAGGAGATGTTATAAACTCATAATGAAGACATTTATGAATCATCACAGTTTCTTTCCAAAGAGTTAAAATACTTATTACAAATGCACAGCCTAACCTGCATTTAAGATTAAGTAATCAGAAAGAGGGAGGAACAGAAAAACAGATCAACGTAATCAGTGATTATTCAAACCCAAAATGACATGGTGCAGTCCCACTGCCATTATAGTTTACAAGACAGTTGAAGAAAGAATAATAAGAAAGAATAACCCTTTTGAGAGTTGCAAGGTTTGCTTTTATTTCCTTTAGTCAGATTGAGGTTTAATGGAAAATCTTACCAAAACTCCATCCAAATGAGATTCTTGGGTTTGAGGTGAAAGGAACGTTCAAGGTCCTTTTGGGTAATCTGCTTCTTTGACAGGTAAGTGAAATGAAGCCCAGAGAGGCTGAGTGGCCTGCCTAAGGCCACACACCTGGTTAGTGTGTGGTTGGCTGGACTCAGGTTGTGAACTTGTTTGTCTGAGCTTTTTCCACGGATAAGCTGAAAGCCCTGCAGAGAGCTGGTCCTAGTGGAGAAAGAGGAGAAGTGATGGGAGTCCCAAGGGCCTAAAACAGAAGCAAGCCATTCTCAGAACTAGGACGGGTCCACTATGGAAGGTGGGGACATTCCAACCTGCATCCTTGACTGTTTTTCCTGGAGCATATTCAGACTGAATTCCTTCTGTCTCCTGTGGATTTTCTTCCTTTTTCTATTTTTCTCATTACTAATTCAATTCAGTGCATAATGTTTTGAGAGCCATGTACTAAGCACTTAGCTAGATATTGGAGACTTGGCAGTGAGCAAAGCTGTGCTTACCCTCATGATTCTGAGCAAGGACAGATATTAAATAAACCATAGTGAGGGAGAAATGCAGGGTGTTGACAGATGGAAAACTGGTTGACAGAGAGAGACTTCTGAGAAGTTTCATTGAAGCCAGGAATGGCAGGATGTGTTGGCATCAGACAAGGAGAACAGGGGACAGGTTGGGCTGGGGATGATGTCCCAGGCAGATAGAAGAGCACGAGCAAAGCCTGGACTCAAGAGAAACAGTGTTCCCACCAAGGAAACTGCTGAGTCTTTGTCCCCCAAGGCAGGAACTGCTCAACTCCCAGGACTTTGAACCAATAAATTTTTTAATATGTGAACTCTTAAAACAGTATGAAATGTACTTTAGGAGATAAGTAAAACTAAAACACAATTATTTACATAAGAATTTCCTTTCAGAAAAATACAAGGGAAATTTTAAAATTTGTTACTGTCTTCAAAGAGCCTTTGTCCCTTCTTCTGCATGCTCCAATAGGCATGTACAGAATCTCTGGGTGTAGTTTGATTAAAACATTCAAGTTTTGAAAGTAGTATTAAAATATAAAGACATACCTATTGCTTACATGATGCAAATGATCCATCCTATGAATATTCTGGAACAAGTGATAGGAAGGTCAAATATATATAGGATTCTGTGTTCATACACTTCCCTCACCCCCACTACTAAAGAGGGAAAGTGTGGGGCTATTTATGATTTATATCCATGTTACAGTGGTCAGAGTTTCAGATGGATAATAATCTGGAAACCAACTGGTTCTAGGAAAGGCTGGAGATATTAACATATCACAGTCTTGAGAAGAGGTGATTTGGGTAGGAAAAAATTTTTATTATACCAGGGAAATTGGTTTCAACCAACAGAACCTACCACTCGCTATCTTAAACCAAACTGATTGAAAGGGGATTTGGTTTTGTTTTTTTTTTTTTTTTTTTTTTTTTTTGCGGTACGCGGGCCTCTCATTGTTGTGGCCTCTCCCGTTGCGGAGCACAGGCTGCGGACGCGCAGGCCCAGCGGCCATGGCTCACGGGCTTAGTTGCTCCGCGGCATGCGGGATCCTCCCGGACCAGGGCACGAACCCGTGTCTCCTGCATCGGCAGGCGGGCTCTCAACCACTGCGCCACCAGGGAAGCCCGGGATTTGGTTTTAAATAAGGATTAGGGTTGGAGCTTGAGCAGAAATTAAGAGAAATGCAGCCCTGGTCAGGACATAGGAACTGTCTGGTACAAACACTGCTAATATCTCCACATTTCCTCTCTATGTTTATGGCACTTGCCCAATTCCTGTATCAAGAAAGCCTCTGACTGGCTGACAAGTCACATGCTGGAACCCTTGTATGTGAGGGAGCCCAGAAGGAGACAGAGGGAAGCTGGCACTGGGAAAGGCCCTATACCAACACTGCACAACATTGGGAATACCCAAATTGGGTATACAGGCAACTGTTGTCATTTCTTGCTTATTTTCTGTCTCTTGCCCCTGGAATATCACCTCTTCAACAACTGCCCACTGTTGTCTACTGCTGGCTCCTTAAGCCTTGAATAGTAGACAATCAACAAATACTAGTGGAATGTCTGAATGAATGAACATTTAGGACATGTGAACAGATTCCACATTGTTCCATGTATGGACAAGAATGAGTTTGTCATTGTTATAGAGATGTGGATTTTGGCTTAAAAAGGAAGACTTTTCTACCAACCAGAGTTGTCAAATAACATTAAAGTCCGTCTCATGAATATAGGTCTCCAGGTTTGGGTGGCAATGGGATTTCATAGTTGACATCCATTACTCCTTCCTGCAGTAACAGCCACTGGAAACTTTTGTTTGGGGCTTGCTTCCCCCACTCTCAGGCCATGTGTTTTCTGGAAAGTTCTCTCCACCTCCAAATCCAGAGGCTAATCTGATTGGTAAATTCCATCCCCTGCCCACAGTGACTAGTTCAAAGAAAGGGATGTGAGCCAAATTGGGTCAAGCAGGGCCAAATGGGACACTCCTCTGAGCGAGTTCTGAAGACTCTCTCTTCTGAAAGATTTGGTGTCATTATGATGAGGACCTGGAGTAGCCGGGGCTCCCATGTGAAATTTGAGAATGCAGCTGACTTCAAAGAAGGCAGAACTGAGAGGAAGGAGCCAGAGTCTGAAGCCAGATCCATCTTGAATGCTTACAAGGTGACCCCAAATTTTTTCTTGGGTTAGGGTTTCTGTTAGTTGCAACAAAATGAGTCTCAAATGATACAAGTGCCAACTCTGATCAATTGCTAGTGACCACCTAGAGCACCATTTTGAAGAGGCGCCTTCCCTGAAGTCTTCAGAAGGAACACAGCCCTGCCAACACTTTGATTTTAGACTTATAAAACTCATTTTGGACTTCCAACCTCCAGAACTGTAAAAGAATAAATGTACTTTGTTTTAAGTCGTTTAGTTTGTGGTAATTAATTGTGGAAGCAATAGGAAACCACTACAGTGGATCTGCTCAGTGAATTAACAAATTTTTTTCCTTGATTGTTTTAGATGGAAGTCAATGTCCCCTGCAATAAGACCACTCATCTTCATTCTGGGAAGTTCAGAGGCACATGTGCCATTTTCTGCACATGATCCACCATTCCCCTGGGTATGCCTAAAGGCAAATATTCTAGCACAACCTTCGGCATCCCACCAAAAGTTTCACCAGTAAAAGGTGAATCTTTACACTCTGTCTACTTTGGGGGAAATGATCTCCAACTCTCTGGTAGGCTCCAAGTCTGGGCTGAGAAGTGGTCCACAAACTTACTTGTAGGTTATTTACCTCAGGTCCTTCTAGGAAGTGCAAGGGAGGACTGACTGCAAAGCAAATGCTCTCTGGCATTCCAGGAATAATTTGGGCATGAAAGGAAAAAAACAACTAAAAAACATCATCCTTTCCTTTTATCAAATGCCAAAGCACAGCTAGAGAACTTTAGATGTGACATTTTCATCATCAAATTTACCCATTTGGAAAATGATGTTTAACAAAGCCAGTTGGGTTTGTTCTACGAGCATCAGATAGAATTCAACCAAGAATTAGCTCATGACTTCTCCAGATCTGTGGTTTTTCATCATCAAAAAGAAAAGCTTAACTCAAAGTTCCTTTGTGGCTCTCAGATTTTATAATTTTAATTGTAGTTAATTGAAGTTTACTGCTGTTTGAGGAACAGTCATCATCAAAACACACAACACTTGGAAGTGTCCTCAGAAGGCCAATTTCTTGACACATTTTTCATTGTGCCTGACTTCAGTGTTATTTTGAATCTCACAGAATCACACAATATTGAAGGGATCATTGAGATCTTCCATCCCAACCACTCATATCACAAATAAGAAAACCATGGCTCAACTGTCAATGCACTTTAAAGTTTAAAATAAAATATTCCAAAAATGAATTCATACAATATTACCAGAACAGTGATGAGGTGGTGAATAAAAGCCAGAATATGATTTGAGAAGTGAACGTTTGTTCTGATAACTTATTAACATAATAGGAATATCAGGATCAAGCTTTACTTATTCATGTCATGGTTACTGATTTAAAAATTGATGCAAGTAAAAATTGTTAACAGAAAAAGAAAAGAAAACCAAGGGGTGGGGAATGAATTGGGAGATTGGAATTGACATATATACACTACTGATATATGTATAAAAAGGAAAACTAATGAGAACCTACTGTATAGCACAGGGAACTCTAGTAAATGCTCTGTGGTGACCTAAACGGGAAGGAAATCAAAAAAAGAGGGGATATGTGTATATGTATAGTTGATTCACTTTGCTGCACAGTAGAAACTAACACAACATTGTAAAGCAGCTATACTGCAATAAAATTTTTTTAAATAAATAAATGTGATAATAAAAAATAAAAGGAAAAAAACCCATGGCTCAGGGAGGTTAAGTGACTCACCCAGGGTCTCAGGACTGAAAATAAGGTCTCTTGATTCAAAAACCAGAGCTCCTCTTAACTCCTTCATCAACTCCCTTACTTTCTCCTATTCATAACTCTATTGTTTCTCTTAAAAACAGCCAAGAGTCACACCCTTCAAGTCCATTCCAGGGCAGTGATGAAGAAGGAGGGAGAATGGTGCTGGGTGCTTTGTCTAGATGAAAAGATTTCCTGTGAGGTTTGGCTCTCAGTATGTAAATAAATTAGGATAGAGCTTGGCCATCTTTGCTACCCTGGTCACTGATAGTCATAAAATTGCCTCGTGAAGGGACTTCTCTTGTTAATTTCAAAGCTTATTATTTCAGAGGGGGTGACTACAAGTTGGGGAGAGGGTAAGTTCTGCTATAGAGACGTTTTCCTACTCTAGCTCTTGTGTCCATGTAACACTCAGTTTTTCCTCTAAGAACCTGTGAAATAGAGAAAAACTCAGAGTTCTTCTGTGCTTGTTCTAGATCTGAAGTACCCAAAGTACACCTGATGAACCAAGGGAGGCCCAGAATGCTGTGTCCACACCAGATCTACTGCTGAAAATCACATGTAGCAGTAGGCATTGATTTACAACCATCATACTCAAGGGCCTGGAAATTGCATTTCACCTTCCCTACCTTACACAAAAATCAACTTCAGGTGAATTGCTGATCTAACTGTGAAAGCTAAAGCAGTACAGTTTTTAAAAGAAAACATAAGGAGAATGTCTTTAGGGGCTTCCCTGGTGCAGCAGTGGTTAAGAATCTGCCTGCCAATGCAGGGGACACAGGTTTGAGCCCTTGTCTGGGAAGATTCCACATGCCGCAGAGCAACTAAGCCTGTGCACTACAACTACTGAGCCTGCACTCTAGAGCCTGTGAGCCACAGCTACTGAGCCCGCGAGCCTAGAGCTTTTCTCTAATTGTGGTGAGTGGGGCCTACTCTTCGTTGTGGTGTGGTGGCTTCTCTTGTTGCAGAGCACGGGTCTAGGCATGTGGGCTCAGTAGTTGTGGCTCACGGGCTCTAAAGCACAGGCTCAGGAGTTGTGGCACATGGGCTTAGTAGCTCTGCGGCATGTGGGATCCTCCTGTACAAGGGATTGAACCCGTGTTCCCTGTATTGGTAAGTCGATTCTTAAACACTTCACCCCCAGGGAAGTCCCAGAACTTCTACAAATTTTTAAGAGAAGTTTGGACACCCACACCAAAAATTGGGCAAAGAATTGAACAGGCACTTCACAACAGAGGGTATTCAAAATGGCCAATGTCAACTGTGTTAGGGGTTTCACCTACATAGCTATGGACTAAAATCAAGGTAAATACATTATCCATGTAATGCCAGGCTTTTTACTGAATGTGAGTCAAGATTAATATATCAGTTATAAGGCTAACCAAATACTTATTAATGTGCTAGTTATTTCTTGTAAGGTGTCTCAGTAAAGAGAGGTGAATTCTTTTTAGGGTGAGGAGAGATTTTAATCAAAGGACAAATTGGAAGAAGGAAGCAGAAAAAGGCAATGGTACCCTAGATGGATTAAGAAACTGATGGTTATTGGTTGCAAAGGGAGGTAACATTTTTACTTATCAATTTTTTTCAATATACCAGAAATTGCCTTGTTTTTTAACCATTTAAAGTTATGATGAAAATATTCAGATGTCAAAAACGTTTGGGTGAGGGAGAGACAGAGTTTTTCAAAATTCTTTAATAAGTTTACAGTAAAAAAAAAAAAAAAAAAAGGTTGAAGACCATTGGCCTAGAAGTGTTCTAGAATGCAGGGTTGGTAGTGGTGAGAGAAGCCTTACCCAGCTTCCAGGTCCTCAGAATCCATGAAGGATGCATGAGGGTCTGGCATGTGGTGAGTGCATCACAGATGTTTTGACTGAAGGATAAGCTCACCTTCTCACTCACCGTGCGTTTTTATCCCTTGAATTATAGTTGATTTACAATACTGTGTCAGTTTCAAGTACACAGCAAAGTGATTCAGTTATATATACATATATATATTTTTCAGATTATTTTCCATTATAGGTTATCACAAGATACTGAGCTTAGATCCCTGTGCTATATAGTAAATCTTTGTTGCTTATCTGTTTTATGTATAGTTGTTTGTATTTGTTAATTCCATACTCCTAATTTATCCCTCCCTTCCCTCCCTTTCCTTTGGTAACCATAAGTTTGTTTTCTTCTATGTCTGTGAATCTATTTGTTTTGTATATAGATTCATCTGTATTATTTTTTAGATTCCACATATAAGTGATATCATATAATATTTGTCTTTGTCTGACTTACTTCCCACTTAGTATGATATTCTCTAGGTCCATCCATGTTGCTGCAAATGGCAATGTTTCATTCCTTTTTATGGCTGAGTAATATTCTAGAATGTGTGTGTGTGTGTGTGTGTGTGTGTGTGTGTGTGTGTGTGTGTGTATAATATCACATGTTCTTAAACCAGCTGTCTGTTTCTGGGCACTTGGGTTGTTTCCATATCTTGGCTATTGTAAACAGTGCTGCTATGAACATTGGGGTGCATGTAAATATCTTTTCAAATTAGTGTTTTCATTTTTTTCTGGTTATATGCCCAAGAGCAGGATTACTGGATCATATGGTAGTTCTATTTTTAATTTTTTGAGGAACCTCCATACTGTTTTCCAGAGTGGATACACCAATTTACACTCCCAGCAACAGTGTACAAGGGTTCCCTTTTCTCCTCATCCTCTCCAGCATTTATTTTTTGTAGACTTTTAAATGCTTGCCATTTTGTCACTCACCATGCATTTTATGGTAACTTCCAGCATTTATCAAATTGGTTGATGACTAAACTGTTCTCATTTTTGGACTCATCATTCTCTAGTGGGCAATTAATTGTCCTTTTAAATCTACTTTTTAAAAAAATTAAAGCAGTCACATATGAAAAGGCCAAATGTTAAAAAAAACGGAAAACATAATAAATTTAGCATTTAAAATTGTTCTTTGGGAAAGTGGCTTGGGATGAAAGTTACTTAAATTTTACTGTTTATTAATACAATCCTAATTCTCTCCTTAACAGATAAATTTCCCACTATCATGGCAAGGTAAAGAATGGAGTTTTTGGATTAATTAAACAGTTTCTAAGTAATTATTACCATACATATATGTTAGTTTTCAAAATTTATCAAAGTACACTGATATTGTCACATAATTACTTTTTTTTAAAGCAAATCAGAAGAAACTTCAGGATTCTGTATGCCTTAGGACCTTTCTTATGAATTCTAATTATTGTTGTCTTATAAATGTGTGAAAATGTTCATCCAGATAAACAGAATGGCAGAAAGTTTTGTTTTTCTTGTGCTCAGAATGGAAACAAAAAAGGCTGGTGGAAGCAACAATTACATAAGTATTAACATCAAAATTAAGGAACATTTTATAAGATTTTGAATTTTAATGAATAAACTGGGCTTCTCTCTGGCTTTCATGGTTCCAGTTTTAGTGTTCTCAAATAGTTCTCTTGGTAATGTGTGGCTTTGCATATTATAAGAAATGAAGAAGTGATGAATAAATATAATAGTTTAATTTTCTATTATCAAAGAATCAGGAAATTTTAGAATTTGAAGAATCCTTAAAAATTGTCGATATATAGAAAGACATAGTTATTCCTTTAAAATACAACATTCATAATAGACCCATTAGCAATCTGCAGATGGTTGCCTGGAATTTGATGATGCAGGCAATTCTCATTTTACTAGCAGGTGGGTTCCAAAATGTGCAGATTGGATATCTGGAATTTATTATTTTTAAATATTTATTTATTTAATTTATTTGGCTGCTCCAGGTCTTAGTTGCGGCATGCGGGATCTAGTTCCCTGACCAGGGATCGAACTTGGGCCATCTGAATTGGGAGCATGGAGTCTTAGCCACTGGACCACCAGGGAAGTCCCGGATATCTGGAATTTAGAAGGTAATTTGCCATGGAACCCATGTCATAAGTGGAGGTTGGATTGCCAGGCCGTAAGACATAAAACCCATAAGTGTATTGTGCCCTGAAGTAATGCTAGAGACCTCACTCAACTTTTCACCTAATCACAGTTCTGACTTCTGCATTGCCTCTGCAGGGTGTTGAGGTCAGTGAGACCAGGGTTCTTACCTCACTATGTTTTCTCTGTTGTGAAATGAAGATAATCATAATCCTGAGGTCACCAGACTCCAGGATGTTAATCAATGATCCCTTCTCCTGGTATTCATACCCCCGGGTAGTCTCTTCCTACACAGAATAGGGCTGACCCGTGTAACCAGTAGGATATTTTGGAAATGACAGAATGTGACTTCTGAGGCTAGGTAATAAGACGTACTCAGCTTGCTTTCTCTTGCTCTAGGAGAAGCCAGGTGCCATGTTGTGAGGACACTCAAGCAGCCCCACACTCAAGCAATCCATTGGCAAGGAAATGATACCTCCTGCCAATAGCCAGCACTACCTTGCCAGGAATGTGAGGATCCTCTAACACTAGTCAAACCTTCAGATGATGGATGGATGGCAGCCTCATAAGAGACCCTGAGCCAGAATCACCAACCAAGTCATTCTCAGATTCCTGACTCACAGAAACTGTGTGAGATAATAAATGTCATTTTCTGTTTTTTTGTTTTTTATAAATTTATTTATTTATTTTTGGTTGTATTGGGTCTTCTTTGCTGCAAGCAGGCTTTCTCTAGTTGTGGTGAGTGCGGGCTACTCTTCATTGTGGTACACGGGCTTCTCACTGCAGTTGCTTCTCTTATTGTGGAGCATGGGCTCTAGGCACGCAGGCTTCAGTAGTTGTGGCACGCGGGATTTGGTAGTTGTGACATGTGGGCTCTAGAGTGCAGGCTCAGTAGCTGTGGCACATGGGGTTAGTTGTTCCACATCATGTAGAATCTTTCCAGACCAGGGCTTGAACCCATGTCCTCTGCATTGACAGGTGCATTCTCAACCACTGCGTGAAGTCCAATTCTTTGTTTTAAGCTGCTAAATATTGGAGTAATTTGTTTTGACCAATAGATAGCTACTATATCATCTCATGGATTAGATAACGCAAGGAACATAGAAGACTTAGCCTAGTGTCTGGGTAGAGAAAACACAGTAAATAGTGGCTCTTAATATTATTATCCCATTGCTATGCCTTGAATGCTTGGTGTACTGATAGGCTTTGTTACTAGGAATAAAACAATCATCCCATTGGTCATCAGTCATGAGCTCACAGACAGTACTGAGGATGGCAGGATGCATTTCTTTCTTCTTCCCATTGGGTTTCCCTTTGACCCCACAGATTTGTGAGCCTCAACTGGTGTCAATAGTCCCTTCTGCCTCCAATCTTCCTCCTCTTCTCTTTCTTACCACTCTGCCCTCCTCCCAGGGTCCTGGTCCCATCAGATGGTACCCAGGTGTCCAGCTTAAGAGATCCTTGATCCTTCACAGAAGGCTGTATAACTTTGGTGTTTTATTATGAGAAAGGTCTGTTCCCATTAGGGACTGGGGTCAATGTGAAGGAAGGGGGTTAGCAACCCCAGACAGTCACACTATTATAATAATATTATAATAATATTCACCTTCCATGGCTACTCAGTGTAGCATTTCCACCATGCTCAATGAACAATCCTTCTAGTTTTGTAACTCCTTTTTTGGTAGGGGGCGAGGGGACAGTTGGTTTCCTGATACCATCTGCAATTTTTTTCTAGACAGGCATCATTTACCCTGGACTGGACGGTATCTGAGCTCACTGATGGGTTATTCCAGGTGTTTTCCAGGGCAGTGTGAAGTGATGACTCTCAGTGCACACTGGGGCACTCCAGGCTACCGGGAGAAATGGAAATCAGACATAAAATTATCATTCAGAATTTGTATTCATGTAGACACATTAAATTAGAGCCAATTTAACAATTATAGTTCCTAAAACTGTACAAATATTAGACTTTTAATCTTGGGTAATATGATATTATAAAGAAATTGATTTTCTTCTGTTTTTGTTCAGCTCAGTCATCTTCATATATGCTTAATCCTTACAAGTCACTTGTGTTATTTCATTTTCCTCTTTTTAAAAAAATTTGCTTTTAATATCAATGTTTTTGTTACTGGTTTCTAAGAACTCATTTATGTCTAAGGAGGTTAACCATTTGTAATTCATTGCAAATGAAATACCATGTTATATTGCATCAGTTTACTATGGTGTTTTGTATTTTGGTTGTATATTATCAAAATATAATTATATAAAATATAATAATGTGTTTAAAAAAATTGTAGTAAATTCTTCCATTGTTGTGAGGCTAAATGGAAGAATTCAATACAATAGAAGAAATACCTGAGAGTGTTTATTAATTCAAACAAACATTAGGCTGAGAATTTCATATAAGAATAAAACTCAAGATGGAATAATAAATACATGATTAGGAACTTATTTTCTGAGTGTTGCAAGATAACTGAAATAATAATGAACAGTTACCTGTATACCAGTGCTTTACCTATATTAGTCCTCATTTATAATCCTGTGAGGGACATTCTTTGATGCCCCTTTTATGGATGAGGGAATTAGTCACAAAGTAGTTAAAAAACTTGCCAGAGGACACAAAACTGATAAGATGCAAAACCAAACCCCTGGTATCTTTTCAAAAACCTCATGAAGCTTCCCTTACTTTACAAATTTTATTCTGTAAAAGCATATTATAAATAAAAGAATAGATTATTAATAGATTTTAAAAAGCAAGAAGCTGCTTATATTTTTATTGTGGCAAAACATGAGATTTACACTCTTAACAAAATCAAGGGCTTGACTCTTGATGTTATATTTTTGATCTTCCATAGTTCTCTAGAGTAGCATTGTCCAATGGAAATATTGTATATGATTCTAAATTTTCTATTAACTACTGTAAAACATTCAAGAGAAATCTCAGTTAAATAGAGTTAGGAGACCAGAAGGGGAAGCTCTCAAGTCCTGTGAAGTAGCTGAGCTCAACAGGAAGAAGAAAGATTCACCTTTTATGACAAAGATTCAGCCAATGAAAAGCCATGGACGTTATGTTCATATAGCTCTCTGCCACTTCCTTTTCCTCTCTATAAAAATGCTCTCCTTCACTTGCTGAGTAGGAACTTGCACATGGCCTGCCATAGTTGCAGACCTTGAATTGCAATAGCCTACTCATTCCAAATAAAGCCATTTTTGCTAGAGAAATACCAGGCATCTATTTGTTTCAGGTCAACCACACTTAAAAAATTTTTTTTAAAAACAAGTGAAATGAATTTCAATAAAATATTTTATTTAATCTAAATACCCAAAATATCATTTCAACATGTAGTCAGTATAAAATTTATTACTGAAAGACCTGTATGCAGAAAACTATAAGATACTGATGAAAGAAATCAAAGATGACACAAACGGAGAGATATACTATGTTCTTAGATTGGAAGAATCAACATTGTGAAAATGACTATACTACCCAAAGCAATCTATGGATTCAATGTTATCCCTATCAAATTACCAATGTCATTTTTCACAGAACTAGAACAAAAAATTTTGCAATTTGTATGGAAACACAAAAGACCCTGAAGAGCCACAGCAATCGTGAGAAAGAAAAATGGAGCTGGAGGAATCAGGTTCCCTGACTTCAGACTATACTACAAAGCTACTGCAATCAAGACAGTGTGGTACTGACACAAAAACAGAAATATAGATCAATGGAACAGGATAGAAAGCCCAGCATTAAACCCACACACCTATGGTCACCTTATCTTTGACAAAGGAGACAAGAATATACAATGGAGAAAAGGCAGCTTCTTCAATAAGTGGTGCTGGGAAAACTGGACAGCTACATGTAAAAGAATGAAATTAGAACACTCCTTAACACCATACACAAAAATAAACTCAAAATGGATTAAAGACTTAAATGTAATGCCAGACACTATAAAAATCTTAGAAAACATAGGCAGAAAATTCTTTGACATAAATCACAGCAAGATCTTTTTGACCCACTTCCTAGAGTAATGGAAGTAAAAACAAAAATAAAAAATAGAACATAATGAAACTTAAAAGCTTTTGCACAGCAAAGAACACCATAAACAAGATGAAAGGATAACCTTTAGAACGGGAGAAAATATTGGCAAATGAAGCAACTGACAAAGGATTAATCTCCAAAATATACAAATAGATCATGAAGTTCTATGTCAAAAAAACAAACAACCAAATCAAATAATGGGAAGAAGACATAAATAGACATTTCTCCAAAGAAGACATACAGGTGACCAACAAACATATGAAAAGCTGCTCAACATCACTAATTATTAGAGAAATGCAAATCAAAACCACAATGAGGTATCACCTCACACTGGTCAGGATGACCATCATCACAAAGTCTACAAACAATAAATGCTGGAGAGGGTGTGGAGAAAAGGGAACCCTCTTGCACTGTTGGTGGGAATGTAAATTGATACAGCCATTATGGAGAACAGTATGGATGTTCCTTAAAAAACTAAAAATAGAAATACCATAAGACCCAGCAATCCCACTACTGGGCATAAACCCTGAGAAAACCATAATTCAAATAGAGTCATGAACCAAAATATTCATTGCAACTCTATTCACAATAGCCAGGACATGGAAGCAACCTAAGTGTCAATCAACAGATGAATCAATAAAGAAGATGTGACACACATATACAATGGAATATTACTCAGCCATAAAAGAAGATTGAAATTGGGTCACTTGTAGTGATGTGAATGAACCTAGAGTCTGTCATACAGAGTGAAATGAGTCAGAAAAAGAAAAATAAATATTGCCTATTGATGCATATATATGGAATCTTGAAAGATGGTACTGATGAACCAATTTGCAGGGCAAGAAAAGAGATGCAGACATAGAGAATGGATTGTGGACACAAGGGGAGGGGATGGTGGGACAAATTGAGAGAGTAGCATTGACATGTATACACTACAAAGTGTAAAATAGATAGCTAGTGGGAAGCTGCTGTATATCACAGGGAGCTCAGCTTGGTGCTCTGTGATGACCTAGAGGAGTGGTAAGAGGGGGTGGGAGGGAAGCTCAATAGGGAGGGGATATATGTATACACGTAGCTGATTCACTTTGTTGTACAATAGAAACTAACATAACATTGTAAAGCAAACATACTCCAATTAAAAAAAGAAGCCTAAAGAAATAAAAATAAAATTTATTACTGAAATTCACACAGAACATTCTCCAGGATAGATCACACCTTGGGTCACAAATCAAGTCTTGGTAAATTTGAGAAAATTGAAATCATATCAAGCATCTTTTCTGATCACAGTGCTATGAGATTAGATGTCAGTTTCATGAAAAAAGCTGTAAAAAAAAACCACATGGAGCCTAAACAATATGTTACTAAATAACCAATGGATCACTGAAGATAACAAAGAGGAAAACAATACCTAGAGACAAATGAAAATGAAAACACGAAAATCCAAAAACTTATGGAACCTAGCAAAAGCAGTTCTAGGATGGAAGTTTGCAGCAATACAATCTTACCTCAAGAAACAAGAAACAACTCAAATAAACAACCTAACTTTACACCTAAAGCAACTAGAGAAAGAAGAACAAACAAAACCCAAAGTTAGTAGAAGGAAAGAAATTATAAAGATCAGAGCAGAAATAAAATGGAGACAAAGAAAATGATAGCAAAGATAAATGAAACCAAAAGATGGCTCCTTGAGAAGATAAACAAAATTGATAAACCTTTAGCCAGACTCATCAAGAAAAAGAGGGAGAGGATTCAAATCAATAAAATTAGAAACAAAAAAGGAGAAGTTACAGTGGATGCCACAGAAATACAAAGGATCAGAAGAGACTAATACAAGCAATTATACTGCAATAAAATGGACAACCTCAAAGAAATGGAAAAATTCTTAGAATGGTACAACCTTCCAAAACTGAACCAGGAAGAAATAGAAAATATGAACAGACCAATCACAAGTAATGAAATTGAAACTCTTATTAAAAAACATCCAGCAAACAAAAGTCCAGGACCAGATGGCTTCACAGGCAAATTCTATCAAACATTTAGAGAAGAGTTAACATGTACCCTTCTGAAATTCTTCCAAAAAATTGCAGAGGAAGGAATACTCCCAAGCTCACTCCATGAGTCCACCATCACCCTGAAACCAAAACCAGACAAAGACATCACCAAAAAAAGAAAATTACAGGCCAATATCACTGATGAACATAGATGCAAAAATCCTCAACAAAATACTAGCAAAGAGAATGCAACATCACATTAAAAGGATCATACACCATAATCAGGTGGGATTTATCCCAGGGATGCAAGGATTTTTCAACATCCTCAAATGAATCAGTGTGATACACCACATCAACAAATTGAAGAATAAAAACCATATGAACATCTCAATAGATGCAGAAAAAGTTTTTGACAAAATTCATCACCCATTTATGATTAAAAAAAAAAACTCTCCAGGAAGTGGGCATAGAGGGAACCTACCTCAACATAATAAAGACCATATATGACAAACCAACAGCAAACATCATTCTCAATGGTGAAAAACTGAAAGCTTTTCCTCTAAGAACAGGAACAAAAGAAGGATGTCCACTCTTGCCACTATTATTTAACAAAATTTTGGAAGTCCCAGTCACGGCAATCAGAGAAGAAAAAGAAATGAACGGAATCCAAAATGGAAAACAAGTAAAAGTGTCACTGTTTGCAGATGACATGATACTGTACATAGCAAATCCTAAACATGCTACCGGAAAACTACTAGAGCTCATCAATGAATTTGGTAAGGTTGCAGGATGCAAAATTAATACACAGACATCTCTTGCTTTCCTATACACTAACAATGAAAGATCAGAAAGAGAAATTAAAGAAACAATCCCATTCACCATTGCAACAAAAAAGAATAAAATACTTAGGAATAAGGAGGCAAAATGCCTGTACTCAGAAAACTATAAGATACTGATGAAAGAAATTAGATGATACAAACAGATGGAGAGATATACCATGTTCTTGGACTGGAAGAATCAACATTGTGAAAATGACTATACTACTCAAAGCAATCTACAGATATAATGCAAATTACCAATGGCATTTCCCACAGAATTAGCACAAAAAAATTTACAATTAGTATGGAAACACAAAAGACCATGAATAGCCAATCTTCAGAAAGCAATCTTCAGAAAGAAAAATGGAGCTGGAGGAATCAGGCTCCCTGATTTCAGACTATACTACAAAGCTACAGTCATCAAAACAGCATGGTACTGGCACAAAAACAGAAATATAGATCAATGGAACAAGATAGAAAGTTGAGAGATAAACCCACACAACTATGGTCACCTAATCTATGACAAAGGAGGCAAGAATATGCAATGAATGAAATTTATCTTCAATAAATGGTGCTGAGAAAACTGGACAACTACATGTAAAAGAATGAAATTAGAACACTCCTTAATGCCATACACAAAAATAAACTAAAAATGAATTAAAGATCTAACTGTAAAACTAGATACTACAAAACTCTTAGAGGAAAACATAGGCAGAACACTCTTAGACATAACTCACAGCAATATCTTTTTTGGGCCATCTCCTAGAGTAATGAAAATAAAAACAAAAATAAATAGATGGGACCAAATTAAACTTAAAAGCTTTTGCACAGCAAAGGAAACCATAAACAAACCAAAAGACAACGCTCAGAATGGGAGAAAATATTCGCAAACAAAGCGACCTACAAGAGATTAATCTCCAAAATATACAAACAGCTCATGCAGCACAATATCAAAAAAAGAACAGACAACCCACTCAGAAAATGGGTGGAAGATCTAAATAGACATTTCTCCAAAGAAGTCATACAGGTGGCTAAAAGCACATGAAAAGATGCTCAATATCACTAACTATTGGAGAAATGAAAATCAAATCTACAATGAGGTATCACCTCACACCAGTCAGAATGACCATCATCAAAAAGTCTACAAACAATAAATACTGGAGAGGCTGTGGAGAAAAGAGAACCCTCCTACACTGTTGCTGGGAATGTAAACTGGTGCAGCCACTATGGAAAACAGTATGGAGGTTCCTTAAGAAACTAAAAATGGAGATACCATGTGATGCAGCAATCCCAATCCTGGGCATCTATCTGGAGAAAAGCATAATTCAAAAAGATACATGCACCCCAATGTTCATTACAGCATTATTTACAATAACCAGGACATGGAAGCAACCTAAATGTCCATTGACAGATCAATAGATAAAGAAGATGTGGTATATATATATACAGTGGAATATTACTCTGTCATAAAAAAGAACAAAATAATGCCATTTGCAGCAACATGGATGGACCTGGAGACTGTTTTTTGAAAAATTTTATTTTTATTTATTTCTTTTGTCATGTTGGGTCTTCATTGCTGCACGTGGGCTTTCTCTAGTTGCATCGAGCAGGGGCTACTCTTTGTTGTGGTGTGCGGGCTTCTCATTGCAGTGGTTTCTCTTGTTGTGAAGCTTGGGCTTTAGGCGTGTGGGCTTCAGTAGTTGTGGCATGTGGGCTAAGTAGTTGTGGCTCATGGGCTCTGGAGTGCAGGCTCAGTAGTTGTGGCGCATGAGCTTAGTTGCTCTATGGCATGTGGGATCATCCTGGACCAGTGATTGAACCCGTGTCCCCTGCATTGGCAGGTGGATTCTTAACCATTGTGCCACCAGGGAAGTCCCCTGGAGACTGTTATACTGAGTGAAGTAAGCAAGACAGAGAAAGACAAATACCACATGATATTGCTTATATGTGGAATTTTTTAAAAAGGCTACAAATGAACTTATCTACAAAACAGAAATAGAGTTACAGATGTAGAAAACAAACTTATGGTTACCAAGGGGTAAGGGGGTTAGGGATAATTTGGAAGATTGAACTTCCAATCTCTCTATATATACTATATATAAAATATATATTCTATATATAGTAGTATATATAAAATAAATAACTAATAAAGACCTAGTTAATAGCACAGGGGACTCTACTCAGTACTCTGCAATAGCTTATATGGGAAAAGTATCTAAAAAAGAGTGGATATATGTATATGCATAACTGATTCACTTTGCTGTACACCTGAAACTAACACATCGTAAATCAACTATACTCCAATAACAATCTTAAAAATAATATTACTGAGATACTTTACATTGTTTCTATTCATGTCTCTGAGATCCAGTGTGTGTTTTACATTTATTGCACATTTAAATTTGGAAGCTCAACTTTCATTGGCAAAGCTTCATCTGTCTTTAGAGTTCATAAAACTTACAGTTGAAAAAGTTGTTTCAAAGTTACTTAAAGGTTTCTAATAACTGAATATAGTATCAGTTTTTAAATTTAAATGAATTTAAATTAAATTAAATTAAAATTTCAGTTCCTCAGTTGCACTAGCCACATTTCAAGTGCCTAAAAGTCACAAGTGGCTAATGGCTACCATATTGGACAGGATAGACCTAGAACAAGGGCCTGCACCTTTTCCTGTAGGACCGGAGGTACATATTTTAGGTTTTTGTGGGCTATACAGTCTCTGATAAAGCAGCCACAGACAATATGTCAATGAATGGGTGTGGCTGTATTCCAATAAAAGTTTATTGAGACAAATATGTGCAGGGCCAGATTTGGCCCTCTGGCTATAGTTTAGCAACTCCTTCTGTAGAGAAACTAGTTTTCTCATCTGTAAAATGGATTTTCTGATTAAACACATTAAATTTATTTATTTTTACAAAATTGTTATTGGAGTATAGTTGATTTACAATGTTGTGTTAATTTCAGGTGTATAGCAAAGTGATTCAGTTTTACATACACATATATTCATTCTTTTTTAGATTATTTTCTCGTATAGTTTATCACAGAATATTGAGTAGAGTTCCCTGTGCTATACAGTAGGTCCTTGTTGGCTATCTATCTTATATATAGTAGTGTGTGTATGTTCATAGCAAGCTCCTGATTTATCCATCGCCCCGACATTTCCCCTTTAGTAACCATAAGTTTGTTTTCAATATCTGTAAGTCTGTTTCAGTTTTGTAAATAGGTTCATTTGTATCATTTTTAAAAATTATATTCCACATATGAGTAATATCATATGATATTTGCCTTCACCTGACTTACTTCACTTAGTATGATAATCTCTAGGTCCATCCATGTCTCTACAAATGATCCAATTTTGTTCCTTTTTATGACTAATATTCCATTGTATATATATATATATATATATATACCACATCTTCTTTATCTATTGATCTGTCAATGGACATTTAGGTTGCTTCCATGTCCTGGTTATTGTAAATAATGCTGTAATGAACATTGGGGTGCATGTATCTTTTTGAATTATGCTTTTCTCCAGATAGATGCCCAGGAGTGGGATTGCTGCATCACATGGTATCTCCATTTTTAGTTTCTTAAGGAACCTCCATACTGTTTTCCATAGTGGCTGCACCAGTTTACATTCCCAGCAACAGTGTAGGAGGGTTCCCTTTTCTCCACAGCCTCTCCAGTATTTATTGTTTGTAGACTTTTTGATGATGGTCATTCTGACTGGTGTGAGGTGATACCTCATTGTAGATTTGATTTTCATTTCTCCAATAGTTAGTGATATTGAGCATCTTTTCATGTGCTTTTAACCCTCTGTATGTCTTCTTTGGAGAAATATCTATTTAGGTCTTCTGCCCATTTTGTGATTGTGTTGTTTGTTTTATTGACATAGAGCTGCATGAACTGTTTGTATATTTTGGAGATTAATCCCTTGTCGGTCACTTCATTTGCAAATTTTTTCTCCCATTTTGTGGGTTGTCTTTTCATTTTGTTTATGGTTTCCTTTGCTGTGCAAAGCTTGTAAGTTTGATTAGGTGCCATTTATTTATTTTTGTTTTTATCTTCATTACTCTAGGAGGTGGATCAAAAAGATATTGCTGCGAGTTATGTCAAAGAGTGTTCTGCCTATGTTTTCCTCTAAGAGTTTTATAGTGTCCAGGCTTACATTTAAGTTTTTGATCCATTATGTAAACTCTATTAAATTTAAATGAGTGACTGTGTATAAGGAATGTAACAGAGTGCTTGGGTCTATACATGGTCTAAACATTTTCTACTTAGGTATTGAAAAGCACTTTGCCCATTTATGGACAGTTCCCAGCTTATGTAGTTGGTCTGAACATGGAAGCCTCCTGTAGCTCTTGGGAACTTGCCTCTTTCCTCTGTAATTCTCCACCTGTAGACCCTATGGCAAAGTTTGTCTTTTACTACTCAGGGCCACCTCTGTTCCTTATGTTTTAAAATTATTTTAGGCATTGTATTAGTGTCCTATTGTGGCAGTAGCAACTTACCACAAACATAATGGCTTAAAACAACACAAATTTATTTACTTGTAGTTCTGGAGGTCAGAAGTCTGAAATATGTCTTGCTGGGCTAAAATCAACTTGTTGGCAGGATCATACTCCTTCTGAAGGCTCTAGCGGAGAAGACTTTCCTTACCCTCAGCTTCTGGACACCTCCTTCATCTTCAAAGCTAGCAGCATAGCATCTGCAAATTTCTCTCTATCTGGCCTCTGCTTCCTTCCTTACATCTTTTCCCTCTTATAAGGACCTGTGTGATTGTCTTGGGCTCATCTGGATAATCTAGATAATCTCCTCATTGCAAAATCATTAATTTAATCACAACTGCAAGGTCCATTTTGCCATATAAGTTAATATATTTACAGTCTCTGTGAATTAGGATATGGACATGTTTGGAGAGCCTATCGCAGGTAGGATCATAGTTTCACAATTTTTTTTAAATATAAAGACTTTTTAAAGAGTAATTTTAAGTTTATAGCAAAATTGAGAGGAAGGTACAGATATTTCCCATATACCTCCCTGCCCTCATGCATGCATAGCTTCCTTCATGATCAACATCACTCACCAGAATGGTATCAACTTTACTATGGATGAACCTATATTGACACAACACAATCACCCAAAGTCCATAGTTTATCTTAGGGTTCACTCTTGTGGTACATTCTATGTGTTTGGACAAATGTATATTGACACATATCCATCATTATAATATCATATAGAGTAGTTTAACTGCCCTAAAAATCCTCTGCCTATTCCTTTCTTCCTGCTACCTACTCGCGTGGCAGCCACTGATCTTAAATGTCTCTATAGTTTTGCCTTGTCCAGAACGTTGTATACTTGGAATCATATAGTATGTAGCTTTTTCGAATTGACTTCTTTCACTGTAATATGCACTTAAAGTCATACTTATGATTTTTTAAATACTCCTTGACTCTTAGAGTCACATACTGAAATATTTCCAGATGGAATGATGTATCTAAGTGTTGCTTCAAAATGATCCATTCCAGTCTGGGGGAAATAGGTGGGTAGATATGACACTAGACTGCCAATGGGTTAGTAATTTTAGAACCTAGGTGATGGGTAATTGTGGATCATTATACTTGTCTCATTAATTTTGTGTGCCTGTTTGAAAATTTCCATAACAAAACGTTAAAAAACATTTTCCATGTGGTTGTGAGTTTTTCAATATCTCCTGATAATTATTTTATTTTTTTCTCTCTATATTTTAAAGTTAGATTCTTAGGTCTATACAAGTTTTAATTATTGGATATTCTTGGTAGACTGTTCCTTTTATTATTATTATTATTATTATTATTATTTTTTTTTTTTTTTGCAGTACACGGGCCTCTCACTGTTGTGGCGTCTCCCATTGCGGAGCACAGGCTCCGGACGCGCAGGCTCAGCGGCCATGGCTCACGGACCCAGCCGCTCCATGGCATGTGGGATCTTCCCGGACCGGGGCACGAACCCGTGTCTCCTGCATCGGCAGGCAGATTCTCAACCACTGAGCCACCAGGGAAGCCCTGTTCCTTTTATTATTAAAAAATAGCTTTTTACATTATCCATTTTATTTTTACTTTATCCTTATTTGTCTGCTTTTAATATTGTTACATCAGTTTCTTTTGGTTAGTTTTTTCCTAATATTTTATTTTCCATCTTTTAAAAAAATTCTTTTATTTTCAGTTTCACAGTTTAGCATTTATTAACATGGTCAGAGCTAAAAGATTAATCAGGGGCAGGTGTCCCTCCTCTTGGCACCCCTTCCTTATACAATGTATCACTGCATTGTATGCATTTAACAGTTTACCTGCCCATCTCCAGACTGACTGGGAGTATGTAAAGGACAGCAGCCGGATCTCACTCACATATTCATGCTTTGACATCATGTCTGCCCCCCCACAGCCCCAGAAGAGCTTCTAGCTTAGCAGTAGGTAGTTAACATATATTAGTAGATTGAATGTACAGGATGGATGGCAATCAGGTGGTTAGAATATAAACAGCTGGGACTGAATCATCAGATTGAACTAACAGAAGAATTTGATTTATGGGAGTTAGAGATTAAAAAAGAAATCTATAAATAACAAAAGACATGATATCAGTTTTAACATAAAATTTAGGAAATACTTGTAAAAGAAAAGAGGACTAAAATGAGTCCACACTGAGCTGACACTGTTAACAGTATTGTGTGTATGCATTTAAAGTGTTATTTCTTCTGCATATGTGTATAGGTATGTTTTTTTTTTTAAGTAGATTACCTTATTTATTTATCTTTTTTTGAAAACTTGAATTTTCTTTTATTTATTTTTTATACAGCATGTTCTTATTAGTTATCCATTTTATACATATTAGTGTATATATGTCAATCCCAATCTCCCAATTCATCACACCACCATCCACCTGCCACTTTCTACCCTTGGTGTCCACACGTTTCTTCTCTACAGCTGTGTCTCAGTTTCTGCCCTGCAAACCGTTTCATCTGTACCATTTTTCTAGGTTCCACATGTATGCATTAAGATACGAGATTTGTTTTTCTCTTTCTGACTTGCTTCACTCTGTATGACAGTCTCTAGATTCATCCATGTCTCTACAAATGACCCAGTTTCATTCCTTTTTATGGCTAATATTCTATTGTATATATGTACCACATCTTCTTTATCCATTCGTCTGTTGATGGGCATTTAAGTTGCTTCCACGTCGTGGCTATTGTAAATAGTGCTGCAATGAACATTGGGGTGCATGTGTCTTTTTGAATTATGGCTTTCTCTGGGTATATGACCAGTAGAGGGATTGCTGTGTCAAATGGTAATTCTATTCTTAGTTTTTTAAGGCACCTCCATACTGTTCTCCAGACTGGCTGTATCAATTTACATTTGACCCAACAGTGCAAGAGGATTCCCTTTTCTCCACACCTTCTCCAGCATTTTTGTTTATAAATTTTCTGATGATGTCCATTCTAACTGGTGTGAGGTGAACTCATTGTAGTTTTGCTTTGCATTTCTCTAATAATTAGTGACATTGAGCAGCTTTTCATGTGCTTCTTGGTCATTTGCATGTCTTCTTTGGCGAAATGTCTATTTAGGTCTTCGGCCCATTTTTGGATTGGGTTGTTTGTTTTTTTAATATTGAGCTGCAGGAGCTGTTTATATATTTTGGAGATTAGTTCTTTGTCTGCTGATTTGTTTGCAAATATTTTCTCCCATTCTGAGGGTTGTCTTTTCATCTTGTTTATGGTTTCCTTTGCTGTGCAAAAGCTTTTAAGTTTCATTAGGTCCCATTTGTTTATTTTTGTTTTTATTTCTATTACTCTAGGAGGTGGATCAAAAAAGATCTTGCTGTGATTTATGTCAAAGAGTGTTCTTCCTATGTTTTCCTCTAAGAGTATTATAGTGTCTGGTCTTACATTTAAGTCTCTAATCCATCTTGAGTTTATGTTTGTGTATGATGTTAGAGAGTGTTCTAATTTCATTCTTTTACATGTAGTTGTCCAGTTTTCCCTGCACCACTTATTGAAGAGACTGTCCTTTCTCCATTGTATATCCTTGCCTCCTTTGTCATAGATTAGTTGACCAAGTGTGTGTGGGTTTATCTCTGGGGTTTCTATCCTGTTCCATTGATCTATATTTCTGTTTTTGTGCCAGTACCATATTGTCTTGATTACTGTAGCTTTGTAGTATAGTCTGAGGTCAGGGAGTCTGATTCCTCTAGCTCTGCTTTCTTCACTCAAGACTGCTTTGGCTATTTGGGGTCTTTTGTGTCTCCATACAAATTTTAAGATTTTTTGCTCTAGTTCTGTAAAAAATACCATTGGTAACTTGATAGGGATTACATTGAATCTGTAGATTGCTTTGAGTAGTAGAGTCATTTTCACAATATTGATTCTTCCAATCAAAGAACATGGTATATCTCTCCATCTGTTGGTATCATCTTTAATTTCTTTCATCAGTGTCTTATAGTTTTCTGCATACAGGTTTTTTGTCTCCCTAGGTAGGTTTATTCCTAGGTATTTTATTCTTTTTGTTGCAATGATAAATAGGAGTGTTTCCTTAATTTATCTTCCTGATTTTTCATAATTAGTGTATAGGAATGCAAGAGATTTCTGTGCATTAATTTTGTATCCTGCCACTTTACCAAATTCATTGATTAGCTCTAGTAGTTTTCTGGTGGCATCTTTAGGATTCTCTATGAATAGTATCATGTCATCTGCAAACAGTGACAGTTTTACTTCTTCTTTTCTAATTTGTATTTGTTTTTTTTCTTTTTCTTCTCTGATTGCTGTAGCTAGGAATTCCAAAACTATGTTGAATAATAGTGGTGTGAGTGGACATCCTTGTCTTGTTCCTGATCTTAGAGGAAATGCTTTCAGTTTTTCACCATTGAGAATGACGTTTGCTGTGGGTTCATCATATATGGCCTTTATTGTGTTGAGGTAGGTTCCCTCTATGCCCACTTTCTAGAGAGTTTTTATCATAAATTGGTGTAGAATTTTGTCAAAAGCTTTTTCTGCATCTATTGAGATGATCATATGGTTTTTATTTTTCAATTTGTTTATGTGGTGTATCACAGTGATTGAATTGTGTATATTGAAGAATCCTTGCATTCCTGGGACAAATCCTACTTGATCATGGTGTGTTGTGGATTCTGTTTACTAGTATTTTGTTGAGGATTTTTGCACCTATATTCATCAGTGATATTGGTCTGTAAATTTCTTTTTTTGTAGTATCGTTTTCTGGTTTTGGTATCAGGGTGATGGTGGCCTCGTAAAATGATTTTCAGAGTGTTCCTTCCTCTGCAATTCTTTGGAAGAGTTTGAAAAGGATGTGTATTAGCTCTTCTCTAAATATTTGATAGAATTCACCTGTGAAGCCATCTGGTCTTGGACTTTTTTGGAAGATTTTTAATCACAGTTTCAATTTCATTACTTGTGATTGGTCTGTTCATATTTTCTGGTTCAGTCTTGGAAGGTTATACTTTTCTAAGAATTTGTCCATTTCTTCCAGGTTGTCCATTTTATTGGCATAGAGTTGCTTGTAGTAATCTCTTAGGATGTTATGTATTTCTGCAGTGTCTGTTGTAATCTCTCCTTTTTCATTTCTAATTTTAATGATTTGAGTTCTCTCCCTCCTTTTCTTGATGAGTTTGGATAACGGTTAATGAATTTTGTTTATCTTCTCAAAGAACCCGCTTTTACTTTTATTGATCTTTGCTATTGTTTTCTTTGTTTCTATTCATTTATTTCTGCTCTGATCTTTATGATTTCTTTCTTTCTACTAACTTTGGGTTTCGTTTGTTCCTCTTTCTCTAGTTCCTTTAGATGTAAGGTTAGATTGTTTATTTGAGATTTTTCTTGATTCTTGAGGTAGGCTTGTATTTCTATAAACTTTCTCTTAGAACTGCTTTTGCTGCACCCCATAGGTTTTTGGATCTTTGTGTTTTCACTGTCGTTTGTCTCTAGGTATTTTTTGATTTCCTCTTTGATTTCTTCAGTGATCTCTTGGTTATTTAGTAACATATTGTTTAGCCTCCATGTGTTCATGTTGTTAATGTTTTTTCCTGTGTAATTGATTTCTAATATCATAGCATTGTGGTCAGAATAGATGTTTGATATGAGTTCAATTTTCTTAAATTTACTGTGGCTTGATTTGTGACCCAAGATGTTATCTATCCTGGAGAATGTTCCATGTGCATTTGAGAAGAAAATTTAATCTGCTGTTTTCGGATGAAATGTCTTACAAATATCAATTAAATCTGTCTGGTCTATTATTTCATTTAAAGCTTGTGTTTCCTTATTAATTTTCATTTTGGTTGATCTGTCCATTGGTGTAAGTGAGGTGTTAAAGTCCCCCACTATTATTGTGTTACTGTCAATTTCCTCTTTTATAGCTGTTAGCAGTTGCCTTATGTTTCGAGGTGCTCTTATCCTGGGTGCATATATATTTATTGTTGTTATGTCTTCTTCTTGGATTTATCCCTTGATCATTATGTAGTGCCCTTCCTTGTCTCTTGTAACATTCTTTATTTTAAAGTGTATTTTATCTGATATCAGTATTGCTACTCCAGCTTTCTTTTGATTTCCATTTGCATGGAATATCTTTTTCCAACCCCTCACTTTCAGTCTGTATGTGTCCCTAGGTCTCAAGTGGGTCTCTTGTAGACAACATATATACAGGTCTTGTTTTGGTATCCATTCAGTGAGCCTGTGTCTTTTGGTTGGAGAATTTAATCCATTCATGTTTAAGGTTATTATTGATATGTATGTTCCCGTTACCATTTTCTTAATTATTTTAGGTGTATTTTTGTAGGTCCTTTTCTTCTCTTGTGTTTCCGATTTAGAGAAGTTCCTTTAGCATTTGCTGTAGAGCTGGTTTGGTGGTGCTGAATTCTCTTAGCTTTTGTTTGTCTGTAACGCTTTTGATTTCTCTGTGGAATCTGAATGAGATCCTTGTCAGGTAGAGTAATCTTTGTTGTAGGTTCTTCCCTTTTATCATTTAAAATATGTCATGCCACTCCTTTCTGGCTTGCAGTGTTTCTGCTGAGAAATCAGCTGTTCTTTTTCCGAGTTCCTGGATCATCTTCACTATCATTAGTCTGAATTCTTTTCCTGGAAGGTTGCCTATCTCCACTTCATTTAGTTGTTTTTCTGGTGTTTTATCTTGTTCCTTTATGTGATACATAGCCCTCGGCCTTTTCATCTTGTCGCTCTTTCTGTGAATGTGGTTTTTGTTCCACAGGCTGCACGATTGTAATTCTTCTTGCTTTTGCTCTCTGCCCCCTGGTGGATTAGGTTATTAAGAGGCTTGTACAAGTTTCCTGATGGGAGGGCCTGGTAGTGGGTAGAGCTGGGTGTTGCTCTGGAGGGCAAAGCTCAGTAAAACTTTACTCCACTTGTCTGTTGATGAGTGGGTCTGGGTTCCCTCCCTGTTGGTTGTTTGGCCTTATGGGACCCAACACTGGAGACTACCTGGGTTCTTTGGTGGGGCTAATGGCAGACTCTGGGAGGGCTCACACCAAGGAGTACTTCCTACAACTTCTGCTTCCAGAGTCCTTGTCCTCACGGTGAGCCACAGCCACAACCCTCTCTGTAGGAGACCCTCCAACACTAGCAGGTAGGTCTGGTTCAGTCTCCTATGGGGTCACTCTTCCTTCCCCTCTGTCCTGATGCACACACCACTTTGTGTGTGTCCTCCAAGAGTGGAGTCTATTTCCCCTAGTCCTGTCAAATTCTTGTAATCAAATCCCACTAGCCTTCAAACTCTGATTCTCTAGGAATTTCTCCTCCCATTGCTGGACCCACAGGTTGGGAAGCCTAACGTGAGGCTCAGAACCTTTACTGCAGTGGGTGGACTTCTGTGGTATACGTGTTCTCCAGTTTGTGAGTCACCCACCCAGCATTTATGGGATTTGATTTTATTGTGATTGTGCCCCACCTGCCATCTCATTTTGGCTTCTCCTTTGTCTTCGGTTGTGGGCTATATTTTTTGTTAGTTCCAGTGTCTTCCTGTCAATGATTGTTCAGCTGTTGGTTGTCATCCTGGTGCTCTCACAAGAGGGAGCCCTGATGTTCATCTTTATTTTTATACCTCCGTAAGAGTCTTTCGGGATGTAGGTTTTTAATGTTAATTCCTTTTTAATTTTTTCACCCTAGTGGACATCCCTGTAGTTACATTTCTCATGTAACCTGATGATTATTTTCTTGAGATAAATTCTTAAAAGACTTACTGAGCCAACGTGTTTGCATCTTTCCAAGGCTTTTGATAGATGCCAATAAATTGCCATTCAGAAAGGTTGTACCTATTTGCTCTGTAAGGATTCCATTTCATCAGTGCAGTAAAATCAGAGGTGCTCATTCTCCATTAATAATTTAGTCACAAGAGGAATGTTGGTGGGGTAGGTAATACTTTAGCCTTTTTTACCCCTACCTCCTCTGGGCCACTCAGCCTACAGGGGTGGAGAGGAAATAGTTTGGAGAAATTCTGAAGAAAGAGATGAACTAATCTGTCCTTGGTGATTTCAACCTAATTAGGAAATTAATATATACAAAGGAAGAAGGGGGTGCCTTTACAGATGTGAAGCACACTTACTTGTAATATGTTAAGTGGGTTTCACATCTGGAAGGTGCTCCTCTTCTCTCTTAGGTGCTAAAGGGTAGCAAGCACCTTTTCATTTATATCATAGCAAATGGGGGATGGAAAGTCAGGTGTCCATATTGATGAGGGGGTAGAGCATCAGCTGCTGCATTCCCACCCAAGCCCTGGCGTAGCCTGTCGTCCTTCCCAGGGAGTGTTCTTCGAAGCTCTTGGCTGATTCTGAACAAATATGCTTCAGGGAGTCCATTCACAAACTGGAAAAGGAACCATTTTTCCTACAAAAGACCAACAAACATGCTCTCCAGTGGCGAGGTAAGCAGAGCTTCACAATGTGACAGACAGACAGAGAAGAAGAAGTAATAGGGTCGCTGGCCTGGCCAGCACTGCTCTTCACTCTGCAAACCGACTGGTCACTCTCACTCCTTCTAGCAGCCAAGCATCCAGAGAATCTTGTCGTATATTCACTGTGAAGTAAAATTGTTCATTTAAATTAGGAAGAAAACAAACCAATTTCATCTATCAGAATCCTGCTTTAAAATGTAGCTGTCCACGTCCCTTACACACATTTGGGAACCAAGTTATGAGAAAGTGCTTTCATACCGGTAAAGCAAAAAGAGTTCGGTTTCTACCAAATCTCATGCATAAAATTAAATTACAGAGGAACCAGAAAATCTAGATGATCTTTAAGAGTGCCAGATGAAAATATAGGAGAATCATTTTATAATCTTTGTCTAGAGACAGACTTCCTAAACAAAAGTGAACTTCTGAAATTATCAACAGAAAGGACTTCATAAAAATGAAAAACTTCTGCATAAAGGAAGATATCAAAAACAAAATCAAAATACAAGAGTGAGACTGAAAGAAATTACTTATAGCATTGTAGAACCTCCATCACCTCCAACCCATTCTCACTGCTAGCTCATGACCTTGCTTCCTATTCACTAAGAAAGCGGAAACCATGGAAGATAGTCCACAGATTTGCACTGGCAGAACTCCCACCCCTCCTACCTTGATACTCTCTTCTCTCCTATTACTACAAATGAGCTGGCCAGCTCCCCCAAACCCTCCACTTGTAAGCTAGATACCATCCTTTTTCCTTCCTCAGTGACATGACTCCAGCATCCTTATTTGCCCCTCTCCATACAAAACTGGCTCTCGAGACTGAAATACCCAGTGGCCCACTTGACATCTCCATTTGGATGTTTTATGGGCATCTCAGGTTTTGTATGTCCAAAACCAAACTCCTCATCTTGCCTCCCAAAACCTGTTTCCCTCATAATCTTTTCCACCTCAGTTGATGGCAGCTCCATCCTTCTGTTTCCTCAGGCCCCCCAAATTGGAGTCATGTCTTTCTTTTAATTCCACTTTCTATTGGTAAGGAAATCCTTTTAGGTCCCCACTTAAAATATATGCAGAATTTGATGAATTCCCATCACTCCCATGGCTACCACTCTGGTCTGAGCCACCATCTTCTCTCACTTGGATGGTGGTATTATCCTCAGAATTAGTCTCCTTACTTCTTCTCAGGATCTTCAGCATAGCATCCAAAGTGATCCTGTCAAAACATAAATGTCACTTAAAAAAAAACCCTTCAAGGTTTCCCCTTGTCACTCAGAGTAAAAACCAAAGTCCTTCAAATGGCCTGTTAACTTCTAACTTTTCTCTCCCTTGCTTGCTCTTCTCCTCGCAGCATGGTCTCCTGCCACTCCTTATTTATGCCAGGCACTCTCCACTTAGGGCTTTGGCACTGGCAGTTCCTTACATCTGAAGTACCCTTACCCCAGATATCCATGTGGCCAACTTCCTCACTTCCTTCCAGCCTTTGCTCAAATGTCACCTTTTCAGTAAGGGCCATCTTGACTGCACCATTAAAATTTGCAACGCTTCTCCTTAAATGGCAATCCTGATCCTCTCTGATCTATTTTTAAAGCATCTATAACCTTCTGAAATACTATACAACTCACTTATTTTTTTAAAACATCTTTATTGGAGTATAATTGCTTTACAATGGTGTGTTAGTTTCTGCTGCATAACAAAGTGAATCAGCTATACATATACATATATCCCCATATCTCCTCCCTCTTGTGTCTCCCTCCCACCCTCCCTATCCCACTCCTCTAGGTGGACACAAAGTACCGAGCTGATCTCCCTGTGCTATTCAACAACTCACTTATTTTTAAAAATTTATTATTTTTTATTGTCTTTTCCCATTAGAATATATACTTCATGAAGTCAGAGATTTTCATCTGTTCTGTTCACTAATGAATTCAAAATACCTAGGGAAATGTGTGACATTAGAAGTCATGGGATGAATTATAAGTAAAGATTCTGCTGGATCAGGAGTACTATGAGAAGCATGTGGGCCAAGTCCCATCTGCTACCTGTTTTTGTAAATAAAGATTTATTGGAACATGTCCATGCCCAGTTTTTAAAATTTTATTTCTTTTTGTGGTACAGGCCTCTCACTGTTGTGGCCTCTCCCGTTGCAGAGCACAGGCTCTGGACCCGCAGGCTCAGCAACCATGGCTCACAGGCCCAATCACTCTGCAGCATGTGAGATCTTCCCATACCGGCGCATGAACCCGTGTCCCCTGCATCGGCAGGTGGACTCTCAACCACTGCACCACCAGGGAAACCCCATGCCCATTTTTTAACATTTTATCCATAGCTGTTTTCAGGCTACAAGGGCAGAGTTGAGTAGTTGTGACAGAGACAGTATGGCCCATAAAATCAAAAATATTTACTATTTGGTATATTACAGAGGAAGTTTGCCAACCCTTGCTGTAGATAAATTCGTCTCAAATGTTAGCTCTCATCTGAATACTCTGGAGTACTTCTTAAACCAGATTCCTTGACTGCATACCCCCATCCTCTCCTCCATTCTGATTCAGTAGATTTGGGCTGGGGTCTTGAAATTTGCATTTCTAACAAGTTCCCAGGTGATTCAGACACTGTTGGTTGTCAGACTTCACTTTGAGTAGCAACTGGTCTAGAGATATAAGCAAAGGATATAGCAGGAGAAAAAGAATCCACCCTCATTCAAGCTGTCTCTCTAGAAATCTGTCCTAGAAATAAAATAGGCCACTATTTCTACCAGTTAAAGTCACTGAGTTTTTTTGTTTGTTTGTTTGTTTGTTTTTATGGTACGTAGTCCTCTCACTGTTGTGCTCTCTCCCGTTGTGGAGAACAGGCTCCAGACGCGCAGGCTCAACGGCCATGGCTCAAGGGCCCAGCCGCTCCATGACATGTGAGATCTTCCCGGACTGGGGCACGAACCCGTGTCCCCTGCATCGGCAGGTGGACTCGCAATCACTGCGCCACCAGGGAAGACCAAAGTCACTGAGTTTTAAAAGTCATAAATTTATGCTCTTAAAGGTTGTGTTCCAGATATGGGGGCAGGCCTGCCATCTTCTTTCTCTTTTCTTTGACTTCTTTGGTACATGGTTCCAGACTCTTTCCCTGCACTCACACCTCTTATGACAAGCCTCCAGTACCCATTGCTCCAGTCACCAAATTCCAAATACATTCCCATTGATCGCCTAGGGCCTAGTAACCTCCCTATCCTTCTCTTCCTGTAGAACTATGCTTATTTTCAAAGTCCCAACTCCAGTCCTCTCTCCTCTAAGGATACTTCAGGTCTCCCAGTACCCCAGCCATCATTCCTCTCTCCTCTTCTGTTTCTCCACAGCATTTTGGATGGCTATTCTAGCACTAATTAATTAAATTAATTAGCCTCCTTTCAAAGTTACAGATGAAGGGGTCTCCCCATTTGAGCAGCAGCATGTTCTCACACATATTCTATCCTAGGCTATTGTGTATGCATTATACAAGTAAGAAAAACTTTCCTAAATCAGATAAAAAAGGAGATAATGACATTTACTTTAAATGGATTGTCTTAAGTTGAGTGTTGTTCCCCAGAAGCAGACCTTGAGATGAGGATTCATATGCAGGTGATTCCTAAGGATGTTGTCTGGCATAAGCCAGAACAGAAGTAGAGGAAGTAAGACAGGGAAGTGGAAGGTGCCAAGCAAGAGTGTAATTTAAGACAAACCACAGCTTCAGAGTTGATCCACCCCTTAGGGAACAGAGGTTGGACATTCGTTTATATTTCCTGCTCTTGTCAGTCACTGGTCAAGGGCCACCTCAGTGGTTCATAAATATCCAGGCACTTCCAGCTCTGTGAGCTTGAGGCAAAGTGGATCCCATAGCCTGAAGGTAGGCTGCTGAAGAAATGACACAATTCTAGCCACAGCAATCAGATAAGAAAAAGAAATGAAAGGAATCCAAATAGGAAAGGAAGAAATAAAACTGTCATTGTTTGCAGATGACATGATAGTAAACTTAGAATTACTGAAGATGCCACTGAAAAAAGTACTAGAACTACTAGAACTCATCAATAAATTTGGTAAAGTTGCAGGGTACAAAATTAATATACAAAAATCTGTTGCATTTCTACATACTAACAATGAACTATCAGAAAGAGAAATTTTTTTTAAATGTCATTTACTATTGTATCAAAAATAATAAAATACCTAGGAATAAAAATAACTAAGCAGGTAAAAGACCTGTACTTAGAAAACTGTAAGACACTGATGAAAGAAATGTAGGATGACACAGATGGAAAGATATACATGCTCATGGATTGGAAGAATTAATATTGTTAAAATGATCATACTACCCAAGACAATCTACAGATTTGATGCAATACCTGTTAAATACAAAAGGTATTTTTCACAGAATCAGAAAAAAATAATTCGAAAATTTGTATGGAAACAAAAAAGACTCCAAAGAGCCAAAACAATCTTCAGAAAGAAGAATGAAGTTAGAGGTATCACACTCCCCAATTTCAAACAATACTATACAGCTAGAGTAATCAAAACAGTATAACAGTGGCACAAAAAAAGACACAAAGATTAATGGAACAGAATAGGGAGCCCAGAAATGAACCCACACTTATATGGTCAATGAATCTATGACAAAGGAGGGAAGAACATCTAATAGGGAAAAGACAGCATCTTCAATAAATGATGCTGGGAAAACTGGACAGCTACATGCAAAAGAATCAAACTGGACTATGCCCTCACATCATGCATAAAAATAAATTCAAAATGTATTAAGGACTTAAATGTAAGACCTAAAACCATAAAACATTTGGAAGAAAACATAGGCAGTACACTCTTTGACATTGGTCTTAGCAACATTTTTTTGGATATGTCTCCTCAGGCAAGGGAAACAAAAGTGAAAACAAACAAATGGGACTACAGCAAACTAAAAAGCTTTTGCATGGTGAAGGAAACTATCAACAAAACAAAAAGACCACCTACTGAATGGGAGAAGATATTTGCAAACCATATACCTGAAAAGAGGTTAATATCTAAAATATATAAAGGGGGAGTAGAAGAGAAGATGGCAGAAGAGTAAGATGCGGATATCACCTTTCTCCCCACAGATACATCAGAAATACATCTACACATGGAACTGCTCCTATAGAACACCCACTGAATGCTGGCAGAAGACCTCAGACCTCCCCAAAGGCAAGAAACTCCCCACGTACCTGGGTAGGGCAAAAGAAAAAGAGAATAAACAGAGACAAAAGAATAAGGACAGGACCTGCACCAGTGGGAGGGAGCTGGGAAGGAGAAAATGTTCCCAAACACTAGAAGCCCCTTCACGGGCGGAGACTGCAGGTGGCGAAGGGGGAAGCTTCAGAGCCATGGAGGAGAGCGCAGCCACAGGGGTGTGGAGGGCAAAGTGGAGAGATTCCCACACAGGATCGGTGCCAACCAGCACTCACCAGCCCAAGAGGCTTGTCTGCTCACCCGCCGGGAAGGGCAGGGGCTGGGAGCTGAGGCTCGGGCTTCGATCGGAAGTTGGGAGAGGACTGGGATTGGATGCATGAACACAGCCTGAAGGGGTTAGTGCACCACGGCTAGCCGGGAGGGAGTCCGGGAGAAGTCTGGAGCTGCCGAGGAGGCAAGAGACCTTTTCTTCCCTCTTTGTTTCCTGGGGCGCGAGAATAGGGGTTTGAGCGCGCCGCTTAAAGGAGCTCCAGAAACGGGTGCGGAGATGCCAAAGAGGCAAGAGACTTTTTCTTGCCTCTTTGTTTCCTGGTGCGAGAGGAGAGGGGATTAAGCACGCCGCGTAAAGGAGCTCCAGAAAAGGGTGCAAGCCGCGGCTGTCGGCGTGGACACCAGAGACGGGCATGAGACACCAAGTCTGCTGCTGCCGCCTCCAAGAGGCCTGTGTGTGAGCACAGGCCACTCTCCACACCTCCCCTCCCGGGAGCCTGTGCATCCCGCCACTGCCAGGGTCCCGGGATCCAGGGACAGCTTCCCTGGGAGAATGCGCGGCGCGCCTGAGGCTGTGCAACGTCACGCTGGCCTCTGCCTCCGCGGACTCGTCCAGCATCCGTGCTCCCCCCTCCCCCTCTCCCGGCCTGAGTGAGACAAAGCCCCCGAATCAGTTGCTCCTTTAATCCTGTCCTGTCTGAGCGAAGAGCAGACGCCCTCGGATGACCTAGGCGTAGAGGCGGGACCAAGTCCAAAGCTGAACACCAGGAGCTGTGCGAACAAAGAGGAGAGGGGGAGATTTCTCCCAGCAGCTGCAGAAGCAGTGGATTAAAGCTCCACAATCAGCCTGAAGTGCCCTGCATCTGTGGAATACCTGAATAGACAGAGAATCATTCCAAGTTGAGGAGGTGGACTTTGGGAGCAAGATATATTATTATTTTCCCCTTTTTTTCTTTTTGTGAGTGTGTATGTTTGTGCTGCTGTGTGAGATTTTGTCTGTATAGCTTTGCTTTCACCATTTGTCTTAGGGTTCTGACCAAACAGGTTTATTTTTTTGCTTTTTTTCCCTTTTCAACATTTTTCTTCTTAATAATTATTTTTTATTTAAATAACTTTATTTTATCCTACTTTATTTTATCTTCTTTCTTTCTTCCTTTCTTCCTTCCTTCCTTTCTTCCCTCCTTTCTTCCTTCCTTCCTTCCTCCCGTCCTTCCTCCCTTCCTTCTTTCCTCCCTCCCTCCCTTCCAACCTTCTTTCCTTCCTTTCTTCCTTCCTTCCCTCCTTTCTTCCTTCCTTCCTACCTTTTTTTCCTTTCTGTTTTTTTCCCTGTTATTCTGAGCCGTGTTGATTAAAGGCACTTGGTGCTCCAGCCTGGCATCAAGGCTGTGTCTCTGAGGTGGGAAAACTAACTTCAGGACACTGTTCCACAAGACACCTCCCAGCTTCATGTAATATCAAAAGTCGAAAATCTCCCAGAGATCTCCATCTCAACACCAAGACCCAGCTTCACTCAAGGACCAGCAAGCTACAGTGCTGGTCACCCTATGCCCAACAACTAGCAAGACAGGATTACAGTCCCATCCATTAGCAGAGAGGCTGCCTAAGATCATAATAAGGCTACCAACACCCAAAAACACAACACAAGACATGGACCTGCCCACCAGAGAGACAAGATCCAGCCTTATCCACCAGAACACAGGCATTAGTCCCCCCAACCAGGAAACCTACTCAACCCACTGAACAAACCTTAGCCACTGGGGACAGACATCACAAACAACAGGAACTACAAACCTGCAGCCTGCAAAAAGGAGACCCCAAACACAGTAAGCAAAATGAAAAGACAGAAAAACACACAGCAGATGAAGGAGCAAGGTAAAAGCCCGCCAGGCCTAACAAATGAAGAGGAAATAGGCAGTCTACCTGAAAAAGAATTCAGAATAATGATAATAAAGATGATCCAAAATCTTGGAAATAGAATAGACGAAATGCAAGAAACATTTAACAAGGACCTAGAAGAAATAAAGAGGAAGCAAGCAATGATGAGCAACACAATAAATGAAATTTAAAATACTCTAGATGGGATCAATAGCAGAATAACTGAGGCAGAAGAACAGATAAGTGACCTGGAAGAAAAAATAGTGGAAATAACTACTGCAGAGCAGAATAAAGAAAAAAGAATGCAAAGAACTGAGGACAGTCTCAGAGACCTCTGGGACAACATTAAATGCACCAACATTCGAATTATAGGGGTCCCAGAAGAAGAAGAGAAAAAGAAAGGGACTGAGAAAATATTTGAAGAGATTACAGTTGAAAACTTCCCTAATATGGGAAAGGAAATAGTCAATCAAGTCCAGGAAGCACAGAGAGTCCCATACAGGATAAATCCAAGGAGAAACATGCCAAGACACATAATAATCAAACTATCAAAAATTAAATACAAAGAAAACATATTAAAAGCAGCAAGGGAAAAACAACAAATAACACACAAGGGAATCCCCATAAGGTTAACATCAGATCCTTCAGCAGAAACTCTGCAAGCCAGAGGGAGTGGCAGGACATATTAAAAGTGATGAAGGAAAAAAACCTACAACCAAGATTACTCTATCCAGCAAGGATCTCATTCAGATTTGATGGAGAAATTAAAACCTTTACAGAGAAGCAAAAGCTGAGAGAGTTCAGCACCACCAAACCAGCTTTACAACAAATGCTAAAGGAACTTCTCTAGGCAAGAAAAACAAGAGAAGGGAAAGACCTACAAGAACAAACTCAAAACAATTAATAAATGGTAATTGGAACATACATATCGATAATTACCTTAAGTGTGAATGGATTAAATGCTCCCACCAAAAAACACAGACTGGCTGAATGGATACAAAAACAAGACCCATATATATGCTGTCTACAAGAGACCCACTTCAGATCTAGGGACACATACAGACTGAAAGTGAGGGGATGGAAAAAATATTTCTTGCAAATGGAAATCAGAAGAAAGCTGGAGTAGCAATTCTCATATCAGACAAAATAGACTTTAAAATAAAAACTATTACAAGAGACAAAGAAGGACACTACATAATGATCACTGGATCAATCCATGAAGAAGATATAACAATTGTAAATATTTATGCAAACAACATAGGAGCACCTCAATACATAAGACAAATACTAACAGCCATTAAAGGGGAAATCGACAGTAACCCAAACATAGTACAGGACTTTAATAGCACACTTTCACCAATGGACAGATCATCCAAAATGAAAATAAATAAGGAAACACAAGCTTTAAATGATACATTAAAGAAGATGGATTTAATTGATATTTATAAGACATTTTATCCAAAAACAACAGAATACACATTTTTCTCAAGTGCTCATGGAACATTCTCCAGGATAGACCGTATCTTGGGTCACAAATATAGCCTTGGTAAATTTAAGAAAATTGAAATCATATCAAGCATCTTTTCTGACCACAACACTATGAGACTAGATGTCAATTACAGGAAAAGATCTGTAAAAAATACAAACACATGGAGGTTAAACAATATACTGCTTAATAATGAAGTGATCACTGAAGAAATCAAAGAGGAAATCAAAAAATACTTAGAAACAAGTGACAATGGAGACATGATGACCCAAAACCGATGGGATACAGCAAAAGCAGTTCTAAAAGGGAAGTTTATAGCAATACAGTCCTACCTTAAGAAACAGGAAACATCTCAAATAAAGAACCTAACTTTGCACCTAAAGCAACTAGAGAAAGAAGAATAACCCCCCCCCCCCAAATTTAGCAGAAGGAAAGAAATCATAAAGATCAGATCAGAAATAAATGAAAAAGAAATGAAGGAAACATAGCAAAAATCAATAAAACTAAAAGCTGGTTCTTTGAGAAGATAAACAAAATTGATAAACCATTAGCCAGACTCATCAACAAAATAAGGGAGAAGACTCAAATCAATAGAATTAGAAATGAGAAAGGAGACATAACAACTGACACTGCAGAAATACAAAAGATTATTAGGGATTACTACAAGCAGCTGTATGCCAATAAAATGGACAGCCTGGAAGAAATGGACAAATTCTTAGAAATGCACAACATGCTGAGACTGAACCAGTAAGAAATAGAAAATATGAACAGACCAATCACAAGTCCAGGAAGCAATGACATTTTTCACAGAACCAGGATGAAACATTTCACAATTTGTGTGGAAACACAAAAGATCCTGAATAGCCAAAGCAATCTTAAGAAAACACAGAGATAGAGGAATCAGGCTCTCTGACCTCAGACAATACAACAAAGCTACAGTAATCAAAACAGCAGGTACTGGCACAGAAACAGAAATATAGACCAATGGAACATGATAGAAAGCCCAGAGATAAACCCATGCACATATGGTCACCTTATCTTTGATAAAAGAGGCAAGAATATACAATGGAGAACAGACAGCCTCCTCAATAAGTGGTGCTGGGAAAACTGGACAGCTACATTTAAAAGAATGAAATTAGGACACTCCCTAATACCATACACAAAAATAAATTGAAAATGATTTTAAATGTAAGGCCAGACACTATAAAACACTTAGAGAAAAACACAGGCAGAACATTCTATGACATAAATCACAGCAAGATACTTTTTGACACACCTCCTAGAGAAATGGAAATAAAAACAAAAATAAACAAATGGGACCTAATGAAACTTAAATCTTTTGCATAGCAAAAGAAACTATAAACAAGGCGAAAAGACAACCCTCAGAATGGGAGAAAATATTTGCAAATGAAGCAACTGACAAAGGATTAATCTCCAAAACTTACGAGCAGCTCATGCAGCTCAATATCAAAAAAACAAACAACCCAATCCAAAATTGGGCAGAAGACCTAAATAGACATTTCTCCAAAGAAGATATCCAGATTGCCAAGAAACACATGAAAGGATGCTCAACATCACTAATCATTAGAGAAATGGAAATCAAAACTACAACGAGGTATCACCTCACACCGGTCAGAATAGCCATCATCAAAAAATCTACAAACAGTAAATGCTGGAGAGGCTGTGGAGAAAAGGGAACTCTCCTACACTGCTGCTGGGAATGTAAATTGATACAGCCACTAGGGAGAACAGTATGGAGGTTCCTTAAAAAACTACGAATAGAACTACCCTATGACCCAGCAATCCCACTACTGGGCATATACCCTGAGAAAACCATAATTCAAAAAGAATCATGTTCCACAATGTTCACTGCAGCTCTATTTACAATAGCCAGGACATGGAAGCAACCTAAGTGTCAATCGACAGATGAATGGATAAAGAAGATGTGGCACATACATACAACGGAATATTACTCAGCCATAAAAGGAAATGAAATTGAGTTATTTGTAGTGAGGTGGATGGACCTAGAGTCTGTCATAGAGAGTGAAGTAAGTCAGAAAGAGAAGAAAAAATACAGTATGCTAACACATATAATGGAATCTTAAAAAAAAAGTTCTGAAGAATGTAGGGGCAGAACAGGAATAAAGATGCAGCTGTAGAGAATGGATTTGAAGACATGGGAGGGTGAATGGTAAGCTGGGACAAAGTGAGAGAGTGGCATTGGCATATATACAGTACCAAATGGTCATATAGATAGCTAGTGGGAAGCAACCGCATAGCACAAGGAGATGAACTCGGTGCTTTGTGACCACCTAGAGGGGTGGGATAAGGAGACTGGGAGGGAGACCCAAGAGGCTGTGGATATGGGGATATATGCATACGTATAGCTCATTCACTTTGTTATACAGCAGAAACTAACACAACAATCTAAAGCAATTATACTCCAATAAAGATATTCTACAAAAAAAAGAATAGCACATGTTAAAAAAAAAACCACAGTGAGGTATTGCCTCACACCTATTAGAATGGCTATTATCAAACAGCAAACAAATAACAAATGTTGGTGTGGATGTGGAGAAAAGGGATCCCTCATGCACTCTTGGTGGGAATGTAAACTGTTGGAAAATGGTATGGAGATTTCTTTAAAACTTTAAAAAAAAATTTAAAATAGAACTACCATAATGATACAGCAATTCCACTCCTGGGTATTTATCTGAAACAAATGAAAACACTAATTAGAACATGCACTCTTATGTTCAATGCCACATTATTTACAATAGCCAACATATGGAAGCAACCTAAGGGCCCATCAATAGATAATAGATGAATGGATAAAGAAGATGTGGTATATATATATATATATATATATATATATATATAATTTTAAAATATATATAATAGAATATTTCTCAACCATAAAAAAAAATGAAATCTTGCCACTTGTTACAACATGGATGTACCTAGAGTGTATTACGCTAAGTGAAATAAGTAGACAGAGAAAGACAAATACTGTATGATTTCACTTATATGTGGAATCTAAAAAACAAACCAGTGGTTGTCAGAGAAGAGGGAATGGGAAGAGGAGACGAATAGATGAGGGAGATTAAGAGCTATACAGTTCCAGGTACAAAATAAATGAATCACGGGTATGAAATGTACAGCACAGAGAATATAGTCAATAATAATGTAATATCTGTATGGTGGCAGGTGGTACCTATACTTATCATGGTGATCATTTTGCAATTTATAGAAATATTGAATCACTATGTTGTATAACAGGAGTTAACATAGTGTTGTAGGTCAGTTATACTTTAAAAACAAACAAATAAACAAACTAATAGAAAAAAAGATCAGATTTTTAGTTACCAGAGGTGGGGGTGGGGGAGGGGGAATTGAATGAAGGTGGTCAAATGTACAAATTTCCATTTATAAGATAAATAAGCACTAAGAATATAATGTACAACATGATTAATATAATTAACACTTCTGTATGTTATATATGAAAGTTTAAAAGAGTAAATCCTAAGAGTTCTCATCACAAGGAAAAAATATTTTTTTTTCTATTTCTTTAATTTTTTATCTATATGAGATAATGGATGTCACTAAATTTGTAATAATTTCATGATGTATGGAAGTCAAATCATTATGCAGTACACCTTAAACTTATACTGTGCTATATGTCAATTATATCTCAGTAAAACTGGAAGAAAGAAAAGTGACACAGGTGCAAAAGATGGGCAGCAAAGCACCCTGAAGTCAGCAGAGGGGCACTCGGGAATGGTAGAAGGGATCTGAGGAGATACCTGAGTAGAGTATGAATTGAGGCCTAAACAGGAGTGTATAGAAAGCTTCTAGCCTAGGGCAATAGAGATTTTGAATCACAGCTATCATGATTATGTATATGAAATGACTGGAGAACACTCATTTTTAGGAAGTATCCTGGCATTCATTGCCAGGCCCCTGCCTGAATTTCTCACCTGTTTCTTAATATCCATTGTGTGGCCAAGGGTCACTCAGATACTAGACCCATCTCTTTTCTGGGTACTTAGTGCACCACACTCCTATGGTAGGCTGGTTATATCCCTGTTAGCTCTGTACCCTTCCTCTCCATGGCCAAGGAGCATACCTGGCTTCAGGAAGTCTGGCTTTGGAGGGTTGCTCTGACAGAGCCATGGAGCAGTCAACTGTCTGCACCAAGCTGGCATTTGATTTGGCTTTTCCACTTCACCTTTTTTTTTTTTTTTTTTTTGCAGTACACAGACCTCTCACTGCTGTGGCCTCTCCCATTGTGGAGCACAGGCTCCAGAAGCACAGGCTCAGCAACCATGGCTCACGGTCCTGGCCGCTCCACGGCATGTGGGGTCTTCCCGGACCAAGGCACAAACCTGTGTCCCCTGCATTGGCAGGCGGACTCTCAACCACTGTGCCACCAGGGAAGCCCCATTTCACTTTTTTATGTTCCAATTGCTCATGAATATTATGGTCAAAAACATCTCCCCAAGACAGGAAGACACAGGAGTCTGAGTTCTCACTCATGACATCCAGGAGTAAGCAATATGCTTTGGGGGAACTGAGCAGAGTCTGAATGGAAGCTCTTTTTATTTATTTATTTATTTATTTATTTATTTATTTATTTATTTATTTATTTATTTATGCATTTATTAAACATCTTTACTGGAGTATAATTGCTTTACAATGGTGTGTTAATTTCTGCTGTATAACAAAATGAATCAGCTATACGTATACATATATCCCCATATCCCCTCCCTCTTGCATCTCCCTCCCACCCTCCTATCACATCCCTCTAGATGGTCACAAAACACCGAGTTGATCTCCCTGTGCTATGCGGTTGCTTCCCACTAGCTATCTGTTTGACATTTGGTAGTGTATATATGTCCATGCCACTCTCACTTCGTCCCAACTTACCCTTCCCCCTCCCTGTGTCCTCAAGTCCATTCTCTACATCTGCATCTTTACTCCTGTCCTGCCCCAACGTTCTTCAGAATAATTTTTTTTTTTAGATTCCATATATATGCATTAGCATACAGAATTTGTTTTCTCTTTCTGAATTACTTGACCCTGTATGACAGACTCTACGTCCATCCAGCTAGCTACAAATAACTCAATTTCATTCTTTTTATGGCTGAAAGGTATCCCATTGTGTATATGTGCCACATCTTCCTCATCCACTCATCTGTCAATGGACACTTAGGTGGCTTCCATGTCTTGGCTATTGTAAATACAGCTGCTATGAACATTGTGGTACATGACTCTTTTTGAATTATGGTTTTCTCAGGGTTTATGCCCAGTAGTGGGATTGCTGGGTCATATGGTAGTTCTATTTGTAGTTTTATAAGGAACCTCCATACTGTTCTCCATAGTGGCTGTATCAATTTACACTCACACCAACAGTCAAAAGGGTTCCTTTTCTCCACACCCTCTCCAGCATTTATTGTTTCTAGATTTTTTGATGATGGCCATTCTGACCATCAGATGACCAGTGTGAGGTGATACCTGATTGTAATTTTGATTTACATTTATCTAATGATTAGTGATTTTGAGCATCCTTTCATGGGTTTCTTGGCAATCTGTATGTCTTATTTGGAGAAATGTCTATTTAGGTCTTCTGCCCAACTTTGGATTGAGTTGTTTGTTTTTTTGATATTGAATTGCATGAGCTGCTTATATATTTTGGAGATTAATCCTTTGTCAGTTGCTTCATTTGCAAATATTTTCACCCATTCTCAAAGTTGTCTTTTCAACTTGTTTATGGTTTCCTTTGCTATGTAAAAGATTTAAGTTTCATTAGGTCCCATTTGTTTATTTTTGTTTTTATTTCCATTTCTCTAGGAGGTGTGTCAAAAAGTATCTTGCTGTGATTTATGTCATAGAATGTTCTGCCTGTGTTTTCCTCTAAGTGTTTTATAGTGTCTGGCCTTACATATAGGTCTTTAATCCATTTTGAGTTTATTTTTGTGTATGATGTTAGAGAGTGTTCTAATTTCATTCTTTTACATGTAGCAGTCCAGTTTTCCCAGCACCACTTATTGAAGAGACTGTCTGTTCTCCATTGTATATTCTTGCCTCCTTTATCAAAGATAAGGAGACCGTATGTACATGGGTTTATCTCTGGGGTTTCTATCCTGTTCCATTGATCTATATTATTGTTTTTGAGCCAATACCATACTGTCTTGATTACTGTAGCTTTGTAGTATAGTCTGAAATTAGGGAACCTGATTCCTCCAGCTCCGTTTTTCTTTCTTAGGATTGTTTTGTCTATTCGGGGTCTTTTGTGTTTCCACAGAAATTGTGAATTTTTTTGTCCTGGTTCTGTGAAAAATGCCATTGGTAGTTTGATAGGGAATGCTTTGAATCTGTAGATTGTTTTGGGTAGTACAGTTATTTTCACAATGTTGATTTTTCCAATCCAAGAATGTGGTATATCTCTCCATCTCTTTGTATCATCCTTAATTTCTTTCTTCAGTATCTTATAGTTTTCTGCATACAGGTCTTTTGTCTCCTTAGGTAGGTTTATTCCTGGGTATTTTATTATTTTGTTGTAATGGTAAATAGGAGTGTTTTCTTAATTTCACTTTCAGATTTTTCATCATTAGTGTATAGGAGTGCAAGAGATTTCTGTGCATTAATTTTGTATCCTGCTATTTTACCAAATTCATTGATTAGCTCTAGTAGTTTTCTGGTAGCATCCTTAGGATTCTCTATGTATAGTATCATGTCATCTGCAAACAGTGACAGCTTTACTTCTTCTTTTTCAATTTGGATTCGTTTTATATCTTTTTCTTCTCTGATGGCCATGGCTAAAACTTCCAAACCTATGTTGAATAATAGTGATGAGAGTGGGCAACCATTCCATTCATTAGTGGAAATGGTTTCAGCTTTTCACCATTGAAAATGATGTTGGCTGTCGGTTTGTCATATATGGCCTTTATTATGTTGAGGTAATTCCCTGTATGCCTACTTTCTGGAAAGTTTTAATCATAAATGGATGTTGCTTTTTCTGCATCTATTTTTGGATGATCATATGGTTTTTCTCCTTCAATTTGTTAATATGCTGTATCACATTGATTGATTTGCATATATTGAAGAATCTTTGCATTCCTGGGATAAACCCCACTTGATCATGGTATATGATCCTTTTATTGTGCTGTTTGATTCTGTTTGCTAGTGTTTTGTCGAGAATTTTTGAATCTATGTTCATCAGTGATTTTGGCCTGTAGTTGTCTTTCTTTGTGACATCTTTTTCTGGTTTTGGTATCAGGGTGATGATGGCCTTGTAGAATGAGTTTGGGAATGTTCCTCCATCTGCTATAGTTTGGAAGAGTTTGAGAAGGACAGGTGTTAGCTCTTCTCTAAGTGTTTGATAGAATTCGCCTGTGATGCCATCTGGTCCTGGGCTTTTGTTTGTTGGAAGATTTTAAATTATGGTCTCAATTTCAGTGCTTGTGATTAGTCTGTTTATATTTTCTGTTTCTCCCTTGCTCAGTCTTGGAAGGTTGTGCTATTCTAAGAATATGTCCATTTCTTCCAGGTTGTCCATTTTATTGACATATAGTTGGTTGTAGTAATCTCTCATGATCCTTTGTATTTCTGCAGTGTGAGTTGTTAATTCCCCTTTTTCATTTCTAATTCTGTTGATTTGAGTGTTCCTTTTTTTCTTGGTGAGTCTGGTTAATGGTTTAGCCATTTTGTTTATCTCCTCAGAAAACCAGCTTTTAGTTTTATTGATATTTGCTATCATTTCCTTCATTTATTTTTCATTTATTTCTGATCTGATTTTATGATTTCTTTCCTTCTGCTACCTTTGGGGTTTTTTGTTTGTTTGTTTTCTTGTTCTTCTTTCTTTAATTTCTTTAGGTGTAAGGTTAGGCTCTTTATTTGAGCTTTTTCTTGTTTCTTGAGGTAAGATTTTATTGCTATAAACTTCCCTCTTAGAATTGCTTTTGCTGCATCCCATAGGTGTTGGGCTGTCGTGTCTTCTTTGTCATTTGTTTCTAGGTATTTTAAATTTTCCTCTTTGATTTCTTCAGTGATCTCTTGGTTATTTAGTAGTGCATTGTTTAGTCTCCATGTGTTTGTATTTTGTACACTTTTTTCCTGTAATTGATATCTATTCTCATAATTTTGTGATCAGAAAAGATACTTGATATGATTTCAATTTTTTTATATTTACCAAGGCTTGATTTGTGACCTAAAATATGATCTATCATGGAGAATGTTCCATGAGCACTTGTGAAGAAAGTGTCTTCTGTTGTTTTTGGATGGAAGGTCCTATAAATATCAATTATGTCCATCTTGTTTAATGTGTCATTTAAAGCTTGTGTTTCTTTATTTATTTTCATTTTGGTTATCTCTCCATTGGTGATAGGGGGTGTTAAAGTAGTCTACTATTATTGTGTTAGTGTCGATTTCCCCTTTCATGGCTGTTAGTATTTGCCTTATGTATTGAGGTGCTCCTATGTTGGGTTCATAAATATTTACAATTGGTATATCTTCTTCTTGGATTGATCCCTTGAACATTATGTAGTGTCCTTCCTTGTCTCTTTAACAGTTTTTATTTTAAAGTCTATTTTTTCTTATATGAGAATTGCTATTCCAGCTGTTTTTTTTTTTTTTTTTTTTTTTTTGATTTCCATTTGTATTGAATAGCTTTTTCCACCCCTCACTTTCTGTCTGTATGTGTCCCTAGGTCTGAAGTGGGTCTCTTGTAGACAACATATATATGGGTTTGTTTTTTTTTTTATCCATTCAGCCAGTCTTTTGGTTGAAGCATTTAATCTATTTACATTTAAGGTAATTATCAATATGTATGTTCCATTATTATTTTCTTAATTGTTTTGAGTTTGTTTTTGTAAGTCTTTTCCTTCTCTTGTGTTTCCTGACTAGAGAAGTTCCTTTAGCATTTTTTGTAAAGCTGGTTTGGTGGTGCTGAACTCTCTCAGCTTTTGCTTGTCTGTAAAGGTTTTAATTTCTCCATCGAACCTGAATGGTTCCGGTTGTAGGTTTTCCCCTTTCATCACTTTAAATATGTCCTGCCACACCCTTCTGGCTTGCAGAGATTCTGCCCTTGCAAAGTGCAAAAAGGGAGGAAGCAGTTAAGATAGTAAAGTATAAATCTTTTAAATTTCTTTTGCAGTTTCATTTGACTTGTCTGGTGTTTTATATTTGCCAGTTAATGTACTAAGTAAAGAAAAATTATATGTATAACTGATTCACTTTGTTGTAAAGCAGAAACTAACACACCATTGTAAAGTAATTATACTCCAATAAAGAAGTTAAAAAAATTTACATTATTAGTATAAATTTTATTATTCATTTTCATTCTGTGTGATGCCAGTTTTAAATGCAAATATAAGAGCATTTAAGTGTTATGTGGTATAATTGAAATTATGCAATTTATGTTTCATAGCTTGAGCATGCATATGTATTTTGTTCTAAATAGAATGATAGAAAGCTGCAAAAAACTAACTAAGCAGGACCCTAAGGGGCCTTCCCCATAGGGAAAAACCCCTCCCCCCATGTCCTCTGCTTTAGCTCCTCTCTGAGGTATCTAGATAACAGTATCAGATGCACATTTCCTGAGTTGTTTTACATATGCTAAACCCTCACCAAATGGAGGATTCCAACTACTTGATGACCACCAGCAGTACCTCCAGACCTACTGGAGCCTGAGGATTGATAATGTTAACTCCTGTGTCACCACCGTGTTGCCTCACCATCAGCCAATCAGAGAATTGTACATGAGCTGATCACATAACCTGCAAATCCCCTCTTTTACCTGGGTTTTAAAAATACCTCCCTGAAACCCATAGGGGAGTTGAGGATTTTTGGAGCATTACCTACCCTGGACTCCTTGTATGGTGCCTTAAAATAAACACTGCACTTCACCACAATCCAGTGTCAGTAGACTGGCTTTACTGCACCTGAGCAAGCAGACCCAAGTTTGGTTCAGTAAGTAAGAAAACTAATTCAATAGTTTTAATTTTGTTTCTAGATATACATACTTTCTGCCAACACCCTATGGAGCTGGCAGGTCCTGTAACAGGCTTTCCTTGTATTTGCTTTGACTCACACTGTGTTAGGGAACCATTGACTGATACCGCCGCCTTGGCCAGGCATGATAATAACTGCTTTGCATGAGTTGTCTCACAGCAGGAGGTCCCAATAAAGAACATACTGCTGCCGCCAAAAACTAACCAGGAAAATTCAGGAGGGGCCAAAGGGAGGGAGGAGATGCTAGCCCATAATATGTACTGCCAGCCTCCCAGAAACCTTTGCGCTGGAATCTATCTTGGCTGAGAGGTGACAGTGCCATCAGGAAGGACCCTGAGTCAGACTGGGCCAAGTAAGATGATTGGCCATCGATAACCCAAAAGGCTAACCCCACCACCATAAACTCTGAGACTGTGAGCCATGTGGCAGAGCAGTTCTCCTGGGTTCCTTTACCCTGCTGCTCTCCACCGAAATACTCCTTCCCAATAAAGTATTTTGCTTTGACTGTACGTGTGTCTCTGCAGACAATTCATTTCAGATTGTTAGACAAGAGCTCACTCTCGGGCCCTGGAAGGGGTCCCCCTTCCAGTAACAGCTGTACTCCCATAATGTCGTGGATCTGAAATTTCATGTTCATGAGGCATCTTGAACATTCTACATGAATGCTGCAAATGAGGGATCCCCCCTGCCACAACTAGAGATCTGGTATGCCGCAAATGAAGATCCCACATACCGCAGTGAGGATCCTGTACGTGGTGGCGAGGATCCCATGTATTGCAACTAAGACCTGGCACAGACAAATAAATAAATATTTTTTAAAGAGAATATTGCATATATATCTTCTCTATTCATGGACATATTCCATTGATACACCAGACTTCACTTACAAAGCATAAGTTTAAAGATAAAATGATTAAAAGTTTCAGGACAGTAACAGCAGAGCATTAAATTAAGCATGGGACACTTCTAAGCACACAACCTTAAGGCTACTCGATCCTGAAGCTGGCCCTGTTTGTAGTCAGCCCCTTCCTCTCCCTCTAGCCTCTGGCAGCCACTGATCTATTTTCTGTCCCTATAGTTTTGCCTTTCCAAAAATGTAATATAAACGGAATCCTGCAGTATGTAACTTCTTGAATGTATCTGAGATCCACTTCTGTCACAGTGTATCAGTACTCTATTGTATAGGTGTAGCAGAGTTTATTTCTCTTCCCCAGCTGAGGGACAACCTTAACCTTAGTACTCAGGGGTTCTCCTGTTCTTTGCATTTTCAGGTTAACCAGAATTTAAAAAAAAAATTTGAGGCAGATGTTTGTTGCAGCTGCCTGACCCATGCCCCACTCTCAGTTGCTTTGGTCATAAGCATTTTCTCCACCTTCATGGCAATTGTATGGGGAGGAGAAAATAACACATGAATGAAGTAACAGTGAACTCCAATCTGAGGAAGATCTGGGAAGAAATTGGGAAGAGTACACTTCAGGAAAGGATAATAACAAACAGGAAGAATATGTTATGTATAAAAGGGTTACCTTGAGTCAGCTTGCTCAGGAAAATGCTGATTTCTTACTTTTCTAGTTGACCTTATTCTTAGAATAAATCCGTAGATCTGAATCCACTTTGTAGAGACTTGTCTACTCCAGCTCTTTAAAGAAAATTCTGGAAATCAAGAATGCAGACCTGTCACTGCCCTGGTGCCCTGAAGCAGGGTTCAGAGCCTTCCAGGCAGCTCTTGCCAGGCTGGCTCTAGTGGCCTCTATACATGGAGGGTTGGACCCATCCATAATGGGAAGTAGAAGAGGGAGTTGACACACCACGACTGGATGACCTGATCATGAAATAAGACTCTGGTGGCTGATGCCTTATGCTAAACCCATCTAGGGTTTAGCATCTAGGTGGCTTTCAGGGTTTAAAGATGCAGCTGAGGCTGTCAGTTTTTTTTGCTTCTGGGGCTTCCTTCTGCAAACCTCTTGACTCTTCACCTAGAGTGTGCTTGGCATATGGGCAGGGCTAGTCACAAGTGATAGCAATTATCCTCAGTGAAGTGACAGACAACTCTAGTGTGATTTGTGTAGCCTCCCAGAGGCTCCTAGCATGATGGAGCTCCAGTTGCCCATAGTGGACACCCTCACACACCCTGGGCTGATTCTTGTTCCTCCTCTGTCTCATTTCCCCACTCCCCTGCCAGTGCTTCCTGAGATCACCTCCCAAAGGAATTATTTGCACTTGAATCTTTACAAGCAAGAGAGGTTAAGCTCCTGCATGAGGATCCAGTATATTATGGCTTCAGAGCCTTCTCTGTCTAACAGGCACATTTCAGCTCAGATAGCACCTTGGACATTCCCTACAAGAACTTACCACCCCCCCCAATGCTGTAATTGCTGTATGCTTGTGCTTCATTTGGCTCCTAAGCACATGGTTAAGGAGATAGTCGGCTTTTGGTTTTTTGTTTTTGAATTTTTTAACATGAGTGAAATTCCTCGGATAGAGCAAGTCTTCAATGTCATTGCTGTTCTTGTTGATGAAGATGAAATGGTGATAAAGACACTAGGAATGTGTGATCCATATCTGAAGATGCATCAGAGAGGGTAGAAAAAGCCACACTGAGCTCTTAGTAATCTCAGGATGTGCTCTGGAAGCTTTGCTTGTTGGTATTTCCCCCCTTAGGTGGGTTGTGGGGCTTTTTTTTGAAGCTGGGTAGAGAAGCGTTGTGAGTATGGCGTCTGCCTAAATACTCTCTAGGCTGTTTAATCTATTTGTCTTCTGTCTCATTTCACTCAAAGTCAACTTGGGGCCAGGAAGGGGAAAAACCTGGTAAGTGGAGGGCTCCAGTGTGGGGGTCCAGTAACCTGACATCTCCTGTTGCTCTCCTTGGGGTCGACTCCTGACAAATTTTTTCATGGTGATCCATCACATCTTTAACTTTTAGTCCCCTTCACCCTGTAACTAGTTCCCCACACTGTCCACTTTCCTTGTGATGTCATTCTCATCCTTCAGGCTCACCGTATTGGCAGCTTCACTTGGGTCAAGCCAGCACTGTTTTCTTGGGTTCCTGTGTTGAAACTTATTTCTTGAGAGAACAAGCTATAATCAATGAGTAGGCTGGTGACCAGAGGAGGATGTTTCACTGTAGGGCTCAGCAGTGAGAGGACAGGTGCTTCTAATTTCTCTCCCTCACCCTCAGCTCTCTCCCAGAACACTTAACACAAGGGAGCAGCATGAGGCAGGGGTAAGAGCCTGGAGCTCAGCATCAGACTGTCTGGCTTCTAATTCTGGGAGTTCCATTTTCAGCTATGTGATCATAAGCCAGCTCTAGGTCCCAATCTTCCCATCTGTAGAAGGGGTAAAATGAATAGTGTCTACTACACCAAAATTTTTGTTTTAATTCTTTTGAAGAACAACACACATAAGTACATTCACTATAAGCATACAGTTGACAAATTTTCACAGACTGAGCACACCAGGAAACCAACATCTAGATCAAGAGCCAGAACATTCCTAAGACTTCTGATTCCCTCCTTCCCTGTAGTATATGGTTATTTTGAGGGTAAATGAGCTAATTTGTAAAGTCCTTAAAACAGTTCCTGACCACATGAAAATATGCTCAACAATGTTAATTATTAGAGAAATGCAAATAAAAGCTACAATGAGGTATCACCTCACACCAGTCAGAACGGCCATCATCAAAAAGTCTACTTAATAATAAATGTGGGAGAAGGTGTGGAAAAAGGGAACCTTCCTACACTGTTGGTGGGAATGTAAATTGGTAGAGCCACTATGGAAAACAGTGTGCGGGTTCCTTTAAAAACTAAAAATAGAGCTACCATATGATCCAGCAATCCCTCTCCTGGACATATATCTGGAAAAAAATGAAAACTCTAATTTGAAGATACATGCACTCCAGTGTTCATAGCAGCACTATTTACAATAGCCAAGACATGGAAACAACTCAAGTGCCTATCAACAGAAGATTGGCTTAAGAAGATGTGATTGATATACATACATACATACCTTCATACATACATATATATGTATATATAGATATATATAATGGAATATTACTCAGCCATAAAAAAGGATGAAATATTGCCATTTGCAGCAACATGGATGGACCTAGAGAATATTATACTTAGTGAAGTAAGTCAGACAGAGAAAGACAAATACTATGTGATATAACTTATATGTGGAATCTAAAAAAATAATACAAATGAATCTATATACAAAATAGGAAAATACTCACAAACATAAAAAATGAGCAAAGGGGAGAGGGAGGAAGGAGGGGACAAATTAGGAGTGTGGAATTAACAGATACAAACTACTATACATAAAATAAATAAGCAACAAGGATCTACTGTATAGCACAGAGAATTATATTAATGGAATATAATCTGAAAAAAAAATAGCTGAATCACTTTGCTGTATCCCTGACACTAACACAATATTGTAAATCAACTATACTTCAATTAAAAAAATATATATATCCTACTATTTATAGATAAATTCAGAAATATTGAAAAATAAAAACAAAAACAAAAGAACAGTGCCTGGCATATGGTAATCGCTTTATCACTATTCGTTAAAAAATTAATTAGAAGGGAACTGTGGCTTCCAAAGCTGCAGCCGCTTACTTCATTTTAATGAGAGCAGGGTTGTCATGCAAGTTTAGACCTCTCTCTCTTCATACAGTGCAGCAGGCGGTATGAGTCAAGAGTCTTCAAAATAATCGATTATTTCCTTATCACAGAGGACCAGATGGTGCATTATACGGCAAAACAGCTTGCATGGAATGCCAAAATTTTGCTATGATGAGAAAAAAAGTATGCAATTAGGTTGTTGTCACCCTTAACAAAGGGCCAGATGCACGGCAGCCGGGCTGCCCATGAGGAGTAGCACAGCCTGGGCCCAGATTAAGGGGTGTCTTGGGATGAGGTGGGGAGGGGTTCCTGAATGCGGCTTCCTTTGTTGCCTGCACATCCCATGAGACACACAAGGAAAGACACACAAGGGCTTGAAGAAACTTTCTGTAGAACTGGCCAAAGTTAACTGAAGCATGGTGGGAAGAGTTAGTACGTGCACAACTAACTTCACACAGCATTTTAAAACTTACAACGAGAGGAAACGGCTATGCCTTTCATGGTGACATTGTACTTTTATATAACCTTAGAACACATCTATGTCCCTTCTCTTGTCTTTGTGACACAAAAACAAAAGCAAAGAAAGACAAAAACATCAAATAATCAACTTAAACCATTTAGAAGAGGAAAAATGATGGTTAACAACAAATTTTCTGCAACACATTAAATTCTGAAAAAATAGTAAGTATTCTGTTCTACTATTGCTTGGAGCCACCTCCAGAGATATAAAGACATAGGGATGAAGGTAGAAGAGGATATGAATATATTTCCTAATAGGGTGGACTAGAGGGTAGAGCAGCTCCTGGAGTTGTTGGTGCATCATTGTTTACTGGAATGCACTCTCATAGTTTGGAGGGAGAAGTCCTACACAGTAATAGCGTTAAGGAAACAACTAAGCAACAATTTCAGAAAATTTGTAGCATTGTCTGGGTTCCAAAGAGATCTTTTAAACTCCTAGATCCTCCTGATTTCTCTAGACAAGCATAGATTTGGTTTTTAAAAATTAATAGATAACTTTGCTTTTGGAATGGTAGGTCCATATTCCTTCTCTGGAAATCAAGACAATTTTTGTTAGGCTTAGAATCCTCTTTGGGCATTTCTGAGAGGTCAACAGTGCTTCCATGGTGCAGAGTTCCACGACCATCCCTGGATTGTGCCTGTGTGAGTCTCTGTTGGAGGAACTTAGTGTAGAGAAGGCCCCAAAGGGAAACCAACTGGGAATGTCATGGCTGCTCCAGCTCGATCTTCTGTCTAGCCCCAAAGAACTTGAATGCAGTATCCTTTACTTCACTTAAGGGTTTTTTTTTTTTTTTAATCAAGAAGAAATGTATGGTGCAGTTGTAGGGTGTGTATGTGTGTGTGTATATGTGTGTGTGTGTTTAAGGTAGAGAAGCTAGAAAGATTGCTTCATTAAATCCCTGTGCATGTCTAAATTTTAATAGCTTGGGCTTAGTTTCCATACAAACAATTCATACAAAATGTCCAAAATAATTCCATCAAAGTTAGAATGCACATGAGGCATTCTAATTTCAGATCCTGTGCAAATGAACAGTGGCTGCTGTGAGCAGGAGGGAAATTTATGACATATAACTAGTAGAATTGAAGTGTAGTTGTCCAGATGAAGACAATTCCCAGACTGTTTCTACTGTGGCTAATTCTAAGTTAGCAAAAAAATTACACATTAGGTTATTAAACTTATAAAATACCACAAGGATTTTATAAACTCCTTTCATGAGTTCACCAATTTTTCCAAGTTTCTGGTATGATGTATTTAGTTTAGGCTAGAGAGTTTCTTAGGTGTTAAGTTCCTAAAAGGTAGGTAGGTGAAAGGATTCTTTATAAAGATTTACAAGGGTATGAAGACAGTGGATAGACACAGCTCAGATGATGAATTGGTGAATATGGGTTTCAAAGTCTGTATATATTCATATCATCATCCAGTGTTCTTTCCTAACAGAGTGAGCCTGGCATTCTACTGATAAGGCAAAGAGACACACAGCTTCAACACAATTGAGGTTTCTGTAAAAAGAGCTATACAGCTGATGCAGGTCACCACCAGTGGTAGATTAGATACAGCAGTGAGTTCTTTGATACTCCCCCCATTGTGAGGTGTGTGCTAATTCTCCTCCTCTTGATTCTGAGCTGAACGTACTGATTGGCTTGTCTAAAAGAACGCAACGAAGAGATGTTCTGTGACTCCCAAGACCAGGTAATAGGAAAGCTTTTGGCTTCTGCCCAGGTTTCTTGGAACACTCACTCTTTGACCTAGATGCTGTGCTGTGAGGAAGCTCAAGAAGACCTGAAAAGAAGCCCATGTGTAAAGGAACTGAAGCCCCAGGATGTCAACTCTGGCCAAGCTTCAGGCTGACAGCTGGCACCACCTGCCAGCCAAGTGAGTGAGCCATCCTGAAAGTGAATATTCAGTCCCAGTCGAGTTGCCGATACCACATTGAATAGTGATGAGCTGCACCCTCTAAGCCCTGTCCAAATTGCATATTTGTGAGCAAAATGACAGTTGTTGTTTTAAACCACTAAGCATTTTTTTTTTTTTTTAATACAGCAAGAGATAACTGGAACATCATGCAACAAATTCTGGTCCACAATGTGTTAGAATTTGATAGCCATGTTTGGCCTTTGGGGGTAAAGGAGTGCCTGAGATTTAGGCTTTATCTCCATGGGACTCACCAGCTTCTTTGTTTTGCTTAACTCCACAGAAAGCAGGTCCACCTTGTCAAACAACTAGGATATGATGGAGGTGAGAGGGCTAAGCATCATCTTTATCTTTCAGATCCGGAGGTAGATGTTGGGGTTTCTGTCTGGGACAGCCAAGCTCTTACCACAGTCCTGCTTCTGTGGCTCACTCAGCCTTCTGGGGGAATACATAGCAGTTGAGCAGTCCTTCCTGGGGGTGGAGAGTTCTTATTTTCTGTGATCTTGTGTGAGATGCCACTCGTGGGTTTCTTGTATGAGCCACCATTAAAAGGCTCCCCCTCTGTCTTGTTAGCTTGTTCTTCATTCTCTGGGCAGAGTGAGCTACTTGTTCAGACCCTCATGCCTACCGGTTGTCCTTCAGAATCAGATATCTGTTTCTGCCCTAGGTAAAGTGTCTGGCTGGTCATTATTGTTGTCTGCTTTTGTTTGCTGGAGTCCTGGAAGACACTGAATGCATTGTTTAAAAGGTTTGTCTTGGAAACTCTGGAAATCACTAAATTATTCAGTAGCTTACATATCTATATTTACAGGATTATTTATAAAGATTTAATCATTATCACTGAATTGAGTTGTGACTGTTCCACCTGGTCTTGAGTTCTATACTCTGCAGAACGATACTGAATTTGGGCCATGTATAGGGAGAGATGCAAATCTGGGAGGGTGGTCCTCCTGTGCAGGGCCCTGGCTGGGATGCCCTAGGAGTTACTAGAGCTGGAATGTGCTATGTTTTCCCCCTTGTCTGTGTGTCCATTCACTGTGCTTTTGCATGATGTGATGGGACTCTAGGAGTCATGTCTGAAGAAGGTCACAGAAATCCTTGACATGATGGGGCATGACTGCTCTGTCTCCCTCTCAGTGGAGAAGGGTAAACCACTATAAGTAAAATTGAAAGTACAGATGTCTTTCACCCTAGAAATGTCCTAGGAGAAATATCCTAGGATATCAAAGGATAATATCCTAGGATATTTTTACTGGATCCTACTTACTGCACATTTAACTCTTTTTTAAGTGGGAAAATATTTTAAAAATCATGAGTACACATTAATAGGTGATTGGTTTAATAATGGTAATTCATTCTTTCCAGGGAGGGTCATGTTGCCTTTACACATATGTATCAGAACTATATCAGTTGATAAAACAAATGTAAATGTTTAGAAGAGTGCCTGGCTATTGTACACATATTATGTGTACAATAGCTACATGATTTTTGTTGTTATAAAATGAGAAAAATAAACATACAGGTATATAACTATATAACACATGTACATATATGTATGATTATCCTTTATGTATAAAGCAGTTAAAAAAACTTTTTATCTGTGAACACATGCATGTGCATGATTAAATGAGCATAGAAAAAATTGTGGAAGGGTGAAAAAGAGGGAGTGGGAGCTAAGAGGAAAAAGACTAAAAGCAAGTAAAAGTTGTCATGATGAAGCAACTTGTATAACATAATCCCCATCTTTGAAAGTATATGTGTGTATATGCAGAGAGAGAGAGAGAGAGAGAGAGAGAGAGATGAAAAGTTAGCTATCAAAATATAAATGGTGGTTATTTTCGGGTATTGAGAGTCTCAGAATTTTTTCTTTTCCTAAATACTTCCTTAACTCTTTTCTCCACTTTTTGAATTTTTAAACCAATGAATGTGTGTTATTTGTATCACTGGAAAATAAAGGCTGTTTTCAATATTGAAAAAACAAACAATATGACTAGTAAAATGCCCTCCCTTATCCTTCAATGATTAAGAAGGAACATATGAAGATGATGATGATGAATGGTTAACCTTTATTGGACACTTACCATATATCCAACACTATTTTGTATCTTTGTATATATGAACCCATTCACTCCTGACAACCCCATGGGAGGAAAATTCTATTATTGTCCCTATTTTACAGACAAGGAAGCCAAGGCACAGAGTAGTTGCATAAGCTGCCCAAGGTTGCATAGCTAATTGATACTAAGCCTAGGATTTTATTTGTAAGAACATGTTCCATGTTCTCTCCTTTTCCAACTTAAGAAATAGAGTGATGAGAATTAAAACAAAAATAAACAAATGGGACCTAATTAAACTTAAAAAATTTTGCACAGCAAAGGAAGCCATAAACAAGATGAAAAGACAACCCTCAGAATGGGAGAAAATATTTGCAAATGAAGCAACTGACAAAAGATTAATCTTCAAAATATACAAACAACTCATGCAGCTCAATATGAAAAAAACAAACAACCCAATCCAAAAATGGTCAGAAGACCTAAATAGGCATTTCTCCATAGAGGATATACAGATTGCCAACAAACAAATGAAAGGATGCTCAGCATCACTAATCATTATAGAAATACAAATCAAAACTACAATGAGGTATCACCTCACACCAGTCAGAATGGTCATCATCACAAAATCTATAAACAATAAATGCTGGAGAGGGTGTGGCAAAAAGGGAATCCTCTTACACTGTTGGTGGGAATGGAAATTGATACAGCCACTATGGAGAACAGTATGGAGATTCCTTAAAAAACTAAAAATAGAACTACCATGTGACCCAGTCATCCCTCTACTGGGCATATACCCAGAGAAAACCATAATGCAAAAAGACACATGCACCCCAATGTTCATTGCAGCACTATTTACAATAGCCAGGACATGGAAACAACCTAAATTTCCATCAACAGAGGAACGTATAAAGAAGATGTGGTACACATATACAATGGAATATTACTCAGCCATAATAAGGAATGAAATTGGATCATTTGTAGAAACATTGATGGACCTAGAGACTGTCATACAGAGTGAAGTAAGTCAGAAAGAGAAAAACAAAATCATATATTAATGAATATATGTGGATTCTGAAAAAATTGGATAGATGATCTTATTTACAAAGCAGAAATCGAGACACAGATGTAGAGAACAAATGTATGGATACCAAGGGGGAAAGGGGGGTGGGATGAATTTGTTGATTGGGACTAACGTATATACACTATTGATACATAAATAAAATAGATAACTAATGAGAACCTACTGTATAGCACAGGGAACTCTACTCAGTGCTCTGTGGTGACCTAAATGGTCACCTTTCCTTCCTAAATGGGAAGGAAATCCAAGAAAGAGGGGATATATGTATTCGTATAGCTGATTAACTTTGCCGTACAGTAGAAACTAATACAACATTGTAAAGCAACTATACTCCAATAAATATTTAAAAAAAGAAATACCATTGGGCTTTTAGAAGAGGTAGCCTTATTTATTCCTCTAAGTATTTCTAAATCCTTTAGATTCTAAAGCTGGAAAAATCCCATCTCAGAGAAAAATGAGCTCTCTAACCTCAAATGCTCATTTTACATATGAGAGACTTGAGCTAGGGGAAATACAGGGATTTTTTCGCTGATGTCTCTATTTATTTGGAAGAGCCAGACTTCTGACTCATAGTTAGATGTGCATTCTACCATCTGTAAATGGCAACCTCTCTCTATCGGAGCCTTTGAAAACCACAATTCTATGCCAGGGGTGGGGGTGCTTTACTGTGGATATAATTTTTATCAACCTTTTTCTTTCTTTCTGTTCTTTGCTTCCTTTTCTTTCTCCCTTTCTCTCTCTCTTCCTTCCTTCCTTTCTTCTTTACTTTCTTTTTCTTTCTTTCTTTCTTTCTTTCTTTCTTTCTTTCTTTCTTTCTTTCTTTCTTTCTTTCTTTCTTTCTTTCTTTCTTTCTTTCTTTCTTTCTTTCTTTCTTTCTTTCTTTTTCCTTCCTTCCTTCCTTCCTTTTCTTCCTCCCTCCCTCCTTTTCTTTCTCCATTCCTTTCTCCCTTCCTTCCTTCCTTCCTTCCTCCTTCCTCCCTTCTTTCCTTCCTCCTTCCCTCCTTCCTTCCTTTCTTCCTTCCCTCCTTCTTTCCTTCCTTCCTTCCTTTCTTCCTTCTCTCCTTCCTTCCTTCCTCCCTTCTTTCCTTCCTCCTTCCTCCTTTCCTCCCTTCTCTCCTTCCTCCCTTCCTTCCCTCCTTCCTTCCCTCCTTCCTTCCTTCCTCCCTTCCTTCCTTCCTTCCTTCCTTCCTTCCTTCCTTCCTTCCTTCCTTCCTTCCTTGTTTCCCTAGCTTTATGGAGATGTAATTGATATATAACATTGTGTAAGTTTAGGTATACAGCATAATGATTTGATACACATATATACTGTGAAATGGTTGCCTCAGTAAGGTTAGTTAAAGCCTCCATCACCTCACATAATTATAATTTTTTGTGGTGAGAATATTTAAGGTTTATTCCCTTAGCAACTTTCAAGTATATAACACAGTATTGTTAACTATCGTCACCGTGCTGTATTGAATGTATTAGATCTTCGGAACTTGTTCATCTTATAACTGAATGTTTATACCCTTTGACTTTCTCAGTCTGACTTATTTCACTTACCACAATTTCCTCAAGTTCCACCCTTGTTGTTCCAATGGCAGAATTTTCTTTTTTATGGCTGAATAAAATTCCATCATGAGTGTGTGTGTGTGTGTGTGTGTGTGTGTGTGTACAATACCATTGTACACATACCATCCATTCATCTGTTGATGGACACAGGTTATTTGCATGTTATGGCTACTGTGAGTAATGCTACAGTGAACACGGAGGTTTAGATGTCTCTTTAAGATAATGATTACATTTCCTTTGGATATATACCCAGAAGTGGGATGACTGGATCATATGCTAGTTCTATTTTTAAATTTTTTAGGAAACTCCACACTATTTTTCATACAGTAGTTGTACCAATTTACATGCTTACCAACAGTACACAAAGGGTTCCCTTTTCTCCACATCCTCACCAAAACTTGTCTCTTATCTTTCTGATAATAGCCATTCTATCACCTCACAATAAGGTGATATCTCATTGTGGTTTTGATTTGCATTTCCCTGATGATTAATGGTGTCAAGCACCTTTTCATTTGTATGCCTTTTTTGGAAAAATGTCTGTTCATGTCCTCTACTCATTTAAAACTGGAATTGGTTTTATGCTATTGAGTTGTTGGACCTATTTCTTTCTAATGGTGTATCAAAAAGAGAAAATGCTTAACTGTCAAAAGAGAAACAACTGACTATAAAAAGCATAGGGAAGCTTTCTGAGATGGTAAGAAAGATCTGGGCAGTCGTCACAGTTGCAACTTATAGGAAGAAAGTCATTGAGCTGTATGCTTAAGATGTATACACTTTACTGTGCATAAATTATACATCAATATAACACAGTTAAGAAAAAGCATGTGAGACATACTTGTTGGGGAGACTGTCTTGTACCCAACATTTTCAAAACAAGGTATTGGTGAAATCATGAAAGTAGTACAGAGTGTCACACTCAGGGAGTTCAATTTGTTACCACAAGATTGTTACCATGATATGCATTTCTTTGCCAAGCATCCCAGTAACCTGAAACCATTTTGCTTCATTTTGAACAGGAGGTTGGTAGATGTACCTTCCATTGCCAAGTCCTCCTGACCCGAGAAAAATGGTACTTTGCAGGTAAAAGCATAAATAAAAGACATTGGAATAGTGCTTAGATGCTGGGAGTAAACAAAAGACACAGAAAATATACCTCTGCTGAGTAATGCAGACTCAGAACAAATACAGAATCATTTAAGTCATATTGTGTATAATCAGAGCCTAAAATGAGTGGTCACATTAATACATAGCAATTTCTTTGGCTTTGGGGTTCAACATTCTGAATAGGTGTCAGGGTATCAAGAATGCATCACCTCTGGGAAGCCTCTAATATTTTTAAAACTCCCTTCTCATGGCCACCAGCCTTTTAGTGTCTAGGCTCTTGGAGCCATTGTTCACCATAACTAAATTTGTTTTAGAGCAGTCCCAGGACATGACTTCTTATTTTGAAAGGGTTGTTAGCCTTCTGACACCAGCTTTTGGGACTTTTCAATTTGGTACCTGTACCTATTGTTAACCTTCCTCTGTTTACATGGATTTGGGGGTAATTTTCTCCCCATGTTATCATTCTCCAATATTCTTTATTTGGGGAAGATATTTTCACTGTCAGTCTTCAGCAAGTGCCAGTAAATAACAAAAGCAGCAAGGTTGTGAAAAAAGCTAATAGTAAGAAATCAGTCAGACTCTTTCCACTAAAACGTGGGCTTTCTATGTGTGGATGCAGCTAATTTTAATCTTTTGAAACCTTATTATAGCAGCAAAGAATAATCATCAGAACTTAGGCCTCTGTGGTGGCTGCCCTTAGTGCTGCATAATGGGGTGGGGGGAGGAAGGCTTTTGAGCCATTCTCAATTTAGGATGAGAGAGAGGGAAAGCAATGAAAAGTATCCATAGGCTGGTCATTTAATGGGGTTTTAGCATAAGAACTTTCAAGAGTACATGCCATCCTTCCTTCCCCTGCCAGCCCGTCTTTAGGCTATTTGTAATTTACTGGTTTTAGCCCAGTTAGTTGAGGTAGTTAACTAGGGATGCTAGTGAGATCACGATCATATGGTTATTATGCAGTATTGTCCAATATTGACTAGTTGAGAGGCAAACCAGTGCAATGGCAGAAGAGTGTGTTCTAGAACCAGTAGATTCAGGTTAGAAATTCAGGACCTGTTACCTATTATGATCTTTGATTTGTCAATTAATCTCTATGAGCCAGTTATGAATGACAAAATATGAATAGTATGTCATTTCCATGATGCTCGAGGGGGATTAAATTAAATGATGAATATACCTGTCTGTCATATATTAGTTACTCACTAACTAGATATGCTTCTATCAGATATTCTAAAATTAAATGTTTCCAAAACCACAAAGAGTACCTTATCTCCTTCTGGCCAATTGTCTTTTTTTTTTTTTTTTTTTAACATCTTTATTGGAGTATAATTGCTTTATAATGGTGTGTTAGTTTCTGCTTTATAACAAAGTGAATCAGTTATACATATACATGTTCCCATAGCTCTTCCCTCTTGCATCTCCTTCCCTCCCACCCTCCCACCCTCCCTATCCCACCCCTCTGGGCGGTCACAAACCACCTAGCTGATCTCTCTGCACTATACGGCTACTTCCCACTAGCTATCTATTTTATGTTTGGTAGTGTATATATGTCCATGCCACTCTCTCACTTTGTCACAGCTTACCCTTCACCCTCCCCATATCCTCAAGTCCATGCTATAGTAGGTCTGTGTCTTTATTCCCGTCTTACCCCTAGGATCTTCATGACCTTTTTTTTTTCTTAGATTCCATATATATGTGTTAGCATACGGTATTTGTTTTTCTCTTTCTGACTTACTTCACTCTCTGTGACAGACTCTAGGTCCATCCACCTCACTAAAAATAACTCAATTTCGTTTCTTCTTATGGCTGAGTAATATTCCATTGTATATATGTGCCACATCTTCTTTATCCATTCATCTGTCGACGGACACTTAGGTTGCTTCCAAGTCCTGGCTATTGTAAATAGAGCTGCAATGAACATTTTGGTACATGACTCTTTTGGAATTATGGTTTTCTCAGGGTATATGCCCAGTAGTGGGACTGCTGGGTCGTATGGTAGTTTTATTTGTAGTTTTTAAGGAACCTCCATACTATTCTCCATAGTGGCTGTATCAATTTACATTCCCACCAACAGTGCAAGAGGGTTCCCTTTTCTCCACACCCTCTCCAGCATTTATTGTTTGTAGAGTTTTTGATGATGGCCATTCTGACTGGTGTGAGATAATATCTCATTGTAGCTTTGATTTGCATTTCTCTAATGATTAATGATGTTGAGCATTCTTTCATGTGTTTGTTGGCAATCTGTATATCTTCTTTGGAGAAATGTCTATTTAGGTCTTCTGACCATTTTTGGATTAGGTTGTTTGTTTTTTGGTTATTGAGCTGCATGAGCTGCTTACAAATTTTGGAGATTAATTCTTTGTCAGTTGCTTCATTTGCAAATATTTTCTCCCATTCTGAGGGTTGTCTTTTGGTCTTGTTTATGGTTTCCTTTGCTGTGCAAAAGCTTTTAAGTTTCATTAGGTCCCATTTGTTTATTTTTGTTTTTATTTCCATTTCTCTAGGAGATGGGTCAAAAAGGATCTTGCTGTGATTTATGTCATAGAGTGTTCTGCCTATGTTTTCCTCTAAGAGTTTGATAGTGTCTGGCCTTATATTTAGGTTTTTAATCCATTTTGAGTTTAATTTTGTGTATGGTGTTAGGGAGTGTTCTAATTTCATTCTTTAACATGTAGCTAGCCAGTTTTCCCAGCACCACTTATTGAAGAGGCTATCATTTCTCCACTGTATATTCTTGCCTCCTTTATCAAAGATAAGGTGACCATATGTGTATGGGTTTATCTCTGGGGTTTCTATCCTGTTCCATTGATCTATATTTCTGTTTTTGTGCCAGTACCATACTGTCTTGATTACTGTAGCTTTGTAGTATAGTCTGAAGTCAGGGAGCCTGATTCCTCCAGCTCCATTTTTTGTTCTCAAGATTGCTTTGGCTATTCGAGTCTTCTGTGATTCCATACAAATTGTGAAATTGTTTGTTCTAGTTCTGTGGAAAATGCCATTGGTAGTTTGATAGGGATTGCATTGAGTCTGTAGATTGCTTTGGGTAGTATAGTCATTTTCACAATGTTGATTCTTCCAATCCAAGAACATGGTATATCTCTCCATCCATTTGTATCATCTTTAATTTGTTTCATCGGTGTCTTATAATTTTATGCATACAGGTCTTTTGTCTCTTTATGTAGGTTTATTCCTAGATAATTTAGTCTTTTGGTTGCAGTGGTAAATGGGAGGGTTTTCTTAATTTCACTTTCAGATTTTTCATCATTCGTGTATAGGAATGCCAGAGATTTCTGTGCATTAATTTTGTATCCTGCTGCTTTACCAAATTAATTGATTAGCTCTAGTAGTTTTCTGGTAGCATCCTTAGGATTCTCTATGTATAGTATCATGTCATCTGCAGTAACAGCTTTACTTCTTCTTTTCTGATTGGTATTCTTTTTATTTCTTTTTCTTCTCTGATTGCTGTGGCTAGAACTTCCAAAACCAGGTTGAATAAGAGTGGTGAGAGTGGGCAACCTTGTCTTTTTCCTGATCTTAGTGGAAATGGTTTCAGTTTTTCACCATTGAGGATGACGTTGGCTGTGGGTTTGTCATATATGGCCTTTATTATGTTGAGGAAACTTCCCTCTATGCCTACTTTCTGCAGGGTTTTTATCATAAATGGGTGTTGAATTTTGTTGAAAGCTTTTTCTGTATCTATTGAGATGATCATATGGTTTTTCTCCTTCATTTTGTTAATATGGTGTATCACGTTGATTGATTTGCATATATTGAAGAATCCTTGCATTCCTGGGATAAACCCCACTTGATCATGGTGTATGATCCTTTTAATGTGTTGTTGGATTCTGTTTGCTAGTATTTTTTTGAGGATTTTTGCATCTATGTTCATCAGTGATATTGGCCTATAGTTTTCTCTCTGTGACATCTTTGTCTGGTTTTGGTATGAGGGTGATGGTGGCCTCATAGAATGAGTTTTGGCCAATTTTCTTAACAAAGGTTGAATATCTACTGCCTGGGAAGTGCTTGGCACATAGTATGATTTCAATATACATTTAAATAAGTGAAATGTGCCCTACTGCCTTTAAGAGCATTTCCAGTTGTGGCATGTTCTGTGTACAGCAGAAGAGCCCCCTCACCCACCTTTTCTTCTTTGAGCAGTGCTATATCTGAATAGGTGTAAAGTGGGGCTCTGGAATGAAAGAGGGAGGATTGTGCTCTGGTGAGACAAGAAAGTGAGGATTAGGCCCATTAGATGATTCCAGTCAACCAAAACATGTAGGGACATTCTATCTGGTCTGCCCTGGGCCTCTGGAAAAAGGGCCTGCCACTCTACTAAACAGCCTGTCTCCACACATGGGACATGGACCTTTCTTCCCCTCCCTTAACATATACTGTGGGGCTTTTCCCAGCTGGATGCCTGCTTTGACCTAGTTTTCCACCATGTGGGCCCCACTTTTCATCTCTCTGCAAGACATTTCCTGTCAGGGAAACTCTGTGCTGAGAACAGAGTCCAAATTGAGCAGGACAGGGACAATGGGGGCAAAAGAAAGAGAAGGTCTTGATAAAAGTGGGCAAATGGAGAGTAGACACCATGTTTATGATCACTTCCCAAAAACAAAAGAAGAGAGAGCTTGAGAGTTGTGAGGTGATAAAAGCTATCACCTTTTTCTCCTAAGAGTATAGATAACTGAATCACCTTTGAAAATGAGCCACAGAAAAGGATTGAGTTTGACTCTTGTGCAAAATTACTATAAAGAAAAAAGAGAATGTGGAGCAGAATAATTCTTTTACAAGCAATGAAGACATGCAAGAAACACATGCTCACAAAGGAGATAAAGACTATAACTTTATATTTTAAAACAGAGTAAAAGAAATTAATGAAATGATAAAAGCATAAATCAAAGTTAGAAAAATTCAGAAAGTAAGTGATACAACAAAAGGAAATTTTGAGAAGGGACAAAACACAGTACAATTTAGATGTTCTAAAAAATATTTCAGAAGCTTGAAGACTAAACTAGAAAGAACTCATGTGTAAAAAATTACCATAGATAATGGTTTAAGAGAAAATTTGCAAAGGAGGAAGATCTTTAAAATAAATAAATGCAATAAGAGATAAAATTGATTTGTGGGAAAGTAATGGATATAAAAAGACAAGCAAAAATAGATATAAAAGGCAAGCAAAAATAATCCAATATATGTACAATAAGAAGTCCAAATGTAGAAAGCCAACACAATGGATTGAGTTTGACTCCTATGCAAAATTACTATAAAGAAAGAAGATATGGAACAAAATAACTCTTTTACAAGCAATGAAGCCATACAAAAAAGACATGATTACAAAGAAGATAAAGACTGTAATCTTATAAATAAAAACTGTATATAAAGACACAAACATTTAAACATACATAACAAAACAATTAGTGGGAAACAGCAGCATAGCACAGGGAGATCAGCTAGGTGCTTTGCGACAAATTAGAGGGGTGGGATAGGGAAGGTGGAAGGGAGGCTCAAGAGGGACAGGATATGGGGATATATGTATGCATATGGCTGATTCACTTTGTTGTACAACAGAAACACAGCATTATGAAACTATTATACTCCAATGAAGATGTATTAGAAAAAAAACCCAACTAATCCTAACATACAAAAAAATGTAAGAATTGGGATCAAATATATTGATCATATTGATAAGTATAATCAAAATAGATTTTCAGATCGAATACAAAGCAAGTTAACAATGTGTTGTGTATACGACAAACCAAAACCAAAAAGAGTCAAAAGGTTAAAAATAAAAGGATGAACAAATGTATATCAGGCATATTCAAACTAAAAGAAGGCTGATGTCTCAATATTGTTATATGATAAGAATTAAGACCAAAATGCATTTTTATTTTTAAATTTTTAAAATTAAAAAATATATATTTTACACTGGAGTACAGTTGATTAACAATGTTGTGTTAGTTTCAGGTTTACAGCAAAGTGATTCAGTTATACATACACATGTATCTATTGTTTTTCAAAATATTTTCCCACTTAGGTTATTACAGAATATTGACCAGAGTTCCCTGTGCTATACAGTAGGCTCTTGTTGGTTATCTGTTTAATTAAATTAATTTATTAATTTATTTATTTTTACTCGTATAGACATCTTTTATTTTACTTATTATTTTTAAAATTTTCTATTTTTATTGGCCTAAACTTGATTAACAATGTTGTGATAATTTCAAGGGCACAGCAAAGTGATTCAGTTATATATATACATGTATCTATTCTTTTTCAAATTATTTTCCCATTTACATTGTTACATAATATTGAACAGAGTTCCTTGTGTTTGTCCCTATATAGTAGGTCCTTGTTGGTTATCCATTTTAAATATAGAGTGTGTACGTGGCAATCTCAAACTTCCAATCTATCCCTTTCCCTGCCACTCCCCCCTGGGAACCATAAGTTCATTCTCTAAGTCTGTCTGTTTCTGCTTTGTAAATAATTTCATTTGTATCATCTTTTTTAAGATTCTGAATCTAAGCAACATCATATGATATTTTTCTTTCTCTGTCTGACTTACTTCACTTAGTATAATAATCTCCAAGTTGATCCCTGTTGCTGCAAATGGCATTATTTCATTCTTTTTAATGGCAGAGTAATATTTCATTGTATATATGTACCAGATCTTCTTTATCTATTCATATTTGATGGTCATTTAGGTTGTTCCCATGTTGGCTATTGTAAACAGCACTGCAATGAACACTGGGGGCATGTATCCTTCTAACCATGTTTTTCTCTGGTTATATGCCCAGAAATAGGATTGCTGGATCATATGGTAGCTCTATTTTTAGTTTTTAAAGGAACCTCCATACTGTTCTCCATAGTGGCTGTATCAATTTACATTTCCACCAACAGTATAAGAGGGTTTCCTTTTCTTCACACCCTCTCCAGCATTTATTGTTTGTAGATTTTGTGATGATGGCCATTCTGACCAGTGTGAGGTGATATCTCATTGTAGTTTTGATTTGCATTTCTCTAATAATTAGTGATGTTTAGTATCTTTCCATGTGCCTCTTGGCCATCTGTATGTCTTCTTTGGAGAAGTGTCTCCTTAGCTCTTATGCCCATTTTTAACTAGGTTGATTTTTTTTTTTTTTTGATATTGAGCTGCATGAGCTATTTGTAAATTTTGGACATTAATCCCTTGTCAGTCACATCGTTTGCAAATATTTTCACTCATTCTGAGGGTTGTCTTTTTGTTTTGTTTATGGTTTCCTTTGCTGTGCAAAACTATTTTTGTTTTTGTTTCCATTATTCTAGGAGATGGCTTGAAAAAGAAATTGCTGTGATTTATGTCAAAGAGAATTCTGCCTATGTTTTCCTCTAAGAGTTTTATAGTGTCTGATGTTATATTTAGGTCTTTAATCCATTTTGAGTTTTTTTTTGGGCATGGTGTTAAAGAGTGTTCTCATTTCATTTTTTTTCACATGTAGCTGTCCAGTTTTCCCAGCACCATTTATTGAAGAGACTGTCTTGCATCCATTGTATAGTCTTGCCTCCTTTGTTGTAGATTAATTGACCACAGGTGTGTGGGTTTATTTCTGGGCTTTCTATCCTGGTCCATTGATCTATATTTCTGTTTTTGTGCCAGTTCCATACTGTTTTGATGATTGTAACTTTGTACTATAGTCTGAAATCAGGGAGCCCTATTCCCAGCTCCGTTTTTCTTTCTCAACATTGCTATGTCTACTCAGGTGTTTTTTTTTGTGTGTGTGTGTGCGTTATGTGGGCCTCTCACTGTTGTGGCCTATCCCATTGCGGAGCATAGGCTCTGGACGTGCAGGCTCAGTGGCCATGGCTCACAGGCCTAGCTGCTCTGTGGAATGTGGGATCTTCTTGGACCAGGGCACGAACCCGTGTCCCCTGCATCGGCATGCAGACTCTCAACCACTGCGCCACCAGGGAAGCCCTATTCAGGGTTTTTTGTGTCTCTATACAAATTTTAAAATTTTTTGTTCTAGTTCTGTGAAAAATGCCATGGTAATTTGATAAGGATTGCATTGAATGTATAGGTTGCCTTGGGTATATGTAGACAATGTTGATTCTTCCAATCTAAGAACATGGTATATCTTTCCATCTGTTTGTGTCAGCTTCAATTTCTTTCATCAGCATCTTATAGTTTTCAGACTACAGGTCTTTTTCCTCATTAGGAAGCTTTATTCCTAGGTATTTTGATGCAATGATAAATGAGATTGTTTCTTTAATTTCTCTTTCTGATTTTTTTTAGTGTATAGGAATGCAAGAGATTTCTGTGTATTAATTTTGCATCCTGCAACTTTACCAAATTCATTGATAAGCTCTAGTAGTTTTCTGGTAGCATCTTTAGGATTTTCTATGTATAGTATCATGTCATCTGCCAACAGTGACAGTTTTACTTCTTCTTTTCCAATTTGTATTCTTTTTATTTATTTTTCTTCTCTGATTGCCCTGACTATGACTTCCAAAATTATGTTGAATAAAAGTAGCAAGAGTGGACATCCTTGTCTTATTCCTGATCCTAGAGGAAATGCTTTCAGCTTTTCATCATTGAGTGTGATGTTAGCTGTAGGTTTGTCATATATGGCTTTTATTAGGTTGAGATAGGTTCCCTCTATGCCCACTTTCTGGAGAGTTTTTATCATAAATCAGTGTTGAATTTTGTCAAAAGATTTTTCTGCATCTATTGAGATGATCATATGGTTTTTATTCTCCAAAAGGCATTTTGTTGTTGTTGTTGTTGTTGTTGTACATGGGCCTCTCACTCTTGTGGCCTCTCCCATTGTGGAGCACAGGCTCCAGACGCACAGGCTCAGTGGCCATGGCTCACGGGCCCAACTGCTGTGCTGCATGTGGTATCTTCCTGGACCGGGGCACGAACACGTGTCCCCTGCATTGGCAGGCGGATTCTCAAACACTGCGCCACCAGGGAAGCCCTCCAAAAAGCATTTTTTAAAAAGAAAAGAAAGACACTTTATAAGGCAGAAGTCCTTACGTACAAATATATAACTGCTATTAATATTTATGTACCCAATAACACTTTAACAACCTTTCCACAGCAAAAATTAGAAGAAATGTAAGGAGAAAGAAAACAAAAACGCTAATAGTAGAGAATTCGAATATGTCTTGCTCAATTCCAAATAAATCATATGGGAGAAAAATCAGTTACAATACAGAAAACTTATTCAACATAATAACCAAGGGCTTCCCTGGTGGCACAGTGGTTAAGAATCTGCCTGTGAATGCAGGGGGCATGGGTTCAAGCCCTGATCTGGGAAGATCCCACATGCTGCAGAGCAACTAAGCACATGCACCACAACTACTGAGCCTGTGCTCTAGAGCCCGTGAGCCACAACTACTGAGCCCACACACCACAACTACTGAAGCCTGTGCACCTAGAGCCCTTGCTCCACAACAGGAGAAGCCACTACAATGAGAAGCCTTCACACCGCAACGAAGAGTAGCCCCCACTAGCCACAGCTAGAGAAAGCCCGCGGGCAGCAACAAAGACCCAATGCAGCCATAAATAAATAAATGAAATAAATTTAGAAAAACATAATAATCAAGTAGATCTCATAAATATCTAACTCTTAATCCCAATAATGGAAAATACACCCTTTCCACTGTACATGGAACATTCATGAAGATTGATCACACCTTAAGCTGGAAATAAAACTTCAATAAATTCTAAAGAATTGCATTCTGATTTTAAAAATGCTATAAGTGAATTACAAAATCAGACCACCTACTTGGAAATTTAAAAACCCACCATTAAAACAAACTCTTGGGTCAAAGAAAAAATGCTAAGTGAAATTGTAGAATTTCCTATAACAATGATAAGCAGTAAAGCCACTATGGAGAACAGTATGGAGGTTCCTTAAAAAACTAAAATTACAACTACCATACGACCCAGCAATCCCACTACTGGGCATATACCCTGAGAAAACCATAATTCAAAAAGAGTCATGTGCCACAATGTTCATTGCAGCTTTATTTACAATAGCCAGGACATGGAAGCAACCTAAATGTCCATTGACAGATGAATGGATAAAGAAGATGTGGCACATATATACAATGGAATATTACTCAGCCATAAAAAGAAATGAAATTGAGTTATTTGTAATGAGGTGGATGGAACTAGAGTTTGTCATACAGAGGGAAGTAAGTCAGAAGGAGAAAAACAAATACTGTATGCTAACACATATATATGGAATCTTAAAAAAAAAAAGGTTCTGAAGAACCTAGGGGCAGGTCAGGAATAAAGACACAGACTTAGAGAATGGACTTGAGGACCCAGTAAGGGGGAAGTGTAACCTGGGATGAAGTGAGAGAGTGGCGTGGACATATATACACTGCCAAACATAAAATAGATAGCTAGTAGGAAGCAGCCGCATAGCACAGGGAGATCAACTCTGTGCTTTGTGACCACCTAGAGGGGTGGGATAGGGAGGGTGGGAAGGAGATGCAAGAGGGAGGGGATATGGGGATATATGTATACATATAGGTGATTCACTTTGTTATACAGCAGCAACTAACAAAACATAGTAAAGCAATTATACTCCAATAAAGATGTTTTTAAAAGTATATTATACAATGATACCAATAAAAATTAAAAATAAATGAATTAAAACACAAAGTTTAAAAATCAGAAAAAGAACAAATAAGCTAGAAAATGTGGAAGGAAGAAATTAATACAGATGAAAGCAAAAATTAATAAGAAAAACTGGTTCTTTTAAAAAAATCAATAAAGTAGACAAACTTCTAACCTAATTAGTAAAAAAGGGAGGAAACACACAAAATTAGAAATGTCAAAATGAAAAATCATCAAAACAGAAAATTTTAAAGAAATCATAAGAGGCTAGTTTGCACAGCTTTATGTAAAAACATTTGAAAATCTTGATGAAATTAATACTAATCTGAAAAAATACAGTATACCAAATATAGGTCCCAGTGAGAGATATAAAAAGCCTACCATACAATCTTCTATGATAGACAGTTACATAGACAAAGTGATCAAAATAAATTGCAGTGATGTTCCTGGACACTTCTTCTAAAACATTATCCATCAGGACTATCATAGCAAATTAAAAAAGAAACCTGATGGCATTATGTTTGTAATCCAAGATAAATTTTTGTTTTGCTGGATGAACTCAGCCTGGAATGAGCATGAGCCAGGACAAAAATTAATCCACACTCTGATAAGCACCAACATCCACAAGGACCTCAGAATGTGAAAAACAGTCTTAGTTGTCAACTTGCCCCTGGCTTTCTTAAACCCTCCTTGTAAAATCTAGGCACAAGCCCAAATGCTGTGATAAGCTCCTCCCAACTTCTTCCTACTGAGGTGCCCATGATTTCTCAGTGTGTGTTCTCCTTTGCTGCAGCAAGCTCAATAAACTTAACTTTATCTATGATTACAGAAGTGTGCCTGGTCTTCTTTGACTGGTGGGCACTGACAGATGTACAAATCCCTTAACCCATGGGACAAGAAGTCAAATCTCTGAGTAATATCACATTCCAGCAATTAGAGTCTACTAACAAAAAAATAATTTAAAAAAGAAATTAAATCTGTGAGAAAGAAATCTAAGAATACCACACCTCCAGAAGTCTTTCTTCTCCTACTCACTTTCTTTACATGAACATAGTTTTGAAGCACCTCCTCATTACCCCAGTCTCAACACCCTTTGACCTCCGCTCTTATCTCCTCTGTCTTTCCACTCTGTTATTATGTAGATGAATCTAGTCCTCTCCCAGCAAGAAACTCTTCCTTAGGAGGAGGATGGGGAATGAGGTTTTGGTTTTAAGGTTCTTTTTGGTGGGCTGGGGGAGGGGGAAATTGTTGAAACTGCCATATAGTAGCTTTTTGTCTTCCCACTACTACAGAGTTTGATAGTTTATGAGCAGTTTCCTTTTTCATTGACTCATCCCAACAGCTGAAGAGGTGTTGGCAGTTGTGATTCTTTCCCCTGTAATAGTTGAGGGAAAACTCAGCAAGGCTAAGAATGCCCAGCCAGTAAATTAGCAGGCTCCAATTAGAGTCATTTGTTCCAAGCAGGCTCTCCATCTAAGCTCATAGCCTCCATTTACATTAATAATAGTTACAAAACCATCACTTCCCCTGATGAGCTCCTACTTCGTGCCAGGCTAATGATAGGTGATTTACGCAAGTGCTTCTCAAACTGTGATATGTACACCAATCACCTGGGCATCCTGTTAAAATGAAGACTGTGGGGCTTCCCTGGTGGCGCAGTGGTTGGGAGTCCGCCTGCTGATGCAGGGGACGCGGGTTCGTGCCCGGGTCCGGGAGGATCCCACGTGCCGCGGAGCGGCTGGGCCCATGGGCCATGGCCGCTGAGCCTGCGCCTCTGGAGCCTGTGCTCTGCAATGGGAGAGGCCACAACAGTGAGGGGCCCGCGTATCGAAAAAAAAAAAAAAAAAAAAATGAAGACTGTGATTCATTGTGTCTGGGTGGGGCCTGAGGGTCTACATTTCTAATAAGTAAGTTCTCTGTTAATGCTGATGATGCAGGTCCACTGTCCATACTTTGAGTAGCAAGGTTTTATATTTACCGCCTTGATTCAGCCTCACAGTAAACCCACATGGCAGTACTTCTTAACCCTGGCTGTACCTCATCAGGGAGAATGGCATTTGAAGACTTCTAATCCTCAGGTGCAGCCCAAATTTTTGGTGAGACACTTATTGCTATATGGGCTAGGTAATATCATCCTCATTTTACAGCTGAAGAAACTGAAGCTTAGAGAGATTAATTACTTTATCTAAAATCCTATACAGTGATGGAAGTAGGATCTGAAGCCAGGGCTATCTGGCTTCAACGTCCATTCTCTTAACCACTGCTCTCTATGGACTCCCACGGAGGTGACACTAGTTTGCAATCTATTATTGTTGTTAACTAAGAAAAGAAGACCCACACATTTTAAACCACTAGAAAAGAGCCTGAGCCCACAAACACCCCAGTGCTAAAACTCTCAAGATGATTTATGGTCCTTTAGCACTAGGAAAGTTGAAATCTCTCCCTGGGGCTGAAGGTAACTATTGTTCCCCACGACACAGCACATGCCCTGGAACTGACTTTGTACTGTTGGTTCTCTGCTTTTCCATTAAATGCTGACTGGTCAGAATATTTTCTCTCCCATTGAGGTTTTAAGTTTAAGAGAAAGCCTGGTGCATTAAGTCAGTGTAATTAGCCCTGAAATGCATGTGATTGAGAAATTGTATTCCCAGAGAAAGAAAGAGAATCTCCAAGGTTTTATCAAACTGGAATTGTGAGCCCAGGGCTTGAAAACAACCCCTTTATGATGGGAAGCAAAGGATTCCCCAGGGACGGATGTGCTGGCAGTGGCTAGGCTTATTCTCCCATCTCTGAATTCGTTAATGAGGACTTAGCTTCAAAGGCAGATAACAAGCTAATCAAAAGGGGAAGGGAAGCCTGCAAATCATGCTGCCTAGAGTTACACTGGGGAGAGCAGGGGAGAAGGTAGAACAGGCGGAGTGATGGGCTGGGGGTGGGGCTGTCCTCTTTGTCAGGATGCTGGCAGACCACAGGCTATGAACCAAGGAATCAATCACAGGACTGATTTTAAAAGATAAATTGCAGGATATTATTTAAAGTCAGTAATGGCATAACCCTCTTATGCCAGCCTCTTCTCTCAATATTCTTTGCTCCATCACCATCTCATTTTTCCAAAGACTGAGACCACAAAGTTCCTGACCACTGAGAATGCCACCTGGGACCAAGGCCAAACCAGCTAGCTGAGTGGGGGTGGGGGGAGGTGAGAGGTGTGGAAAGGGGGGGAGGAAAAGGAGCTTTTTGAGAGGCTTCCTCTGATCCAGATGCTATCTCAGAGCACAAAAGTTCATTGTTTATACTCAAGAACAAAACATTTGCTTTTTGCTTTAAAATAGGCAATTGGGATTTATATAACTAAATTTTGTTCTGTTTGAGCTCATAAGCTACATAAGTTGGGAAAGAAACAGCAAATGTAATCAAGGTAGTTACATTTGTCAGGTTTTCTTTGTCCCCATGGGAAATCCTTGGTGCTTTCTGACTTCCTAAACATTTTCTGATACTCAATACATCTTCAGAGTTTTGTTTCTATTCAAAGATGAAGGAGGCCTGAAGTCTCACCCCAAATGTCACCTTTATGGATCTTCTATGACTGAGAATCTCTTGTGAATAATAGAGCTTGGAACCAGTTTGAATATTGATATGCCACCAAATTGATCACCTTCATAGCTTCTCTCTTCCCAGGTGTCTTTCTTCTGTCCATTCCTCTGTCTTCCACCTGTCCCTCTCTTTTCATACTTTACTCAAACTCTTCTCTCCCTTCCATCATGAAAAACCATTAGTTGTCCAGTACCTTGACTGTCAGGGAATGAACATGAGAACCCTGCCTAGAACTGTCCTCATTTGTGGTGCTGAAAGGATAACTTTGACCATCTACTAACCAGAGATTCTGGAAACATTGGAGAGCCTAAACAATGAATTAGAACAGCTTTTGGGAAGATCCTTTTAGGAATGTCCTTCAGGTCACTCAACCTTTACAGTCCAAAACAAAATTCATTTTCTTCCAGACATCCTGTTCTCCCTCTTATATTCCCCAAGTCTTGCCATCCCTCTTCTTAGTTTTTAAAACCATCTTCTCCTCTCCATTCCCATTGTCATTAAAATAATTTCCTAACTGGTTTCTCTCAAATATCTTGCTACTCAATGGCTTTCATTAACAATTCCCATGCCCAATTCCTATAGAATCTAATTCAAGTTTGTTAGAGTGGGAGCAGGTACAGCAAGGCACTCCAGAAACTCTGCCAGTTAAACCATAAACATCAACCAGTAGTAGATGAGAATGGTATATACAAACAGCTCCTTGGATATAAAATAGTTCCAGGTCTAGAAACAGCAAGAGTAAACAAAGCCTGCTTATGTAAGCCAGATCAATCCCAGGCAGAGTGAAGGCCATGTCCATATTTAAAGAGGGTCGATAAAAGAAATACATTGTTCACAAGGGTTGTTCACAACAACACAAATATGTTGTTCAGAAGATAGGAGGGTGAGTTTGCAATAAGGAAGAACTGCAACTGTTGGTTCTAACATTGCTTAGGTGGCCTCTCTGCTCTTCATCACAGATGCATCTCTGGTGGGTAAACAGGATGTGCTGGTTATTCTCAGTTGGCTCCTCTACCTTGCTCTGGCCTTGGGAAGCTGGCCTGAATGGACCTCAGCTATGTGTTCCCTTGCCCTCTGGCTTTGCATTGGAATTGGTTAATAGAGAACATATTCAGGAGATAAGAGGGAGAGAGGAGAGTGAGTTTGGGTTATTGCTTCTTCCAGCTCCATCCCATGCTGGTTGTCCTGACTTATGCCCACAGTCTGCACTGTGGCTTCTTCTACATTCTTTCCCTCTGACTTGCAATAGCCACTCCCTTCTCTCATCCCTGCTGGCCTGGAGGTAGTGATGATTGTATTGCACTGTCCCCCAAGTTATCCACTTCAAGTGTGCCACCTGTTACGTGCTAGGTCTCTGATTAGGGCCTGATATCATCAAGCATTCGAATCCCAACTCCTCTGTCCCAATTTCATCCTCACCAAACATTATTCTGTTTATAAATTGGCTTCACATGTAAATCCATCTACACGTAGAGAGTGTACTGGTCATGTTGACACAAGCATTCTGTTCTGCTTGGCATTTATTTATTTAGTTAGTTAGTTTTGTTTCTCATTAGTATAAACCTTTTATTTTTAAAAATTAACTTTTATTGAAGTATAGTTGATTTGCAATATCATGTTAGTTTCTTCTGTACAGCAAGGTGAATCAGTTATATGTATACATATATCTACTCTTTTTTAGATTCTATTCTCATATAGGTTATTAGAGAGCACTGAGTGTAGTTCCCTGTGCTACACAGTAGGTCCTTATTAGTATCTATTTGATATATAGTAGTGTGTATATGTCAATCCCAATCTCCCAATTTATCCCTCTCCACCCCCTTTCCCCCTTGGTCACCATAAGTTTGTTTTCTACATCTGTGATTCTATTTCTGTTTTGTAAATAGGTTCATTTGTACCATTTAAAAAAAATTCCACATATTGCTTGGCATTAATACTTCTCATTGTTAATTAAGGAATTGGCATTCTGATTTTATACTTTGTTATTAAACTAGCTTTGTTAGTGCAACTTAGCCTGCCTGGGATTAATGAATCTGAGGTGCTGCCAAAGCTGAAGGTCTGGCCAATCTCTGCTGGTTTGGGGCTGGGGAACAGATTGTGGATTTTCTATAGGATAAAGCTGCTCTCATTTGTAAGTACTTTTAGGGAGAGGAAGCTATTCTGGTCTTTCTAAATTAAAAAGAAGATTGAAAGACATTAAAAAAAAACCACGAAGGTCTGGGATGAATTCACCCAGATGATATTATCTTTGGAGGCCTCTGTGACCATCCACTCACACCTCCCACCAAGTTACTTGGTCCTTATGTTTCCTTTACCATGTCATGCTTTCATGCCGCTGGGCTTTTATCCAGGCTGTTCTCTCTGTCTTTGAAACCCACACTTTCATCCCTTAGGTCACTCCTATGCATCCTCCAAATCACTGTTCAGGCATCACTTCCTCTGTGGAGTCTTTATCTTTTATAGAAATAATCGATTTAGCAGCTCTTTATTGAGCACATTTGTACCAGGAACTCTGAGATGTCCTGGGGACATGGAAGTGACTCAGACAGTTCATACTTTGCAGTATCATAGATGAGATGAAATGATGTTAAAAAAAATCCTTTCTAAATGATAAGGTAAGACATCTGACAGTGACATGCATAGGATGCAATGGAGACGTGAGTGGTGCAATGGGTGAGCAGGTGTCAGGGGAGAAGGCTACCTGTAAGGGATTTTATTTAACATTGTTCATGAATAAATGGGACAGGCAAAGGCTTTCGGGGTAGAGTCTGTCTGAGGTCTTCCCAGCTTGTAACTGCCCTCTGAGTGGCAGCTTAAGCATGGATGCTGCATCCAGGATATTGGCCCTCACACTTTGATCCCAGCTGACTGGAGCAGGACTGGGTGCCAGATCAAAGACAGACACTCTATAGGGTGGATGGGGACATAGGAAGGGGCTAACATGAAAGCAGTGCTGCTGTATAAATGAGCCAAAGATAGCCTCTGCGTATTGGTCCCCAGGTTGTTTATGTCTTCACAGCAGGCTTAGCCTCATTAGCTCAAAAGTCCACAGACACCAAATTCAAAATTTTACACATTTACTTATTTTAAAAAGAGCCCAAACAAGCAAAATTTTAGCCATTTAAGGCCTGCCTGCCTTGCATACCCTGTGAAACTATACCTACCATCTGCTGGCCATTGATAAGACAGAGCCCCGTGGTCATAAGACCCCCCCAAACTTCTACTGCCCCTCAGAGCTCTCTCTGACCCAGACAGGTAAACACCCTCTCCATCACCCCTCTCTCTCTCTTTCTTTTAAAATTAATTAATTAATTAATTAATTTAACATCTTTATTTGAGTATAACTGTTTTACAATAGTGTGTTAGTTTCTCCTTTACAACAAAGTGAATCAGTTATACATATACATATGTTCCCATATCTCTTCCCTCTTGCGTCACCCTCCCTCCCACCTTCGCTATCCCATCCCTCTAGGTGGACAAAGCACAGAGCTGATCTCCCTGTGCTATGCGGCAGCTTCCCACTAACTATCTGATTTACGTTTGGTAGTGTGTATATGTCCCTGCCACTCTCTCACTTCGTCACAGCTTACCCTTTCCCTTCCCCATATCCTCAAGTCCATGCTCTAGTAAGTCTGTGTTTTATTCCCGTCCTACCACTAATCTCTTCATGACATTTTTTTCCCTTAGATTCCATATATATGTGTTAGCATACGGTATTTGTTTTTCTCCTTCTGACTTACTTCACTCTGTATGACAGGCTCCAGGTCTATCCACCTCATTACAAATAACTCAGTTTCATTTCTTTTTATGGCTGAGTAATATTCCATTGTATATATGTGCCACACCCCTCTCTCTTGAGAGTTCCCTTCCCTCCTCTCCTTCTGGATGGTGGTCCCTGTGCCGTAAGCCTCTGGACAGTTTCATGCTGCGAGGAACTTCCTTCTCATGTAAATACGTCCAAGCAACACCCAATAAAGCTTATTGTGTGTTACTGCCTCTTGTGGTCATATCTTTTTCCTTGATCAGCCTTCAGATTCCTCACACCCCCTAGAAGCCCACACTGGATGCTGAGTGGCTCAACCCATTAGACCCCTTCCTTGAGGGAGTTTTAATCTGAGGGGGAGAGATGATGAGCAGTTGACAACCAGGAGCAGAAGTAGAAAGGCATGAAGAGAAAAGGAGGCAGTAAGCAGGAGCCACAATGCAGTAGAAGCCATGACTCAGAGGGAAGGGGAAGGGCTCTTAGTGACAGTAAAAGACAAAGCATGGACAAATAGACCTAGAGTGACCATAAAGGTGAAACACTGGAGCAGGAAGCCATAGGTACATAAGCTAGCTAGGCAGGAACAAAATATTACAGGAGTACCCAAATGGCATTTCTGTTCCTGAACCACATTCTGGTCTCCACAGGGTCTGTCAGTGTCTTGGTTCCAGTTCTGCAATGAGGATATGATGTTTAGTGTAAATCCCATTCTGATAGACAATAACACCTTTCCCAGGGCAATGCTAGTATGTCCATATTCTTTGCATCCAAGAGAGCCAGCTCCAACATAGGCTATAGGAAGAGCATAGGCAAGGTCTGGAGTGGGGAACACTGTAGTGTTTTGGGGAATCCCAAGCAATTTGATATTTCTAGTTAAGACAATGCAAGTTGGAGTGTTGGTGGAAATGAGATTAGAGAGCTGAGCAGGGTCAGGACATGGAGTCCTTGTGTGCTCTGCTGAGGTCCCCAGTGTCATCCTGCAGGGAGCTAGTGGTAAAGGCAATAGTAATGGGTCAGATTCACATTTTCATCACATCAATGGCAACAGTGTAGGTGGAGTTTGAGATGCTAGTTTGGAGGCAACTAGCATTCTGGACAGGAAATGAGAGAATGCATAACAGGAATGGAGAGGAGAGGACATATTCAATAAACATTCAAGAGGTGAGAGCAACAGGAGTTGGTGACATTACATGTTAGGGTGAAAGAAAGAAAGATAAATCTGTGATGGATGATTTCTGTTTTTCAGATTTTGGCACTGGATGAATGGAATACTATTGACTGAGATAGAATTGCAAATTAGAGTTAGGAAGGGAGGAGAAAGAGGAAGAATATGTGTTTGAGGACTGCATAGGGGTTCTAAATGGAGAAACCCAGTGGACATTTGGGTCCATGGATGTGGGTCTCCGAGTGGGTCTTAAGTCACATCAGCAGCCATGATTACTCAGACTCATCCTCGTATGTAGAGTCCATAACCTAATATGGACCAATCTTCCAAACCTCCTCTCCATCTGAAAGATTTCCTCTGGTATGCCAGCAAAGTTTCCTGTCGTCAACACCTTCTCAAACCATTTCTTCTTTCTTCTGGACTTGCATGGGCTCTACTCAAGGACCCTTGTTCCCTTACAGCTCTCTCTAATGGAGGCTGGTCTTTCTTTCTTTCTTTCTTTCTTTCTTTCTTTCTTTCTTTCTTTCTTTCTTTCTTTCTTTCTTTCTTTCTTTCTTTCTTTCTTTCTTTCTTTCTTTCTTTCTTTCTTTCTTTCTTTCTTTCTCTCTTTCTCCTCACACAACACAAGTTCTTCAGAGCCAAGAAGTGTCTTCTCTCCCCTCTTTCTCACTTTTATAATTCACTGACATCCTCATCACTTTCTCTCATTTGCCAAAGAAGGCCGGTCTGTTTTCATAGTCTTCTTCTCTCTTCAACAGTTGCTTCATTCTGAATGATTTCCCCTTTCATATGGATGAATAATCTACCACCCTGGTTCCTCAGCTTCTTGACTTAATCATCTCTAAAGACTTCTCCATTTCAACTTCTCTATTCCTACGTCAAACCCTATATCATGACTTCTGAAACAGCAACTTCAGCCATCCCATTCTCTAACCACTACCTCCTGTCAAACACTACGCAGAAACTATCTTTGACCTTATTGAAACCTTTCAAATTTTGGCCTTCACCTTTTCTCACTTTCTAGGGTTATTGTATAGTTATTAAGATCCTAGCCTTTGGAGCTAGAATGCCAGGTTAACTTGTGGGAAAGGCTAAAAATGTGGGGATATATCAGTTAAGAAATGAATCCAGATTCCACAGTTCATCCTGATGGTTGGGAAAGGATGAGCACTGCAGGGAGATGGACATCACTAATGGACGGTTTCCATCATAGTCATGGCAAGAAAGCAGAAGAAATGCTGGAATCCATCCTTCACATAACTCTCTCATCACTTATTGTCTGCCTGCAATGTTTTTTTGCTCAATAACTGGGTACTTAATTACATACTCTTTAATTTTTCACACCTGTCTGTCTGGAGCCTGGAATGCCGTCGTGGAAAGCTCCCTGGGCCTGCATTCAAAACAATGGATCCCAGATACAACTTCTTCCTGCAACGTCTTGAGCAAATCATTTAACTTCATTTGAAAGTGTAAATAACAGTCCTGACCTTATCAAGTTGCTGTAAGTATTAATGAGATAATAGATACAACAACATGTGCTAAGCTTTAAAATGTTTAAAGAACATTAGGTATACTGTTTTTGCCAATTATATTTGCAAACAGGAATTTTGTGTTCCTTGCATGATTCATTAAGCATGGTACTCAAATAATATTTGTTGAGTAAATGAGTGACTGAATAAATTAATGAATGAATGATAGAATGAATCAATAAATGCCTGAGTGCAAGCTGAGCCTCAAGCCTTTTGATCCTAGTTCAACAAGAAGAATTAGCTGTCTTATCAAGTTAACACCATTCATTCATTCACTTATTTGACAAACACATTCACTGCCTGCCATGTCTGGTGGTATGTGTTTTTAGTTGCTATCTCATTCAAAACTCTCTGTATGAGGAAGTTCTTTTCAATTCCATCCTACAGATGAGCAATCTGAAGTACAGAGAAGTTAAGTAACTTGCCCAAGGTGGTACAGGTAAGGAGTTATAGGACTTGAAATATAGATAGGGCTCCTAGATATATGCAGTAGTCAACATTGAGAGGTACCCTTAAAGGGTGTGAAAAGGAAGGAACAACAGTTTCTAAATGTACATGTGCTGGCCAAGAGAAGACAAAGGAAAGTCAGCTGAGAATCCATTAGGCTTGGTATCAAGAGTAAAGCTGTCTTATATCATGTTTTCCAGAAAACATACTCTAAGACAAGAGTTTGTGTGCTGGAGAATTGAAACCTATGAGGGAGTGAAGAGGGTAGGGTGAAGAAGTTGGGTAGTGATGCAGTTACCATATAATAGAGGCCTCAGCCTACATCATGGGCAGCTCTGCAGCTCTTCAGTATGAGTTGGGATGAGGGGGATGGGCTTTTACACCTCTGCATGTACCAGCCATTGGATGCTGGATATCCCTAGGGAGGGAGAATGACCTTGGGCAAGGCAGCTTCCTAAGGAGGGACTGAGCTGTGAGTCTTCAGCAGGTGACACTTTAGCAGCTGGAAGGGTTGAGTGTCTTGGTTCTGAAGGTGGATCTGGGCAGTGAATCACTGCATCCACCACAATGTTATTAACACTTCTAAAGAATGAGTGTGTTAACTAGTCTGGAGTGACAAATTTGCAAAGAGATAGGAGTGTGAAAAAAGCAGAGCTTCAGAGACGAAGACTAGCAATATCCACAGAAGACCTGTGCCACCCATCACCAGGATGCTCTTCCAAGGATGGCTGCAGGCACCATCACAGACTGGTGTCAGGCTGCCTTCCCATTATCCAGCCCAAACTCCTTGCTGTAGGCCCAAGCCTTCCAGGAGAGATTTGGGTTTCCAGTGTAGCAAGGCTACAGAGACCAAATGGTATGGTGGCATTTTGCCTCAAGAGGTCATCCCCTCTGGCCATGTAGGCATGAGCCCCATTCCCAAGTCCTGTCGCCTCTGGGACAATGAGAAGATCAAATTTCTGAGCAGGCAGCCTGAGGGTCTCACCAATGAAATGATCACTTTGTGGGGAGCTGTCTGAGAAGCCAACAGGTCTTTCACAGGCCTTTCCCACGGACATGGTCATTATTAGCAACTCTGCACCCTGAAGAGTAGCAGTGGAACTAACCAGGAAAGTGACAGGAATCCTAGGGAATTCAGAGGAAAGAAAGGTCCAAAGAGAGATGCCGCCAAGAAATGACCATGGAAATCCACATGGGCTAGGATGTCCCTGAGAAGGCAGGTGACCCAGTGGTTGAGGTCATCATGGAAACCACTGAGTGTGTCAGTGTGGGCCTGAGCATTAATAAGATGAAGAAGCTTGAGCTTTTAATGGGGCAGGAGCAAATTATTTATTCTGAAGGAATTAACCAAGCTCACTCTGTGACATAGGGACAATTGGTGCTAAGAAACCCAGACCCAGCTGAGCTAATTTAAGTCAAAGGATGCCATTGTTAGAGACTGGGCATCTCACAAAGTTCAACAGCAAGAAGACAGCCCACAAGGACAGAGAGAAGGGATATGAAACACCCTTGAAATGGCACTGGAAGAGGAAGGAGGCTGTGTAAACACACCAAAGCCATTTCTTTATAAGTGACTTGAACTTGGTGCTTTTTGCTAATACTTGTGGGAGCATGATGAAGCAAAAGCCGGATTAATTTGCTGATAGTCAATGACTCTTTACTAAAGCTGAATTTTATACACATTTATGAAAGAATCATGAATATTTTCACAGACCTCTGGAGAGCAGATTAGGATATCAAAATGTAACAGCAGAAAAAAGCTTAATTGAAAGATGAAAAACTTTAGATGCATTAGTGCTATGGCAACCAGCCAGATCACTCCAATTATGTCCCTAATTTGGTCCATAAATAATTTATAACCCACCATTTGTGTCTGGGGCAAAAGATTTCTAAAAGCAAACACTTAAGTAGCTGTTAAGGCACCTAATGATTTCCGATTCTGGATTCATCAGAACTCCAGGCTGTGATTCCACAGCCCTACTTGAAGTAGTTTGGTGCGGATTACTCAACTATCTTCAGTGTCTAGTTGGAACAGATTGTCAGAGAAAGCAATGAGCTCACTTCTCTTTGCTGTTAACTTTGCCATTGACTTTCAATTAAGGTCAAAAGCCAAATCCATGAAAATCAGAAATGAAACTGAAAGCGAAGTATCCAGGGACCCTACGATTAGTGCTCAGAAGCTGAGAGCAATTTCCTGCCAATAGTCCACACTGGTTATTTCTGGTGTTTGTATGCTGCCTGTTGATTTTCACAGCTTCTCTCTGTGTTCTTATTTTTCTTTAAAATTTTCAGTTGAAGTTAGTTACATATATATAGCACAGTGGATGAAGCACACACATTGTAAGTACAGAACTCAAAGAATGTTTTGCAAATGGATTCACTCATGTGAAAACCACCCAGATTGAGAAATAGAACATTCACTCCCCAAAGCCTCCCTTTCTTCCCAGTGTGCTTTGCCTCTTCATAGAGACAGCTGGAGAATGAAGCTAAAACCCTGAGGCTTGGTTATTACAGGATCCATGTGTTGTCCACCACGAGGAGACATTGAGGACACTTCCTTATGAGAAAACATGTCAGCAACTCTGAGCAGACCTGTTTGAAACTCAGATGCCCCAGGCGGTGTTTAGTAATGAGATGTATGTGGCCCAGCCATAGGGGAAAGGTCTTGTTTGCTTCCTGCCAAAAGCCATGGAGGTTTACAAAGCTCCTTCTCCCACTGCCCCTTCCAGGGAAGCCACAGCTCCTCCATCCAGGAGTCCATTCAAATGTTCTGTAATCCTTGGAAGGCACTTGCATGACCACATAGGATGAGTGGCAGCCTGAATGTCTGGTTCAGCCAATGAGAATTTGGAGGCCCTCTGCCACTGATCACTTCTGGAGAAGGACGTGGCCTAGGCTCCCCATGGGTCCTACTTTGTCAAGGCCTATTGCTCTAAGATTTCAGTCCCACGAATAAGTGGCCATCCAGGATCATGCCTGGCAGGGAGGAAACCCCATTTTTCTCTTTCACACACAGCTTTTGACCCCTGGGGAGGGATAGCTAATAGTTCATACTTACTATACATTTATTAAGTACTAGGTACCATGATGAACACTTTGATAATCATCAATAATCGATAATCTCATTAATCTTTAACTGTATTGATCAATATCTCTATTTTAGAAATAATGAAATAGAGAGAAGACACAGCTAGTAAAATGTGGTCTCAGACTCCAGACCTTGGCAATCTTGCTCCAGTGCTTTAGCATTACCCCAAATGGCCCCACTGCCTTGGTGCTTCCCCAAATGAACCTACTGCTACCCAGACAGAGTCCCTGGGGAGTCCTATTCATGCTCAGCACCCCCACACCCACAAGGGGACTGGCTCTTTGCTAGGAGAGGAAGCACAATTCACCTGACTTATGAGTTAATTAAATTCCTGAGCCATAGCTACAAATCAACGCCTCACAAATCAAACCCTTATTTCCTAGAGGCACAAAGATATAAACTGAAGTTCTGCTTCTGGAAATCCATTTATTTCACAAAAATATAAAAACTGATGAAAGTAGAACAAAATACACAATACACATATGACAAAGATTTATTAAATAGGAAAAAGCAAATCACAGAAAACTAATGTTATAATTGTTAAATTGGGTGGACTTTTCTGCAATGGGTTTGGCTTGGCTAGGGTATCTTAAAACATGATTTAAATGAGATTCCATCTTTATGAGTAAAATTTCCCTGGAGCAAAAATAGGTATTCTTCATTGTTCCAAGCACGTTTAAACTGAGCGCAAAAGTAGGGGTGTCTTTCTGAAAATTTTTCATGACATGAAGGCATCTGAAACTTTGAGTAGCATTGCTGCTGCTTTGATCATCTCTTCTGCTTTGTTAGATGATTGTAATGTGAGGTTTGGACATGACAGTAAGTCTCACAATGAGAAAGAATGTAATGATGAGGGTGACAATTCCTGAAGTGGAGAGTCAGGGATCAGCCTGACTCATGAGCCTGACACTCACAAAACCTCCAGCCCCCCTCTGCCCCATGCTCTAAAACGCCTTCACCTGCTGTCCAGGGGGCCCAGGATCTGAGGCAGTAGGTTTAGAGGTGGTGAAGAGACATACACAAGGCTAGGTGCAAAATCATGAGGGAAGGTGGAAAGTTTCCAGCCAAAGGCTATCTCATTTTTTATAGTCTACTCAGAGCAGTCAGAGCTAAAACATAAGCATCTCAGAGGACTGACAGCAGCCCTGCTCATATTTTAATGTGCATGGGAATCACTGTGAATCTTGTTAGAGAGCAGATTCTGATTTTGCAGGTCTGGAGTGGGGTCTGGGACTCTATTTCTAACAAACTCTCAGGTGATGCTGATGCTGCTGGCTTGAGGCCTACACCTTGAGTAGCAAGAGTTCACAGACGTTTGATCATGGACCAGATGTCTATGTCTTGCCTGAAAAGTATGTCTCTGCCCTAGATAACACTACCTTTGAATCCCTATCCAGAAATATTTGATCATGTCATCAGCACTTTTACTCTTGATAGTTTTGTATTTGGGCATATTAATCAGGCAATTCAGTATTTTAAGCCTCTTATGATTCAAAATAGACTAAAGCCTTTTAAAGGGGCTCTACTGAAATTCTCAGGCTTCTCCTGCTATAAGCCCTTCTCCAGACAATCCCCCCGTATCCCCTTGTCCCCAGAAATCTACCTCTGATCATTTTCAATTTTTGTTCTTTGACTGTAAGACTTCTCATGACTAAATCCTTGCTTCAATTTGTCTCTTTTCCCATTGTTAATTTAAAAAGTGATCCATGCTGGTGATTTTGTGTCATTTTTAATGTACAGGAAATTTGAAATAAATGAGTGAAGTACACAGCGTGGTTCAGATGAAATTTTGGGGTTGGAAAACCATGTTTATGAAAAATAAATGAGTAAATACGATTTGGGCTGGATAAGGCATTGGAAGATTAAGCACAAGCCAGCAGCTGGCTGAAATGAGACCCCAGAGTTAAAAAGCCAGACCTGAAATGCCCACTGCTTTGGTAGATGCCCTTTGTGATTTCTCATCACAGACACCTGAGGAAAGAGCTGAGTGGGCATTGACCTGGCCCTTCTGTGTCCCTAGACCACAGGTTTACCTCAGGCATTTATGGGGACTGAGGAAAGAATAGAAATAGAGGCCCTCAAACCATTTGTCTAGATACTTCGAGTTATAAATCAACGTAACAAACTGTAAATAAAATGTTTTATCCTTTACAATGACATATCTCTATAATCACCTGGAAGGCCAGGTTCAATGCCAGAATTCTTGTGTTCCTTAGATTCCTGAACTAGAACATGGTGGTGTCAAAATAACTGACCCCTGGCTTGTGGTTCACCCCTGCTCCTTTTCTCTTCTACCTTCAGCTATATTCCACAGCAAGAGGAACCCCTTGTGTCTGGACACTCAGCCTGCAGTCCAAGCTCCTTCCACACCCCTCCTAGCAGCAGCCCTTGGCTATTTCTCAAGGCCACAGGAGTGCACACATAGGGTGTAGTCTGCCCCTGGAAGGATGATCCCAGGAAGGAGGCCTCCAAGACTCAGCTCCCTGGGGGATCATGTTGTGCTGGAAGGTGAAAGAGGAAGGAAGTATCTAGTCTTCAGGATAGTTCATTATGAAGGGAGACACCTCCAAGGATTCTGGACTGTGACACTGCTTCTCCTAGGACATCCCACAAGCCCTGCTCTGTGTGTTGGGGTCCTCTGTGAACCATGCCCTGTCAGTTAGGTAAAATCCATACATAGACTTTTGAGTTTGCTCTTTAGAATTGGCAATTAGCTCTTTAGACAAATCACTGCAACATTTCTGTAGCAAGGATAACAATGCGGGAAGTGGGGAGGGAGTCTTCTCTGTAATTTGATTCATTTTCTATTGGAGAGGAGCACAACCAGAGTGCTTCCTCAGTGGCTGATGTCTTAACTGCCACATGCATCTCGTGGGGAACACTTATTAGCATCCCTATGCTTGACTCCCTGGCAATGTGAAACAGCTGACAGCTGGAGGGAGTTGAAGGGGTTGGTGGCTGCCACCCAACAGTGAAGGAGGAGTTGGAAACAACCCTCTCTTTCTCCCATGTAAATCACCTCTTTATTTTTAAGGACTGTGTAAATTGGTGATATTTTAGTCACAAGAGACTGCACCTTAATTGCTCATGTATTGCATCTCCAGTACCCAGGGCAGTGCTTGGCATAGGCCAGGGGTTCAGCAATATCTGTTTGGTGAGGACACGCTGGCTCTGAGCTGGGTCTTGGTGAATGGCTTCATAACCCTCCTAGTCTGCATGCACGACACTTTTCCATCACCTTCCTCTCTTGGTAGATTGTATTACTGGTCAGCAAATTTTCCCTTTCTCCTCCTCTGTCTGAGGCGGAATGCGCTGCACCACCCCACTGATGCTGGGCTTGGCCTGTGACTTACTATGGCTAATGGCATGTAAACAGATGTGACATAAGCAGAGGCTTTAGACGTGCTTATGTGGTCTCATTTGGCCCCTTTGATCCTGTCCTCTGTCCTGACAAGAGCATGTCTCAGTTAGCTGCACTGCTGGTCCCAAAATGAGACTTGTGTAGCACACTTGAATCCAACCACAGCCTGGAGCTAAGCCCAGCTGAATCCAGCCAAGCCCAGTCAAATCCAAGATTTATAGCTAACCTTCAGATCAATTAGAGAGAAATAAATGCATATTGCTTTAAGGCACTGAGATTTTAGTGTTGTTATGCGACGTTAATAAGGCAATAGTTGATTAATATACCCTCCCATGCTGGACAACAAACCCTGGTTCAGAGCAACAGCAAAAAATGGCTTTGATAATCACAGAGACTAGAAAGAGAGAAGAACTGAACATAGCCCACTATATCTCATACATTTTCCAGCATCACCATTTTCTGATAGTCTTATAGCTCCTGAATATCAGAATCCTTTGTTTTACACTAACATCCTGTCAATGAACACATTCCCATTCTATCCCCACTAGCTGTTTTACCCCAACTCTTTCAATTAGTCATCCCTCATGAGCATCTTCTTATAGGTCATGAAAGACTCTGCAGAATTCAAAGCATTTCCACTCCAACTTTGAGAGCCCAGTGTGCTCTTTGTTCTGGCTCTGGATCAAATTCTTGCTAAGACCAACCCCATCCCAGCCATTTCTTGGCTTGTCTGGCTGCTCCAAGTCACTGTGAGGATACACCTCTCCCCAACTCTGTAGGATTTTTGGTTTAGAAAATTAAAGCAGTGGAATATTTTTTTGGTTTTGGGGAGGGTTATGTGGGCCTCTCACTGCCGTGGCCTCTCCCTTTGTGGAGCACAGGCTCCGGATGCGCAGGCCCGGTGGCCATGGCTCACAGGCCCAGCTGCTCCGCGGCATGTGGGATCCTCCCGGACCGGGGCACGAACCCGCGTCCCCTGCATCAGCTGGCGGACTCTCAACCACAGCGTCACCAGGGAAGTCCCAGTGGAATTTTTTAAAATGACTAAACTAAAACTCTAAAACCCAGGCAGCTGCCTTTTATGTTCTTATAGAACCCCCCACCCAAACCCTGCCACCCCAAGACAGGCCTTAGATCATATGCCATTCTCCAAATCAAACACACTTAACTCTAACTTGCCTCCTAAGTTCTATTTCCAAATGTTTCTATCAGAATCACTGCTCAGCATGACAGTGATAATCAGGGTCAATTACGACTTTCGTGGGCACTTTTGCCTTCATGGGTCCTTTCCTCAATTTAAAAAAAAATTTAGGAGGGATCAAGATGGTGGAGTAGGAGGATGTGGAACTCACCTCCCCTTATAAGCACATCAGAAATACATCTACATGTGGGAAAGTTTTCACAGAAAACTATCTGGAAACTGGCAGAAGATTTCCCATAGAACCAAAGCTGCAAGAAAGATCTCCACCTAACTGGGCAGGAGATAGGGACGCAACCTTGGGCTGCCTCTGGGTTGGACTGTGGACTCCCTCATGAGTGGTGCATAGGTTCGCTGGGAACACGTGGGTCTCAATTGCTTCAGTCGTCACCTCCTCTGGGGCAGGGCACACACTCAAGGGCAATGAAGGCTGATCACACTCAACTTTCAGGACCTCCACTCCAACAACTGGGGAGCAGAACCTGTCCCTGACAGGGTAGTGACTGCCACAGAGCAAAGAATAGGCCCCTCCCAACATCTAGCACTGACTCTGGGCACCACAATGACAGTCATAACCCTTATCAAGGGGATAATGGCCAGCACACTCTGAGGAAAGACGTGCTGGCATCCATACCAAAACCAGCCCTCACAACAATAATACCGGACACACACAGTCTACACAGGGACACTCCCACTTAAAAACACCCATTTGAAACCAAAGTAGATAACTGTTTCTTCTAAATTCATAGAGACAGAGGAAGTTAAGTAAAATGAAAAAGCAGAGGAACTACTCCCAATTAAAAAACAAGAGAAATCCCCTGACAGAACAAACAGACCTCACCAGTCTACTAGACCCAGAGTTTGAAAAGGAGGTAATAGGGACTTCCCTGGTGGTCCAGGGAACTGGATCCTGCATGCTGCCACTAAGAGCCTGCATGCCACAACTAAAAAAAAAGATCCTGCATGCCATAACTAAAGATCCTGCATGCCACAACTAAGACCCAGTGCAGTCAAATACATAAATAAATAAATAAATATTTTTTAAAAAGAAAAGGAGGTAATAAAAATGCTGAAGGAATTAAGAAAGATTATCAATAGACATGCAGATTGCTGTAACAAGGACTTAGGAACTATAAAGACAAACCATCCAAAATTAGACAACTCAATTGGCAAGATAAAAACCAATCCAGAAGCAATGAATAGCAGACTAAATGACACAGAAGAATGAATAAGTGATCTGGAATATAGAATAACAAAAATCATTGAATCAGAATATCACATAGAAAGACAAATGGGGCTTCCCTGATGCTGCAGTTGTTGAGAGTCCACCTGCCAATGTAGGGGACACGGGGTTGTGCCCCCGTCTGGGGGAAAAGGAATAAAATTAAAATGACACAGTTGACACAGAAAACCCACTGGGGGGAAGGGATGTGGAAAAGTAGATGAGGGGGGTTCCCATTACAGCAGCAGGAGCCAGCAACCTGCAATGCTCATATCTCTCCCCCAGTGTGGGCAGGAGTGGCCCTTTCCTCCTAGGGTCACAGCCCTATGCCACCTCCCTCCTTTTACTGAATTTAGTGGGAATGCTTTCAGCTTTTCAATGTTGAGTATTATGTTGGCTGTGGTTTTGTCATAAATGACTTTTATTATGTTGAGATGCATTCCTTTTACACCCCCTTTAGTGAGGGTTTTTATCATAAATGGATGTTGAATCTTCTCAAATGATTTTTTGCGTCTATTGAGATAATCTTGTGGGTTTTGCCTTTCCTTTTGTTAATGTGGTGTATCATATTGATTGATTTACATGTGTTGAACCATTCTTGTGACCCTGGAGTGAATCCAACTTTTTCATGGTGTAAGATCCTATTTATGTATTGTTGGATTCAGTTTACTAATATTTTATTGAGAATTTTTACATCTACATTCATCAAAGATACTGATCTCCAATTTTCTCTTTTGTAATGTCTTTGTCTGATTTTGCTATGTTGGTGATGCTGGCTTCATAGAATGAATTTGGGAATGGTCCCTTCTCTTCAATTTTTTGGAATAGTTTGAGAGGGATAGGTGTAGATTCTTCTCTGTATGTTTTGCAAAATTCCCCAGTGAGGCCATCCTGTCCTGGACTTTTGTTTGCAGGAGTTTTGTTTGTTTGTTTGTTTTTGTTGTTGTGGTTGTTGTTAAAGATCAATTAGAAGTGAAATAGAATTATCCCTTCAAATTATCTGTTTCTTCTTGACTCACTTTTGGCAGGCTATATATTTCTAGAAACTTGTCCATTTCTTCAAGGTTGTCCAATTTGTTGACATATAACTGTTCATAGTATTCTCTTACGATTTTTTTGTATTTCTGTGGTATCAGTAGTTGTTTCTCCTCTTTCATGTCTTATTTTTTAAATTTGGGTTCACTCTCTTTTCTTCTTGGTGAGCCTGGCTAGAAGTTTGTGAATTTTTTAATTTTTTCAAAAAACCAGGTCTTAATTTTATTGAGTTTTTTCTATTGTTTTTTTCTTAATTCTATTTTGTTTATCTCCTTGCTCATCTTCATTATTTTCTTCTTTTTGCTGACTTTGGGTTTTGCTTGCTCTTCTTTTTCTCATTCTTTTAGGTGGTAGGTTAGGTTGTTTATTTGAGATTTTTCTTGTTTATTGAGGAAGGCCTGTATCACTATGAACTTCCCTCTTAGAACTGTTTTTTCTACATCCCATAGTTTTTGTTCGGTTGTGTTTTCATTTTCATTTATCTCAAGATATTTTCTGATTTGTTCTTTTATTTCACCTTTGACCAATTGGTTTTTTAGTAGCATGTTGTTTAGCCTCCACGTGTTCATTCTTTTCCCATTTTTCTTTCTGTTGTTGATTTCTAGTTTCATACTGTTGTGGTCAGAAAAGATGCTTGAAATAATTTCTATCTTCTTAAATTTGTTGAGGCTTTTTTGTGACCTAGTATGTGGTCTGTCCTAGAGATTGTTCCATGCACACTTGAAAAGAATGTATATTCTGGCTTTTTTGGATGTAGTATCCTGTAAATATCAATTAAGTTCAACTGGTCTGTTATGTAATTTAGGACCTCTGTTGCCTTACTGATTTTCTGTCTGGATCATCTGTCCATTGATGCCAGTGTGGTGTTAAAGTCTCCTACTAATATTAAGAATTTTTTATTGAAGTATAGTTGATTTACAATATCATATAAGTTTCAGGTGTACAGCACAGTTATTCAGTTATATATGGGTATATATATACATATATATATATGTTTTCTTTTTCAGATTCCTTTCCCTTATATATTATTACAAAATATTGAGAATAGTTCCTTGTGCTATACAGTAGTCTTTGTTCATTGTCTGTTTTATACATCTCCTACTATTATTGTATTCCTGTCAATTTCTCCCTTTATATCTGTTAGTATTTGTTTTATATATTTAGGTACTCCTATATTGGGTGCATATATGTTAATGAGTATAATATCCTATTCTTGTATTGATCTCTTTATCATTATATAATGGCCTTCTTATTTATTTATTTATTTTTGCCGTACACAGGCCTCTCACTGTTGTGGCCTCTCCCATTGCGGGGCACAGGCTCCGGATGTGTGGGCCCAGCTGCTCCGTGGCATGTGGTATGTGGCATGTGGGATCTTCTTGGACCAGGGCACGAACCCGTGTCCCCTGCATCAGTAGGCAGACTCTAAACCACTGCGCCACTAGGGGAGTCCCCCTATAATGGCCTTCTTTGTCTTTCTTTTGCTTTAAAATCTATTTTGTCTGCTGTATCACTACCCCTGCTTTCTTGTCACTTCCATTTGCATGAAATATCTTTTTCCATCCCCTCACTTTCACTCTGTATGTGATTTTCACCCTGAAGTGAGTCTTATAGGTTCTTGTTTTTTTTAATCCAAGCTACCACTCTATGTTTTTTGATTGGAGCATGTAGTCTATTGTCATTTAAAGTAATTATTGATAGGTATGTACTTACTGCCATTTTAAACCTTGTTTTCAGGTTGTTTTTGTAGTTCTTCTTTATGTCTTCTTTTTCTTTTTCCTTTTGTGGTTTCATGATTTTCTTTTGTAGTATGCTTGAGTTCCTTTCCTTTTGGTTTTTGTAAATCTATTTTGTGTATTTGATTTGTGGTTACCATGGAATTCAAGTATGTTGACCCATAACTGTATCTATTAGCTTTAGACTGATAGTCATACAAGTTCAAACACATTCTAAAAAAGCTACATTTGTATACCCCCCTCCCCTACATTTTGAGATTTTGATGTCCTATTTTACAATTTTATGCTTATCCTTTTACTGTTAATTGTAGTTATAGTTAGTTGCTTTTACAACATTTTTAAAGTATTTTTAAATCTATGTACTAGCCTATTTAAGTGACCTTGAATCCTTTTATATATTTGCCTTTTTTTATTGTGATTTTCTCTTTCTTACGGATTCTTGCTTCTTTTCTATTTAGAGCAGACCTTTCAATATTTCTTTTAGGATAAATTTAGTATTGTTGAATTCTTTTAGCTTTTGCTTGTCTGAGGAAGTCTTTATCTCTCTTTCTATTCTAAATAATAATCTCTCTGGGTAAAGTAGCCTAGGTTGCAGATTTTTCCCTTTCAGGACTTTGGCTATATCATGCCACTCCCTTCTAGCCTGAAAAGTTTCTAAAGAGTAATCAGCTGATAACCCATACAAATCAATAACAAAACAAACAGCCCAAACAAAAAATGGGCAGAAGACCTAAATAGACTTTTCTCCAAAGAAAGAATACAGATGGCCAACAGGCACACAAAAAGATGCTCAATATCACTAATTATTAGAGAAATGCAAATCAAAACTACAATGAGGAATCACGTCACACTAGAATGGCCATCATTTAAAAGTATAAAAATAACTCCACAAAAAAGCTATTAGAACTGATAAACAAATTCTGCAAGGTAGCAGAATACAAGATTAAGATACAGAAATCTGTTGCATTTCTTTAAACTAACAATGGAATATCAGAAAGGGAAAGTTTTTTTAAAAATCCCATTTAAAATTACATTAAAAAGTACTTAGGAATAATCCTGACCAAGGAAGTGAAAGACCTATACACCGAGAACTGTAACACATTGATAAAGGAAAATGAAGATGATTCAAATAAATGGAAAGATATCCCATGCTCCTGGATTGGAAGAATTAATGTTGTTAAAATGGGCACACTATCCAAAGCAATTTACAAATTTAATGCAATCTCTATCAAATTACTCATGAAATTTTTCACAGAACTAGAACAAATAATCCTAAAATTTATATAAAACCTTAAAAGACCCAGAATTGCCAAAGCAATGCTGAGGAAAAAAAATATCAGTAATCAAAACATCATGGTATTATTGACACAAAAGCAGATATGTAAATCAATGCAACCTAAGTCAATGCAACCTAAATCAATACAACCTAATACTGTTTGTTTGGCTGCACCAGGCAGCTGTGGGATCTTAGTTTCCAGACCAGGGATTGAACCTGGGCCTTCAGCAGTGAAAGAGCAGAGTCATAACAACTGGATCACCAGGGAATCCCCAGTGCAACCTAATAGAGAGCCTAGAAATAAACTCATGCACCTATGGTCAATTAATCTTTGCAAAAGGATGCAAGAATATACAATAGAGAAAAGACTGTTCCTTCAGCAAGTAGTGTTGGGAAAACTGGACAGCTGCACATCAATCAATGAAATTAGAACACTCCCTCACACCATACACAAAAATAAACTGAAAATGGCTCAAAGACCTAAATATAAGACATGAGACCATAAAACTCCTAGAAGAGTTCATAGGCAAAACATTGTCTTATGTAAATCATAGCAATGCTTTCTTAGGTCAGTCTCCCAAGGCAATAGAAATAAAAACAAAAATAAACAAATGGGATGTAATCAAACTTATAAGTGTTTGCACAGCAAAGGAAATCATAAACAAAATGAAAACACAACCTACAGAATGGGAGAAAATAATTGCAAAGGATGCAACAAACAAGGATTTAATTTCCAAAATATACAAACAGCTCATACAACTCAGTAACAAAAAAGCAAACAACCCAATCAAAAAATGGGCAGAAGACCAAAATAGACATTTCTCCAAAGAAGACATACAGATGACCAAAAGGCACATGAAAAGATGCTCCACATCACTAATTATTAGAGAAATGCAAATCAAAACTACAATCAGGTGTCACCTCACATCAATCAGAATGGCCATCATTAAAAAGTCTACAAATAATAAATTCTGGGGAGTGTGTGGAGAAAAGGGAACTCTTCTACTACTGTTGGTGGGAATGTAAATTGGTATAGCCACTATGGAAAACAGTATGGAGGTTCCTTAAAAACTAAAAATAGAGTTACCGTATGATCCTGAAATCCTACTCCTGAGCATGTATCCAGAAGACAAGAACTCTAATTTGAAAAATATATGCACTGCGATGTTCATAACAGCACTATTTTCAATAGCTAAAACATGGAAGTAGTCTAAAGGTCCATGGACAGATGATGTATAAAGAAGATGGGATATATATATATATATATATATATATATATATATATATATATACACACACACATACACTCTCTCTCTCTCTCTCTTTCTATATATATATATATATATACACACACACACACACACACACTCTCTCTCTCTCTCTCTCTCTCTCTATATATATATATATATATATACACACACACACACACACACACACACACACACACACACACACACACACAATGGAATATTACTCAGCCATAAAAAAGAATGAAATAATGCCATTTGCAGCAAGATGAATGGACCTAGAGATTATTATACTTATTGAAGTAAGTCAGGCAGAGAAAGACAAATACCATATGGTATCACTTATATGTGGAATCTAAAAAATAATACAAATGAGTTTGTATACAAAATAGAAACAGACTCACAGACATAGAAAACAAACTTTGTTTACCAAAGGGGAAAAGGAGCAAAAGAGGGATAAGTTAGGAATATGTGATTAACAGATATGAACTACTATACACAAAGTAGATAAGCTGTAAAGATTTACTGCATACATAGGGAATTATATTCAATATCTTACAATAACTTATAATGGAAAATAATCTGAAATATATATATGTATATATATATAACTGAATCACTTTTCTGTACACCTGAAACTAGTACAATATTGTATGTCAACTATATTTCAATTTTAAAAATGTTAAAAATTATATTTTATGAGTGTGTTAGTATAAAGACAAATATAATGCAGACTAGATTTATTATTATTCATTTTTTCTTCTGATTTTAAAATAAATTAAAACATTTTCATGGTCCCTAAAAGTATCATGGGCCATAGGTACCTAAAATGGTACCTATAGTAAATACCTGAAATGGTAAGCTAACCACAGTAACAATTAAATCTCTAAACAGTGGAATGGGTTAGCAAGGCAGATATACATCATAGACCAGATCAGTGTTAGCTAAACGTCAGGAAGCCTTAGGAGTGGAAAGTGTTAAAATATGAATTTCAAGGTCCATTATAGACCTACTGAATTACGATGTTTGAGAGTTGTTTTAGATTGCGTCCTAGTTCTTCCCTGCCCTGTAGTACAATTATACAGTCACACATCCTTGTTGGCCTAATGTGGCTCAGCCTTATGACTTCCTTTCCCAAATGGATGCTAACAAATGTGACACAGGCAGAAGCTTATAATGTATTTATAGGGTTGGACTTGTGCTTCAGTGCTTCTTCAGTCACCATAAGAAAAACATGCTCCTCCAGCCTGGGCCCCAGAATTAATCTGCAGCTTGCAGCCATGCCCAACTGAACCCAACTTTGATCAGCAAATGCCAATATACCCATGGGCTTGTGAGGAAAAGAAATATTTTTGTTGTAGGCCACCATGGAGAAAACATCTAGAAAAATAATTTTGTTTTTTTTTTCCACACAGATCTTGAAAAACTAACCAGCATAGGAAGTCTTCCTTTGGTTCAGTGACTAGTGATGGAGCTTCTTCTACTTTCCTTGAAGTTCATTTTGGCTGATTTCACACATCAGAACTCTATCATTCTCTGACTTTTCCAATGAAACTTAGGAAAATAAAATGAACTCTTTCTAGGATGCTTGTGACTTTTCCAACCAAAATATTTGTGCTTGGTGGATAAAGTTGGGCCTTTCAAAACTACCAATAGTAATCCCATTGCCATCACAGTTCTTGGGTGTGATCAGTTTTTCCTGGGGTTGAAGGGCTCATGCTGTTCCCTATATCTGAAATGCTGGCATATGTTAGGGTCATGGCTGCTGACATATGCTAGGTTCTGGCTGCCAAGAGACGTAGGTGCTGGTCTTGGTTCTGCCCTAACCAGCTGGGATGGGCAGTTGTTCTGTGGCTACCCTGCATCCATATGCCACCTTCTTTTGGTAATAGCACCAGAGTCTGGTGAGACTCTATAGTAATCAAGGGACCCGAGTCTTCCATGGGCCAGGTTTAGCTTCTTGGCCTATACTAATGACCTTTAGATGCCCCGTCCATGAAATTTTAATCTGTAAAGAAGAAAATGTTTGGGGTACATTTATTCATTCTATCAATGCCCTGATAAGACTACTGATAGCTCTTGTTACATAAATTCCCCAGAGCTTGTTCCACGTTCCTATCAGCTCTGTGCCCTCCTAATAAATTCCTTGGGAATAAATTAGCCAGATTCCATTTCTGTTTATTATAACTACTTTGTTGACCTGAAATAAATAGACAGCCAGATATTTCTCCAGCAAAGATGTATTTATTCCTGATCAGCAGAGAATTGCTATTCCAGGTCTGCAACCATGTCAAGCCATGTGCGAGTCTCTACCAGGGCAGGGAAGGAGAGAGCTTTTATAGGGAGGAAAAGGAAGATGGGAGGCCTGTAGTAAAAAAGGAGTCCATGACCTTTTATGGTCTGAGTCCTTGCCAGGAAAGAAGAGGAATCTTTCTTCTTCCTATTGTGCTCTGTTACCACTACAGGGTGGGAGGCCTCAACTTTCTGGTCTCCCAACTCTATATAATTGAGGTTTCTTTTTATTAATTTTTTACAACTTGTAAGTAGCTATTTAGGAACCTGAACAGGTGTATGTTCAACTTGGTCAAATGCCCGTTTTATACTTTGGAGAACCTAAGTGCAGAGCAGTGGAGTGACCTGATCAAGGTCACTCAGTGGGTTAGTGGTAGAGAAGGGCAAAGAACCCAGGTTATTTTGGTTCCTGCAGAGTTCTCAAAGAGAATCCTGCAAAGCCACATTCCAGACTCTGGCCACCCATCCACACCACCTCTCATAGGAACCTCCAGAATAAGTACTGATGAAAAAACAAAACCCCTGTTAACAAAGTAGTGAGAACCAAGAGCTTTGAAAATAAAAAGTGAAAAATAAACACTGAATATGATAATAAGGCTAATGATGTCAAGCAGTCTGGGGTGGTGACCAGTGCCATCTATAACTCCCAGTCTGAGTAAAATACAACAACTCTTATCTAGCCACAAAGAGAGGTTGCTCTCTAATTAGAAAATATAATCTAATTGAGTATCTAGAATTCAGTCCTCCCATGTAAGTAAAGAAGAAGGAATGTTTGATAGTAAATAACTTTGTCATAGACTAGAGAACTTTAAGTCAGTGGCTGGTAATACAGATTCTCAAACAAAATAATACTATCCATCCAGACATCCTCAAAGTTGGAACTGTATCACTTGGAGAGAACAGTCCTTGAGGAAGCCACTAGGATTACATAGTAAGTAATTTGGCCTTATCTAAAGAAAGCTCTGACCTTTGTCCTCCATCCTGGAAGTTTACCTCTAAACCCCTGGCATTTCCTGAGTGATAGGAGTGTCTTAGCTACTCAGGATGGGCCCTGGGGCCACTCCTGAGTTTATGCTGATGAGATGATTTAGGATGATGATTGGCCAGCCAGAAAGACCAACCAGGTGATTAGAGGGTTGAGGCTTTGGCCCACATGAAATCGGTTCAATCTGAATTGAATTCAACCGACATGGACTCATAACTCAATCAACCATGCCTTCAATAAAAACTGGACACCAAAGCTCAGATAAGTTTCATGGGTTGACAATAATTCATGTGAGTATCCACTATACTTTCTGTCTTTTCCACATTCCCCAGGGGTCTCCTAGTACCTCAAACAAACTCTGAGTTTCCAGCCAATTTATTTTTATCTCCAGGTATAGAGTCACTGTCCTGCACCTGGGCCTGTACCTGGGCCTGCACCATGCTCCTGTCTTCTGGATCATGCTGTGCTTCCATACCCACAGAGGTGGGGATTTCACTCCATACTCACAGTCTCCCAAGTGGAAGAACAATAAACAAAGCCTACTCGTAACTGTCAAGTGGTTGGAGAGGCTCTTCCAGATTCTAGTGTTTGTCAGAACTTGCTTGGAGTTACATGGGGAAGAAGCATAGAATGAACCACCCTATTTTCCTGAATGAGGGGAGAGGAGATTTAGAGCTGCTAATGCCCAGCCGGGGTGCCAGGAAGCTCGAAGGAGCCTGGACACCAGAACTGTGCCAACAGCATAGTTTTAGTTATTATTGGTGAGGATATTTTTTCTTCTTAAATGTCTTTCTACCATAACCCCATCATAAAAAGGTGCTAGGCTTGTATAGCTTTTTAACCAAATTTTGGGAGAAAGGACAAGGAATGGAAGACAGAGGGCCAATGTCCCAATAGACAAGAAATCTCAATATGGTAGTTGCTGAAGTGCCCTAGACTTGTGGTTTGGAGATACTCAACATAAGAATATGCACAAAGCAAACTTCATGGAAATCATCAGAAGGTCACCATGCTCCACAATTAGAACTGATCCATATCCACCAGCACATAATAAAATAGCCAGACCCGAATCAGTTGTCAAATATTTGCTGAGCACCTTCTCAGTGCCAACAAGTCCTGGGAAAAGAGCGGTAAATCAACAACATGGTGCTGACAGCACCATGGGTCCTCATTCCTGTTTCTGAACATCTCCTCCTGCAGGGAAATGCTCAAACTGTGTGTAGCAGCTATAAATAGGTTATGTCTTCTTGACCTTCCTGGACTCTGGGCTGGAATCAGGGTGAGTGACCTGATAGTGATTAACCACTATTTGTTAACTGGAACTTGAAGTCCAATTAGCTCAGTGAATTGAAGGTTGGTCACTTTTTCTAATGATATCCTTTTTTAAAATGAAAGAATTACACAAAGTGTTGCTACTTGGTAAAGAAAACATGATGGTCAGCTGGAGCAAACACTTGAAAAAACCATTAAAATCTAAATTTAATACACAAAACGCTAGCTTCCTAAACACACTATGTACTCCATCATAGTAGGGCTACAATTTATAAGAAAACCTAAAACAACAACAACAAAAACAAAAACAAGATACCTTGGTGTCCTGTAAGAGTTAATGGTGCTTTCATAGTGGCATCTTAACTTATGTAGAAAGAGGAACTAAAGGGAGATCTCTGGCCCAATAATAGAAGACATCACAAACTATTCATTCTCTGGCTATCAAAAAATAATTCAAATTCATTTCCTTAAATATCCCATTCCACCCAGATGGACTTGTCCTAGTGTTTACAAAATAGAGCAATTTTATAAATATTTTGCCATCAAAGTTAAAAGCCATTTCCAAGAAACAGCAATGGGATGCTCTTAAGAGTATGTTCCCATCTCTATCAGATCAGGTCTCTGATTAACAAACTACACCTTTCCCTAAATGGCCCTTCTCATTTATTTATAATGTCACAATCATTATTAATTGGAGCTTTAGCTGATAGCTGCCTCTGCTTGAAGGTGATTTTTGAATTAAAGATTTAAGTAGATTACCAAAATAAAAGGAGGCAGAATGAGGAACCAATATAAAAAAGAGAAATAGCTTAATAGTTTGAGAAAGAATGCAACTGCTGGCCCCAAAGAATCCAGTGATGTGTTTAAAGCAGGGTTTATATTGCACAATTTTGGTGAAAGTGACAGTTTGGGTCTAGTGTACATGTCTTATTTATTTTCTTCTTTAATCCTTGCCTTGGAGGGATAGACAGATGTTCTGAAACCTCCCATACACTCATTACTTAAATATATGATTCTCTGTGTAGTAGCCATATCTCATACCTTCACGTCAGTCCATCTCAATGAAAAGGAAAGTGCACTGTCTAGAAATTTCAAGAAATCACACCTCACTACCTTCCATTTTGTTGATTTTTGCTGATTTTCTTATGGAACATTTTAAAATCTGGTGAGGCAGTTACTTGTGGCAATGGAAGATATTATTTTTAACTAACAATCTTGAAAACTGTCTTCCACTCTGTTTTTTCATTTCCCATAAGCACACAAGCACAAAAACAGTTCCAAGGGCAGGTAATTTTGTATTTAAAGTTAGAAATTCACCTCACCAAAATAGATACCATCCATCATTAACCACCAAAGATTTTGAGTTCCATTTTCATAACTTACTGTAACAGAGAAGAGTCAAATCTAACTACATGTTAGACCTGTTTCTTTTACTTTAACCTTTGCTTTCTGCTGCTTTTGTTCACTAAAAGGATACTGTCTATACATAATGGCCTGCCTTGGGGAAGCCTGCCTCTCTGCCTGAATGTTAAATTAAAGTGTCTTTGTTCAGGGAAACATCCGGAACCTGTCCATCTGTGGATGGCTACAAAAAAGAAGAAATTAACACATCCCCTCCCCGAGGCTGGCCATTCCAGGGGACATTTGCAAAACTTATGGCCTTTTTACTTTACCTCATCTCCTCCCCCTCTCTGTGCTATAAAAGAAACTGGCATCCAAACCATGATAAGATGGTTATTTTGAGACTTCAGTCTGCCATATTCTTGGTCTGCCAGCTTTCCAAATAAAGTCGTATTCCTTGCCTCAACACCTCGTCTCTGATTTATTGGCCTGTCATGTGTTGAGCAGAGTGAGCTTGGACTCAGTAACAAATTTGGCTTAGCCAGCCAGGAGCCTTGTTGCTCTTGGCTAACTGGCACCAGTCAGGGAATATTGGGGCAAGGCCCTAACATCTGCCAGGACTATTTGTCCTGAGGATCTTCCCTTCAAAATTCCCTGAAGCAGCACCGGCCACCCCAGCACTTGGCAGTTGAAGCAAGGAACCGACCAACTTCTGCAAGTCCACAGACTCCATTTTGTAGGGTTAAATCTACCCAATTCGGTAACCGGTTCATTTGTTTTGGTCTTGGTCTTGTTTTGGTTTTGTGTATGCTTTTGTGTTGTGAGTCGACAGACTCAATTTTGTAGGGTAGGTTGCTCCCGTGTGCACACTGGGAATATATTCCCCTCTCAATTTGGGTTTTCCTTTATGGCATAAGGCAATTTGTTTGATTGGGGTAACCTATTGGAGGGGGGAATTATTGTTGGACTCTACCTGATTTGAAGCCAGTTCATTGGGAACTAGTTCGTTAATTTTGTAGGGTAAGTCTACCCAATTTGGGAAATAGTTCATTGGTTTTGTAGGATAAGTCTACCCCATTCAGGAACCAGTTCTTTGGTTTTGGTCTTAGTTTTGTGTGCTTCAATGTCAGAATTTGTTTGGGCCTTTTGTGTTGGAATTTGTTTGCATCTTTTGTGTTTTGGTGTTATCAAACTTATAAAAATGGGAAATAGGGGCTTCCCTGGTGGCGCAGTGGTTGAGAGTCCGCCTGCCGATGCAGGGGACACGGGTTCGTGCCCCGGTCTGGGAAGATCCCACATGCCATGGAGTGGCTGGGCCCGTGAGCCATGGCCGCTGAGCCTGTGCGTCCAGAGTCTGTGCTCCGCAACGGGAGAGGCCACAGCAGTGAGAGGCCCGTGTACCGCAAAAAAAAAAAAAAAAAAAAGGAAATACTCCATCTATCCTGAAGGAGAGCCCTTTGGGGCATACATTAGATAAATTGGTGAAACAGCCATGAGCCTTTGTAAGAAAGCATGATGGGGCTTCCCTGGTGGCGCAGTGGTTGAGAGTCCGCCTGCCGATGCAGGGGACACAGGTTCATGTCCAGGTCCGGGAAGATCCCACATGCCGCCGAGTGGCTGGGCCCATGAGCCATGGCCGCTGAGCCTGCGCTTCCAGAGCCTCTGCTCCGCAACAAGAGAAGCCAAGACAGTGAGAGGCCGGCATACAGCAAAAAAAAAAAAAAAAAAAAAAACAACATGATGCACTATTGTAATAGTGTGTGGACCCAATATTTAAGATCAGAAGAGCGATGACCCCTAAATGGCTCACTCAATTATTATATGATCTCCAGTTGGAAGTGTTTTGCAAAAGAGCAGGCTGCACTGGCAGTTGTTCCAACTGCACCCATCCCACGATGCTGCCATCATATTCACCACCTCCTGTTTCCCCTACCCATGGGGATCAAATAGAAGATTCTATGTTAACCCCTGGAGCACAGAAGCCTGATTTAGTATCATCATCTAAGACCCGACAGGGGACCCAATTTGGCCCAGGACCCACTTCCGCAGCAGGGCAATTTCCCTTGTGCCAACATCCTGTAAGAGACCAGGGGACTCATTTGGACTTGAGGCTTCTGATTGATTCTAATTTCCCCACAGAAGCCCCAGGTAACTTTGACAGTAGGGAACAAGTTGATTGACTACATTCCCTATTTATCTTAAGAGGCTTGTAAATATTAAACAAAGGAGAAACAAAGTCATTCTAGGAAAAACTTGGCTGTATCTTTGAGATGCAAATGTCCTATCTGGTCTTCTCAGGAACCCTCATCTCTGCCATCTTTTTATTATGCAAACTTTGAAAAGAGGGTAAAGTAATTTAGAAATTGACTTTTCAAGGATAAATAAAAAACCTAAGTGTCTTTTCTATAAAAATTCAGCCATCTAGACAATTGAGCTAGATTTGTTCCATCTGCCAGAAACCTGATTTTAATCTAACCTCTTTCTGTAAATTGATGGGTTTTACATTGCTGTACCTGACTCAGGACTGAAATTTTGAAATGAGAACTATTATGTCTCTGTTTGTTTGTGTCCTTGTATGTGTCTTTGTCTTTGGATAACTTTTGGATGTTGATTTGCTGATTTGTGGATGAGCTCTATTTAATTGGCTTAAAGAAAAGTAAGTGCTTACAAACCAAATAATTCTAAATACAAGAAAAATTAAGCTAAATGAGTTTTAGGTTCATGTGAACTGAGAAATATTCAGTATTAATGTTTGTTGATCTAATTAATATAGACATGGCATTAGAGTCATCAACATTAAGTATAATATTTTATTGTGCCTGGATTTAATATAAGCTAAATAAAATCTTGTTATATCTGTTGCAAATTTGTCAGCAAGGAAAGTAATTTGATGTGAAGAAACTTTTAAGAAAAAAATGCAAATGAGATAAGAGCTTTAGGTGAACTTTTAAAAATAATTATCTTTTAGGAATGTCTATCTAAAATTAAACTTTCCAGGGGCTTCCCTGGTGGTTCAGTGGTTGAGAGTCCATCTGCCAATGCAGGGGACATGGGTTCATGCCCCAGTCCAGGAAGATCCCACATGCCGCCGAGTGGCTGGGCCCATGAGCCATGGCTGCTGAGCCTGCGCATCTGGAGCCTGTGCTCCACAACGGGAGAGGCCACAACAGTGAAAGGTCCATGTACCGCAAAAGAATAAATAAATAAATAATAATAAATAAAATTAAACTCTCCAGACACTGGACAACTTGAAAGTTAGAATTGTGCTAAAATAAGTTAAGTGATGGAAGGTTTATGGAAACTGGACCCCAAGAAAAGAGTTTTGTACATGGTCAGGATTGACTACATTTAAAATAAGTTTAATTAAGTAAAAATATTTTAAAAGTAAGCTGGTGCAAAACTTGAATTTGGTTTTTCTCTCTGTTAAGAAAACAAGGTTTCTTAATATTTTGAATTTCCTTTGATAACACATTTTAAGTTTCTCTACCTTTTTAGTGATCTGTCCTGTATTTGCCTTTCAAATCCTTTATTGTTATTTTGGCTAAGTGAATAATTATTGTTTCACAGGGACCTGTGATCCTAACTGACTGTTTTTGATACTTTTTTGACAAAACTTCCCAAATCAGATTTTCCTGATCAGCAACTCCAAATGTGCACAGTAAAAAATTAAATCAGAAGCTTAAGATTCCTGTGTTTTTAGGGAGTCATTTACAGTTAACCTAAATGAGTAAAATAGCCCTGCAGAGACTACTGTAACTATGGTGACCATTAAGAAGACAATTTGGAGATTGGTTCAAGATGGCAGAGTAGAAAGACATCCTCTAACTTCCTCTTGCAAAAGCACTGGAATCACAACTAACTGCTGAACAATCATCGACAGGAAGACAATTAAACACACCGGGAAAGATACCCACATCCAAATACAAAGGAGAAGCCACAATGAGACAGTAGGAGGATCGCGATCACAATAAAATCAAATCCCATAACTGCTGGGTGGGTGACTCACAAACTGAAAAACACTATACCACAGGAGTCCACCCACTGGAATGAAGGTTCTGAGCCCTACACCCAACCTGGGTGTCTGGCAATGGGAGGAGGAATTCTTAGAGAATCAGACTTTGAAGACTAGTGGGATTTGAGTGCAGGACTTCGACAGGACTGGGGAAATGGAAACTCCACTCTTGGAGGGCACACACAAAGTAGTGTGCACATCAGTACACAGGGGAAGGAGTGGTGACCCCATAGGAGACTGAACCAGACCTACCTGTTGGTGTAGGAAGGTCTCCTGCAAAGGCAGGGGGTGGATGTGGCTCACCATGGGGACAAGGACACTGGAAACAGAAGTTCTGGAAAGTATTCCTTGGTGTGAGCCCACCCAGAGTCCACCATTAGCCCCACCAAAGAGCCCAGGTAGTCTCCAGTGTTGGGTTGCGTCAGGCCAAACAACCAAACAGGGAGGGAACTCAGCCCCACCCATCAGCAGAGAAGTGGATTAAAGTTTTATGAGCTTTGTCACCACAGCAACACCCATCTCCACTCACCACCTTCACTCCCATCAAGAAACTTGCACAGGGCTTCCCTGGTGGCTCAGTGGTTGAGAGTCCGCCTGCTGATGCAGGGGACGCGGGTTCGTGCCCGGGTCCGGGAAGATCCCACATGCCGCAGAGCGGCTGGGCCCGTGAGCCATGGCTGCTGAGCCTGCGCGTCCGGAGCCTGTGCTCCGCAATGGGAGAGGCCACAACAGTGAGAGGCCCGCGTATCGCAAAAAAAAAAAAAAAAAAGAAACTTGCACAAACCTCATAGATAGCCTCATCCATGAGAGGGCAGACAGCAGAAGCAAAAATAACTACAATCCTGCAGCCTGTGGAGCAAAAACCACATTCACAGAAAGAGACACAAGATGAAAAGGCAGAGGGCTATGTACAAGATGAAGGAACAAGATAAAACCCAAGAAAAACAACTAAATGAAGTGGAGATAGGCAACCTTCCAGAAAAAGAATTCAGAATAATGATAGTGAAGATGGTCCAGGACCTTGGTAAAAGAATGGAAGCAAAGATTGAGAATATGCAAGAAATGTTTAAAAAAGACCTAGTAGAATTAAAGAACAAACACCTAAAAGAATTAAAGAACAAACAAACAGAGATGAACAATACAATAACTGAAATGAAAAATACTCTAGAAGGAATCAATAGCAGAATAACTGAGGCAAATGAATGGATAAGTGACCTGGAACACAGAATGCTGTAATTCACTGCTGCAGAATAGAATAAAGAACAAAGAATGAAAAGAAACAAAGACAACCTAAGAGACCTCTGGGACAACATTAAACGCAACAACATTCACATTATAGGGGACACAGAAGGAGAAGAGAGAAAGAAAGGACCTGAGAAAATATGTGAAGAGATTATAGTTGAAAACTTCCCTAACATGGGAAAGGAAATAGCCACCCAAGTCCAGAAAGTACAGAGTCCCAGGCAGGATAAACCCAAGGAGAAACACTCCAAGACACATCATAATCAAATTGGCAAAAATTAAAGACAAAGAAAAATTATTGAAAGCAGCAAGGGAAAAATGACAAATAGCATACAAGGGAACACCCATAGGTTAACAGCTGACTTTTCAGCAGAAACTCTATAAGCCAGAAGGGAGTGGCATGATATATTTACAGTGATGAAAAGGAAGAACCTACAACTAAGATTACTCTACCGGACTAGGATCTCATTCAGATTTGACAGAGAAATCAAAAAATTTACAGACAAACTAAAGCTAAGAGAATTCAGAACCACCAAACCAGCTCTACAACAAATGCTAAAGGAACTTCTCTAGGCAGCAAACACAAGAGAAGAAAAGGACTTACAAAAACAAAATCATTAAAATAAAGAAAATGGTAATAGGAACATACATATCAATAATGACCTTAAATATGAATGGATTAAATGCTCCAACCAAAAGACACAGGCTCACTGAATGGATACAAAAACAAGACCCATATATATGCTGTCTACAAGAGACCCATTTCACACCTAGGGACACATACAGACTGAAAGTGACAGGATGGAAAAAGATATTCCATGCAAATGGAAATCGAAAGAAAGCTGGAGGAACAATACTCATATCAGATAAAATAGACTTTAAAATAAAGAAGGTTACAAGAGACAAGGAAGGACACTACATAATGTTCAAGGGATCAATCCAAGAAGAAGATATAACAATTAAAATTATATATGCACCCAACATAGGAGCATCTCAATACATAAGGCAACTGCTAACAGCTATGAAAGAGGAAATCAACAGTAACACAATAATAGTGGGGGACTTTAACAACTCACTTACACCCATGAGCAGATTATCCAGAGAGCAAATTAATAAGGAAACACAAGCTTTAATAACACAATAGACCAGATAAATTTAAATGATATTTATAGGACATTCCATCCAAAAACAGCAGATTACACTTTCTTCTCGAGTGCGCACAGAACATTCTCCAGGATAGACAACATCTTGGGTCACAAATCAAGCCTCAGGAAATTTAAGAAAATTGAAATAATATCAAGCATCTTTTCTGACCACAACGTTATGAGATTAGAAATGAATTACAGGGGAGAAAAAGTAAAAGAAAACAAACACATGGAGGCTAAACAATAAGTTACTAAATAACCAAGAGATCACTAAAGAAATCAAAGAGGAAATTAAAAAATACCTAGAGACAAATGGCAATGAAAACACGATGATCCAAACCCTATGGGATGCAGCAAAAGCAGTTCTAAGAGGGAAGTATATAGCAATACAAGCCTACCTCAAGGAACAACAAAAATCTCAAATACACAATTTAAGCTTACACTTAAAGGAACTAGAGAAAGAAGAACAAACAAAGCCCAAAGTTAGTAGAAGGAGTGAAATCATAAAGATCAGAGCAGAAATAAATGAAATAGAAACAAAGAAAACAATAGCAAAGATCAATAAAACTAAAAGCTGGTTCTTTGAGAAGATCAACAAAATTGACAGACCATTAGCCAGACTCATCAAGAAAAAGAGGGAGAGGACTCAGATCAATAAAATTAGAAATGAAAAGGAGAAGTTACAACAGACACTGCAGAAATACAAAGCATCCTAAGAGATGACTACAAGCAACTCTATGCCAATAAAATGGACAACCTGGAAGAAATGGACAAATTCTTAGAAAGGTATAACCTTCCAAGACTGAACCAGGAAGAAACTGAAAATATGAACAGACCAATCACAAGTAATGAAATTGGAAGCTGTGATTAAATATCTTCCAACAAACAATAGTCCAGGACCAGAAGGCTTCACAGGTGAATTCTATCAAACATTTAGAGAAGAGCTAACACCCATCCTTCTCAAACTCTTCCAAAAAATTGCAGAGGAAGGAACACTCCCAAAATCATTCTATGAAGCCACCATCACCCTGATACCAAAAACAGACAAAGATACTATGAAGAAAGAAAATTACAGACCAATATCACTGATGAATATAGATGAAAAAATCCTCAACAAAATACTAGTAAACAGAATCCAACACATAAAAAGGTTCATACACCATGATCAAGTGGGATTTACCCCAGTGATGCAGGATTCTTCAATATATGCAAATCAATCAATGTGATACACCATATTAACAAGGTGAAGAATAAAAACCATATGGTCATCTCAATAGATGCAGAAAAAGCTTCTGACAAAATTCAACACCCATTTATGATAAAAACTCTCTAGATAGTGGGCATAGAGGGACTCTACCTCATCATAATAAAGGCCATGTATGACAAACCCACAGAAAACATCATTCTCAATGGTGAAAAACTGAAAGCATTTCCTCTAAGATCAGAAACAAGACAAGGATGTCCACTCTCACTACTATTGTTCAACATAGTGTTGGAAGTCATAGCCATGGAAATCAGAGGAGAAAAATAAATAAAAGTAATACAAATTGGAAAAGAAGAAGTAAAACTGTCACTGTTTGCAGATGACATGATACTATACATAGAGAATCCTAAAGATGCCACCAGAACACTACTAGAGTTAATCAATGAATTTGGTAAAGTAGCAGGATACAGAATTAGTGTACAGAAATTTCTTGCATTCCTATACACTAAGGAAAAATTTAAAAGTGAAATTAAGGAAACACTCCCATTTACCATTGCAACAAAAAGAATAAAATGCCTAGGAATAAACCTACCTAAGGAGACAAAAGACCTGTATGCAGAAAACTATAAGACACTGATGAAATAAATTAAAGATGATACCAACAGATGGAGAGATATACCATGTTCTTGGATTGGAGGAATCAATATTGTGAAAATGACTATACTACCCAAAGCAATCTAGAGATTTAATGCAATCTCTATCAAATTACCAATAACATTTTTTTTTTTACAAAACTAGACCAAAAAATCTTAAAATTTGTATGGAAACACAAAGGACCCCAAATAGCCAAAGTGGTCTTGAGGGAGAAAAACCAAGCTGGAGGAATTAGACTCCCTGACTTCAGACTATACTACAAAGCTACAATAATCAAGACAATATGGTACTGGCACAAAAACAGAAATATACATCAATGGAACAGGATATAAAGCCCAGAGATAAACCCACGTACCTATGGTCAACTAATCTATGCCAAAAGAGACAAGGATATATAATGGAGAAAAAAGACAGTCTCTTCAATAAGTGGTGCTGGAAAAACTGGACAGCTACAGGTAAAAGAATGAACTTAGAACACTCCCTAACACCATACAGAAAAATAAACTCAAAATGGATTAAAGACCTAAAAGTAAGCCTGGATACTATAAAACTCTTAGAGGAAAATATAGGAAGAACACTCTTTGACATAAATCACAGCAAGATCTTTTTGATCCACTTCCTAGAGTAATGGAAATAAAAACAAAAAGAAAGAAATGGGACCTAATGAAACTGAAAAGCTTTTGCAAAGCAATGGAAACCACAAAAAAGACAAGACAACCCTCAGAATGGGAGAAAATATTTGGAAATGAATGAACAGACAAAGGATTAACCTCCAAAATATATAAACAGCTCATGCAGCTCAATATTAAGAAAACAAACAACCCAATCCAAAAATGGGCAGAAGACCTAAATAGACATTTCTCCAAAGAAGACATAGAGATTGCCAAGAAGCACATGAAAAGCTGATCAACATCACTAATTACTAGAGAAATGCAAATCAAACCTACCATGAGGTATCACCTTACACCAGTTGGAATGGACATCATCAGAAAATCTACTGATGAAAGTAGATGATGCTGGGGAGGGTGTAGAGAAAAGGGAACCTTCTTGCACTGTTGGTGGGAATGTAAATTGATGCAACCACTATGGACAACAGTATGGAAGTCCCTTAAAAACCTAAAAATAGAATTACCATATGACCCAGCAATCCCACTACTGGGCATATACTCAGAGAAAACCATAATTCTAAAAGACACATGCATCCCAACTTTCATTTCAGCACTATTTACAATAGCCAGGTCATGGAAACAATCTAAATGTCCATCGACAGACAAATGGATACAGAAGATGTGGTACATATATACTATGGAATATTACTCAGCTATAAAAAGGAACAAATTGGGTCATTTGTAGAGATGTGGATGAATCTAGAGACTGTCATACAGAGTGAAGTAAGTCAGAAAGAGAAAAGCAAATATCGTATATTAATGCATATATGTGAAATCTAGAAAAATGGTACAGATGAACAGGTTTGCAGGGCAGAAATTGAGACACAGATGTAGAGACCAAACGTATGGACACCAACGGGGAAAGTGTTGGGGGGGGTGTGGTGGTGGTGTGATGAACTGGGAGATTGGGATTGACATACACACACTACTATGTATAAAATGGATAACTAATAAGAACCTGCTGTGTAAAAAAATCAATAAAATAAAATTCAAAAAAACCTCCCTATATCAAATTATAATGAAGTTCCTTTGACCTCTAGCTAACTTTGGGATGCTTCAAAGGGCCCCCGAAACACCCCAAAGTGAGAGATTAACTAATTGGTTTCACTTGGTATGTTGAATTACATGGGAAGTGTTGTCAAATAAGTAATAAATCTTCTTAGGTTATATTGTATGGCAAATGATACAGGTATCTATAGATTATACAGAGTTCCTAAAATTTGATATGTCCTGGTAAAGTGTTATCAGTCATAATTCTAGCTATTAGCTGCAAGTGTTGTATGTCACAACAGTAACCAAGTTACTTTGTCAGTTGCATTGTAATCAGATTTTAAAAGTGCCTTCTTAAGTCTTTCATCATTATAGACAGTTATGGTCTAACTCTGATGCCTTTGCAAAAATGCTTCCTCTTCAAGAAGATTTATAGAAAGGACCTTTGGAGAAATACAAATTTCTGGATTTCAGACCATAATGCTGAACTGGGAAGAAACTGAAGAATTCTAATGGGAAACTTGATGGCTTCATAAAGCTATTAACAAGAAGGATTAGTTACATAGGACTGAGTAAACTGGTGAATATGGTTATAATTTTTATAGTTTCTATCTGAAAAATGACTGGTTTAAATCTGTGTTTTCCAGGTGTAAGGAAAACCTTTTCCTTAAACTAATTATGAGCCAAATTGTTTGTGCTTTGTGTCTCCCTGCAGGACTATGTTTTTTTCAATGCTACCAGCTGCATTACTTATATCCTGTCTATTTTATAAGATTATTATATCTTACTTACAGTACCAAGTGTGTAACCAAGCTTCCAATAAAACTTCTATGGCTAAACAACTTGAGGAAATAGATCACATTTATAACGTAAAATAATTGTAATAATGTGATTCTAGGTATGGGGAGAAGCAACAAGGAAAAATATCTCCTGGATCATAATTAGATAGAGGATCCAGAGAATCTTTGATTATCAATAGGGCTTAATTGAAAAACTAGCACCTGGAGTGGCATATCAAAAATTTCGTCTGATCTGGGATGGGTCTCCCAGAACCATGGAACAAAATTTGATCATGAAATATTGGATTGGACCAAATATTGGTCAAAATCTTGACCAAGAGGAGAGGATATGAGAAATGGAATATTTCATGCCACATCAGTCATTAACGATTGCAGCCCTCCAGTGTGAGCCTGTGAATGCTGAGGAAACTCAGGATATGAGAATACAGGATACAGGTCCCAGACAGCTGAGGTGTATATCGACGGATTGATTTCAGTGAGCCCAGACTCTTGCATTTTCCCATACATAGAAAAGTGCTAAATTCCTTAACTCTCTTGAGATGCTTCCTCCTGGGCTTGAAGCCTTCAAAATTCCCGCTGAATAGATCATAACTGTTAACCTTTAGGTTGTGAATATTTTTTTAAGGCTACTGGTGTAAAGGAGACACTTTCCAGAGAGGAATAAAAGAAGCAACTTTTGGAACACTGGCACCAATGGTGGATACTCCCAGAAAGATCCATCTGATGAAGCAATTAGAACAGTCATTACCCCTTTTTCCACAAGACTGTGGAATGGAGATTGATAGTGGGGAACTGTAACAGAGAAGAGCTAAATCTGACTACATGTTGGATTTGTTTCTTTTACTTTAACCTTTGCTTTCTGCTCCTTTTGTTCACTAAAAGGATACTGTCTATACATAATGGCCTGCCTTGGGTAACCCTGCCCCTCTGCCTGAATGTTAAACTAAAGTTCACTTTGGTTTAACATCATCATCCAAAGTAGTCCAGATTAGGACAGCTGAAACACAGTAGGTAGCTTAATAACTATTTGTCCAATAAATGAATGATCCAATGAATCAGAGAAGGCTTTGGTTCTAACTCCTTAGTTCCAGATGGGGGCTCAGGGCACTGAAGGGACTTGTCCAAAATCTCCACAAGTCAATGGCCAAGTTGAAACAAGAACCCAGTCTCTTCTACAGGCTCTTTCTACCTTGGGCCACTCTGAGCAGTTAACCGTTTCTTACAGATATGGGGTGAATGTACAATTTATCATCCAAACCAGGGTGCTTTCAGAGGGAGATGGAGTATTAGTAATATTTATGCAAGAATAATAAGTGAAAGCTAGGGTGGTCCTGAGCAAACTGGGGTGTGTGGTCATCCTACCTGTAGGTCTTGGCTCATTGGACGGAGACTTTGAAGACAAAACTCCCATGTTGCACTTCTACACGCTCCGCACAGCACAGGGGCCCAGCTATCACGTTCCACACTGCATTGCGCAGGGATGACCCTGCACACGGGACAGTTGGGATTCTGCTGGGGCTCTTGAGGGGACATTACAAAGCTCATTTGTGCCTCACGTTTGCAATTAGAACATGTGTATTAACTGAGTGCACTTATTGAGGCCATGGTGTGTGGAGGAATGGCATCTAAAACAGAAATTCTGTAGCATCTGGTCAAGAAATTCTGACCATGAAAACAGTGGAGTGTGCACAATAAAAATGCACAGGTTGCTGATGACCCTGCATGACCTTCCACGTGTGGTGCTCCACTAGTAAGGGAAAATTTAAGGGAAAACAGCTCTTAGAGTGCATGTACAGTGGTTTCAGGGGACAGATGCGCAGGACCAGAAGCTGATGCAACCTGGTGCAATCCAGGCCACACCTCAACTTTCCACTCAATGAACATTCCACCCTTAATCCAAAAGACCCCCACCCATTAAAAGGGCTAAAAATAAGATAAAAGGGGATCAACAACCTTTCATGACACTCCTCACTCTCGAGTATGCCCGCACTCTTCTCTTTCAAGTGTATAACTTTCACTTCTGCCCTGAATAAACTGCTTCTTTGTTCTCTTTGCTTCTCATTCTGTGTGTGTGTGTGTGTGTGTGTTTATTTTTTCTTGGTGTGTTGTGTTCCTTGTCCAAATTCTTTTGGACAAATTGAACAAGAGCCTGGACTTTTGCTAAAGCTTTTCTGGTATCAATTTCACGATGATTTCATTGGAATTAGGACATGCATTGCAGCCCACAGTTTCCATGAAGGGTGACCCATGGAGATGGGTCAGATCTTTTCTATCTCAGCACTGCCTGTAGGACGTGGTGAGGATGCATTTGTAAGTAAATTAGGGGATCTTTTCTTTTGGCTTTCAGCTCACTCCAGAGCCCCAGAAATCATGAGGCTCATGGTTCTCCCAATCTTTAAAATCAAACCAAAGTTATTCAGAAGCATAAGAAAACTCTAAGCAGTGGTACGTCAATAAATATTTAGCAATTGGCTCTCTGAAGAAAAAAAAAAACCAACAACCCTGACAGGTACATTCTACTATGATCTCTTTCTACCCATAGAGTACTTCTGACACCAAATGTGTGGGTTTTCCACACCAAGAAATCCTCCATTTCTCTTTGGACACGAACTGGGTTTTCCACAATTTAATTCAATTCTGACACTATCTACCTAAAGTTAGTACAGACCCTAGAGGTTAAGGGCTCAGTCCCATGAGACCCAATTCAGATGACAATTACAAGTAGTGGGTCCCGAGGACCCACATTTTTTCCAACTTAGCCATAGCTGGGTTGTTCTCACTTCCTTCTCCATAGTTTTGATAATTTGCTATAACAACTCACAGAACTCAGGGGAAAACTTTACTTATTATTGTCAGTTTATTAAAAATATATCATAAAGGATATAAATGAATAGCCATATAGAGAGGTCTGGAAGGGTCTTAAGTACAGAAGCTTCTGCAGAGTTTGGGGTCCACCACTCTCCTGGAATTCACCAACCCAGAAGCTCTCTAAACCCCATAATTTAGGGTTTGTAGAGAGGTTCCACTTTGTAGGCATTGTTGATTAAATCATTGGCCACTGGCGATTAACTCAATCTCTATCTTCCTCCCCTCTTTGGAGATTGGGGGTGGAGCTGAATATTCCAATCCTCTAATCACATAGTTGGTTCCTTTGGCAACCAGCCCCCATCCTGAAGCTCTTTAGAGGCCTATGAAGGGTCACTTCATTGACATAAACTTAGGTATGATTGAAAGGGACTTATTATGAATAACAAAAATGCTCACACCTATCACTCAGGAAATTCCAAGGGTTTTAGAAGCTCTGTGCCAGGAACCAGGGACAAAGTCCAAATATATATTTTTTTATTGTATCACAGCAGCATTTACCAATTTCCATGGTGTAAATACTTTCAGCATGGACAATTTCAAGCTACCAACTTGATGTCTCTTAATTATGGAGTGGGGAAGATATGCACACAATTGGCTGTCCCCAGGTGGCAGGGGCCAACTCCAGCATACCACTGAGTCTTAAGCAACCCTAAAAAGACAAGTTTTAAGGGAGGAGAGGAGAACTAAGCCTCTTCCAATTAATCTGAGCTGGAAAGGTAGTCTTGCATTCAACAACTTTCTGTTTTTCTATGTTGTGATATTTATGCCATTCTGTTTGTGTCAGATCCACAAAAACTGTGATGGGAGAATGCAAAAGTCATAAGGGACATGGTCCCTGCTTTATATATACTCAGTCCCTCTGTATAGTCACATACCTGAACTCACCTGGTCCTCACAGCAACTCTGTAAGGGGAGGAGGAGGCATAATAATTAGCATTTTAGAGATGAGGAAACCAAAGCTTCATGCCATCTTCCCAAGGTCACACAGGTGTAGGGGAGAACTGTGTCTTGAACCTGTGTCCTTCTCCCAGTCCAAGCACTTTCATCTGTGACACATTATTACTCTTCATAGGAGAGCAATCCCAGGGCAATGTCAATGCTGGTTCCTAAACTTGGGCATCTCAGGGCTGTGTTCAAGTGCTTGCACAGACTACTTAACCCAGTGTCTGTCACTAGAATAGAGGTTTGCAGTCTTTGGAGTTGCTTTGCTGTACTAACCATACTCTGTCCCGAAGAATGATTTTGCTTTTCTTATAGGGCAAGTTGTGTCTCCTTTCAATAGCATATTTTCAGAAGAAAGAATGCAATGACTCCAAGCTGCTGGTCCACTGCATAAATGTGGCAGAGGCTGAACAATAATTGAATTAAGAACCACAAAAGTTGAATATTTTCTCCCAGGTTATGTACTTAAAATTCAGATAAACTACCCTCATGTAACCAGCAGAGACTTACGGAAAACAAGCTGAGTTTCCATTAAGCAAATTTCATGGAGCCAAAGGAAAATTGTACACTTTGTTGCACTTTAAAAATAGGAACTGCAAGTATTAAGAGAGCAAAGTATCATAGTTAATAATCGCAGTGTGAGGCTTAATCACAAATTATTACATCTATATACTCATATCATGCATTGTGAAAATAATGAACTATTAGAGCAGAATTTAAGGAAACATAAATGCTAAAGTATAATTAGCTAGTTTTATCTGCAACAGCTACATGTGCTTAATTACCTTTTTTCAAAGTTTTCCCTTTCAAATGTAGGTTCTTTTTTAAAAATTTTATTTATTTAATTAATTTATTTTTAGCTGCAGTGGGTCTTTGTTGCTGCACGTGGGCTTTCTCTAGTTGGGGTGAGTGGGGATTACTCTACGTTGCGGTGCGTGTGCTTCTCATTGTGGTGGCTTCTCTTGTTGCGGAGCATGGGCGATAGGCTCATGGTCTTCAGTAGTTGTGGCATGTGGGCTCAGTAGTTGTGGCTTGCAGGCTCTAGAGCACAGACTCAGTAGTTGTGGTGCACGGGCTTAGTTGCTCGGTGGCATGTGGGATGTTCCCGGACGAGCGCTTGAACCCGTGTCCCCTGCATTGGCAGGCGGATTCTTAACCATTGTACCACCAGGGAAGCCCAGTGATTAATCACCTTTTAATCAGCCTAGTTTTCCCTGAGTTCCCAGAAGAACAGGATATTCAAATTTATCTTAAACTTATTTAAACAAAAATCATTCAAGGACATATACCCAATACAAATGATTTGGGGCTACAGAACATCCAAAGCCATTTCGGTTTAATTCTGTTTAGTGATCCTCTCCCTATTTAAAAAAAAATGTTTTAAAAGAGCCTGTTTCCAACATAATCAGAAAGAAAGTATTATATTGCTTTCTAAGATTCCCATTTAGTCCTCAAAATGCCCTTTCTGACTTTCTTACTTTTTTATTTCTTGACAAAAGGGAGAAAAGTGTCACTTTGTAGCATAAGCTCTCTGATATGAGTAGAAATACTTTACTTATTGATGGAAAGATGTGGCTTCCTTGGCAGTCAAACTGCCTTGCTCAGGAAATTCCCTCTGGTTGCATCGCTGGGAATCGGCCCACAGTTAAGCAGGCAGCACCCTATTTACTTCTGCATTCACACATGACCTTTGACACAAACTTCTTTTAAAGAGATCTGGAGTAGGTAATTTTAACCCTATTCTAGAATTGACTTTATATTTATTTTGTTTAGCAAGGGGGAGAGAAAGAATTCTAGGATTTGCAGACGGGAAAAAAAATAAAAGCTGTTACAAGAAAAGGTTGCTGTGAAAATTAGCAATGAAGTGAGAAGATAGTATAAAGGAAATAACCTGCACAACAGCTGCTATTACAACCATTGTTTGGCTGATGAAAATCTTCTTGAGCTGCTTTATTAAACAAAACCATATTAGGAGGTCCCAATTCTATTTATAGCCAAGATGTATACAAAGTCAGTAACACCTGGGGTGGAGGGGTATTCCAATATTTCTCTTTGTTGTTCTGTAACTAAATATGTTATAAAAGTTAAGCATTCTCTATCTCAGCCTCCACACAGAAATTTGAGTTAAACACAAAAGAAAAGCAATTTCTGGTTTGTTCATGGGTCTGTCAGTTTTGCAGAGTCTGAGGAGAAAAGGATAATTTGGTGGTAAATAAATAATCTACCTTCCTACCTCTCAAAGAGAAACACCCCAAGTACAGGTGAAAACTCTCCATGTCAGAAGACAACCAAAACAGCAGCTCCTCCTTAACCATCAGACTGCCCTCATCAGGGAGAAGCTCCCACCTCCAGCCGGGACAACTTTACCAGCTTCCAGGATCCCAAAACGGTGATGGCCCCAGGCCCAAGAAAGAGCCCAGGGCACAGTGGGGACCATGTTCCAGTCTTTGTCCAAAGCCTGTCCCTACCTGCTCCCCTCTTCCTAATGGTCCAGCCCTCAGTCACAGAGCTCTCCAGATACAGGGGAGAAAACAGAATGCTCCCCTCTTCCACCAACTACCATCCCACACACAGTACACAGGACAACCCTCAACCCCTCAGAGAGCACAGGCTCCATACAGAGCCATTGTACACATTTTCTTATAGAAATTTCCTGGATTCCTCCTCTGGGCTCTGTCCCAGGGCTCAGGACTCTCTCCCGAGCATCCTACTTCCCTTCCCAAAGAAGAACCGCCCCCCATACCAAGCAATGGGCTCGCTGCCCCAAGAGCATAGAAGCCAATACTATGGCACCAGATTTTGAGAAAAGAAAAAGCTTTATTGTGAGGTCAACAGGCAAAGAGAAAGGAGACACAGCTTCAGCTCAAAGCCATCTCCCCAGTCTGGGGTTTGGTCAAGCTTTTATGAGTTAGGGAGGAGGGTTGGTTTGCGGAAGTGCTGGTGAGCAGGTTTTGATTGCAGGGCTTTGGAGTATGGCCATTTATGGTGAGTAGGTAGAAGGACTTCGGCACCGGGTCTTCCAGGACATTGGACCCTCTGCTTCTGAAAGGGCTCTGACATTCAAGTTCTGGTCACATCAGGGTCCTTGGTTGCATGGGGGAGAACTTGATTCCGGGTGTTATTTGAGGTCAGAATCTTCTCCTCTACATGCTTCGGCTGCATGACTTGCAGTTTTGTTCTGATGTCTCCGAAGAACAACTCAGTACTTTGTTAGAAACAGGATAGGGCCAGTTTGAGCCCTCATTACTTCCCACCTTTACTTTTCTAGCCAGGTGTGTGCTTTTGGTTATTCAACCATTCCATTATCAATGTAGTAGAACTTTAATATATGCTACTTTATTAATACACAGACAACCTTACCTAAGGACTGGTATCTTCATTCTCATCTAATGGATGAAGAAGCTGAGGCTCAGAGTCTCCAGGACAGCCCAGCTCACACCAGTCACTGGTCAAGACTGTCCCCAACAGTCTTTGCTGCATGGGCTGATGATTTTATGATTTGCAAGAGCTCTGGACAATGAGACCTGTGAGTGGAGCCCTTTTAGATGCATGAAATGAAGTTTCTTACACCCTGTGAGTGACATCATCCTCTGAACACACCACCACCAGTCACTGGAAAGGGGGTGTTATGGACTGAATGTGTCCCTTGCAAGAAAATTCATATGTTGAAATCAAATCCCCAATGTAATGATATTTTGAGGTGGACCCTTTGGGAGGTTATAAAATCATGAGGGTGGAGCCTTCATAAATGAGATTAGTGCCCTAACAGGCCAGAGAGCTAGCTTGCCCTATTTCTGCCATGTGAGGATTGAGAATTCAGCAGTCTGCAAACTAGAAGACACCTCTCACCAGGAACTGAGGCTGCTGGCACCGTGGCCTCAGACTTCCAGCCTCCAGAGTTGTGAGAAATAAATTTCTGTTGTACATACAGACTAAGAATAACTAAGAATAACCAATGGTGAGAAGTCCCTGTCCTCATGGGAAAGAAAGTATTTTTCTCCAAATTCTTTTTACGAGAAGTCAGTGCCTTGGACATAATGTTCACTTCCATTGAGGAACATCTCTTGATAAGTAGAAATAGTTTTTCAGTCAAGAACCTGATATTCTTAGTTCAGTAACCTGTTTCAACACTATGTCAGATTCCAGTATGGAGAAAATTTTTACTGACATGTTAATTTTTTTCACATTTTATGAGAATTTAAAATCACAAATCTACAGAATGTCCAATAGTCAATAGTCTCTGATTTCAAATTTCTTCCAGAAAAATAGTCTACAAATCAACTTCTCTAAAAACAAAACCATCATTTTCAGCTGTTAATGTTGGTGTGTATGGCATAGGGTTAAGACTTTGGGTGCAGGATTCATACTTCCCAAGTACAAAACTTTGTTCATGACTTAGTAGTTGTCTAAACTTGGGCAATACATTAAACATCACTAAACCACAGTTTCCTCATCTGAAAATGGGGATATTAATAGCATACTACTCATAGAGTTGTTGTGAGGATTTATAGATATAAGGTGATTATTGCAATCCTGAAAAAAATTACCAATTATTCTTATGGTTTTTAAACTGAGTAGATTATATTTGGAGAATGAAAAGTTTTTAAGTTAGTCAATTGTAAAACTTTTCAGAAAATTAATTTTTTTTTCAGCAAGTTAAACAATGGATTTAATATCAAAGTAAATACATTAGGACATTATGAGTCCTCATTTTATGAAATACTGGCTATTCCAGGTTTAAACCACAAAAATAAAAAGGAGAATGGTAGTAGTAAAGAATAAATACATTAGCCCATTAGTCTACTGTCTACTGTTTACCTCACCAGCACCTATGAGTGAGGTTGCAACATTAGGAAATAAAGTGTAAAAATCAGCTGGGTTAGGGAAAAGACTTTTTTTCCCACAGTAGGTCAGATCTGTGATCAGACTACAGACCAAGTTATCCACTGGCTTTTCCTTCTTGTAATGTAAATGCAAAACTTAAGCTCTAATTGCCGAGGCATACACTTTTCAAAAATAATTATGTTTTATGGTATGTCCACTTAAAAATAGTCACCCAAATCTCGTTGGTAACTTGAAACCTTAGAGTTTTGCTGTTAAATGATGGAAATTCATTAAATATATAGATAATTTCTGAATAATATAAAATGCTAAAACATTAATTACTGAACATAGGTTTATCTACTTTTGGTTTCTTTTTTTTTTTAACATCTTTATTTGAGTATAACTGTTTTACAATAGTGTGTTAGTTTCTCCTTTACAACAAAGTGAATCAGTTATACATATACATATGTTCCCATAACTCTTCCCTCTTTAGTCACCCTCCCTCCCACCCTGCCTATCCCACCCCTCTAGGTGGTCACAAAGCACAGAGGTGAACTCCCTGTGCTATGCTGCAGCTTCCCACTAGCTATCTAATTTACATTTGGTAGTGTGTATATGTCCCTGCCACTCTCTCACATCATCACAGCTTACCCTTCCCCCTCCCCATATCCTCAAGTCCATGCTCTAGTAGGTCTGTGTTTTATTCCCATCCTACCACTAATTTCTTCATGAATTTTTTTTTTTTTTTTTTTTTAGATTCCATATATATGTGTTAGCATATGGTATTTGTTTTTATCCTTCTGACTTACTTCACTCTGTATGACAGACTCCAGGTCTATCCACCTCATTATAAATAACTCAGTTTCATTTCTTTTTATGGCTGAGTAATATTCCATTGTATATATGTGCCACATCTTCCTTATCCATTCATCTGTTGATGGACACTTAGGTTGCTTCCATGTCCTGGCTATTGTAAATAGAGCTGCAATAAACATTTTGGTACATGACTCTTTTTGAATTATGGTTTTCTCAGGGTATATGCCCAGTAGTGGGATTGCTGGGTCATATGGTAGTTCTATTTGTAGTTTTTTAAGGAACCTCCATACTGTTTTCCATAGTGGCTGTATCATTTTAAATTCCCACCAACAGTGCAAGAGTGTTCCCTTTTCTCCACATCCTCTCCAGCATTTATTGTTTCTAGAGTTTTTGATGATGGCCAATCTGGCCGGTGTGAGATGATATCTCATTGTAGTTTTGATTTGCATTTCTCTAATGATTAATGATGTTGAGCATTCTTTCATATATTTGTTGGCTATCTGTATATCTTCTTTGGAGAAATGTCTATTTAGTTCTTCTGCCCATTTTTGGATTGGGTTGTTTGTTTTTTTGTTATTGAGCTGCATGTGTTGCTTATAAATTTTGGATATTAATCCTTTGTCAGTTCCTTCATTTGCAAATATTTTCTCCCATTCTGAGGGTTGTCTTTTGGTCTTGTTTCTGGTATCCTTTGCTGTGCAAAAGCTTTTAAGTTTCATTAGATCCCATTTGTTTATTTTTGTTTTTATTTCCATTTCTCTAGGAGATGGGTCAAAAAGGATCTTGCTGTGATTGATGTCATAGAGTGTTCTGCCTATGTTTTCCTCTAAGAGTTTGATAGTGTCTGGCCTTACATTTAGGTCTTTAACCCATTTTGAGTTTATTTTTGTGTATGGTGTTAGGGAGTGTTCTAATTTCATACTTCTACAGGTAGCTGTCCAGTTTTCCCAGCACCACTTATTGAAGAGGCTGTCTTTTCTCCACTGTGTTTCCTACCCTCCTTTATCAAAGATAAGGTGACCATATGTGTGTGGGTTTATCTCTGGGCTTTCTATCCTGTTCCATTGATCTATATTTCTGTTTTTGTGCCAGTACCATACTGTCTTGATAACTGTGGCCTTGTAGTACAGTCTGAAGTCAGGGAGCCTGATTCCTCCAGCTCCATTTTTCGTTCTCAAGATTGCTTTGGCTATTCGGGGTCTTTTGTGTTTCCATACAAATTGTGAAATTCTTCGTTCTAGTTGTGTAAAAAATGCCAGTGGTAATTTAATAGGGGTTGCATTGAATCTGTAGATTGCTTTGGGTAATAGAGTCATTTTCACTATGTTGATTCTTCCAATCCATGAACATGGTATATTTCTCCACCTATTTGTATCATCTTTAATTTCTTTCATCAATGTCTTATAGTTTTCTGCATACAAGTCTTTTGTCTCCTTAGGTAGGTTTATTCATAGATATTTTATTCTTTTTGTTGCAATGGTAAGTGGGAGTGTTTTCTTAATTTCATTCTCAGATTTTTCATCATTAGTGTATAAGAATGCCAGAGATTTCTGTGCATTAATTTTGTATCCTGCTACTATACCAAATTCATTGATTAGTTCTAATAGTTTTCTGGTAGCATCCTTAGTATTCTCTATGTATAGTATCATGTCATCTGCAAACAGTGACAGCTTAACTTCTTCTTTTCCTATTTGGATTCCTTTTATTTCTTTATTTTCTCTAATTGCTGTGGCTAGAACTTCCAAAACTAGGTTGAATAAGAGTGGTGAGAGTGGGCAACCTTGTCTTGTTCCTCATCTTAGTGGAAATGGTTTCAGTTTTTCACCATTGAGAACAATGCTGGCTGTGGGTTTGTCATATATGGCCTTTATTATATTGAGGAAAGTTCCCTCTATGCCTACTTTCTGCAGGGTTTTTATCATAAATCAGTGTTGAATTTTGTCAAAAGCTTTCTCTGCATCTATTGAGATGATCATATGGTTTTTCTCCTTCAGTTTGTTGATATGGTGTATCACGTTGATTGATTTGCATATATTGGAGAATCCTTGCATTCCTGGAATAAACCCCACTTGATCATGGTGTATGATCCTTTTAATGTGCTGTTGGATTCTGTTTGCTAGTATTTTGTTGAGGATTTTTGCATCTATGTGCATCAGTGATATTGGCCTATAGTTTTCTTTCTTTGTGACGTCTTTGTCTGGTTTTGGTATCAGGGTGATGGTGGCCTCATAGAATGAGTTTGGGAGTGTTCCTCCCTCTGCTATGTTTTGGAAGAGTTTGAGAAGGATAGGTGTTAGCTCTTCTCTAAATGTTTGATAGAATTCTCCTGTGAAGCCATCTGGTGTGGGCTTTTGTTTGTTGGAAGATTTTTAATCACAGTTTCAATTTCAGTGCTTGTGATTGGTCTGTTCATATTGTCTATTTCTTCCTGGTTCATTCTCGGCAGCTTGTGCATTTCTAAGAATTTGTCCATTTCTTCCAGGTTGTCCATTTTATTGGCATAGAGTTGCTTGTAGTAATCTCTAATAATCTTTTGTATTTCTGCAGAGTCAGTTGTTACATCTCCTTTTTCATTTCTAATTCTATTGATTTGAGTCTTCTCCCTTTTTTTCTTGATGAGTCTGGTAATGGTTTATCAATTTTATTTATCTTCTCAAAGAACCAGCTTTTAGTTTTATTGATCTTTGCTATTGTTTCCTTCATTTCTTTTTCATTTATTTCTGATCTGATCTTTATGATTTCTTTCCTTCTGCTAAATTTGGGGTTTTTTTGTTCTTCCTTCTCTAATTGCTTTAGGCACAAAGTTAAGTTGTTTATTCGAGATGCTTCCTGTTTCTTAAGGTATGATTGTATTGCTAAAAACTTCCCTCTTAGATCTGCTTTTGCTGTATCCCATCGGTTTTGGGTCATCGTGTCTCCATTGTCATTTGTTTCTAAGTACTTTTTGATTTCCTCTTTGATTTCTTCAGTTATCACTTCCTTATTAAGTAGTGTACTGTTTAGCCTCCATGTGTTTGTATTTTTTACAGATCTTTTCCTGTAATTGATATCTAGTCTCATAGCATTGTGGTCAGAAAAGATACTGGATACGATTTCAATTTTCTTAAATTTGCCAAGGCTAGATTTGTGACCCAAGATATGATCTATCCTGGAGAATGTTCCATGGGCACTTGAGAAAAATGTGTATTCTGTTGTTTTTGGATGGAATGTCCTATAAATATCAAGTAAATCCATCTTGTATAATGTATCATTTAAAGCTTGTGTTTCCTTATTTATTTTCATTTTGGATGATCTGTCCATTGGTGACAGTGGTGTGTTAAAGTCCCCTACTATGATTGTGTTACTGTCGATTTCCCCTTTTATGGCTGTTAGTATTTGCCTTATGTATTGAGGTGCTCCTATGTTGGGTGCATAAATATTTACAATTGTTATATCTTCTTCATGGATCGATCCCTTGATCATTATGTAGTGTCCTTCTTTGTCTCTTGTAATAGTTTTTATTTTAAAGTCTATTTTGTCTGATATGAGAATTGCTACTCCAGCTTTCTTCTGATTTCCATTTGCATGGAATATCTTTTTCCATCCCCTCACTTTCAGCCTGTAAGTGTCCCTAGGTCTGAAGTCAGTCTCTTGTAGACAGCATATATATGGGTCCTCTTTGTATCCATTCAGCCAGTCTGTGTCTTTTGGTGGAAGCATTTAATCCATTTACATTTAAGGTAATTATTGATATGTGCGTTCGTATTACCATTTACTTAATTGTTTCGGGTTGTTCTTGTAGGTCTTTTCCTTCTCTTATGTTTCTTGCTTAGAGAAGTTCCTTTAGCATTTGTTGTAAAGCTGGTTTGGTGGTGCTGAACTCTCTCAGCTTTTGCTTGTCTGTAAAGGTTTTAATTTCTCCATCAAATCTGAATGAGATCCTTGCTGGGTAGAGTAATCTTGGTTGTAGGTTTTTTTCCTTCATCACTTTAAATATGTCCTGTCACTCCCTTCTGGCTTGTAGAGTTTCTGCTGAAAGATCAGATGTTAGCCTTATGGGGATTCCCTTGTGTGTTATTTGTTGTTTTTCCCTTGCTGCTTTTAATATGTTTTCTTTGTATTTAATTTTTGACAGTTTGATTATTATGTGTCTTGGCGTGTTTATCCTTGGGTTTATCCTGTATGGGACTCTCTGTGCTTCCTGGACTTGGTTGACTATTTCCTTTCCTATATTAGGGAAGTTTTCAACTATAATCTCTTCAAATATTTTCTCAGTCCCTTTCTTTTTCTCTTCTTCTTCTGGGACCCCTATGATTCGAATGTTGGTGCGTTTGATGTTGTCCCAGAGATCTCTGAGACTGTCCTCAGTTCTCTTCATTCTTTTTTCTTTCTTCTGCTCTGCAGTAGTTATTTCCACTATTTTTCCTTCCAGGTCACTTATCCGTCCTTCTGACTCAGTTATTCTGCTACTGATCCCGTCTAGAGTATTTTTCATTTCATTTATTGTGTTGCTCATCGTTACTTGCTTCCTCTTTATTTCTTCTAGGTCCTTGTTAACTGTTTCTTGCAATTTGTCTATTCTATTTCCAAGATTTTGCATCATCTTCACCATCATTATTCTGAATTCTCTTTCAGTGAGATTGGCTATTACCTCTTCATTTGTTAGGTCTGGTGTGTTTTTATCTTGTTCCTTCATCTGCTGTGTGTTTTTCTGTCTTCTCATTTTGCTTATCTTACTTTTGCAGGCTGCAGGTTCGTATTTCTATCTATTTTTGGTGGCTGTCCCCAGTGGCTGAGGTTGGTTCAGTGGGTTGAGCAGGTTTCCTGGTTGGGGGGACCAGTGCCCCTGTTCTGGTGGATGAGGCTGGATCCCGTCTCCCTGGTGGGCAGGTCCACGTCTGGGGGCGTGTATGGGGATGTCGGTAGCCTCTCTGCTAATGGATGGGGCTGTAGACCTGTCTCGCTCTTTGTTGAGTATAGGGTGTCCAGCACTGTTCGTTGCTGGTCCTTGAGTGAATCTGGGTCTTGGTGTTGAGATGGAGCTCTCTGGGAGATTTTCGCCATTTGATATTACGTGGAGCTGAGAGGTCTCTTGTGGACCAGTGTCCTGAGGTTAGTTCTCCCACCTCAGAGACACAGCCTTGACACCTGGCTGGAGTGCCAAGAGCCTTTAATCCACACGGCTCAAAACAAAAGGGAGAAAAAAATAGAAAGTCAAGAAAGGAAGGAAGAAAGGAGGAAGGGAGGGAAGGAAGGAAGAAAGGAAGGGAGGGAGGAAGAAAGGAAGGGAGGAAGGAAGGAGGGAATAAAGAAAGGAAGGGAGGGAGGAAGAAAGGAAGGGGGGAAAGAAGGGGGGAATAAAGAAAGGAAGGGAGGGAGGAAGAAAGGAAGGGAGGAAGGAAGGAGGGAATAAAGAAAGGAACGGAGGGAGGAAGAAAGGAAGGGAGGAAAGAAGGAGGGTATAAAGGAAGGAAGGGAGGAAGGAAGGAAGGAGGGAAATAGGAAAGAAAGGAGGGAAGAAAGGAAGAAAGAAAGGGGAGAAGACAAAATAAAGTAGGGTAAAATACAGTTATTAAAATAACAAAATAATTATTAAGAAGAAAAATTTCTATTAAAGGAAGAAAAAAAAAAAGGTCGGTCTAACCCCAGGACAAATGGTGAAAACAAAGCTACACAGACAAAATCTCACACAGCAGCACCCACATACACACTCACAAAAAGAAAAAAGCAGAAAATAATAGTATATCTTGCTCCCAAAGTCCACTTCCTCAACCTGGGATATTTCACTGTCTATTCAGGTTTTCCACAGATGCAGGGCACTTCAAGCTGACTGTGGAGCTTTAACACGCTGTTTCTGAGGCTGCTGGGAGGGACTTCCCCCTCTCTTTGTTCGCACAGCTTCTGGGGCTCAGCCCTGGACCTGGCCCCGTCTCTGCGCGCAGGTCGTCCGAGGGCGTCTGCCCTTCGCTCAGAGAGGGCGGGGTCAAAGGAGCAGCGTTAACGGAGCAGCTGATTTGTGGTCTCTGGCTCACTCAGGCGGGTGGGTGGGGGCACGGATGTGGGCCGAGTCCGCGGTGGCAGAGGCCGGCGTGACGCTGCACCGGCCCGAGGCGCGCCGCGCGTTTTCCCGGGGAAGCAGTCCCAGGATCCCGGGACCCCGGCACTGGCGGGCTGCACAGGCTCCCGGGAGGGGCGGTGTGGAGAGTGACCTGCGCTCGCACACAGGCCTCTTGGTGGCGGCAGTAGCAACCCTAGCGTCCCACACCCGTCTCTGTTGTCCGTGCCGACAGCCACAGCTCGCGCCCGTTTCTGGAGCTCCTTTATGTGGTGCCCTTAATTCCCTTTCCTCGCGCCCCAGGAAGCGAAGAGGCAAGAAAAAGTCTCTTGTCTCTTCGGCAGCTCTGCGCCCGTTTCTGGAGCTCCTTTAAGCGGCGCGCTTAAACCCCTCTCCTCGCGCAGCAGGAGGTAAAGAGGGAAGAAAAGGTCTCTTGCGTCTTTTTCAGCTCCAGACTTCTCCCGAACTCCCTCCCGGCCAGCCGTGGTGCGCTAACCCCTTCAGGCTGTTTTCACTCTGCCAACTCCAGACCTTTCCCTGGGATCTGCCCGAGGCTCAGTTCCCAGCCCCGCCCGCCGCGGCGGGTTAGCAGACTAGCCTCTCGGGCTGGTGAGCGCTGGTCGGCACCGATCCTCTGCGGGAATCTCTCCGCTTTGCCCTCCGCACCCTGTGGCTGCGCTCTCCTCCGCGGCTCCGAAGCTTCCCCCTCCGCCACCCGTAGTCTCCGCCCGCGCAGGGGCTTCTAGTGTGTGGGAACCTTTCCTCCTTTACGGCTCCCTCCCACTGGTGCAGGTCCCGTCCCTATTCTTTTGTCTCTGTTTATTCTTTATTTCTTTTGCCCCACCCAGGTACGTGGGGAGTTTCTTGCCTTTTGGGAGGTCTGAGGGCTTTTGCCAGCGTTCGGTGGATGTTCTATAGGAGAAGTTCCACGTGTAGAAGTATTTCTGATGTCTCTGTGAGGAGGAAGGTGATCCCCGCATCTTACTCTTCCGCCATCTTCTCGCCAGTCCCCTACTTTTGGCTTTTGGTGGACCCCCGGATCTTTTAAATCTAACTGGCTCTACAGGCTCATTTTAAAACAGCAAACGTAGGTTCCAGCCCCGCGGCCGGCGGCTCTGGCCAGGCGAAGGGCGCCCGCCGGGAGCCGGGCCGCGACGGGAGAGCGTCGAAACGCTGGGCTCCAGAAAATTAAATATTTTTGTTATCAATGAGGCAAATCAATGTTAATGATATTCTTCCTGTGTACTCCCATAGCCTTGGCTCTGCATCTAGCCTATATAGCCCACACTACTCTTGTTTGATTAAAAAAAAAACACCAGACTTTATTTTTCAGGAAAGTTTTAGCCTTACAGAAAAATGGAGAAGATAGTACAGAGAGTTCCCACATACCTTGTTACCCAGTTTCTCTCTATGGCTAACATCTTGCATTACAATGGTAAGTTTCTTACAGTGAATGAACCAATAGTGATATGTTATTATTAGCTAAAGTCCATACTTTATTACGATTTCTTAGTAATGTCCTTTTTCTATTACACAATCCCATCCAGGACACCACATTACATTTAGTCATCATGTCTCCTTAGGCTCCTGTTGGCTGTGACAGTTTCTCAGACGTTCCTTGTTTTTGATGACCCTGGCAGTTTTCAAAAGCACTGGTCAGATATTTTTTAGGATGCCTCTCTACAGGAATTCTTCCTGTGTTTTTCTCATGATTAGACTGCGGTTATGGGTTTTGTGGAGGAAAACATGGAGGTACAGTACCATTTTCAACACATCATATAAAGGAAACATACTATCAACATGACATTTCACTGTTGACATTGATCTTGATCATGTGGCTGATCAGATTTCTCCACTGTAAAGTTACTCTCCCTGCACCCACCTTCTTCCATACTGTGTTCTCTGGAAGGAAGTCACTATGTGTAGCCTTACACTTAAGGAGTGGGGATTTGTGCTCCCCTCCTTGAGGCAAAGTATCTACATGAATTATGTGGAATTATTCTGCATTGCCCCTTCTCCCTCATTTATTTATTTATTCAGTAATTTATTTATATAAGTATGGACCCATGGATATTTATGTTACACTTTGGGTTACAATCCAATACTACTTTATTTATTTTGTTGCTCACATTGTTCCATCTTTGAATTGGGAGACCTTCCAGTTGGTTCCTATGAACCTTCAAAATATACCCATCAATTTGTTGTTGTTCTTATTTTGTTTTGTCTTTTTTAAGCACTTCCTTACCTTCAGGTACTACAAGGTGTTCCAGACTCATCTTGTATATTTCCTGCCCCAGTCCTAAAATCAGTCATTTCTCCAAGAAGCCCTATTTCCTTTATTGGAGAACTACTATGGAAACCAAGATCTGGGAGCTAGGTGTGCTAGTTGCTACTGGGTGTCCTTTCTCTTAGGTACTTTCACCTCACAGAACAAGGAAATATATGTGTTTATATTAACCCACATATACACACATATCTATAAATATTTCTACATGTAACTATCTGTATCTATATTAAGCTAAACGTGAGTGCATACTGATATCTCCAACTCTCATAGTACTTATGAATCATTCTATCTTCCTAACACCCTTGCTTCCCTGTAATTTTCACTCCTAAAGTGAGAAATCTGGCTCCCACCATTTGCCAACCATTTTCTTAATTGTTCAGTTCCAATATACGTGTAGAGCAGTGTCAGAATTGTTAACCTGTACTGCCAGGAAACAACTACCACTGGAGTACACTGCTTATGTGCAATTTCTTTCACTTTTAATGTTGCAGACTCTACTCATTTCCAAGGTTACTTAAGTCAACATCTTTTCTCCCACCTGTTTTAGTGAGGTTGGACGTTATAAAATTTTAACCAATAAACAAACAATTGGATACTATCAATAATAAAGGAACTTCGTATAATTAAACATGTGAATACATACGTATATACATACATATAGACACACATACATTTCTCTTGCTTAGAAAAAAATAAGTTATAAAAAAGATTAAAATTTTATATAAATTAAAGTTGTGCTATAAATTATCAATAAACTTTCCATAGTCCACAAATTTTCTCAACCTATTTTTAACAAGGTTGTCCAATACTGTACTATGCAGTCTAGCAACTGTTAATTTACATTGGCTTCTGCCATCTAGGAACATTTTCTCCTTTTTATTACTGTTTTTCACTCTCCACATTATTTTCTCCGGAGAAATGAACTTAAGGCACTTGAACCACACTAAGCCTGACACCAGCCTGGAACAAACTATGCTAATTTATTGAACTCAGGCTCAATCCTCTCTTTGCTTGTGTATGTATATTGCTTTTTTAATAATGTCTTTATTGGAGTATAATTGCTTTACAATGGTGTGTTAGTTTCTGCTTTACAACACAGTGAATCAGTTATACATATACATATATCCCCATATCTCTTCCCTCTTGCGTCGCCCTCCCTCCCACCCCTCTAGGTGGTCACAAACCACTTAGCTGATCTCCCTGTGCCATGCGGCTGCTTTCCACTAGCTATCCACCCTATGTTCGGTAGTGTAATTTACAAATTAAACCACATTTCTCCTACCTTGTCATTTCTATCTCTGTCTCCATACTTATAAGCTCCACTTATGCAAGTCCTATTGAGCCCCAAAGGGTAAGAGACTATTGTCTAAACTAAAACAAATTTTGAGGATTTCGGGCATATATCTTGGCAACAAGAAGGTCAGACTTCAGGAATCTTAAGCTCCTAGTACTTTAAATAAAGATACACATTAAACACATCAATTTTATAACATCATTCCTCTGGTTTCCTTGATTAACTAGCACTTTGCCTGAAAACATAGGATATTTGAGGTAAAATAAAGGTATTGTTGAAAATAACTCTTGCATTTCTAAAATGCAAACTACGCAGGAGCCGAGGATTGACAGCTACCTGTGTCATTTAAAAAGCAATGTCATCACAGCAAGATCCTTTTTGACCCACCTCCTAGAGAAATGGAAATAAAAACAAAAATAAACAAATGGGACCTAATGAAACTTAAAAGCTTTTGCACAGCAAAGGAAACCATAAACAAGACCAAAAGACAACCCTCAGAATGGGAGAAAATATTTGAAAATGAAGCAACTGACAAAGGATTAATCTCCAAAATTTACAAGCAGCTCATGCAGCTCAATATCAAAAAAACAAACAACACAATCCAAAAATGGGCAGAAGATCTAAATAGACATTTCTCCAAAGAAGATATACAGATTGCCAACAAACACATGAAAGAATGCTCAACATCATTAATCATTAGAGAAATGCAAATCAAAACTACAATGAGATATAATCTCACACTCGTCAGAATGGCCATCATCAAAAACTCTAGGGCTTCCCTTGTGGTGCAGTGGTTGAGAGTCCGTCCGCCTGCTGATGCAGGGGACATGGGTTCGTGCCCCGGTCTGGGAAGATTCCACATGCCACGGAGTGGCTAGTCCCGTGAGCCATGGCCGCTGAGCCTGTGCTCCGCAACGGAAGAGGCCACAAAAGTGAGAGGCCCGCGTACCACAGGAAAAAAAAAATCTAGAAACAATAAATGTTGGAGAGGGTGTGGAGAAAAGGGAATATTCTTGCACTGCTGGTGGGTATGTAAATTGATACAGCCACTATGGAGAACAGTATGGAGGTTCCTTAAAAAACTACAAATAGAACTACCATATGACCCAGCAATCCCACTACTGGGCATATACCCTGAGAAGACCATAATTCAAAAAGAGTCATGTACCAAAATGTTCATTGTAGCTCTATTTACAATAGCCAGGACATGGAAGCAACCTAAGTGTCCATCAACAGATGAATGGATAAAGAAGGTGTGGCACATATATACAATATATATACAATATACAGCCATAAAAAGAAATGAAACTGAATTATTTGTAGTGAGGTGGATGGACCTGGAGTCTGTCATGCAGAGTGAAGTAAATCAGAAGGAGAAAAACAAATACCATATGCTAACACATATATATGGAATCTAAGAAAAAAATGTCATGAAGAGACGAGGGGTAGGACGGGAACAAAACACAGACCTACTAGAGCATGGAGTTGAGGATATGGGGAGGGGGAAGTGTAAGCTGTGACGAAGTGAGAGAGTGGCAGGGACATATATACACTACCAAATGTAAAATAGATAGCTAGTGGGAAGCAGCCGCATAGCACAGGGAGGTCAGCTCGGTGCTTTGTGACCATCTAGAGGGGTGGGATAGGGAGGGTGGGAGGGAGGGAGACGCAAGAGGGAAGAGATGGAAGCATATGTATAACTGATTCACTTTGTTATAAAGCAGAAACTAACACACCATTGTAAAGCAACTATACTCCAATAAAGATGCTAAAAGTAAGTAAATAAATAAATAAAAAGCAATGTCTGAGGCAGTTTTAATGAAGTGGCAATTTTGCAGACAATGTAGAATTCACAAACACTAAGAACATGTTAGGCACCAACATGCTGAGCACATTAAACAGCATCTGGCAGTTTCCCTTTGGAGACCCCCTGTGCCAGCATTTCACTTAGAAAAGAAAAAAATCTTTTTCAGCTATCTTCTTAAATGCTCTAATTTCACACTATCTGAAAGTGATACTTAAGTTTTGGTAGATCACATTTAGTTGCAGCAGTCTGCTTGCTATTATTTAACTATTGCTTCTATTTCTCTCTAAGCTCTCAAAGACGACATGGAAAATAAAATATCCCCTAGTTGAAGTCCTTCCATACTTAATGACTTTTTGTCTATCCAGGTCAATTATTTTACCATATGCTAAAGCAGTAGCAGTCATATTATAAGGTCAAGGAAAACTAAAAATTACAATTCAGTTCTAAGAACTCAACATTTATTTGTGTTTTTATCTCAGACTTCCTTGAGAGTCTAAATCTCGTCTGAGCCCCTCTATATACACAGTACCAGTTTCTCTTCCTCAGTAATGTTTGAGTAATGAATTCACAGAGTAGCCACAAGGCTCTGGGCTAGGGGCTTGGGGTACAGATAGAGAAGACACAGACCCTGCCCTCCTAGGAGGTTGAAGGAAAGGAGAACATGTGAATCAGTGATCATATGACAAAGTGGCCAGGCTACAGAGGTGTCTGTTTACTGAGGAACTTTGTGCTGGATACTGGCTGGTCCTCCATATTCATTACCACTCTTTCTTACAACAACTCCATGATACAGGGAGAGAGGAAAAGACTAAGGTTCAGAGAAGTTAATGAATTTGCTCAGGTTTCCACAGCTAGTTGGTGGTTGAGTTGGGACTGAAAGCTGGATCTCTCCAGACCATTGCAGAGGTTGCCATGGAGGTGCAGAGAAGAAGGGAATGGAATACCCTGTGAATGGAGGTAGGAGGGGGAGTTGGTAAGGTAGAAAAAATGAGAAATCAAAAGATTTTATTTATAGTGATTAGTGCTGGAAGGAATCTTCAAAGTTATCTGAACCAACTTCCTTGATTCACAAGACTGGGTAGAGGGTCACTCAGACCCTCCTTGAAAACCTCCAGGGAGAGAGAACTTATCCCTTCATGGGGGTAGGAGTCCTTAGCAAATTCTGACCATATCATCTGTTCCACAGGGGAATCACTAATCAAAATTGCTTTATAAAGTGAAAGTAGGAAGCGCATAGTTGCCAATGTATGTAAGAATATAAAACTCAACAAAGGCACAGAGAAGATATTCTGGATTGTACTACTCAAAACAGTATGCCATGATGAGCCAGCAGAGTCAGAATAAAGACCTTTTGTGGAAGCCTGCCTGGAAGAAAGCAGTGGATGTTTCAATTAGTGTTGAAATAAAAGTAAAGGGATACTGGAAATGATGTCAAATTGATGTTTTCAGGTTGGGAGGATCAATATTAACTTGTTGAGAAAGAAGTGCCTGCTGGCTTGTAAAATTCAGAGCACCAATATCGTGAGAGTGAAGTAGAAATGAAATTTGACAAAATCCACCTGGGAAGAGGGATGTAAGGAAGGGCCACTCACAATGTGGGTTAACAGGTTAGGACTTACTTTCTTCTCTCCTGGTTCTTAATTTCCACATCTATATAATGAGGGACTTGTTGTAGATCTTGCTATTATCTTATAGTGAGCTTTAATTTTATTTTACATTATTTAATGCAAAACTTACCATTGATTTTCCCCCTAAATCTGATATAGCTTTTCCAAGTCTTCACCCTCCTGGATGGATGAACATTTCCTTTAGTCCCATTTTCTAGAAATCTCTGGGTCTCAAGCAGTCTAGAACATCCAGGTAAGGATGCCTGGTCTTCTGAACATTTTGGTTTCTTTCATATGTCCATGGTTTGGGTCACTTTGAAGAGGCAACTTTGCCATTCTTTAGCTAGCCTTGGAAATGGGATTTTTCAGATAAAGGAGAATATGGGTTCCAAGAGTCCCTGGCTACCCCAATTGAGATCCAGCTATGCTCTGGAGAACAGCAAGGAGAGGGCTTTTCTCTCTGCCATTCCCAGAACTCAGTCCTAGCAATGGAAGCCTCTTTCCTCTTTCATTAGGCCCATTTATACCCCTCCTAACTTCTGGTTTCTCCCTCTTCACCATACACTGAGTCCACTGCCATCATAAATGCTTAGTTTTTCTATCACATGAGCCTTGGTGAAGGATGTCTTCTAAGCAGCTAAAAATTTCTGCTTTTGACCATGTGTCAGTATATCTCTGGCTGAGTGCTGGACATGGTATTTGTAAAATATTTTTTGAAATAATTTGAGTCCAAGGATAATGTTACTTTCCTCTTAAGAGGATTTGATTTGCCTTTGCAAAGGACCTTGGGAAATTAGCAATCCAAGATACATTAATTCAAGTGCACGGCTCTTTACAAGGCAACATAGAAATAGTAAAATTTTTAAACAATTGATATAGCTGTACAGGCATCTCCCAAATGAATACTTAGAAAGGTTCCATTATTGATAATATGGCTAAGTAAGGTATTGTCCCCAAGTTTAGGATTTAAAAACAACAACAATTATTTATTACCTCTCATGGTTTCAGTAAGTGAGTCAGTAATTCAGAAACAGCTTAGCCAGGTGGTTCAAACTCAAGGTCTTTCATGATGTTGCAGTCAGATGTCAGCTGGGCCTGGAGGCCCCACTTCCAAGGGGTTCATTTACAGCTGGAAAGTTGATGCTGGTCTTTGCAGGAGGCCTTGCTTCTTCTCCATGTGTGTCCCTCTACAGAGTGGCTTGAGTGATGTCACAGGGTGGTGGCTGGCTTCCCCAGAAAGAATAATCCAAGAGGAAGCTGCAATGCCTTTTGTGAACTAGCCTCAGAATTCATATACTGTCACTTCTACCATATTCTATTGGTCAACCAGGGCCAGCCCTGATTGGATAGGAGGAAAGTAGCAAGGCTGTGAATATCAGGGAGTAGGCACCACTGTGGGCTGTTGTGGAGAGTGACTACCACATATAGAAATTAGGACTCAAATTCGGGTCTGTCTATGGTAAAGCCATTGTACCTCATCGTGCTGCCCTCCCTAAGCAGTCTTTTTGAATTTTGGGGTCCTTCTGAGAGGAATATCACCTTAAGCCTGCGACATCATGGAGCAGATAAATGGAAGTATTAAGAATGTTGTGACAGAGGCAGAGAAGCCAGGTACTTGGGCATGGTATAAAGCAAGAGAAATGGGGGAACTGAGCAGAGGATGGGTCCAAGAAGAAAAGTTGGGAGGGTCCCATTAACTGCTGCCCACTATACATTTTGCTTTTTGCTTCTGGCGTCAGCAACCAGAAAGTCTCTGTGGGTGAATCTTAGAGCACTATTTTATACCAGTAACAATCCTACTGCAAAGCTTCCATTTACAGGTTTGGATTTCTTTAGGTAGTGCCAAGTTTTCAGAATAGAAACTGACTTGTCCCTGACTAGAAATGCTTCAACCTATTGGGTTTAACCAGAGCCTCAAGAAACCATCCAATCCACGTTGATCCCCCAGGGTCTGCAGAACAGAATCTCAGTTGGAAACACTGCAGGGAGCAGCTTGGTGTCTTTCTCTTTTTCTTTCGGTTTATTCTATATTGACATCTAGTAAGTGTGTCTTTGGACGTTTCTCAGTGCTCACTAGTTACACTCTGAAAATTGGAGCCTTTTGGCTTTCGTGGGAAATAACCGCTGACACACTGTGGTGAGATATATAAATATTGTTCTAAGTTCTAATGACAATGACCACTGAGATAATTTTTCACAACGTATAATTTCCATTATTTTGAAAGGGCTCAAGTCGGGATCTTGGAAGAGCAGCTATTTCCTTGGAGGTCTTGGCTTTCATCAGCTAGTTTTTCTTCTTCATACTTCCTTCCCTTCATACTCGTTTATCCATCCTCTCTTCATTTCTTCCTTTGTTGTTGATGCTAATGTTACCAATAAGTGAGAGCTTGGGATGCATTACTCAACAAGTAAATTATTGTTTACCTGCTTGTGTCATTATTTTCAAGGTGTTTTCACAAATATCTCATTTAATGCACATTATACATTAGTAAAGTAGATAGGACAGGCTTCATCCTCATTTTACAGGTAAGGAAGACAAATCCTCATAGATTTGATGCACTGTAGGGTTGCTCAGACTCAGCGGGTCCTCCACCCCCCACATTATGCCTCTCTCCTTTAGGATTATCCTGCCTAACCTGGACCTAGGAAATGTCTCTATCTATGGAAAGTCATGCTAAGAAAATAAAACTACCCTAGACCAAGATGTGCTCTGAGGGGCTAGTGGGCTCTCTGTTATTATGTTATCTTAAAAATCACTTTAGGAAGTTCCCTGGTGGTCTAGTGGTTAAGATTCAGCACTTTCACTGCCCTGGTCGAGGAACTGAGATCCTGCAAGTCCCATGGCACAGAAAAAACAACAACAAAAAATTACTTAAAATCATTTTTCCTTTTTAATTAAAAAAAGGGTCAAGATAGAGAGGATTATAGAAAACAATTTAAGAACCAAGCATACTTACTGGAGTTGAGCTATAGCTGCTTGAAGTCCATCCATCTGCATGTTTCTTATGAAATAAAATATTCAGAAACAGCTCATTCTCCCCCTCCTCGTCCTTCCTTGTGTCTCTCCCAAGGTTGCCCCCATCCTGAATTGTGCCTCTTTCCATTGCATCTTGCCCTCCCATTATACACAAGAATGAACCATACATCCTATGCCATTGTTTTTATATTCTGGAAGAATTTAAACAGTTTCTTACTTCATAAACCCATTTTAGGCTCTCTTCTGAACAGTGCCCCGGCTGTTTTGTTTTTCTGAATCTCTCACTTCTCTGGTGTGATGGGTCATCTCAGGTAGCACGTGGAAACTGTCCAGATTATTAGCCATTCCAAATGCAGCAGGTGCTTGTATCCATGACTGTCCTTCCCTGAGAGAGGCAGAAAGCAGGGTACTCGGCTTCCATGTGGACTTGCACGGCCAAATGCCTATGAGGGTTGTAAGAGGCCCACATTCCTAACCAAATTGCCTTTTTCCAGTCTTACTCTTTATCCAGCAAACAACAGGTCATCAATTTGGTGATTTTGTTGCTTCTGATCCCCCGGACGAAATGCCAGCAAACTGTAAACACCCATGTCCTGAGACCCTGGCAAGCTTCCCGGGGACTTAGGTGTCCCTGTCTATGGGGGACAGCCTTGATTCCAGAGTTTGGAGGAAGTGAAAGGAGAGTAGCTTCAAGATCTTCTTGCCGCCGCGCCCTCTGGTGGCCGACCAGATAGCAACCATTTTCATTCGCCATCTGAACACAAAGTCTTTGCAGCCAAAGTGTTTTTCGCTGCTCCTCTTGGGACTTTGCTCCTCCCTCATTAATGCGCTCTGCTGCCTACTCTGTACAAGACACATTTTCTTCTTCCTGCATCCCTGGACTAATTGACTCCCAGACGATATTGTTTTTGTGTGACCAGAGCTAAGAGAACCTGAAAGAAGGCATTTTTGTTGCGGCTCAGAAACGGGCACGCTGATCAGATTCCGAAGCCAGAGTGACCAAGACACACAGAAGCTGGCAAAGGGCTGGGGATGCAGAGCAAGGAGGAACGAGTGTCAGCCACAGAAATCCAAGAGGTCTTTCTGGGGAAGCCGGGCTTCGAGTTTTCAAGGAGAAACTGGATTTCCGATGCGGTGGGTGGGGGAAGCGGTGGGCGGGAACAGGGCGTGGCCAATTCCTCCCTCCTGGTTTCCCCTCCTAGGGCCTTGCTCTCTTTCCCTCCCTCTTCACTCACCCAGACCCAATAAGTCTACAAATCACCACTACCCAAAATGTCCACTTTCCAGGAGAGCTTTGGGCTGGTCCCTAGGCCTCTTCCAACAGCCCTCTCCTCTCTTGCCCTCCATGTCTCCTATGGTTCATTCCTGCTGCCCGCTGCTCATGTCCTCCACTCAGCTGTTGAACAGCAGGATGCTTGAATCCTGCATTGGCCTGTGTACAGATTGGGCACTGTGTGGACCAATAGGGGGAAACAATTCTTGAACAGGAGCTGAAGGAAATTAGAAAAATCTAAGGCAGCCTGACAGAAAAGTCCTAGAAGGGAGACAAAAAAGGGCCTTTCCTGTGGATCAAATCGGGTCTATAGACAGGGTTACTCTTGGAGAATCTTCTTGCATCTAGGCAAGAAGGATGGTGGGGAGAAGCTGGGAGCAAAGACTGGAGTGCTTGGGGGAAGTTCAAAGGAGGACACTTGGCTTTATTTTACCTGGATTCGAGGGCTTAGGCATATGTGTCTTTTATGAGACCTAAAGATGGTTTTCTTAAGGCACAGAGGAGCCACTGAGGATTAGGGAGCCAGAGAGTGGCATGATGAAAAGTATCTTTGCAAAGATTCCATGAACAAATACTTCCTTTCGGAGCGAGAAGATGGCGGAAGAGTAAGACGCGGGGATCACTCTTCCTCCTCACAGATACATCAGAAATACATCTACACGTGGAACTTCTCCTACAGAACACCCACCGAACGCTGGCAGAAGACCTCAGACCTCAGACGTCAGGCAAGAAACCCCCCCCACGTACCTTGTTAGGGCAAAAGAAAAAAGAATAAACAGAGACAAAAGAATAGGGACGGGACCTGCACCAGTGGGAGGGAGCCGAGAGGGAGGAAAGGTTCCCGCACACTAGAAGCCCCTTCGCGGGCGGAGACTGCGGGTGGCGGAGTGGGAAACTTCAGAGCCGCGGAGGAGACCACAGCCAACAGGGTGCGGAGGGCAAAGCGGAGAGATTCCCGCACGGAGGATCGGTGCCGATCAGCACTCACCAGCCCGAGAGGCTTGTCTGCTCATCCGCCGCGGCGGGCGGGGCTGGGAACTGAGCCTCGGGCGGATCCCAGGGAAAGGTCTGGAGTTGGCAGAGCGAAAACAGCCTGAAGGGGTTAGCGCACCACGGCTGGCCGGGAGGGAGTTCGGGAGAAGTCTGGAGCTGCCGAAGAGGCAAGAGACCTTTTCTTCCCTCTTTACCTCCTGCTGCGCGAGGAGAGGGGTTTAAGCGCGCCGCTTAATCCAGAAACGGGCGCGGAGCTGCCGAAGAGACAAGAGACTTTTTCTTGCCTCTTCGCTTCCTGGGGCGCGAGGAAAGGGAATTAAGGGCACCACATAAAGGAGCCCCAGAAACGGGCGCGAGCTGCGGCTGTCGGCGCGGACAACAGAGACGGGTGTGGGGCGCTACGGTTGCTGCTGCCGCCACCAAGAGGCCTGTGTGCGAGCGCAGGTCACTCTCCACACCGCCCCTCCCGGGAGCCTGTGCAGCCCGCCAGCGCCGGGGTCCCGGGATCCTGGGACAGCTTCCCCGGGAAAACGCGCGGCGTGCCTCGGGCCGGTGCAGCGTCACGCCGGCCTCTGCCGCCGCGGACTCGCCCCACATCCGTGCCCCCCCACCCACCGCCTGAGTGAGCCAGAGCCCCCGAATCAACTGCTCCGTTAACGCTGCTCCTTTGACCCCGCCCTCTCTGAGCGAAGGGCAGACGCCCTCGGACGACCTGCGCACAGAGGCGGGGCCAGGTCCAGGGCTGAGCCCCAGGAGCTGTGCGAACAAAGAGAGGGGGTGGTCCCTCCCAGCAGCCTCAGAAACAGCAGGTTAAAGCTCCACAGTCAGCTTGAAGTGCCCTGCATCTGTGGAAAACCTGAATAGACAGCGAAATATCCCAGGTTGAGGAAGTGGACTTTGGGAGCAAGATATACTATTATTTTCCCCTTTTTTCTTTTTGTGAGTGTGTATGTGGGTGCTGCTGTGTGAGATTTTGTCTGTGTAGCTTTGTTTTCACCATTTGTCCTGGGGTTAGACCGACCTTTTTTTTTTTTTCTTTTTTTTCTTTAATATAAATTTTTCTTCTTAATAATTATTTTGTTATTTTAATAACTGTATTTTACCCTACTTTATTTTGTCTTCTCCCCTTTCTTTCTTCCTTTCTTCCCTCCTTTTCCTATTTCCCTCCTTCCTTCCTTCCTCCCTTCCTTCCTTCCTCCCTTCCTTCCTTTATTCCCTCCTTCCTTCCTCCCTTCCTTTCTTTATTCCCTCCTTCCTTCCTCCCTTCCTTTCTTCCTCCCTCCCTTCCTTCCTTTATTCCCTCCTTCCTTCCTCCCTTCCTTTCTTCCTCCCTCCCTTCCTTCCTTTATTCCCTCCTTCCTTCCTCCCTTCCTTTCTTCCTCCCTCCCTTCCTTTCTTCCTCCCTCTCTTCCTTTATTCCTCCCTCCCTTCTTTATTCCCTCCTTCCTTCTTCCCCCCTCCCTTCCTTTCTTTATTCCCTCCTTCCTTCTTCCCTCCCTTCTTTATTGCCTCCTTCCTTCCTCCCTTCCTTTCTTCCTCCCTCCCTTCCTTCCTTTATTCCCTCCTTCCTTCCTCCCTCCCTTCCTTTCTTTATTCCCTCCTTCCTTCCTCCCTTCCTTTCTTCCTCCCTCCCTTCCTTTCTTCCTCCCTCTCTTCCTTTCTTCCTCCCTCCCTTCCTTTCTTCCTCCCTCTCTTCCTTTCTTCCTCCCTCCCTTCCTTTCTTTATTCCCTCCTTCCTTCCTCCCTTCCTTTCTTCCTCCCTCCCTTCCTTTCTTTATTCCCTCCTTCCTTCCTCCCTTCCTTTCTTCCTCCCTCCCTTCCTTTCTTCCTTCCTTCCCTCCCTTCCTCCTTTCTTCCTTCCTTTCTTGACTTTCTATTTTTTTCTCCCTTTTGTTTTGAGCCGTGTGGATTAAAGGCTCTTGGCACTCCAGCCAGGTGTCAAGGCTGTGTCTCTGAGGTGGGAGAACTAACCTCAGGACACTGGTCCACAAGAGACCTCTCAGCTCCACGTAATATCAAACGGCGAAAATCTCCCAGAGATCTCCATCTCAACACCAAGACCCAGATTCACTCAAGGACCAGCAACGAACAGTGCTGGACACCCTATCCCCAACAAAGAGCGAGACAGGTCTACAGCCCCATCCATTAGCAGAGAGGCGGCCTAGAATCACAGTAAGGCTACCGACATCCCCATACATGCCCCCAGACGTGGAACTACCCACCAGGGAGACGGGATCCAGCCTCATCCACCAGAACAGGGGAACTGGTCCCCCCAAACAGGAAACCTGCTCAACCCACTGAACCAACCTCAGCCACTGGGGACAGCCACCAAAAATAGATAGAAATTCGAACCTGCAGCCTACAAAAGGGAGACCCCAAACACAGTAAGATAAGCAAAATGAGAAGACAGAAAAACACACAGCAGATGAAGGAACAAGATAAAAACACACCAGACCTAACAGATGAAGAGGTAATAGCCAATCTACCTGAAAGAGAATTTAGAATAATGATGGTGAAGATGATGCAAAATCTTGGAAATAGAATAGACAAATTGCAAGAATCAGTTAACAAGGACGTAGAAGAAATAAAGAGGAAGCAAGTAATGATGAGCAACACAATAAATGAAATGAAAAATACTCTAGATGGGATCAGTAGCAGAATAACTGAGGCAGAAGGACGGATAAGTGACCTGGAAGATAAAATAGTGGAAATAACTACTGCAGAGCAGAAGAAAGAAAAAAGAATGAAAAGAACTGAGGACAGTCTCAGAGATCTCTGGGACAACATCAAACGCACCAACATTCGAATCATAGGGGTCCCAGAAGAAGAAGAGAAAAAGAAAGGGACTGAGAAAATATTTGAAGAGATTATAGTTGAAAACTTCCCTAATATAGGAAAGGAAATAGTCAACCAAGTCCAGGAAGCACAGAGAGTCCCATACAGGATAAACCCAAGGATAAACACGCCGAGACACATAATAATCAAACTGTCAAAAATTAAATACAAAGAAAACATATTAAAAGCAGCAAGGGAAAAACAACAAATAACACACAAGGGAATCCCCATAAGGCTAACATCTGATCTTTCAGCAGAAACTCTACAAGCCAGAAGGGAGTGGCAGGACATATTTAAAGTGATGAAGGAAAAAAACCTACAACCAAGACTACTCTACCCAGCAAGGATCTCATTCAGATTTGATGGAGAAATTAAAACCTTTACAGACAAGCAAAAGCTGAGAGAGTACAGCACCACCAAACCAGCTTTACAACAAATGCTAAAGGAACTTCTCTAAGCAAGAAACATAAGAGAAGGAAAAGACCTACAAGAACAACCTGAAACAATTAAGTAAATGGTAATAGGAATGCACATATCAATAATTACCTTAAATGTAAATGGATTAAATGCTCCCACCAAAAGACACAGACTGGCTGAATGGATACAAAAACAGGACCCATATATATGCTGTCTACAAGAGACCCACTTCAGACCTAGGGACACTTACAGGCTGAAAGTGAGGGGATGGAAAAAGATATTTCTTGCAAATGGAAATCAGAAGAAAGCTGGAGTAGCAATTCTCATATCAGACAAAATAGACTTTAAAATAAAAACTATTACAAGAGACAAAGAAGGACACTATATAATGATCAAGGGATCGATCCATGAAGAAGATATAACAATTGTAAATATTTATGCACCCAACATAGGCGCACCTCAATACATAAGGCAAATACTAACAGCCATAAAAGGGGAAATCGACAGTAACACAATCATAGTAGGGGACTTTAACACCCCACTTTCACCAATGGACAGATCATCCAAAATTAAAATAAATAAAGAAACACAAGCTTTAAATGATACATTATACAAGATGGATTTACTTGATATTTATAGGACATTCCATCCAAAAACAACAGAATACACATTTTTCTCAAGTGCCCATGGAACATTCTCCAGGATAGATCATATCTTGGGTCACAAATCTAGCCTTGGCAAATTTAAGAAAATTGAAATCGTATCAAGTATCTTTTCTGACCACAACGCTATGAGACTAGATATCAACTACAGGAAAAGATCTGTAAAAAATACAAGCACATGGAGGCTAAACAATACACTACTTAATAACGAAGTGATCACTGAAGAAATCAAAGAGGAAATCAAAAAGTACTTAGAAACAAATGACAATGGAGACACGACGACCCCAAACCGATGGGATACAGCAAAAGCAGTTCTAAGAGGGAAGTTTATAGCAATACAATCATACCTTAAGAAACAGGAAGTAACTCCAATAAACAACTTAACTTTGCACCTAAAGCAATTAGAGAAGGAAGAACAAAAAAACCCCAAATTTAGCAGAAGGAAAGAAATCATAAAGATCAGATCAGAAATTAATGAAAAAGAAATGAAGGAAACAATAGCAAAGATCAATAAAAGCAAATACTTCCTTTCCACACTGGTTTCTGTGATAAGACACCAGCTCTCCTGGTACTGTGGTTCCTTCAGGAGCCCCGTGTGCCTGCCTGGGGGGCACCACCCCACCCCCCATCCTCCCACAGACAGGGGCTGCCCCTCACGCCCTCAGTGTCTGCCTGCAGTTTTCAGATTTTCTGGTCCCCCAGGTGAGTGAGGAAGCCAGCCATGGGTGTCACTCAGAGAGAATGAACTTGAGGCCAGCTGGGTTCTAGAGGGAAGGAGACCAGCAATGGAACACAGATGTGGATCCCAGGCTTCCAGGGTTTTACCTGAATCTGCCACCTACCAGCTGAAGGGTCTATAAGCAAGCTCTGCGTCCTCTCAGTTTCAGGGATACTCTGGCAGCCATGCAACCATCTCCCTTGTCACCCAAGCAGCTTGAACTTTCTGTTGGTTTCCAGCTGTAAATGGAGATCTGATGGAGACTTGGCATTCTCTGAGAACTCTAAGGTGTTTCTATCAGTGCTCTGATTTCCAGGTCAGTCTGTTTTCATAATTTATTTATTTTTTAATTAAAAAAAATTTTTTTGGTACGTGGGCCTCTCACTGCCATGGCCTCTCCCGCTGCAGAGCACAGGCTCCGGAAGTGCAGGCTCAGCGGCCATGGCTCACGGGCCTAGCCGCTCCATGGCATGTGGGATCCTTCTGGACCAGGGCATGAACCCGTGTGCCCTGCATCGGCAGGCGGACTCTCAACCACTGCGCCACCAGGGAAGCCCTCTTTTCATAATTTAAAAACAATGATAGAGGAGCTTCAAGATGGCTGAAGAGCAAGACATGGAGATCACCTTCCTCCCCACAAATACATCAGAAATACATCTACATGTGGAACTGCTCCTATAGAACACCTACTGAACGCTGGCAGAGATCTCAGACCTCCCAAAAGGCAAGAAACACCCCACGTACCTGGGTAGGGCAAAAGAAAAAAGAATAAACAGAGACAAAAGAATAGGAACGGGACCTGCACCAGTGGGAGGGAGCTGTGAAGGAGGAAAGATTTCCACAAATTAGGAAGCCCCTTCGTGGGCAGAGACTGTGGGTGGCGGAGGGGGAAAGCTTCAGAGCCATGGAGGAGAGCGCAGCAACAGGATTGCAGAGGGAAAAGCGGAGAAATTCCCACACAGAGTATCGGTGCCGACCAGCACTCACCAGCCCGAGAGGCTTGTCTACTCACCCACCGGGATGGGTGGGGGATGGGAGCTGAGGCTCTGGTTTCAGAGGTCAGATCCCAGGGAGAGGACTGGGGTTGGCTGCGTGAACACAGCTTGAAAGGGGCTAGTGCTCCATGGCTAGCCAGGAGGGACTCCGGGAAAAAGTCTGGAGCTGCCGAAGAGGCAAGAGACTTTTTCTTGCCTCTTTGTTTCCTGGTGCGCTAGGAGAGGGGATTAAAAGCACTGCTAAAAGGAGCTCCAGAGATGGGTGAGAGCCGCGGCTATCAGCGCAGACCTGAGAGATGGGCATGAGATGCTAAGGCCGTTGCTGCTGCCACCAAGAAGCCTGTGTGCAAGCACAGGTCATTCTCCACACCTCCCCTCCCGGGAGCCTGTGCAGCTCACCACTGCTAGTGTCCCGTGATCCAGGGACAACTTCTCCAGGAGAACACATGACACACCTCAGGCTGGTGCAACTTCACACTGGCCTCTGCTGCTGCAGGATCCCCCTCCATCCGTACACCTCCCTCCCCCTGGCCTGAGTGAGCCAGAGCCCCCGAATCAGCTGCTGCTTTAACCGCATCCTGTCTGAGTAAAGAACAGATACCCTCAGGTGACCTACATGCAAAGGCGGGGCCAAATCCAAAGCTGAACCCCAGGAGCTGTGAGAACAAAGAAGAGAAAGAGAAATTTCTCCCAGCAGCCTCAGGAGCAGTGAATTAAATTTGCACTATCAACTTGATATACCCTGCATCTGTGGAATACCTTAATAAACAACGAATCATCCCATATTGAGGAGGTAGACTTTGGGAGCAATGATATATATATATTTTTCCCTTTTTCTATTTTTGTGAGTGTGTGATTTTGTCTGTATAGCTTTGCTTTTACCATTTATACTAGGGTTCCCTCTGTCCTTTATTCTTTTTTTTTTTTTTTTTTTTTTTTTACTTTAATACATTTTTTCTACCAAAAACTGTTTTTTTGGTTAATAATTATTTTTTATTTTAATAACTTTATTTTGTTTTATTTTACTTTATTTTATTTTATTTTATATTCTTCTTTCTTTCTTTCTCCCTTTTATTCTGAGCCGTGCAGATAGCAGGCTCTTGGTGCTCCACCAAGGCATCAAGCCTGTGCCTCTGAGGTGGTAGGGCCAAGTTCAGGGCACTGGTCCACAAGAGACTCCCAGCTCCATGTAATATCAAAAGGCAAAAATCTCCAAGAGATCTCCATCTCAACGCCAAGACCGAACTCCACTCAATGACCACCTAGCTACAGTGCTGGACACCCTATGCTAAACAGCTAGCAAGACAGGAACACAAATGCATCCATTAGCAAAGAGGTTGCCTAAAATCATAATAAGGCTACAGACACCCCAAAACACATCACCAGATATGGACCTGCCCACCAAAAAGACGAGATCCAGCCTCATCCACCAGAACACAGGCATTAGTCCCCCCAACCAGGAAACCTACTCAACCTACTGAACAAACATTTGCCAATGGGGACAGACACCAAAACCAACAGGAACTATGAACCTGCAGCCTGTGAAAAGGAGACCCCAAACACAGCAAGTTAAGCAAAATGAGAAGACAGAGAAACACATAGCAGATGAAGGAGCAAGACAAAAGCCCACCAGACCTAACAAATGAGGAGGAAATAGGCAGTCTACCTGAAAAAAAATTCAGAATAATGATAGTAAAGATGATCCAAAATCATGGAAATAGAATGGAGAAAATACAAGAAACATTTAACAAGGACCTAGAAGAACTAAAGAGCAAACAAACAGTGATGAACAACACAATAAATGAAATTAAAAATTCTCTAGAAGGGATCAATAGCAGAATAACGGAGGCAGAAGAACAGATAAGTGACCTGGAAGATAAAATATGGGAAATAACTACTGCAGAGCAGAATAATGAAAAAGGAATGAAAAGAATTGAGGACAGTCTCAGAAACCTCTGGGAAAACATGAAACACACCAACATTCAAATAATAGGGGTCCCAGAAGAAGAAGAGAAAAAGAAAGAGACTGAGAAAATATTTAAAGAGATTATAGATGAAAACTTCCCTAATATGGGAAAGGAAAGACTTAATCAAGTCCAGGAAGCGGAGAGAGTCCCATACAAGATAAATCCAAGGAGAAACATGCCAAGACCCATAATAATCAAACTGTCAAAAATTAAATACAAAGAAAACATATTAAAAGCAGCAAGGGAAAAACAACAAAAAACACACAAGGGAATCCCTGTAAGGTTAACATCTGATCTTCCAGCAGAAACTCTGCAAGCCAGAAGGGAGTGGCAGTACATATTTAAAGTGATGAAGGAGAAAAACTTACAAGCAAGATTACTCTACCCAGCAAGGATCTTATTCAGATTTGACAGAGGAATTAAAACCTTTACAGACAAGCAGAAGCTAAGAGAATTCAGCACCACCAAACCAGTTTTACAACAAATACTGAAGGAACTTCTCTAGGCAGGAAACACAAGAGCAGGAAAAGACCTACAGTAGCAAACCCAAAACAATTAAGAAAATGGTAATAGGAACATACATATCGATAATTACCTTAAAAGTAAATGGATTAAATGCTCCAACCAAAAGACATAGACTGGCTGAATGGATACAAAAACAAGACCTGTACATATGCTGTTGAAAAGAGACACACTTCAGACCTAGGGACACCTGCAGACTGAAAGTGAGGGGATGGAAAAAGATATTCCATACATATGGAAATCAAAAGAAAGCTGGAGTAGCAATTCTCATATCAGACAAAATAGACTTTAAAATAAGGACTATTACAAGAGAAAAAGAAGGACACTGCCTAATGATCAAGGGATCAACCCAAGAAGAAGATACAACAATTGTAAATATTTATGCAATCAACATAGGAGCACCTCAATACATAAGGCAAATACTAACAGCCATAAAAGGGGAAATAGGCAGTAACACAACCATAATAGGGAATGTTAACACCCCACTTTCACCAAGGGACAGATCATCAAAAAATGAAAATAAAAAAGGAAACACAAGCTTTAAATGATACATTAAACATGATGGACTTAATTGGTATTTATCGGATATTCCATCCAAAAACAACAGAATACACCTTCTTTTCAAATGCTCATGAAAAATTCTCCAGGATAGAACATATCTTGGGTCACAAATCAGGCCTTGTAAATTTATGAAAATTGAAATCGTGTCAAGTATCTTTTCTGACCACAACGTTATGAGAATAGATATCAATTACAGGAAAAAATCTGTAAAAAATACAAACACGTGGAGGCTAAACAGTACACTACTTAATAGCCCAGAGATCACTGAAGAAATCAAAGAGGAAATCAAAAAATACCTAAAAACAAATGACAATGAAAACACAACGACCCAAAACCTATGGCATGCACCCAAAGCAGTTCTAAAAGGGTAGTTTATAACAATACAATCCTACCTTAACAGATAAGAAACATTTCAAATAAACAAGCTAACCTTACACCTAAAGCAATTAGAGAAAGAAGAACAAAAAACTCCCAAAGTTAACAGAGGGAAAGGAATCATAAAGATCAGATCAAAAATAAATGAAAAAGAAATGAAGGAAATGATAGCAAAGATCAATAAAACTGAAAACTGGTTCTTTGAGAAGATAAACAAATTGACAAACCATTAGTCAGACTCATCAGGAAAAAAAGGGAGAAGACTCAGATCAATAGAATTAGAAATGAAGAAGAAGTAACAACTGACACTGCAGAAATACAAAGGATCATGAGAGATTACTACAAGCAACACTATGCCAATAAATTGGACAACCAGAAAGAAATGGGCAAATTCTTAGAAATACACAGCTTTCTGAGACTGAACCAGGAAGAAATAGAAAATATGAACAGACCAATCACAAGCACTGAAATTGAAACTGGGATTAAAAATCTTCCAACAAACAAAAGCTCAGGGCCAGATGGTTTCACAGGCAAGTTCTATCAAACATTTTAGAAGAGCTAACACCTATCCTTCTCAAACTCTTCCTAAATATAGCAGAGGGAAGAACACTCCCAAACTCATTCTACGAAGCCACCATCACCCTGATACCAAAACCAGACAAAGACGTCACAAAAAAACTACAGACCAATATCACTGATGAACATAGATGCAAAAATCCTCAAAAAAATACTAGCAAACAGAATCCAACAGCACATTAAAAGGATCATACACCATGATCAAGTGGGGTTTATTCCAGGAATGCAAGAATTCTTCAATATGCACAAATCAAACAATGTGATACGCCATATTTACTAATTGGAGGAGAAAAACCATATGGATCATCTCAATAGATGCACAGAAAGCTTTTGAAAAACTTCAACACGCATTTATGATAAAAACCCTCCAGAAAATAGGCATAGAGGGAACTTACTTCAACATAATAAAGGACATATGTGACACACCCACAGCCAACATCGTCCTCAGTGATAAAAAACTGAAAACATTTCCACTAAGATCAGGAAAAAGACAAGGTTGTCCACTCTCACCCCTATTATTCAACATAGTTTTGGTAGTTTTAGCCACAGAAATCACAGAAGAAAAAGAAATAAAAGGATCCAAATCAGAAAGGAAGAAGTAAGCTGTCACTGTTTGCAGATGACATGATACTAGACATAGAGAATCCTAAAGATGCTACTGGAAAACTACTACTGCTAATCAGTGAATTTGGTAAAGTAGCAGGATACAAAATTAATGCACAGAAATCCCTTATATTCCTATACACTAATGATGAAATATGTGAAAGTGAAATTAAGGAAACACTCCCATTTACCAGCACAACAAAAACACTCCCATTTACCATTCCTACCATTATTCCTTAGGTAGGAATAAAATTACCTAAGGAGACAAAAGAACTGTAGGCAGAAATTATAAGACACTGATGAAAGAAATTAAAGGTGATACAAATAGATGGAGAGATATACCATGTTCTTGGATTGGAAGTATCAACATTGTGAAAATGACTCTACTACCCAAAGCAATCTACAAACTCAAAGCAATCCCTATCAAACTACCACTGGCATTTTTCACAGAACTAGAACAAAAAATTTCACAATTTGTATGGAAACACAAGAGACCCCAAATAGCCAAAGCAATCTTGAGAAAGAAATACAGAGTTGGAGGAATCAGGTTCCTGGACTTCAGACTATACTACAAAGCTACAGTCATCAAGAGAGTATGGTACTGGCACAAAAACAGAAATATAGATCAATGGAACAGGATAGAAAGCTCAGAGATAAACCCACACACATATGTTCACATTATCTTTGATAAAGGGGGCAAGAATATACAGTGGAGAAAAGACAACCTCTTCAATAAGTGGTGCTGAGAAAACTGGACAGCTACACATAAAAGAATGAAATTAAAACACTTCCTAACACCATACACAAAAATAAACTCAAAATGGATTAAAGACCTAAATGTAAGGCCAGACACTATCAAACTCTTAGAGGAAAACATAGGCAGAACACTCTATGACATAAATCACAGCAAGATCCTTTTAGACCCATGTCCTAGAGAAATGGAAATAAAAACAAAAATAAACAAATGGGACCTAATGAAACTTAAAAGCTTTCGCACAGCAAAGGAAACCATATACAAGACAAAAGACAACCCTCAGAATGGGAGAAAATATTTCAAAATGAAGCAACTAACAAAGGATTAATCTCCAAAATTTACAAGCAGCTCATGCAGCTCAATACCAAAAAAACAAACAACACAATCCAAAAATGGGCAGAAGACCTAAATAGACATTTCTCCAAAGAAGATATACAGATTGCCAACAAACACATGAAAGAATGCTCAACAACATTAATCATTAAAGAAATGCAAATCAAAACTACAATGAGATATAATCTCACAACGGTCAGATTGGCCATCATCAAAAACTCTACAAACAATAAATGCTGAAGAGGGTGTGGAGAAAAGGGAACCCTCTTGCACTGTTGCTTGCACCATTTATCCTAGGGTTAGACTGACCCGTTTTTTGTTTTGTTTTGTTTTTTGTTTTTTTTAATAGAAATTTTTCTTATTAATAATTATTTTTTATTTTAATAACTATATTTTATCCTACTTTATTTTGTCTTCTCCCTTTCTTTCTTCCTTTCTTTCTTTCTTTCCTCCCTCCTTCCTTCCTTTCTTCCTTCCTTCCATCCTCCCTTCCGTCCTCCCTTCCTACCTTCCTTTCTTCCTCCCTGCCTTCTTCCCTTCCTTCCTCCTTTCTTCCTCTCCTCCTTCCTTCCTTCCTTCTTTCCTTTCTTGCTTTCTTCCTTCCTTCATTTCTTCCTTCCTCCCTTCCTTTCTTGCTTCCTTCCTTCCTTTCTTTCCTTTCTATTTTTTCTCCCTTTTATTTTGAGCCATGTGGATTAAAGGCTCTTGGCTCTCCAGCCAGTAGTCAGGGATGTGTCTCTGAGGTGGGAGAACCAACCTCAGGACACTGGTCCACAAGAGACCTCCGATGTCCACGCTATATCAAATGGAGAAAATCTCCCAGAGATCTCCATCTAAACACCGAGACCCAGCTTCACTCAAGGACCAGCAATGAACAGTGCTGGACACCCTATGCCCAACAAAGAGCAAGACAGGTCTACAGCCCCATCCATTAGCAGAGAGGCTGCCTAAAATCATAATAAGGCTACCAACATCCCCAAACACACCAGCAGACGTGGACCTGCTCACCAGAAAGACAAGATCCAGCCTCATCCATCAGAACAGAGGCACTAGTCCCCCCAACCAGGAAACCTACTCAACCCACTGAACCAACCTTAGCCACTGGAGACAGCCATCAAAAACAATGGGAACTACGAACCTGCAGCCTACAAAAAGGAGACCCCAAACACAGTAAGATAAGCAAAATGAGAAGACAGAAAACCACACAGCAGCTGAAGGAGCAAGATAAAAACACACCAGACCTAACAAATGAAGAGGAAATAGGCAGTCTACCTGAAAAAGAATTCAGAACAATGATAGTAAAGATGATTCAAAATCTTGGAAATAGAATAGACAAATTGCAAGAAACAGTTAACAAGGACCTAGAAGAAATAAAGAGGAAGAAAGCAACAATGAGCAACACAATAAATGAAATTAAAAATACTCTACATGGGATCAATAGCAGAATAACTGAAGCAGAAGGACGGATAAGTGACCTGGAAGATAAAATAGTGGAAATAACTACTGCAGAGCAGAATAAAGACAAAAGAATGAAGAGAACTGAGGACAGTCTCAGAGACCTCTGGGACAACATTAAATGCACCAACATTCGAATTATAGGGGTCCCAGAAGAAGAAGTGAAAAAGAAAGGGACTGAGAAAATATTTGAAGAGATTATAGTTGAAAACTTCCCTAATATATTAAAGGAAATAGTCAATCAAGTCCAGGAAGCACAGAAAGTCCCATACAGGATAAATCCAAGGAGAAACATGCCAAGACCCATAATAATCAAACTGTCAAAAATTAAATACAAAGAAAACATATTAAAAGCAGCAAGGGAAAAACAACAAAAAACACACAAGGGAATCCCCATAAGGTAAACATCTGATCTTTCAGCAGAAACCCTACAAGCCAGAAGGAAGTGGCAGGACATATTTAAAGTGAGGAAGGAAAAAAACCTACAACCGGGCTTCCCTGGTGGCGCAGTGGTTGAGAATCCGCCTGCCGATGCAGGGGATACGGGTTCGTGCCCCGGTCCGGGAAGATCCCACATGCCGCGGAGCGGCTGGGCCCGTGAGCCATGGCCGCTGAGCCTGCGCGTTCGGAGCCTGCGCTCCACAACGGGAGAGGCCACAACAGTGAGAGGCCCGCGTACCACAAAAAAAAAAAAAAAAAAAAAAACCTACAACCAAGATTACTGTACCCAGCAAGGATCTCCTTCAGATTTCATGGAGAAATTAAAACCTTTACAGACAAGCAAAAGCTGAGAGAGTTCAGCACCACCAAACCAGCTTTACAACAAATGCTAAAGGAACTTCTCTAGGCAAGAAACACAAAAGAAGGAAAAGACCAACAAGAACAACCCGAAACAATTAAGTAAATGGTAATAGGAACATACATATCGATAATTACCTTAAATGTAAATGGATTAAAAGCTTCCACCAAAAGACACAGACTGAATGAATGGATACAAAAACAAGACCCATATATATGCCGTCTACAAGAGACCCACTTCAGACCTAGGGACACATACAGACTGAAAGTGAGGGGATGGAAAAAGATATTCCATGCAAATGGAAATCAGAAGAAAGCTGGAGTAACAATTCTCATATCAGACAAAATAGACTTTAAAATAAAAACCATTGCAAGAGACAAAGAAGGACACTACATAATGATCAAGGGATTGATCCATAAAGAAGATATAACAATTGTAAATATTTATGCACCCAACAAAGGAGCACCTCAATACATAAGGCAAATACTAACAATCATAAAAGGGGAAATCGACAGTAACACAATCATAGTAGGGGAATTTAACACACCACTGTCACCAATGGACAGATCATCCAAAATGAAAATAAATAAGGAAACACAAGCTTTAAATGATACTTTAAACAAGATGGACTTAACTGATATTTATAGGACATTCCATCCAAAAACAACAGAATACACATTTTTTCTCAAGTGTTCATGGAACATTCTCCAGGATAGATCATAACTTGGATCACAAATGTAGCCTTGGTAAATTTAAGAAAATTGAAATTGTATCAAGTATCTTTTCTGACCACAATGCTATGAGACTAGATATCAATTACAGGAAAAGATCTGTAAAAACTACAAACACATGGATGCTAAACAATACACTACTTAATAACGAAGTGATCACTGAAGAAATCAAAGAGGAAATAAAAAAATACCTAGAAATAAATGACAATGGAGACATGACGACCCAAAACCTATGGCATGCAGCAAAAGCTGTTATAAGAGGGAATTTAATAGCAATACAATCCTACCTTAAGAAACAGGAAACATCTCAAATAAACAACCTAACCTGGCACCTAAAGTAATTAGAGAAAGAAGAACAAAAAAACCCCAAGTTAGCAGAAGGAAAGAAATCATAAAGATCAGATCAGAAATAAATGAAAAAGAAATGAAGGAAACTATAGCAAAGATCAATAAAACTAAAAGCTGGTTCTTTAAGAAGATAAACAAAATTAAAAAGCCATTAGCCAGACTCATCAAGAAAAAAAAAGGGAGAAGACTCAAATCAATAGAATTAGAAATGAAAAAGGAGATGTAACAACTGAGACCACAGAAATACAAAAGATTATTAGAGATTACTACAAGCAGCTGTATACCAATAAAATGGACAACCTGGAAGAAATGGACAAATTCTTAGAAATGCACAAGCTGCCGAGACTGAACCAGGAAGAAATAGAAAATATGAACACACCATTCACAAGCACTGAAATTGAAACTGTGATTAAAAATCTTCCAACGAACAAAAGCCCAGGACCAGATGGCTTCACAGGCGAATTCTATCAAATATTTAGAGAAGAGTTAACACCTATCCTTCTCAAACTCTTCCAAAAGATAGCAGAGGGAGGAACACTCCCAATCTCATTCTATGAGGCCACCATCACCCTGATACCAAAAGCAGACAAAGACGTCACAAAGGAAGAAAACTACAGGCCAATATCACTGATGAACGTAGATGCAAAAATCCTCAACAAAATACTAGCAAACAGAATCCAACAGCACATTAAAAGGATCATACACCATGATCAAGTGGGGTTTATTCCAGGAATACAAGGATTCTTCAATATACGCAAATCAATCAACGTGATACACCATATCAACAAACTGAAGGAGAAAAACCATATGATCATCTCAATAGATGCAGAGAAAGCTTTTGACAAAATTCAACACTGATTTATGATAAAAACCCTGCAGAAAGTAGGCATAGAGGGAACTTTCCTCAACATAATAAAGGCCATATATGACAAACCCACAGCCAGCATCATTCTCAATGGTGAAAAACTGAAACCATTTCCACTAAGATCAGGAAAAAGACAAGGTTGCTCACTCTCACCACTCTTATTCAACATAGTTTTGGAAGTTCTAGGCACAGCAATCAGAGAAAAAAAAAAAGATATAAAAGGAATCCAAATAGGAAATGAAGAATTAAAGCTGTCACTGTTTGCAGATGACATACTATACATAGAGAATCCTAAGGATGCTACCAGAAAACTACTAGAACTAATCAATGAATTTGGTAAAGTAGCAGGATACAAAATTAATGCACAGTAATCTCTGGCATTCTTATACACTAATGATGAAAAATCTGAGAGTGAAATTAAGAAAACACTCCCATTTACCATTGCAACAAAAAGAATAAAATATCTAGGGATAAACCTACATAAGGAGACAAAAGACTTGTATGCAGAAAACTATAAGACACTGATGAAAGAAATTAAAGATGTTAGAAATAGGTGGAGAAATATACCATGTTCTTGGATTGGAAGAATCAACATTGTGAAAATGACTCTACTACCCAAAGCAATCTACAGATTCAATGCAATCCTTATCAAATTACTACTGGCATTTTTTACAGAACTAGATCAAAAAAATTCACAATTTGTATGGAAATACAAAAGACCCCGAATAGCCAAAGCAATCTTGAGAACGAAAAATGGAGCTGGAGGAATCAGGCTCCCTGACTTCAGACTATATTACAAGGCTACAGTAATCAAGACAGTATGGTACTGGCACAAAAACAGACATATAGATCAATGGAACAGGGTAGAAAGCCCAGAGATAAACCCACACACATATTGTCACCTTATCTTTGATAAAGGAGGGAAGGATATACAGTGGAAAAAAGACAACCTCTTCAATAAGTGGTGCTGGGAAAACTGGACAGCTACATGTAAAAGTATGAAATTAGAACACTCCCTAACACCACACACAAAAATAAACTCAAAATGGATTAAAGACCTAAATGTAAGGCCAGACACTATCAAACTCTTAGAGGAAAACATAGGCAGAACACTCTATGATATAAATCACAGTAAGATCCTTTTTGACCCATCTCCTAGAGAAATGGAAATAAAAACAAAAATAAACAAATGGGATCTAATGAAACTTAAAAGCTTTTGCACAGCAAAGGTTACCATAAACAAGATCAAGAGACAACCCTCAGAATGGGAAAAAATATTTGCAAATGAAGCAACTGGCAAAGGATTAATCTCCAAAATTTACAAGCAGCTCATACAGCTCAATATCAAAAAAAAAAACAAACAACCCAATACAAAAATGGGCAGAAGAACTAAATAGACATTTCTCCAAAGAAGATATACAGACTGTCAACAAACACATGAAAGAATGCTCAACATCATTAATCATTAGAGAAATGCAAATCAAAACTACAATGAGATATCATCTCACACCGGTCAGATTGACCATCATGAAAAACTCTAGAAACAATAAATGCTGGAGAGGGTGTGGAGAAAAGGGAACCCTCTTGCACTGCTGGTGGGAATGTAAATTGATACAGCCACTATGGAGAATAGTATGGAGGTTCCTTAAAAAACTGCAAATAGAACTACCATACGACCCTGCAATCCCACTACTGGGCATATACTCTGAGAAAACCATAATTCAAAAAAAGTCATGTACCAAAATGTTCATTGCAGCTCTATTTGCAATAGCCAGGACATGGAAGCAATCTAAGTGTCCATCAACAGATGAATGGATAAAGAAGATGTGGCACATATATACAATGGAATATTACTCAGCCATAAAAAGAAATGAAACTGAGTTGTTTATAATGAGGTGGATAGACCTGGAGTCTGTCATACAGAGTGAAGTAAGTCAGAAGGAGGAAAACAAATACCGTATGTTAACACATATATATGGAATCTAAGGAAAAAAAATGTCATGAAGAGATTAGTGATAGGATGGGAATAAAACACAGACCTACTAGAGCATGGAGTTGAGGATATGGGGAGGGGGAAGGGTAAGATGTGACGAAGTGAGTGGCAGGGACATATATACACTACCAAATGTAAATTAGATAACTAGTGGGAAGCTGCCGCATAGCATAGGGAGATCACCTCTGTGCTTTGTGACCACCTAGAGGGGTGGGATAAGGAGGGTGGGAGGGGTGGTGATGCAAGAGGGAAGAGATATGGGAACATATGTATATGGATAACTGATTCACTTTGTTGTAAAGGAGAAAATAACACACTATTGTAAAACAGTTATACTCCAATAAAGATGTTAAAAAAAAACCTCTACAAACAATAAATGCTGGAGCGGTTGTGGAGAAAAGGAAACCCTCTGGCACTGTTGGTGGGAATGTAAATTGATAGAGCAACTCTGGAGAACAGTATAGAGGTTCCTTAAAAAACTAAAAATCGAACTACTATATGACCCAGCAATCCCACTACTGGTCGTATACCCTGAGAAAACCATAATTCAAGAAGAGCCATGTGCTACAATGTTCGTTGCAGCTCTATTTACAATAGCCAAGACATGGAAGTAACCTGAGTGTCCATCAACAGATGAATGATTAAAGAACATCTGGCACATATATACAGTGGAATATTACTCAGCCATAAAATGAAACAAAATTGAGTTATTTGTAGTGAGGTGGATGGACCTAGAGTCTGTCATACAGAGTTAATTAAGTCAGACAGAGAAAAACAAATACCATATGCGAACACATATACATGGAATCTAAAAAAGAAAAAAATGGTCATGAAGAACCTGGAGCAAGGTGGAAATAAAGACACAGACCTACTTGAGAACGGACTTGAAGACACGTGGGGGGGGACAGGTAAGCTAGGACATGAGAGAGTGGTAGTGCATATATGGACATATATACATTACCAAATGTAAAATAGATAGCTAGTGGGATGCAGTCGCATAGAACAGGGAGATGAGCTCAGTGGTGACCAAGTAGAAAGGTGGGATAAGGAGGCTTGGAGTGAGATGCAAGAGGGAAGAGATATGGGAATATATGTATATGTATAACTGATTCACTTTGTTATACAGCAGAAAATAACACACCATTGTAAAACAATTATACTCCAATAAAAATGTAAAAAAAATAAAAACAATGATAACAGTAATACCATCTATTGAGGTCTTACTACATACAGGGCACTCCAATAAGCCCTTTAAATACACAAGCTATTTTAATCATTAAACTAAACCTACAATGTAGGTATTAGGATGCCTACTTTGCAGATAAGGAGGCTAAAGAAGGTGAAGTGACTTGTCTAGGAAAGTCCCCAAAGTTGGATTTGACTCCAGAGCCCAAGTCCTCAACCCCTATGGCAGTGATTCTTAAGGTTCATCCACATTAGGACCTATTGTAAAAGTACACGTTCCCAGCCCCCAACTCGTTGACTGAATCAGGCTGTCAAGTCGTTGGCCTGAGACCTGCACTCCTACCCTCTGGCATGGGGATTCACTACACAACTGGGGCAGATAGTATTTTCCAAAGATGGCCACATCTATACTTTCATTCCCGGCCACCTGCTTTTCTTGTGATGTGACTGACACTCTTCCCTCATGAGATGGGGTTCTAGATCCCCTCCCCTTGAATCTGGATGAGGTCTATGGTTTCTCCAATCTGTGAAGTGCAGTGGAAGTGATCCTATGTGACTTCCAACTTTAGCTCATCAAGAGGATACAGCTTCTGCCTGGTGTGTTCTGATGCCCTTGTGCTCTCCCTCTCTCTGTGCTCACCTTTGAAACCCAGCCACCATGTTGTGATGGAGCCCAGAGAGGCCCCGTGTGAGTGTTCCAGCTAAGAGACACAGCTAAGGTGTCAGCCAGAATCAACCGCCAGGCATATGAGTGACTGAGCCTTCAGCTGATCCCAGAGCCCAGCCTTCAACCCTTCTGGTTGAGGCCTCAGACATTGTGGAACAGAGGCAAACTGTCCTCATTGTGCCCTGATCCACAGGTTTGGCTTCTGACCCAAGAAACTGTGAGAGATAACACATGGTAGTTGTTTTAAACCACAAAGTTTGAGATAATTTGTTACAAAGCAAACAATAGTTAATAAGGCACCCATGTTTGAGAGCACTGTGCTGGGTTCTACAATTCCCCAAGGCTTGCAGGGCCCTTGGGGAATACCCTGCAACCCTCCACCCTTCTCCCAGGCTGAGCTGTACATGTGTCCACATATAGAGCCTGTCAGGCTATGTACAAAGATCCACTGACTCTCCTCCTGCTGCAGCCTGTGTTCATACCTTCTTGGATAAACAATGCCACAGCTGTAGCAAGATCAGAAAAAGAACTAAGGGCCACGGACTTCCCTGGTGGTGCAGTGACTAAGGATCCACCTGCCAATGCAGGGGACACGGATTGAAGCCCTGGTCCGGGAAGATCCCACATGCCGCGGATCAACTAAGCCCGTGTGCCACAGCTACGGAAGCCCACGTGCTTAGAGCCCGTGCTCTGCAGCAAGGGAAGCCACCGCAATGAGAAGCCCACGCAGTACAACAAAGAGTAGCCCCTGCTCGCTGCAACTAGAGGTAGCCCACACACAACAATGAAGACCCAACGCAGCCAAAAATAAATATAAATAAATAAAATTTATAAAAACAAAAAGAACTAAGGGCCAAGTTCAACTCTGGGTTGAACTCAAGATGGAGTTCAAGCACTTTATCTCAAGTTTTTCAGGTGGGGGTGGGGAGCTGGGAGAAAGCTGAAACAGAATGTGTTTGGTAAGGAATACCAGTCTCTCTCCTTAGAGGGATTCATTTGCTCAGGGAGCAAGTCACAGTCATTTGCAATTGACATCTAGTTTCTATGCAAAAAGAGAGGTGGAGTATAGCAGAGTCTTTGAAGCCAACAGTCTTGAATCTTATCTTGGTTCTAGTTCTCCCTAACTGGGTCAACTTGGGAAAAATCACTTCACCTCTCTGAAACTCAGTTTCCTCCTCTGTTAAATGGGTATACCACTTCATAGGGTGATTGTAAAGACTGAGCAAGATAAGCCCTACTAAATCCTTAACAGAGCCTCAGCAAACGTGAGCTATTATTAATAAAATAGATGCTCCCAAATTATTTGAAACATCTTAAATCTATTTGGATTAATTACTGAAATCCACAATGCCTAATCAAAACTAATTGGTTGCTCAACATAACAATTATAGGACATTGGGGGAAAGAAATGCAGTTCCCTAACTCTCAGCACACATAGGGAAAAAGGTGTTTTAGTCTGCTCACGCTGCTATAACAAAATACCATAGGCTGCATGCTTTAAACAGTATAAATTTATTTCTCACAGTTCTAGAGACTGGAAAGTCTAAGATCAAGGCTCAGTAGGGTTCAGTTTCTGGTGAGGAATTTCTTCCTGACTTGAAGATGGCCACCTCCTTCTCATTGTATACTCATGATGGAGACAGAGAGAGAGAGGAAGCTGTCTTTTCTTATAAAGGCACTAATTCCATCATGAGGGCTCCACCATCATGACTTCATCTAAACCTAATCCCCTCCCAAAGGCTCTCCAAATACCATAACTGTGAGGGTCAGAGCTTCCACATGTGAATGGTGGTGGGGGCACAAGTCATCTTAGCCCTTGTCATTCCCAAAGGCAGCATCCCCCTAAGGTACCTCCATGCCACCTTGGGCTTCTGAGAACAAAATGGAATTTGGTGAGATTTTATTCTGACATCTTCCTGACCTTCTTGATAGGTTGCCTTGGAGAGGTGGCTATTGACTTCTTTAAGGTCTAAGATGGTCATCTTTGAAAGGTAGATAATTACAATGCATCCTCTCCTCACACAAGGGTGCGTGTATTTCCAGGGACTTTTGGGGATCATTGGACCACATATTAAGAAGGCTTGCAGAGGCAGATTTGATTCTGAGCACTGCAGGGCCATGCAGAATTGTGCCAGACAGGGCCTTAAGTCCAGAGTGTGGCTGAGGCTGCTGATGAGCACCCAGGCATTATTTTTGAGGTCTTCTGAGTGTCACCAACAATCATATCTCCTTCACCCTACAGGTAATCACTATCTTGAATTTTGTTTAGTGATCATTTGCTTTTCTTTATAGATTTTTTAAACAATTTTTTGTATGCTCAAAAATTTATTAAGTAGTTTTACATGTTCTTGAAAATATTTGTATTTTTACACCATGTGTCTGTTCTACTTAACTATTGCCCAGTTGTATTGTATAACTAACAATCCCAAAATTCAGTAGTATACAACTATCAGTAGTTATTTCTCACCATACCTCTAGGGGTTGGTTGGGTTTTGAGCCAGGTCAGCTGGTTTGTAGTTTCAGTCCAGGCCTGCTTCATGTGTCTCCCATTATCCTAGGATCAGTGTCTTTCTGAAGCATCCTCTTCACAAGCAAAAGGCAGGAGCACAAGAGCAAGCCCAACCATGCAAACACTTTTATTTATTTTTAATTTTATTTTATTATTTTTTTAATACAGCAGGTTCGTATTAATCTATTTTATACATATTAGTGTATACATGTCAATCCCAATCTCCCAATTCATCCCATTGCCACCGCCACCACCCCACCCCGCTTTCCCCTCTTGGGGTCCATATGTTTTTTCTCTACATCTGTGTCTCTGCCTTGCAAACTGGTTCATCTGTACCATTTTTCTAGATTCCACATATATGTGTTAATATACGATATTTGTTTTTCTCTTTCTCACTTACTTCACTCTGTATGACAGTGTCTAGGTCCACCCACGTCTCTACAAATGACCAAATATTGTTCCTTTTTATGGCTGAGTAACATTCCATTGTATATATGTATCACATCTTCTTTATCCATTCATCTGTTGATGGGTATTTAGGCTGCATCCATGTCCTGGCTATTATAAATAGTGCTGCAATGAATATTGGGGTGCAAGTGTCATTTTGAATTATGGTTTTCTCTGGGTATATGCCCAGTAATGGGATTGCTGGGTCATATGGTAATTCTATTTTTAGCTTTTTAAGGAACGTCCATACTGTTCTCCAGAGTGACTGCATCAATTTACATTCCCACCAACAGTGCAGGAGGGTTCCATTTTCTCCACACCCTCTCCAGCATTTGTTGTTTGTAGATTTTCTAATGATGCCCATTTTAACTGGTGTTAGGTGATAACTCTTTTGATTTGCATTTCTCTAATGATTAGTGATGTTGAGTAGCTTTTCATGTGCTTTTAGCCATCTGTATGTCTTTTTTGGAGAAATGTCTATTTAGGTCTTCTGCCCATTTTTTTGATTGGATTGTTTGTTTTCTTAATATTGAGCTGCATGAGCTGTTTATATATTTTGGAGATTAATCCTTTATCCGTTGATTCATTTGCAAATATTTTCTCCCATTCTGAGGGTTGCCTTTTCATCTTGCTTATAGTTTCCTTTGCTGTGCAAAAGATTTAAGCTTCATTAGGTTCCATTTCTTTATTTTTATTTCCATTACTCTAGGAGCTGGGTCAAAACAGATCTTGCTGTGATTTATGTCAAAGAGTGTTCTTCCTATATCTTCCTCTAAGAGTTTTATAGTGTCCAGTCTTACATTTAGGTCTTTAAACCATTTTGAGTTTATTTTTGTGTATCATGCTAGGGAGTGCTCTAAATTCATTCTTTTACATGTAGCTGTCCAGTTTTCCCAGCAGCACTTATTGAAGAGACTGTCTTTTCTCCATTGTATATCCTTGCCTTCTTTGGCATAGATTAGTTGGCCATAGGTGTGTGGGTTTATCTCTGGGCTTTCTATCCTGTTACATTGATCTGTATTTCTGTTTTTGTGCCAGTACCATATTGTCTTGATTACTGTAACTTTGTAGTATAGTCTGAAGTCAGGGAGTCTGATTCCTCCAGCTCCATTTTTTTCCCTGAAGATTGCTTTGGCTATTCGGGGTCTTTTGTGTCTCCATACAGATTTTAAGATTTTTTGTTATAGTTCTGTAAAAAATGCCATTGGTGGTTTGATAGGGATTGCATTGAATCTGTAGATTGCTTTGGATAATATAGTTATTTTGACAATATTGCTTCTTCGAGTCCAAGAACATGATGTATCTCTCCATTTGTTTGTGTCATCTTTGATTTCTTTCATCAGTCTTCGGGTTTTCTGAGTACAGGTCTTTTACCTCCTTAGGTAGTTTTATTCCTAGGTATTGTATACTTTTTGTTGCAATGGTGAATGGGATTGTTCCCTTAATTTCTCTTTCTGATTTTCATTTTTAGTGTATAGGAATGCGAGAGGTTTCTGTGCATTAATTTTGTATCCTGCAACCTTACCAAATTCATTGATTAGCTCTAGTAGTTTTCTGGTGGCATCTTTAGGATTCTCTATGTATAGTATCATGTCATCTGCAAACAGTGACAGTTTTACTTCTTCTTTTCCAATTTGTATTCCTTTTATTTCTTTTTCATCTCTGATTGCTGTGGCTAGGACTTCTAGAACTCTGTTGAATAATAGTGGCAAGAAGTGGATATCCTTGTCCTGTTCCTGATCTTAGAGGAAATGCTTTCAGTTTTTCACCATTGAGAATGATGTTCGCTGTGGATTTGTCATATATGGCCTTTATTATGCTGAGTTAGGTTCCCTCTATGCCCACTTTCTGGAGAGATTTTATCATAAATCGGTGTTGAATTTTGTCAAAAGCTTTTTCTGCATCTATTGAGATGATCATATGGATTTTATTCTTCAATTTGTTAATATGGTGTATCACATTGATCAATTTGCATATATTGAAGAATCCTTGCATCTCTGGGATAAATCTCAATTGATCATGGTGTATGATCCGTTTAATGTGTTGTTGGATTCTGTTTGCTAGTGTCTTGTTGAGGATTTTTGCATCTATATCAGTGATACTGGTCTGTAATTTTCTTATTTTGTAGTGTATTTATCTGGTTTTGGTATCAGGGTGATGGTGGCCTCGTAGAATGAGTTTGGGAGTGTTCTTCCCTCTGTAATTTTTTGTAAGAGTTTGAGAAGGATGGGTGTTAGCTTGTCTCTAAATGTTTGATAGAATTCATATGTGAAGCCATCTCGTCTTGAACTATTGTTTGTTGGAAGATTTTTTTTTTTTTTTTTTTTTTGCAGTACGCGGGCCCTTTACAGCTGTGGCCTCTCCCGCCATGGAGCACATGCTCCGGACGTGCAGGCCCAGCGGCCATGGCTCACGGCCCCAGCCGCTCCACAGCATGTGGGATCCTCGCGGACCAGGGCACGAACCCGTGCCCCCTGCATCGGCAGGCGGACTCTCAACCACTGCGCCACCAGGGAAGCCCCTGTTGGAAGATTTTTAATCACAGTTTCAATTTCATTACTTGTTATAGGTCTGTTCATATTTTCTATTTCTTCCTGATTCAGTCTTGGAAGGTTATACCTTTCTCAGAATTTGTCCATTTCTTCTAAGTAGTCCATTTTATTGGCATAGAGTTGCTTGTAGTCATCTTATGATGCTTTGTGTTTCTGTGGTGTCTGTTATAACCTCTCTTTTTTCATTTCTAATTTTATTGATTTGAGTCCTCTCCTTCTTTTACTTGATGCATCTGGCTAAAGGTTTATCAGTTTTGGTTGTCTTCTCAAAGAACCAGCTTTTAGTTTTATAGATCTTTGCTATTGTTTTCTTTGTTTCTATTTCATTTATTTCTGCTCTGATGTTTATGATTTCTTTCCTTCTACTAACTGGGTTTTGTTGTTGTTGTTGTCCCTCTTTCTCTAGTTCCTTTAGGTGTAAGGTTAGATTGTTTATTTGAGAATTTTCTTGTTTCTTGAGGTAGGATTTTATTGCTGTAAACCTCCCTCTTAGAACTGCTTTTGCTGCATCCCATAGGTTTTATATCATCGTGTTTTCTTTGTCATTTGTCTCTAGGTATTTTTTGATTTCCTCTTTGATTTCTTCAGTGATCTCTTGGTTTTTTAGTAACGTATTGTTTAGCCTCCATGTGTTTATGTTTTTTACGTTTTTTCCCCTGTAATTCTTTTCTAATCTCATAGTGTTGTGGTCAGAAAAGATGCCTGGTATGATTTCAATTTTCTTAAATTTACCAAGGCTTGATTTGTAACCCAAGATGAGATCTATCCTGGAGAATGTTCCATGTGCACTTGAGAAGAAAGTGTAATCTGCTATTTTCAGATGGAATGTCCTATAAATGCCCATTAAATCTATCTGGTCTATTGTGTCATTTAAAGCTTGTGTTTCCTTATTAATTTCTTCTCTGGATGATCTGTCCATTGGTTTAAGTGAGGTTTTAAAGTCTGTCACTATTACTGTGTTACTGTTGATTTCCTCTTTTAGAGCTGTTAGCATTTGTCATATATTGAGGTACTCTTATGTTGGGTGTGTATATATTTTTAATTGTTATATCTTCTTCTTGGATTAATCCCTTGATCATTATGTAGTGTCCTTCCTTGTCTCTTGTAACATTCTTTATTTTAAAGTCTATTTTATCTGATATGAGTGTTGCTCCACCAGCTTTCTTCTGATTTCCATTTGCATGGAATATCTTTTTCCATCCTGTCACTTTCAGTCTGTATGTGTCCCTAGGTCTGAAGTGGGTTTCTTGTAGACAGCATCAATATGGGTCTTGTTTTTTTAATCTATTCAGCGAGCCTGTGTCTTTTGGTTGGAGCATTTAATCCATTCACGTTTAGGTAATTATCAATATGTATATTCCTATTAACGTTTTCTTAATTGTTTGGGGCTTGTTTATTTAGGTCCTTTTCTTTTTTTGTTTTTCCCACTTAGAGAAGTTCCTTTAGCATTTGTTGTAGAGCTGGTTTGGTGATGCTGAATTCTCTTAGCTTTTGGTTATCTGTAAAGCTTTTGATTCTCCATTGAATCTGAATGAGATCCTTGCTGGGTACAGTAATTTTGGTTGTAGGTTTTTCCCGTTCATATATTTAAATATATTGTGCCACTCCCTTCTGTGTTGTATAGTTTCTGCTGAGAAATCAGCTGTTAACCTTATGGGAGTTCCCTTGTATGTCATTTGTCATTTTTCCCTTGTTGCTTTCAGTAATTTTTCTTTGTCTTTAATTTTTGCCAGTTTGATTACTATGTGTCTTGTCATGTTTCTCTTTGGGTTTATCCTGCTTGGAACTCTCTGCCCTTCCTGGACTTGGGTGTCTATTTCCTTTCCCATGTTAGGGAAGTTTTCAACTATAATCTCTTCAAATATTTTCTTGGGTCCTTTCTCTCTCTCTTCTCCTTCTGGGACCCCTATAATGTGAATGCTGGTGCATTTAATGTTGTCCCAGAGGTCTCTTAGGCTGTCTTCATTTCTTTTCATTCTTTGTTCTTTATTCTGTTCCATGACAGTGAATTCCCCCATTCTGTCTTCCAGGTCACTTATCCATTCTTCTGCCTCAGTTATTCTGCTATTGATTCCTTCTAGTGTATTTTTCATTTCAGTTATTGTATTGTTCATCTCTTTTTGTTTGTTCTTTGATTCTTCTGGGTCTTTGTTAAACATTTCTTGCATCTTCTCAATCTCTGCCTCCATTCTTTTTCCAAAATCCTGGATTATCTTCACTATCATTAATCTGAATTCTTTTCCTGGCAGGTTGCCGATCTCCACTTCATTTAGTTGTTTTTCTGGGGTTTTATCTAGTTCATTCATCTGGTACATAGCTCTCTGCCTTTTCATTTTGTCTGTCTTTCTGTGAATGAGGTTTTTGTTCCACGGGTTGCAGGATTGTAGTTCTTCTTGCTTCTGCTGTCTGCTCTCTCGTGGATGAAGCTTTCTAAGAGGTTTGTGCAAGTTTCCTAATGGGAGGGACTGTGGTGGGTAGAGCTGGGTGTTGCTTTGGTGGGCAGAGCTCAGTAAAACTTTAATCTGCTTTCTGCTAATGGGTGGGGCTGAGTTCCCTCCCTGTTTGTTTTTTGCCTGAGGCGACTCAGCACTGGAGGCTACAGGCTCTTTTGTGGGGCTAATGGTGGACCCTGGAAGGGCTCATTCCAAGGATACTTCCCAGAGCTTCTGCTACCAGTGTCCTTGTCCCCACAGTGAACCACAGCCACCCTCATCTCTGCAGGAGTCCCTCCAATACTAACTGGTAGGTCTGGTTCAGCATCCTACTGGGTCACTGCTCCTTCCCTCTGCTTCCTGATGTGCACACTACTTTGTGTGTCCCCTCCAAAAGTGGAGTCTCTGTTTACCCCAGTCTTGTCAAAGTCCTTCAATCAAATCCCGCTAGCCTTCAAAGAATGATTCTCTGTGGATTCTCCTCCCATTTCTGGACCCCCAGGTTGGAAAGCCTCACGTGGGGCTCAGAAACTTCACTCCAGTCAGTGGACTTCTGTGGTATAATAGTTCTCTAGTTTGTGAGTGACCTACCCAGTGGTTATGGGATTTGATTTTATTGTGATTGCATCCCTCCTCCCATCTCATTGTGACTTCTTCTTTGTATTTGGATGTGGGGTATCTTTTTTGGTGAGTTCCAGTGTCTTCCTGTCTATGACTGTTCAGCAGTTAGTTGTGATTCTAGTGCTCTTGCAAGAGGGAGTGAGCACACGTCCTTCTATTCCACCATCTTGAACCAATTTCCCATCCATGCAAACACTTTTAACATTAGCTTGTGTCTCATCCACCAACATCTCAGTGACCAAAGCAATCATATGACTAGTTTAAAATTCAGAAGTGAGGAATTCCTGTCTGCCTACTCTGAGGCATTGGGAAAGATGTGGGTCTGTAACACAACAGAAGGAAGTCATAAATGGAGGCTGTAACTCAATCTACCACACTGATACCATTTTGTTTGTTATATAATTCCATCTAGGAACATGTAGGTGTACTTTTTCATCTTTTTTGTTTTTATTTATTATTTGTTTTTTAACATTTTTATTGGAGTATAATTACTTTACAATGGTGTGTTAGTTTCTGCTTTATAAAAAAGTGAATCAGTTTTACATATACATATGTCCCTATATCTCTTCCCTCTTGTGTCTCCCTCCCTCCCATCCTCCATATACCACCCCTCTAAGTGGTCATAAAGCACCAAGCTGATCTCCCTGTGCTATGCAGCTGCTTCCCACTAGCTATCTATTTTACATTTGGTAGTGTATATATGTCCATGCCACTCTCTCACTTTGTCCCAGCTTACCCTTCCCCCTCCCTGTATCCTCAAGTCCATTCTCTAGTAGGTCTGCATCTTTATTCCCATCTTGCCCCTAGGTTCTTCATGAACTTTCTTTTTTTTTTTTAGACTCCATATATATGTGTTAGCATATGGTATTTGTTTTTCTCTTTCTGACTTACTTCACTCTGTATGACATACTGTAAGTCCATCCTCATCATTACTAATAACTACTTTTTCATCTTAACTGAGGTAGTACTCATTGTAATGATTGTAATGATGTTTCCATGATGCTCTTTATGGATATTTGAGTTTTGTTAATACAAACAATGCTGCTTTGAATGCTTGTACATGTCTCCTGTGGTAGGTGTGTGAGAATTGCTCAATATTAAACTACTATATAACAAAATTACTCCAAACTTTGAAATAAAGCAAAAAAATTATTTTATGAGCTTTAAATAACATTCTAAGAGCGTTTTTATTAAGCATCCTGGAGATCATCTAACTCTCTCAGGGATGTAACTTTGTTGACTTATTAATAATTAATTTTATAATGAAGTTCTATAATTTAGTACAGGTAGAGGTGAACTTGTAGGAAAATGATAAGTTGTGATGATTTTTGTATTTGGTAAAGATGATAACCCTGAAGGTTGCAGATTTATTGTCCTTTGGCACAATAACATTTTGTATTCTATTCAGCAATTTTTCCTCTATATAAATCCCAGTTTCTCATATCCTCATGAAATTAGTTTTGTCACTCTTCTGCTTTCTTAATTAAGCAGTTAAACAAAACTTTGACATATGCTCATCATCTATTTGTATGAGAATAGGTTTTTTTCCCCTACTGAAGTCTTTTATTCTGAATTTGTTTGTGCTTAAGGAAAGCAGCTATGCCCATAATTCGTGTACCCCATTCTTATGACACCAACTTGTATTTGGCTAATTAGTAACGAAGCAAAACTGCATTCTTCTTAGGTCTATTCAGTTGATAAATGTCATTTAACTGATTTCTTTGATATAATCTTTAACAAGAACTCGTAAGTCACATTAATTATACCCCAAGAGATGAGGGACCAGTGGTAATTCAGGTGGGCACTTCTGAAAAGACTTGTCAGTTTTCTGTCCTGTTCTAGCCAGACATTTTGGAAAACGTTGGGGAAAGATTGAAGTTTCCCACCAATCTGAGACTACATGGGGGTTTTCACAACATTAACAAGATTCCCAACATGGTACCCAATAGACCTCCAGAGACAAAGTCATGACCAAATGAGCCCTGTGATTCATAGTAGTAAGCAGATATTCCTTTTCCTTTTTTTTTTAAGAACCAATAACAAAGACCATTTATTACGGTATGTTTATGGTAATTGCATGGAGATATTAATTTCAAGAAGTTTCCAGTTCAAAGAACTCAGACCCTCACCCAATATAACAAATTCATACAATATTTAGTGTACAAAAGCTCCTTTTGGTTAAGAGACAATACTAGGAAACTCATTAATGACACCAAAAGTGCCTGTCTCAGAAGAAGTTTGCCAAATCCATTTCTTCACTCTCTCATTGGTAAGAAAGTACCCTCTGATACTCAGCACAAGATGAGAGTGTTTCTACACCAGATATTGAAGCCTAGATTCAGAGTCCAAGCTGATGGCAACCACTGGTCCTCAGGGCTTCAAATTCTGCTCCTGCTGCAGCATAACCTCTTCTTGGGCTGGCTGGGTTACTGCTGCTGCTGCTAGCTTTAAAACTCTGTACTGCTGATCGCCATTCTTCAGCATTCAAAACCTCCTAGCAGGACAGTCGCCGGGGAGCACAGTGCATCACTCTGTGTCCTGCCCCATCTGTCCCCTCGGGTTGCCGCCCACCGTTGCTGCGCCATGACCACCTTGCAAATAGTCCTCCAGGGCCAGGGACCCTGGAGCTTCCGCCTTGTGGGGGGCAAGGGTTTCAAGCAGCCTCTCGCTAGTCCCTGGGTCACTCCCAGAAGCAAGGCTGCTATAGCTAATTCTGTGTGTAATCACAGCCATTGATGGGGAAAATACCAGCAACATGATGCACTTGGAAGCTCAGAACAAAATCAAGGGCCGCACAGACAACATGACTCTCATAGTAGCCAGATCTGAAAGAAAATCTGGTCCCTCTGGTGACAGAGGAAGGGAAACATCACCCATACAAGATGAATTTAGTCTCTGAACCCCAAGAGGTCTTACACTTAGGAAGCACCCACAACAAAAGTGCCATGCCCTTTACCCTCTCACCTGCCTCCAGCTCTGCCCCGAGGGTCATCACAAACCAGTATAACAACCCAGCTGACCTCTACTCCTCTGAAAACATCTCCAACTTCAACAATGCCTTGGAGTCAAAGAAGGCAGCCAGAGGGCAGGAGACAAATGGCAGAGCCTTAGAACATTCTCAGCTTCCAAGTGGACTCATCATTGACAAAGATTCTGAAGTCTTCTTCAGAGAAACAGGAGTTAAATGAGGCTCTGAAACAGTCCTCTTCATTCCTGGTTTTGCAGGAAATCCTGGAGTCTGAGGAGAAAGGGGATCCCAACAAGCCTCCAGGATTCAGAAGTGTTAAGGCTCCAGTCACCAAAGTGGCTGCATGGATTGGAAATGCCCAGAAGTTGCTCATGTGTGATAAATGTGACATTGACATTGCTGGCATGTTTTGTGAAGCTGTGGGACCATCCCCACCACCCTGAGTATTATGTGTGCAGCGACTGTGGCACCAGCCTGAAACAGAAAAGCCATTTCTTTGTAGAGGATCAGATCTACTGTGAAAAGCATACCCAGGAGTGGGTCACTCCACCCGAGGGTTCCGATGACATGATCACTGTGTTCCCCAAGTGAGCTGGCAGCTCTGCACCCAACACTGTTCTCCAATGAGCCCCTTCTGCATCTTGTCCTCTAAAACCTCTGGCCTCTCTTTTCTTGAAAGTTGTCAATTACTTTGGTTTTTATCCTTGCTTATTAAATGTCACGTCCTCCTTTTCTAGCTGACTCATGCTGGCTGCATGATGCTCGCTTTTATAATCAGCAGAGAATGGTTTGGTTTGGTGTCCCCTTGCCAGCGTCACTGTGTCTTCTCTTCACCTCCATTCATCTCTGCTGCAAATGAACATCAGCCAAATTTGAACCAAACTGAATTTAATGTCTGACAATGATTTCATTTTTACTCAATAAATTAATAGACTTCAAAAACAAACAAAAAAACTCCCCAATCCGCCCCCCCCCCAAAAAAAAAACCTCCTAGCAGGCCAATGTGCCTGTCCCATACTCAGCTGTTGGTGATCACACACTGGCAACCCTTCACTAGTCTGCAGCACAGGTGGGGGGAGTTGGGGGGATGCTGCTCCTGCCTCCAGTACCTTGCAGTGGGTCTGCCATCCAGTTCTCTGAGTTGCTCACTCCCAGCGGTGAGCCTGGGTGGGGAAAGGGGTCCCGGCCTTCAAGGCCCTCAGGCTCCCGAGAGGGTGGCAGTCCTACTGCACAGACACACGCGGTCCTTCAACCTCACCCACGCGGCCCCAAGACTTGGACACCGGGCCACGACGCCTGCCTGGAGGCCTGTGTGGACGCAGCCGTCGGCCTCCCACCCTGCCCCCCACCCCAGTTTCACTTCCCGAGAACATTGTTCAGATATTAGAAAGGATCTGTCTGGTTCCCTCTCATCACCGGCCAAGAGGCCTAGAAGGACATACCACCCACCTCCATGATACCTACATTGGAGACAGATGCTCCTTAATGGGACCTCGAAGGCCAAGAAAAAGAAAGAAAAGACATTGCTGAATCTGTTACAGAAAAGAATGGGCACCAAACCTCGATAAATACTAATTCCATGGCATTTCAGTGCTTGAAAGCCTGGTAAGTGTTTGTCAATTAGTCGTCATGCTTGTGGTCTTGAAGCAATGTTTGAACTCTTTCCAATGGAGTGAAATTTCTTCTGTTGACCCCGCAAGTACTGCTGCTGAGCTCAAGGTTGCAAACTCCGGGGAACTGATAGGCTTACAGGGAAGGAAGATAAATCCTCATAGAGGCAAAACGTAAGTGCCAGCGTAGCTGTCTTCTGCATTAATGGGAGAAGGATTCTACCCAGGTCCAGCCCCGGCAGAACCAGGGGTCCCTGAGATGGAGGCAACGGCGTCGGCGAGAAAAATAAATAGACGGGGCAAGGGGGTAGGTGCAGGAGCTTCTGTTAAGCTTCTGACAGCTTTATTTTTGACATATTATTTCTTATATAGGATTTGGGCTCATAATCTCATTTCTACGTCTATACACAGAAACATTAGCGAGCGTTGTTCCGTCTTAAGATTTTTTCGCGCAAACAGGATGTTTAGGTCTAGAAAGCTAATTATTCTTTTCTACTTCAGCTAGCAACATATATTGGCCTGTGTCCCAGTATTCTTAGTACCTTGTTCAAAACACATTGTGCAAATACAATTCTATTTTCTACGTAAGGCAATCAATTTTAACTTTCATAGTTACATATAATTCATTCGTAAAATATTAACAGTAAGTTCCTTCCGCTTCTCTCTTTTTCCTCCAATATACCGGAGAGGGGGCATACCACATAATCCACCATTTGGGGGCATCCTGTACATAATACCCCACTATTTGCTTCCCTTCTATATCCCTTATTCCTTCTTTGGGCCATAGCTCATCTAATTCTTCCTTTAAACTTCTACTCTTTAATGGAAACATTCCTTTGTTGCCTGACCAAGGGACTTTTTTCCAAAGCAAATTATTTACAGTGGGTATAGCTACTGTTGTGGTTACAGGGGTTGTTGTGGTCTCATACCGAGGGGGATTTGGTTTGTAATACTTCCATCTTCTTGGCCCAAACCCTCCAAAATCCCCCTCAATTTTTAGCAAGAATTTTCCTAGAATCAGAAGAGATGCTTTCCGCCGCCCACCAGGAGAGGAGCTTTGCTTCCTTATGCCATAACTTCTCGCCGAGCTTTGCTCAGGCAACAGTTGGCAATGCTGGACGGCTTCCGGCAGGATTCTGGGATAAAAGTTTCGAAATCCATCCCTCCTCAAATGAAATACTGCATCCCAGGTTTTGATTCCATACAGCTGTCTCTGGAAAGAGGACTTTCCGAATGGGAAATGTGGCTGCTACGTTGTTGAAAGCTCACAGCAGCCACACAAGTAATGCTTCATTTCGCCAACATTTGCAATATGAGGTGATATATCTCGTTTGGAAGACATTAGGATTGGAGGCCTCTTTTCATAAGCTTCTGAATTTATATTGCTTAAGATCTTTCTTCTTCAAGATGGATTTTTTTTTAACCCATTACCACAGGCGCCGGACTCCACACCTGATGGCTGCCCACTCACAAGTGGGGGAACCCAGGGGCCCTCAGCCCAGCGCTGGCACAGAGAATTATGGCTTTTGTTGTTTGTTTCGTTTTTTTGGCCGCGCTGCCTGGCTCGTGGGATCTTAGTTTCCCAAATGGGGATCGAACCCAGGCCCCAGCTGTGAAAGCGCAGAGTCCAAACCACCGGATCACAAGGGAATTCCTGAGAATGATGTTTTTAATGTCACTTTGCGGTACCTGTGCCTGACACTGCCACCTGGTATACTCCATTTCAGAGACTGTCAGTTCTTGTTATTGGGGTCTAGTGGACACTGAAAAGCTAAAAAAGTAACAGCAGGTGGTACTACACCCTGACATCCTTATCCTGAGATGTGTCAGAAATAAGAACACCAACAGAGTGGGTATTGCCAAATAAGCCTCCATTATTAATGAAAACGGTATATCCAGGAAATTAAACCAGGCATTAATGACATCTTACAGGTACATGAAAAAATGCCCACTCATTGACCAAACATGGCTATCTCAGATGCAGGGTCTGTGCCAGTCACTCCGGCTTCCTCCAGGCTTTGTTACACCCAGTTTCCTGAGGCTACATGGGTCTGGTTCACAGACAGACTGGCTAATTAAAGGGTGATGGGGTATACCCAAATAAAAATGCTTAAAACTTTGCATGGTAAAGGGAACTCTGCTCAGTGGAGGGAGCTGCAGACTGTGATTCTTGCCTGGAAACACCCACCCACCCATCCAAGTGCACCTTATTATATTTTCACTGACTCTGAGGCAACTGAGGCAATCACCGTGGTTGGACAACTGGATGAAAAAGTTTCTTTTTCTATGGGGACAAACCTTATGGCAGCACATTGCACAAGACCCAAACCCCCTGTTTGTGACCCATGTGGATGCCAGAGAGAAAGGATCCTTCGATGATAAACATCATTGGAACACACATGCTTGTCAAACCTGTACTGCCAGGTAGCAGGTGCCCTTAAAGGATAGAATGGGCCCCTCTGAAAGGAAAAACTGACTAAGATAACTGACAAAGTAGTCTCAGCTCCCAGTGGAGCATACTCTTCATAAAGACACTTTGGAGTCTAAATGTAGCAATTCCTAGAAATAGTACTGCCTATTTAAATAGAATGTTGGTCATGCTGGGGGATGGAGGAGACCTAGACTGCATGTTAGTTTCCCATACTGCATAATTACCCCTTCTTGCTGTACTTCCCATGCTTACCTCTTGGGAAACTGGGCTACTGGAGTTTCAGAGTAGCAAAAAAGAACTGGGGGGTGGGTGGGTGACTCTCATCTGGTGTTTCTTTTGCCATCTGGCTATATCTGTTGAATTGAGGCAATTATGCCTACAATAATGACCAGGAATATGAGGTTGTCATATTCCACTACAACTCCTAAGGTGGTCCTGTTGTGACCACACATCAGGGGGTGAGAGAAATTTTCAAGAGTAATACAAAGTATATATACTGCTGAGCCACATCGGGATGAGTCTGAGTTTATGGTGTGAGTAAGACACAGGAAGGATTCTTCAAACATGATGGAGTGACAGCTGCAGGAACTGGTCATTCTGATTATCTGGCTGTGGAAGAACCCTGGTTGATGCGAAGAAAACACTTTAGAGCCTGGGATGTCAGGGGTAAAGGGAGGTACCTAATCTCACTCTGAGCTATTTGTCTACAGGGAACTTGGCCAATTTAACCCAGACTGCCACCGCCACCCTCCAATATGCTGGCCAGCATTGAATCTTCATCAGAAACCTCCCAATAACCGCTGATACCAGAAAGGAATAGCCTCCACTTGAAACAACAGAACAAAATTGACTTTGTGGACACTGATATTATTGTTGATGTTTTTGTACATTTCTCATTGACTACTGATTCTTTTAAATTCTATAGCATAAGTGCACTGATAGAGGCTTAGACCAAATCTGTTTCATGTCTTGGGCAACACTGGACAGGAGGGTCTAATTCTAGTATGACTCTCCATCTGGGCCAAGTCAGTTAACTATGTCATAAACCCAGGTGCAGCATGAGGTGGTGGCAGCCACACACACACCACAGTAACTGGACAGCAGAAAGTCCAGGACAATGTGGTTGTCCATTATCAGTTACTTAGAGCTTGTGTTGGGATGGCCTTTGCTACCAAGAATTCTTGGTTGAATATGTAAAAGGCCAAAGGGTGTGGACATGTAAGGGAATGGCTCCACCTGGGCACCCTGGCAACCTTGCATATAACAACATAAGCCTCACAGGAAAAGGTTTGAATCACAGGTAATTTGACTTTTGGCAGAACACCTTGTGATCCCCCCGGAACACAAGATGATGGAAGGTCTGTGAGAGCTGCTCTGGGCCATTTCCTACTCACTTCCCTATGTTCCCTGAAGGCTGCCACTGCCTCTTGGGCTCTGAGGAGGTATGAGGCTTACTGTCCCATCCACCACCACCCCTCAGAATAGAGTTGCAGAATATAAAACTGCTTAGCTGCAGTCTAGAATTGGCTCCTCAGCAGTGGGTATACCCCAGCCTGTGCCTTGCCATTTTTGGTGTGTAAGCTTGACAAATGAAAGACCCTGCAACTTCCCCTCCCTACTAAGAAGTAAAACAGAAAACCAGAAGAAAAACAGCATCACTCAGGGAACTCCATGGATTAATGTCACAGTCCAAGACTTGAAAGAAGCAGGGATGGTGATATCTATCATATTTAAACTCAACAGTTTGGCCTGTGAACAACTCAAATGAGTTTTGGAGATTGACTGTGTGTTATTATTAACTGAGGCAGGAACTCTAATTTTGATTGCAAGCTCAGATTTAAAAATTTTACTGGAGGAACTTCCCTGGTGGTCCAGTGGTTAAGACTCCATGCTCCCAATGCAGGGGGCCCGGGTTCAATCCCTGGTTGGGGAACTAGATCCTGCATGCATGCCACAACTAAGAGTTCACATGCCACAACTAAAAAGAACCACATGCTACAACTAAAGATCCCACATGCCACAAGGAAGATCCTGCATGCTGCAACTAAGACCAAGCACAGCCAAATAAATAAGTAAATATTTTTAAAAATAATAAAAAATAAAAATGTTCCTGGAGCAAATCAACATGGCCCCTGGAACTTTGTACATAGTTGATGACCCAGCTAATGCCTTTTTCTTCATATCAACTTGCAAGGACCACCAGAAAGTTGCTTTTACCTATCAGTAGTCACCGCATACCTTCATAGCACCATGGGGTCAGGTCTATTCTTTTCTCTGCCATAATATAGTCTATAGAGATACTGACATGACATTCCACAAAACATAACACTGGTTCACTATATTAAAATTATGCTGATTGGATTTGATGAGCAGGAAGAAGAACTTTAGATGCCTTTATTAAGACATATGTGAACCACATTATGGGAGATACAGCTAATGAAAATCCAGGGAGCTGTCACCTGAGTGTAGTTTCCATGGTTTCAGTAGTCTGTGGCAAAAGACCAGGTTCCACACCTTGTACCACGTACCATGAACAAAGGTACATAACTCTTGGTAGACCTTTTTGGAATTGAGAGGCAACATATATCACAGGTGAGTATACTGTCTTGACTCATCTACAGAATTGCTCATGAGAAGGCCAGTTTCAAGTTAAACCAGAGAAAGATTAGGCTCTGTGATAAGTCCAGGCTGTAGTACAAGCTGCTCTACAACCTGGTGCTTATGCTCCAGCAGGTCCAACGATACTCAAAGTGTGGCAAATACAGTTGATGTATGGAGCTTCTCACAAACATGAACAGGAGAATGACAGCTTGATTTCTGGGGTTTTTTAGAAAATATCCACTTCTGGATATAACTATTCTCTTTTTGAGAGTAGCTTCTGGTTTGTTACTGGGCCTTGGTAGATACTGAACTCCTAACACCAGAACATGGGGTAGTCCTGTGGCTTGAGCTTCCCATCATGAACACACCTGGCCATAAGTTTGAGCATGTGCAGAAGCAATTTATCATCAAATGTAAATGGTATATAAGACATCAGATTTGATTTGAGTAAGTTGGGAAAAACTGAGTAGGTTGCATGAGCAGGGGACTCAGACTCCTTTGACATGAATTCCTGTTGCATTGTCTGCTCTATTTCAATCCATGCCTATGGCCTCATGAAATGTTCCTGATGACCAACTGACTGAGGAAAACACTTGAAACTGGTTTACATCTGGGTCTTCACAATTAGCTGGTAATACAGAAAAGTGGCCAGCTATTATCACTGCAGGGATGACCCTGAAGTACAAAGGATTTTCCTTCCTTGCCTGTAATGCTTCCGCCAGCAGCAGCATCTGTGGACTCACAGGATGCCTTATGCACTTTCATGGTAATTCACCCATTGTTGTATTGAATCAAGGAGCTCATTTCACAGCAAAGATTGTTCAGCAATAGACTCATGCCCATGACATTAACTATTCTTACCACGCACCACATCACCTGGAAGTGGCTCACCTAATTGAAAGGCGGAAGTGCTTAGATTCAGTGTGGCATCTGTTGGGAGAGGTTCGGCTGTGTTTAACAGTTTAAACAGTATATACTTTGTGTCAGAGACAATCATATGGTGTTGTCTCCCCCATGGTCGGAATACATTGCTCTGTGAGTGAGGAATAGAATTGGGTGTGGCTCCTGTGACAATTACATCTAGTAACCCATTTGCAGAATTTTTGCGTTTTGTCCCAGCAAATTAGAGTTATGATAGTTTAGAGGGTTAGTCCTCAAGGAATTCATATCAGAGGACATAGCAATTATAAGACTTCTATCTGAATATTTTACACTCTTTATTCCATTGAACCAACAAAAAGAGAGTACTGTCCAGTGTGATTGATCCTGATTTCCAAGGGGTAAGGGAGGTTGCTGCTACCCAGTGGGGACAATGAGGGCTATGTTAGGAACCCAGGGGATTCTTGGAGTGCCTCTTTGTGCTTCCATGCTCAACTATAAAGATTAATGGAAAACTACTACAACTAAAAGGTGGCAGGATTGAGGACCCAGACCCTTTGGAAATATAGTTTTGGATCACTCCACTTGATACAGAACTGAGACTAATTGAGGTTTGGAGTGAGGGCAGGGGAAATACAGAATAAGCAGTGAAAGAAAGAAGCTACAGATTTTAATCAGGGCTCCCTGACAAATTACAGGAACAAGTATGACAGTAGCTTTGCATATTTTTTTCTTTGCTTGTAATATGTATGTGTTATTAGTGCATATTCACCATTTTGATCTTTTCTCTCCTACCACTGTCTTACATATATACAAATTATTAGATTTAATTTTTTTCTTTTTTTAATTTTTAATTAAAATTTTTTTTTAAATTTTATATTGGTGTATAGCTGATTAACAACTTTGTGTTAGATTTAGGTGTACAGCAGAGTGATTCAGTTATACATATACATGTATCGATTCTTTTTCAAATTCCTTTCTCATTTAGGTTATTACAGAGAATTGAGCAGAGTTCCCTGTGCTATACAGTAGGCCCTTGTTGGTTATCTATTTTAAATATAGCAGCGTGTACATGTCAATCCCAAACTCCCAATCTATCCCTCCCCCCCAACCTTTCCCCCCATGGTAACCATAAATTCGTTCTCTAAGTCTGTGAGTCTGTTTCTGTTTTATAAATAAGTTCATTTGTATCATTGTTTTTAAGATTCCACATATAAGCAATATCATATATTTGTATTTCTCTGACTTACTTAGTATGATAATCTCCAGGTCCATCCATGTTGCTGCAAATGGCATTATTTCATTCTTTTTTATGGGTGAGTAATATTCCATTGTATATATGTACCACATCTTCTTTATCCATTGATCTATCGACAGACATTTAGGTTGCTTCTATGTCTTGGATATTGTAAACAGTACTGTAATGAACATTGGGATGCATGTCTTTTCGAACTGTGTTTTTCTCCAGATTTATGCTCAGGAGTGGGATTACTGGATCATACAGTAGCTCTATTTTTAGTTTCTTAAGGAACCTCAATACTGTTCTCCATAGTGGCTGAACCAATGCACATTTCCACCAGAAGTGTAGGAGGTTCCCTTTTCTCCACATCCTTTCCAGCATTTATTGTTTGTAGACTTTCTGATGATGGCCTTTCTGATTGGTGTGAGGTGATATCTCATTGTAATTTTGATTTTCCTTTCTCTAATAATTAGTGATGTTGAGCATCTTTTCATGTGCCTGTTGGCCATCAGTATGTCTTCTTTGGACAAATGTCTGTTTCAGTCTTCTGCCCATTTTTTGGTCGGGTTGTTTGGTTTTTTTGATATTGAGCCACATGAGCTGTTTGTAAATATTGAAGATTAATCCCTTGTCAGTCGCATGGTTTGCAAATATTTTCTCCCATTCTTTGGGTTGTCTTTTAGATTTGTTTATGGTTTCCTTTGCTGTGAAAAAGCTTTTGAGTTTAATTAGGTCCCATTTGTTTTTATTTCCATTATGCTAGAAGATGGATCAAAAAAGATATTGCTGCAATTTATGTTAGAGAGAGTTCTGCCTATACTTTTCTCTAAGAGTTTTATAGTATCCAGTCTTACATTTACGTCTTTAATTGATTTTGAGTTTATTTTTGTGCATGGTGTTAAAGAATGTTCTAATTTAATTTTTTTACATGTAGCTGTCCAGTTTTCCCAGCACCATTTATTGAAAAGACTGTCTTTTCTCCATTGTATAGTCTTGCCTCCTTTGTAGTAGATTCATTGACCATAGGTGCATGGGTTTATTTCTGGGCTTTCTATCCTGTTCCATTAATCTATATTTCTGTTTTTGTGCCGGTACCATACTGTTTTGTTGACTGTACCTTTGTAGTATAGTCTGAAGTCAGGGAGTCTGACTCCTCCAGCTCTGTTTTTTCTTTCTCAAAATTGCTCTCGCTTGGAATTTAATTTTATAATTTTGTTTTCAGGTAACAGAATATTCAGTGGAACCATGATGAATTCTGAAGAATAATTAATATAGTCAGCAATGTATATAATGACTGTTGGAACTGTGCATTTCCTTATTTTGGAGAGAGGGTGAAAATGTCTTCAGATATACAGAAGAAAGCTGTATTTTGTTTGGTGGAAATACACAGTTACATTGTTTTATGTAAGTTCTAACATGTGTTGAAGGGTGAATAAGGACACTCAGCAGCCAAAAGCTTGGGCAGTTGTCCCTTTCCTTTCTCCTTGTAGGTGAATTTACATTCTAAGGGGCAGAGTCTGCTTTAGACTTAATCTCTCCTAGCAAATTTTGAGAAATATGTTCACCATGTTGACTCAGAAAATATTCAAGTCATACACAAGCAAAGGTGGGATTCAAGAGTGTAATTTTCTATCTGCTCTCTTGGGAGTGTGGAGGTTGGGTAGGTGGGAAGAACACAAGAGACAGGAAAGAGCAGAGAAGGGAGGTTGAGTCAGAAGAAGCAGAGTCACCAACCATGATGTTCTTTGTAGAAGTGGGAGTTTTGAGCATTGTGATTGGAAGAGTCACTGTGGCTGTGCTGAGCAAGGAGAGAGTTGAGAAGGGAATGGCTGCAGAGATGAAGGGGACCAAGAAAGAAGGGCATTGGCCACACAATACCTCTCCCTGGAACGCTCTTCTTCCCACCCCCCCCTTAAAAATCTCATTCTTCCTCCAAAGCTCACTTCTCTCCCAGGAAGACTGCACTGATTTCAGTGGTCTGTGCCAGCCCTCTTCTCTGGACTCACTACCTGTGTGCTCACTCCTCTCCCCCACTGTGGCCACACTCTGTCTCTGATTAGAGTCAATTATTGTTTCCTTCTCTGGCTCATCCAATGAACAGCGAGCTCCTAAAGGAAAGGAACAGAGTGTTACTTTTGCCTTTTATCTTCAATATCTGCCACATAAGAAGCCACACACAGAAGACAGGTCAATTTATACATGTTTTGTTCATGAATGATTTCAGAGGTGCAGAGTGGGCATTTGACTGTACCTTTGCACAGCAGTTCTTGGGGATTCCCCAGGTGGGCCCCAGTGATGAAAGTGAAGCTCTCCAGGTAGAAGAAGCCCATAAACCTGCCATCCTGCCAACTGAAGAGCTGTGGTGCAATCTTGGAAGCTGTTTTGGGGGCCAGGAGATGTGGTCATGATTTTGAGGCCTCTCTCTCAAACTGCAGCAAACTGTCTGCTAGAATTTGCAAAGAGTATGATTTTTGTGGGGTTCTCATAGACTGAATTTAAGGAACATGTGTACTCTGAGCCCCATCTTCAAAATGACTCTATTATAAGACTATTCATTTTTGCTCTGATAGGGTGCATTTCTCACCGGCACTGTGGTCCAGGACATTCAAGGAACCATCTCCACCAGGTTTCTCTCATTTTGAAGCAGGCCTGATGACCCCAGGCAGGCACGGACATGCAGGGACAGATCACCAGGAAAGTCAAAGGGGAGCCTGGAGGCAGGGGGTGTTTTAAGGAAATCTAAGAGCAGGACCTAAACAAGGAGAGAAGCTGGAGGTGGGTGGGCTACAAGTGGAAACAGGGAGAGGACGTGAGATGGCTGGGGCATCCTCAATGCAGCTCCTGCATTGGGCTCCTCTCGGCAGGTCTCATTAACATGGTACAGCCAGCCCCACCCTGCCACCAACCTGCAGTGAGAGAAGACAGTGATCTGCTTCTGCTGGGCTCAGAAGTGTCAGCAGGCTCCTGTCCTGAGCCCTACTGAGGAGAGAGAGAGTGGAGGAAGTCTGAGCTCTCGTTAGAGGAGGTGTGAAGGGGTCAAAGAGGTCAGAAGCTCCATCTCTCTGAGCCCGTCTCCCTGTTGGGCTCAGGTCCTAGCAACCAACCTCTGATTTATCCTCCTCCCCTCCATTTTCTTAGCCAATCCCCACTCCACTGGGCAAGGAGTGTGTCACAATGGGACCCTCATGACATCCCTACAGCCCAGCCCCCCATTCCTAACTGTGAAATGCTTCTAGTCACTGCCCCAGAGGGACCCAACCAGTCACAATCCTTTCTTCTAGCTCTTGCCTTGCTCTCACCCCATCCCACCTCCATCTGTCCAGTGTCTGGATATGTCAAGTGAGCCGAAGAAAAATGATTGGGGCTCAAAAATCATGACATTCTCACTTCACACCATCATGTTGAAGCCCACAAGCCCTTGAACCCAGAGCTCTCAGAGAGTCAGGACACCACTTGGACCAGCTGCCTCCAGGATGATGGACAGCTGAAGAACCCAGCACTAGGGCTGCCCAGCAACACTGGGGGTGGGGTGGAAAATTTACCCTGCCCCCTCTCTTCTGATTCTACCCCTTGAGTGTCTGGCTGGCAGTTTTCCTTTCTTTTCTTTTTCTTTCTTTCTTTCTTTCTTTCTTTCTTTCTTTCTTTCTTTCTTTCTTTCTTTCTTTCTTTCTTTCTTTCTTTCTTTCTTTCTTTCTTTCTTTCTTTTTCTTTCTTTTTCTTTCTTTCTTTCTCTTTCTCTCCTTCTCTTCTCTCCTCCTCTCTTTCTTATTTGTTGAAGTATATTTATTTCACAATGTTATAGAAGTCTCAGGTGTACAATGTAGTGACTTACAATTTTTAAAGATTATACTCCATTTATAGTTATTGTAAAATATTGGTTATATTCCCTGTGTTGTACAATATATCCTTGTAGCTTATTTTATACATAATAGTTTATAACTCTTAATCCTCTACTCCTATGTTGCCCCTCCTCCCTTTCTTCTCCCCACTGGTAACCACTAGTTTGTTCTCTGTATCTCTGAGTCTGTTTCTTTTTTGTTATATTCACTAGTTTGTTTTATTTTTTAGATTCCACATATAAATGATATCATACAATATTTGTCTTTCTCTGTCTGACTTTGATATATATATATATCTCCCATCTTCTTTATCCATTCATCTGTTGATGGTACTTAGGTTGCTTTTATATCTTGGCAATTGTAAATACTGCTGTTATGAACATTGGGGTGCATGTATCTTTTCAAATTAGTGTTTTCAGTTTTTTAAGGATATATATACCCAGGAGTGCAATTGCCAGATCTGTGGTAGTTCTTCTTTTAGTTTTTTGAGAAACCTCCATACTGTTTTCCATAGTGGCTGCACCAATTTACATTCCCACCAAAAGTGTACAAGGGTTCCTTTTTCTCCACATCCTTCCCAACTTTTGTTATTTGTGTTCTTTTTGATCATAGCCCTTCTGACATGTGTGAGGTGATATCTCACTGTGGTTTTAATTTGCATTTCTCTGATGATTAGTAATGTTGAACATCTTTTCATGTGACTGTTGGCCATATGTATGTCTTCTTTGGAAAAATGTCTATTCACGTCTTCTGACCATTTTTAATTGGGTGTTTGCTTTTTTGATGTTGAGTTGTATGAACTGTTTATATATTTTGGATATTAACCCCTTAACAGTCATATCATTTTCAAATATTTTTTCCCATTCAGTAGGTTGTCTTTTTGTTTTGTTGATGGTTTCCTTTGCTGTGTAAAATATTTTGTTTAATTATGTCCCATTTGTTTATTTTTGCTTTTGTTTCCCTTGCCTTAGGAGGCAGATCCAAAAAAATATTGCTACGATTTATTGCAAACAGTGTTCTGCCTATGTTTTCCTCTAGGGGTTTTATTGTCCCATCTTACAGTTAGATCTTTAATCCATTTTGAGTTTATATTTGTATATGGTGTTAGAGAATGTTCTAATTTCATTCTTTTACATTTAACTGTCCAGTTTTTCCAGTGCCACTTGAAGAAACTATCTTTTCTCCATTATATATTCTTGCCTCCTTTGTCATAGATTAATTGACAATAAATTGGGCTTATCAGAGCTCTCTATTCTGTTCCATTGATCTATGTGTCTGTTTTTGTGCCCATATTTTACTATTTTGATTACTGTAGCTTTGTAGTAGAGTCTGAAGTCAGGGAGTGTGATACCTCCAGCTCTGTTCTTCTTAAGATTGTTTTGGCAATTCAAGGTCTTTTGTGTTTCCATACAAATTTTAAAATTATTTGTTCTAGTTCTGTGAAAAATGCTATCAGTATTTTGATAGGAAATTTCATTGAATCTGTAGATTGCTTTTGGTGGTATTTTCCTGCCATTTTAAAACGCCTTCCAAAAGCTGAATGCCTGTGGTTTCCATAGTGATGGAAAACAAGCCTCCATTGCCTGGTCCACCACTGCCAAGACGCTGGTCACCCCAAATCTTATTTTGTCCTCAAGAGTGATAGTCCAGACATGTAGCTGTTATGTGCAGGAAGGTGGAGAAGTACAGCCCTAATGTGGGGGCCTGGTCTTGGAAAGGGGAGAGATGTGGCTCTGTGGTTGGTGACTCTCAACCAAGACACTGGGCAGCACTGGTGAGAGAACAAGGGGTTGGGGGGTTGGGGGGGTCTCTGTTCTCCAGCTCCTGTGAGAAGCAGATGCCAAGAACAGACTAAACTTGCAAGGATTTTGATTAGAGGACACAACTGTATGAAAAGAAAATGATATGGGAGCTGCAAAAGGCTAGGAGAGCTGTCAAAGCACGATGAGAGTCCCATCCCCAACAGGCACAGAAGGGAAGACAGCGGGAGTGCCCCAGTCCCCAGGTCAGTCAAAGGAAAGCTCGGCAGAGCTTTTGGGAGTCTTCAAAACAAAGCCAGTCAACAAAGAATTCTCCTGGCGGGGAGTTGGGTTTGGGATCCTCCCACACTCTGGAAGAGAGCTGGCCTGGTGCCGTGGCTTGGTGCAAATCCCCGGGTGGATTCAGAGCGCAGTCAATTTTATTCCAGCAGTGGGAGGTGCGCCACAGGGTCTCAGGTATGGAAACTGGAAACTGCAGAAGAAAGTGAGGTTGAGAGAGCCCAGAGGTTCCTAGGCGTCCAGAGTCCAAAGCTAAGACAAGCCAAGAGAACACCCACTGCAGTTCTGGGAAGCTCCAGTTCTAGGAAGAACTAGAAGTCCTTGCTGGTGGGATAGTCTTAAAAGGGAGCAGGAAGGTGGGGCCTGAGCTGAGTGATAGTCAAGAAAGAGGTTCTTTTATATTTAATTTTTTAAAAATCAGTTTTACATTCACTTGGAACCAACGAATGGTGTGTCAAATATCTAAGGGGCTTTGTTTCAGAAAATAGCAACTCTGTACCTCTTTCCTCTTTTCCAGCCCGCTCAGAAGGCATTTTCTCCACTGTGAGCTTTCCACAGAAGACTTCTACAGAAGTCTTCTCCTACACTGTCTATCTGGAGGGTGGGGGGAAAGCGCTGGCTACCCCTTATTCTGTGAACCCTTAGGCCCATGAATGATTGCTGCATTGGTCATTTGTTGCAACAATTTATTGACCACAGTCTTGACACTTAACCCAGTTTTCTGTGTGTATACCTTTTCATAGAGGATTAAGTGAGACTAATTTTCACTTATATTGCTGATTTTCTTTTTTTTAATTAATTAATTAATTTATGGCTGCGTTGGATCTTCATTGCTGCGAGTGGGCTTTCTCTAGTTGCAGTGAACGGGGTCTACTCTTCATTGTGGTGCACAGGCTTCTCATTGCTGTGGCTTCTCTTGTTGCGTAGCACAGGCTCTAGGCATGGGTTTGTGACTTGCAGGCTCTAGAGCACAGGCTCAGCACTTGTGGCGCACAGCTACTGAGTTGTGGGCTTAGTTGCTCGTGGCATGTGGGATCTTCCTGGACCAGGGCTCAAACCCATGTCCCCTGCATTGGCAGGCAGATTCTTAACCACTGAGTCACCAGAAAGTCCTGCTGATTTTCTTAAGAACTGACATTCCTTATGGTAAAACACTGATAAGATACATCTCAATCTTGGAAAGTTGGAATTGTTGACTTGCTTTATTTTCTTGAAAAGTATGAAATTCTTCTTCCTTTAGAATAAGGAGAAAAAAAGGAGGGGGATCAGATTGTGGCTCTCATTTTTCCACTCTCTGCACTGTCTGACTGTAATTTACATTCTTTCACTCTCTTTGAGTTTTGCCCTGTAGCCACATCACTATTCTAAGCCGCTGTCTGTTTAGGCTCATACTAGAAGACTTGGAACAGTTTTTCTCACTCTCCAGTATGGGAAAGACCCATATTATTTCTCAATAAGTTTTATTTCATGGTACCTCATTTGTTTCAAATTGAGAAAATAGACTTCTGATACCCAAAAAATCCAATTTAGTAGAAGCACACATAAGTGGGGTTTGCTCTAACTATACTTTTCAACACTATGAAATTTAATAGAAGTGATGGTTTTATACTGAAGCCACTATATTTCAGCTGAAGACATGAAAGAAGCTTGTTATAAGGTCCTCTCACTTGTGAGTAATTCGGGAACTTTAATTTTAAGGACAAGAGGTAAAGAAGTGCTAAAAGGCATGGTGAGAGTCTTTCTCTCTGGTTTCCCTCTCTACAGGGCCTGGCTCAGATCAGCTTCTCAGTATGGTGTAGAGCACAACCCAGACACCCAGCATAAAATTGTGGAATTATTTCAGATGTAAATTAGGGTTGTAGTTATGTTTTGGAAAAACTTACATTTCATTCTTTTGTGACCTCATCTTTTCTAGTCTCAGATTAAAAATATTATGTCACTACTGAGAACATATCGTTTTTTCTGCCCATGCATTATGTCTCTCTTCTTACCTTCTCAGGATGGTTGTGAATCCTTAAGGACAAGAACAAAACATTATCTCTATGTCACTTCCAGCAGCATGGAGTGTTACACCCTGAGTATTTGCTGATGGGTCAATGATGATTTATTCTTTATATTGTGCATGTATTAAGGTGAAAATAGCCAATTCTTTTTTTTTTTTTTTAATTTTTGTGGTACATGGGCCTCTCACTGTCGTGGCCTCTCCCGTTGCAGAGCACAGGCTCCGGACGCGCAGGCCCAGTGGCCATGGCTCACGGGCCCAGCCGCTCCACGGCATGTGGGATCCTCCCGGACCGGGGCACGAACCCGTGTCTCCTGCATCAGCAGGCGGACTCTCAACCACTGCGCCACCAGGGAAGCCCAGCCAATTCTTTTTAAGAAGGGAAAATCTCTGTTGCTTACTGGGCAAGTCTGTTGTCTATTTTTATTGTTATACCCATAACTCCAGAGATGGTATCTTAAGGGTGGGAGGTAATAAAATATTTTCTAAATAAATCATAAATGAATAAAAGTTGATATTTCAAATAAACCCCAGTAAATAAAATTGATAATTGCATAAATAAGTCCTAAATGGACTGTCATCAGAGTTAATAAAATATTTTGAATGTCATTTGCTCTACAAAATAATGAGGTTGCTCTGGGCCAGGTCAAAGGCCTGTCCATCCACCTAAGGCCACATAGGAGTAGAAGTAGGAGGTGGCTTGTTGACCACAACTAGAACATTCTGGAAGCTCTGGTGTTGTGGACCTCTTCTTGCCTTGTGACCTTAAAGTTCCATGTCTTTTTCTACTCAGTTGTGTCTGAGGGGGCTTCTGACTCTCACTTTGCATTGTTGCCATCAGCTGTGATGGATTTGAGCTCTATCCTTGTTGATGCTCAACTGGCAGACTCCTAAGTACCTGGAAGCTTTGAGCCAGTACTCAGTTGTGGGCCAGGAGTGGCAATATGAAGGCAGCTATAATTCATTGGCAGAGATAGAGAATAAGATATTGTCCTTCCCCTTAAAATTAAAATCCCACATCAGAAAGTGAATATTTATTGAGCCTTTGGCCAGTTTTCAATATATTGCCTCTCAGTTCCTAATTCACACTTCCATACCTGCTGTGTGATAGTGGTTGGGATTCCTTTAAGCAATTATCATACAGGAAGCACAATGTTAGGTGTATTAATAGAGGGTGCTGGATGAGCATTACAGGAGGAAGGGACTTCTCATGCTGGTTCTGACAGTAACTGGTCACTGGTGTGGGTGTGTCCTTCCTTGGGTACAGTCCCTCAACTCTACCCTATAGAGTTTTCTTTCATCTTATCGTTTATCATAGCTTAATTATTCTCTCTTCCCTTATTAAATAAAGGAAGTTCCTATATTAAACTTCCCTTATTTAAATCACTCTGTGGTTTCTGTCTGATTGGACCCAGACTGTCATAAACATTTATTATGTGCTTAGCCCCTTTGTAAGTATGTTACAGGCATTTCCTTATTTGTCCCTGTAACCCTATGATGTAGGTGGTTCTGTGGGTCTCATTTTTGAATGAGAAAACTGATGTCCATTGACATCTAGTAACTTGATGAAGGATAGACTGAAAAATGTGAGATGCATATTTGACAACCAAGTGGAGACCTCAAGTAGGCAGTTGGCTCAAGTAGGATCAGGAGAGTAGTCAGGGGTGGAACTAGAAATCTGGGAGCCATTAGTGTGTAGGTAAGGATCCTAGTCTACGATTCTAAATCTATACATTAATCCAAAGTCTCTTTTATGCCACCATTGAGCAGCCAAGATAGAGGAAGACTCCACTTTATATTTTTAATGTTTTTAAAAATATATATCTTCTTAATATTTTAGTGAACTTGATATTATTATGCCAACTTGAACACCATACCAGCTATAAGAGGAATGGTACCTGGATGTTTGCTAAGTGATCAAAATCCAAGCTGGAATGTCCTACATTTTCAACCAAGAAAAGAATGAGAACTACTAAAGAATCCTCTTTCCTACTATCACATCTCTAGTTCCATTTTCTGCACAGATCCTTGGATACAAGTTGGCATAATATTCAGTGCTTAGAGAGTCAGTACGGCCATGTAGGTGGGAGGGGACTAAGGGCAGAAGGATTAGTGACCAGATGGAGATTAGGAATCATGATCTTATTGATCAAACTTCTGGCTTCAAGCGTCCTTTGCCAGCAGCAAGAAGTTTAGAGCTGGCTTATACTCTGACTAAAGGCAAGGAAGCCATGGATGGTGTTTGAGCTGGTGAGGGCCCAGTGGAGCTGAGACTGCGGGAAGGCTGGATATGGGTTGGGTTGGAGGCATGGAGTAGGAAGGGAAGGCCACATCACCTCCAGGGAGTGGGAGGTTGCTGAGGGCAGGACTCAGAGCTCACTCACATCTGGAGTTTGGATAATGGCCTCTAAATATTTGCTGATGTGTCTTGGATAGAAGAGAATGGGAAAAGAACAGGATAAGACAAGATGGAATAGAAGTGAACTAAAAATCTAAGGAAGAACACAGGGCAGGTCTTCGGGCACGGGAGTGGAGAGGAATGCAGCAGCCTATAGCAAATGGTCTGGGGAATGTTAGAAAGCACACAAGTGAATCAGAAACCTCTTCCATTCGCCCCACCCCACCCCAAAAAACAGCCAGCCCACAGGTGTGACTCTGTGCCTTGTCACTGAAGATACCAGCCAAGGGCTCTGATCCACCTACTTGTCCATTTTCAAACGGAAATTCTGAACCACAGAATAAGTGGAAGAGGAGCCAAAACTGTAGAACTGAGCACTGAAGATGCTCAAGGATGCAGGAGCTTGCAAGGTGTATCCCTCCAAGACAAGGGAGGCATCCCATGCTGTTAAACCAAACCGCTTCCTTGTAAGATGGGGCATGGGGTACACAGGTCCTGTAGGTACTTCCCTCTACTTGACACCCAGCAGCAGAGGAGAGAGAGCCCCATGTGGCTCCAGAGACAAGTGATATTTGTGGGAAGTAGTTTGTTTGATGGAGAAAAGGGAGTCAGCTTATTCTTGTGAACAGGCCTACAGCTGTCTGTCACTATTAGCAAGGTCTGTTACTCTGGGGTTGGGGGTGTAAAGTTAAATGTGGATCTTTCTTGTGAACCAGCAATTCTGTTCCTAGATATATAAAGCGTCATTCTCAAATTGCTAAAAACAATTCTCATATAAAAAAAATGGAAAGTATATGTCATAATGTTATTTAACCCATTAATGAAGGAAGCAGCGTAATGCAAAATTAATTCAACAAGGACAAGAGAACTATTATTTATATAATCTATTGGAAAAGAACTGCTGAAATAAAATTGCTAACTTCTATACCAAATTGATTACTGGCCTACAAGGCAATAATATTTTAATGCTTTGTGTTATTATCTCCTTTATTAAATATTTTAAAAATCAATACTCCTAACCAATTTTCTACAAAGTTCACCTTTAACATTAGAGCCCTAATCAACTGCAAAAGTAAGTCAACAAAGTTTCATTCCATGAGAGTCAGATGACCTATGAAGAGGCTTAATTAAATGTCACACAATCATCTTCTTATTTTACTTCAAATTTTTAGATAGTTTTGCTAAAAAGTCACATAATCCATAGCAATTCATGCACACCTGTCTTATTCGGACACATTTGGATACATTTGCAAGATTGTTCAAAACAGCATTATCTTCATTAGCAAAATCTAGAAACTACTGAAATGTTAAGACAGCAATACATTAATGAAAAGGAACAAATACATCTACATATTCTAATATGGCATAATTCCTCAATGTAATTTTGACATTATTTGACTTTTTATTATGCAATATGTCTTGCTTTGGTCAATGTGATTAGTGGACAGGACACATACACAAGTTAAAATGACCTTGCATGTTTGGTCTTGTTCTATTGTGTCACCCAAAGAGCTTGCCTTGAGGAGCCATAGATTCAAATAGATCAGAGACATGTGGACCAGCTTTGGACACAGCCTGGATCCTGAACCCCAGCCCAGCTGAGACCCCTGACCTCTCAGTTACACAGCCATGAAATAAATTTACTTTGTTCATTGTGGCATCCCACTGGGACTTGGGATGATTTGTTATGCAGCATTATTGAACAATAACTACCTAAGACAGACATATAGACTAAAATCATTGATATGTAATGTTCTAGGACATGCAAACAAAGTTAATGAATTCTGTGAATATACCAAAAATATATATATATACCAAAATAGCAAAGCTACAAAGCAAAGCAAATAATTAATAAACATAAAATTCTAGATAGTGGTTACCCTACATGGGAGGGAGTTATGATGTGTGCGGGCACAGAGGATCTCAAGGATAATGGTGGTTTCTTTCTTAATCTGAGAGGTGGGCACACAGTTTGACTTATTAGTCACTGTAGCTTACTATATATATTATAAGACCTCTTATATATACTATATATTTCATTTTCCTTCACATGGAAACCACACACAAAACCTTGAATTACAATGAAGTATATTAGAAACTGAGACACAGCCCACATTAAATTTTTAAAAAATTTAGTACAGGTAAACTCAACTCATTCAAATACAAGTTATCACGAAAGGTTGAGCACAAAATTTAATGAGACCTGAAAAAGAAGGACAGGAAAATCATTTTTTAAAAAAATGTTGCCACAAGGCAAGAAAACATAACCAACTACTTTCAAATTACAGAGTTTATAAAGCAATTAATACTAAAAGATGCAAATGTAGAGATACTTGAGACTAGGGAAGAAATATTAGGAGTAAAGGATGAGATGAAAAGAGAGCCGAAGGAGATTTTTTAAAAATAGGAAAAGATCAAATTACTAACAATACTTTAGTCTAAGAGCAGACAGTTGGGGGAAAAGAGGAAGTTCTTTGTGTGCCATGTAGAGCTATTTGCATCTTAAAAGCATGGGAATTTGTCACTGGGTTTTGGAAAATGATAAAATGCACCTTTCCTACCCCCACCCCATGTGTGAGTCCCCTTGGCATTATCCCTGCAGCAGTGTTTGGGCCATCATGCCTGGGAGACCCCACACTGATCCAGGTGTCTGCCTTGCTCTCAGACAACCTTCTAGCTCCCTGTCTTTCCTTCAGCCAGTCCTAGCTCTGCATGCCCAGGCCACAAGAACATCGGGATTCTCCAAACCATGCCTATATTCTTCTTTCCCGGTATAAACTTGGTTCTCCTGGGCACTGCTGCTCTGTTCCCAAGGTTTGAAGCCCCAGAACTCAGAGCCCGCAGCCCCTGTTCTGACTCCAGTGCCACCACCCCGGGTCTTCCCTGTAACCTCAAGTCTCCATTCTCCCTTGATTCTGTTGCTCATATCTGGACATTCAGCATGGACCAGGATGAGAGGGGACATGGCAGTAATGGAAGAGGCAGCAGGGTTAGACAGCCCCCCTCAAGCCCCCTGCTCATCCCAGCTCACTGGGAGTACTCTTGGACATTAGGAATCCCTGGGAGAAAGCCCCCTGTGTTATTAAGCCCTGGTTTCAAGGGCTTACCGCACTAACTCCAAGTGATCTTGAGAAGGCCATCCTCTCTGAGCCCAATTTTTTTTTTACTTCTAAAGCATGGGACATTTCCTGACTCTATAGGAAACAGTGGGCAGGTGGGATGGAGTGAGAGACAGGCCCAGGTGGAAGAAACAAGGAACATTGTCTGGATGTTTCACTCGGCGGCACGGACTTAGAGAGCAAGCAGATCCAGGGAGATGTCTGTGGATGAGTCACAGAGGGAGGAATGGGTGCAAAGGTCTCAGTGACACCCAATCAGAGCAGGAGCTGGCTGTGGCCAGGCAGTCATTAAGAGGAGATAAAAGGCTCATGCCAGACCCAGGAACAAGGCAGAGAGAAGTCTGGGCACAGAGACTGTCTCTAGCCTTTACACTTCTTCTGACATATTTCTTCCCAACACCCTACAAATGTGAATCTGCTGTTGAGTCCACCTGGGGTGACCAGGGTGCCGGGAGGCCTGGGTAGCCAGGGTGAGAACGGCTGCTTCAAGAAGATGAGAAGCCATGGGGACAAGTAGGGCAGCAGGCGGCGCCTCAATGTGAAGCTCAACACAGCAGGTCCATGCCCTCTTCAGTGTGCCTTGTTCCCCTGGCCACACCTTGGACCTTGGATGACAACTACTTAGTGACACTCCCTAATCAAAAAGATGTGGAGAAGAAAGGATGGAAACATCAGTAAGTGAACTAAATGAGGTCTCTCACTCATGGACAAATATGAGAGGACACGAGAAAATGAGTCTTCAGGGGGAAGTGCCTAGAGCTCAGACATATTTGATCACATTAGAGCCAAAAACAACAAAGCTTCACCTTAAACCTGGAAGACCTCTCATTGGAAAGCTGCAGATGGATAGGATAAGATTCGGTGTCTGTTGGCTCACAGACCTGAGCCAACTTTGTTTGAAGTCTCAGGAGAGCCTACAATGACCTTTTTTTTTTTTGGCAAATTCCATAAATGGACAATAATAGCAGGGGATCAACAATGGATTTAGTAGAAGCTCAAAAACGTCACCACAAAAATACAAAAAGGGATTAAAATCTTATCACATTATGAAAAAAATACAAACCAATAAGGAACCTTTTGAAAATATCACTATTGCTCATGCAAAAAAGCAGATTCCAGAAAAGAATGGTAGGAGGTGAGCATAAGCTCTCTAGGGAGGTGAGCCACTGGAAAATAATTACTCTGTAAGACCCTGTGAACAACCTGCAAATGAGTCCCAAAGACAATGGGAATGAAAGTCATGGTCCAACAAGAGAAATATTTCAAAGACCAAAACCTGTGATAACATCTCCAGGACGATCTGGTCATGAAACCCTTCCAGAGAGGTCCTCAAACCCAAACTCACCATTTGGGCCAAAGACAGACACTGGCAAGGTCCCCCGCCCCATCCTGTGCCACCTGCAATGACCTTCTCCCCTTTTAATGAGAGAGATGGGCTTAGAATATACCTTGGGTTTGAAGGTGGGCGTCACTTCATGTCCAAGTGATTATAACTCGATTACAACTTAAGCATACATGAAATACATTCACATGTTTTGTTTCATGTAATTAAAACAAACCTGGTCCATAGAGCTGGAACTCCCAGCTTGGGGTCTCTTCCCTCTGTCGTCACGGAACTACCCCAGAGCCGAGGAGAGGGCGGCCTCACTGAGGCTGCCGGCTCTGGAGGGGTCCCAGGGGCCAAAGCCACTAAAGTCCTGGGAACCGCGGGCCGGTTCAAGAAATCCACAAGATAGAGAGCTGGGAAGATGGTGGAAGAGTAAGACGCGGAGATCACCTTTCTCCTCACAGATACATCAGAAATATATCTACACGTGGAACTGCTCCTATAGAACACCCACTGAACGCTGGCAGAAGACCTCAGACCTCCACAAAGGCAAGAAACTGTCCAGGTACCTGGGTAGGGCAAAAGAAAAAAGAATAAACAGAGACAAAAGAATAGGGACGGGACCTGCACCAGTGGGAGGGAGCCGTGAAGGAGGAAAGACTCCCACACACTAGAGGCCCCTTCACGGGTGGAGACTGCAGGTGGCAGAGGGGGAAGCTTCAGAGCCATGGAGGAGAGCGCAGCAACAGGGATGCGGAGGGCAAAGCGGAGAGATTCCCGCACGGAGGATTGGTGCCGACCGGCACTCACCAGCCCGAGAGGCTTGTCTGCTCAGCCCTGGGTACGGCGGGGGCTGAGATCTGAGGCTCGGGCTTCGGTCGGATCACAGGGAGAGGACTGGGGTTGGCTGTGTGAACACAGCCTGAAGGGGTTAGTGCACCACAGCTAGCCGGGAGGGAGTCCGGGAAAAATCTGGAGCTGCTGAAGAGGCAAGAGACCTTTTCTTCCCTCTGTTTCCTGGTGCGCGAGGAGAGGGGATTAAGAGCACTGCTTAAAGGAGCTCCAGAGATGGGCAGGAGCCGCAGCTATCAGCACAGACTCCAGAGATGGGCATGGGACGCTAAGGCCGCTGCTGCCGCCACCAAGAAGCCTGTGTGTGGTGAGCACAGGTCACTCTCCACACCTCCCCTCCAGGGAGACTGTGCAGCCCGCCACTGTCAGGGTCCCGTGATCCACGGACAACTTCCCCGGGAGATCGCACGGTGTGCCTCAGGCTGGTGCAACGTCATGCCGACCTCTGCCGCCGCAGGCTTGCCCCCGTATCCGTACCCCTCCCTCCCCCCGGCCTGAGTGAGCCAGAGCCACCGAATCAGCTGCTCCTTTAACCCCGTCCTGTCTGAGAGAAGAACAGACGCCCTCCGGCGACCTATACACAGAAGTAGGGCCAAATCCAAAGCTGAACCCCGGAAGCTCTGCGAACAAAGAAGAGAAAGGGAAACTCCTAGCAGCCTCAGGAGCAGTAGATTAAATCTCCACAATCAACCTGATGTACCCTGCATTGGTGGAAAACCTGAACAGACAACGAATCATCCCAAATAAAGGAGGTGGACTTTGAGAGCAAGATATATAATTTTTTCCCCTTTTCCTCTTTTTGTGAGTGTGTATGTGTATACTTCTGTGTGAGATTTCGTCTGTATAGCTTTGCTTTCACCATTTGTCCTAGGGTTCTGTCTGTCTGGTTTTTTTTTTACTTAAAAATTTTCTTTTTTTAATAATTATTTTTTATTTTAATAACTTTAGTTTATCTTATTTTATTTTATTTTATTTTATCCTCTTTCTTTATTTCTACTTTTTCTCCCTTTTATTCTGAGCTGTGTGGATGAAAGGCTCTTGGTGCTGGAGCCAGGAGACAGTGCTCTGCCTCTGAGGTGGGAGAGCCAACTTCAGGACACTGGTCCACAAGAGACATCCCAGCTCCAAGTAATATCAAATGGCGATAGTCTCCCAGAGATCTCCATCTCAACACCAACACCCAGCTTCACTCAAGGACCAGCAAGCTACAGTGCTGGACACCATATGCCAAACAACTAGCAAGACAGGAACACAACCCCACCCATTAGCAGAGAGGCTGCCTAAAATCATAATAAGGCAACAGACACCCCAAAATACACTACAAGACGTGGACCTGCCCACCAGAAAGACAAGATCCAGCCTCATCCACCAGAACAGAGACACTAGTCCCCTCCACCAGAAAGCCTACACAACCCACTGAACCAACTTTAGCCACTGGGGACAGACACCAAAAACAACGGGAACTACGAACCTGCAGCCTGCAAAACGGAGACCACAAACACAGTAAGATAAGCAAAGTGAGAAGACAGAAAAACCCACAGCAGATGAAGGAACAAGATAAAAACCCACCTGACCAAACAAATGAAGAGGAAATAGGAAGTATACCTGAAAAAGAATTCAGAATAATGATAGTAAAGGTGATCCAAAATCTTGGAAATAGAATAGACAAAATGCAAGAAACATTTAACAAGGACCTAGAAGAACTAAAGAGGAAGCAAGAAACGATGAACAACACAATAAATGAAATTTAAAATTCTCTAGGAGGGATCAATAGCAGAATAACTGAGGCAGAAGAACAGATAAGTGACCTGGAAGATAAAATAGTGGAAATAACTACTGTAGAGCAGAATAAAGAAAAAAGAATGAAGAGAACTGAGGACAGTCTCAGAGACCTCTGGGACAACATTAAACTCACCAACATTCGAAATATAAGGGTCCCAGAAGAAGAAGAGAAAAAGAAAGGGACTGAGAAAATATTTGAAGAGATTATAGCTGAAAACTTCCCTAATATGGGAAAGGAAATAGTTAATCCAGTCCAGGAAGCACAGAGAGTCTCATACAGGATAAATCCAAGGAGAAATATGCCAAGACACATATTAATCAAACTGTCAAAAATTAAATACAGGGCTTCCCTGGTGGCACAGTGGTTGAGAGTCTGCCTGCCAATGCAGGGGACACAGATTCGTGCCCCAGTCCAGGAGAATCCCACATGCCACGGAGCGGCTGGACCCATGAGCCATGGCCGCTGAGCCTGCACGTCAGGGAGAGGCCACAACAGTGAGAGGCCCACATACTGCAAAATAAAAAAATAAATAAATTTAAAAAAAATTAAATACAAAGACAACATATTAAAAGCACCAAGGGAAAAACAACAAATAACACACAAATGAATCCCCATAAGGTTAATAGCTTATCTTTCAGCAGAAACTCTGCAACCCAGAAGGGAGTGGCAGGACATATTTAAAGTGATGAAGGAGAAAACCCTACAACCAAGATTACTCTACCCAGCAAGGATCTCGTTCAGATTTCATGGAGAAATTAAAACCTTAACAGACAAGCAAAAGCTGAGAGAGTTCAGCACCACCAAACCAGCTTTACAACAAATGCTAAAGGAACTTCTCTAGGCAAGGAACACAAGGGAAGGAAAAGACCTAAAATAACAAACTCAAAACAATTAAGAAAATGCGAATAGGAACATACATATCAATAATTACCTTAAATGTAAATAGATTAAATGCCCCCACCAAAAGAAACTGACTGAATGAATGGATACAAAAACAAGACCCATATATATGCTGTCTACAAGAGACCCACTTCAGACCTAGAGACACATACAGACTGAAAGTGAGGGGATGGAAAAAGATATTCCATGCAAATGGAAATCAAAAGAAAGCTGGATTAGCAATTCTCATATCAGACAAAGTAGACTTTAAAACAATGACTATTACAAGAGAAAAAGAAGGACACCACATAATGATCAAGGGGTCAATCTGAGAAGAAGATATAACAATTGTAAATATTTATGCACCCAACAGAGGAGCACCTCAATACATACGGCAAATATTAACAGTCATAAAAGGGGAAATCGACAGTAACACATTCATAGTAGGGGACTTTAACACACCACTTTCACCAATGGACAGATCATCCAAAATGAAAATAAATAAGGAAACACAAGCTTTAAATGATACTTTAAACAAAATGGACTTAATTGATATTTATAGGACATTCCATCCAAAAACAACAAAATACACAATTTTTTCAAGTGCTCATGGAACATTCTCCAGGATAGAACATAACTTGGATCACAAATCAAGCCTTGGTAAATGTAAGAAAATTGAAATTGTATCAAGTATCTTTTCTGACCACAATGCTATGAGACTAGATATCAATTACAGGAAAAGATCTGTAAAAACTACAAACACATGGATGCTAAACAATACACTACTTCATAACGAAGTGATCACTGAAGAAATCAAAGAGGAAATAAAAAAATACCTAGAAATAAATGACAATGGAGACATGACGACCCAAAACCTATGGCATGCAGCAAAAGCTGTTATAAGAGGGAATTTAATAGCAATACAATCCTACCTTAAGAAACAGGAAACATCTCAAATAAACAACTTAACCTGGCACCTAAAGTAATTAGAGAAAGAAGAACAAAAAAACCCCAAGTTAGCAGAAGGAAATAAATCATAAAGATCAGATCAGAAATAAATGAAAAAGAAATGAAGGAAACTATAGCAAAGATCAATAAAACTAAAAGCTGGTTCTTTAAGAAGATAAACAAAATTAAAAAGCCATTAGCCAGACTCATCAAGAAAAAAAGGGAGAAGACTCAAATCAGTAGAATTGGAAGGGAAAAAGGAGAAGTAACAACTGACACTGAAGAAATACAAAAGATCATGAGAGATTACTACAAGCAACTCTATGCCAATAAAATGGCAAACCTGGAAGAAATGGACAAATTCTTAGAAATGCACAACGTGCCAAGACTGAACCAGGAAGAAATAGAAAATATGAACAGACCAATCACAAGCACTGAAATTGAAACTGTGATTAAAAATCTTCCAACAAACAAAAGCCCAGGACCAGATGGCTTCACAGCCGAATTCTATCAAACATTTAGAGAAGAGCTAACACCTATCCTTCTCAAACTCTTCCTAAATATAGCAGAAGGAGGAACACTCCCAAACTCATACTACGAGGCTACCATCACCCTGATACCAAAACCAGACAAAGATGTCACAAAGAAAGAAAACTAAGGGCCAATATCACTGATGAACATAGATGCAAAAATCCTCAAAAAAATACTAGCAAACAGAATCCAACAGCACATTGAACGGATCATACACCATGATCAAGTGAGGTTTATTCCAGGAATGCAAGGATTCTTCAATATATGCAAATCAATCAACGTGATACACCATATCAACAAACAAAGAGAAAAACCATATGATCATCTCAATAGATGCAGAGAAAGCTTTTGACAAAATTCAACACCGATTTATGATAAAAACCCTGCAGAAAGTAGGCATAGAGGGAAATTTCCTAACATAATAAAGGCCATATATGGCAAACCCACAGCTAGCATCGTTCTCAATGGTAAAAAACTGAAACCATTTCCACTAAGATCAGGAACAAGACAAGGTTGCTCACTCTCACCACTCTTATTCAACATAGTTTTGGAAGTTCTAGCCACAGCAATCAGAGAAAAAAAGAAATAAAAGGAATACAAATCAGAAAAGAAGAAGTAAAGCTGTCACTGTTTGCAGATGACATGGTACTATACATAGAGAATCCTAAGGATGCTACCAGACAACTACTAGAGCTAATCAATGAATTTGGTAAAGTTGCAGGATACAAAATTAATGCACAGTAATCTCTGGCATTCCTATACACTAATGATGAAAAATCTGAGAGTGAAATTAAGAAAACACTCCCATTTACCATTGCAACAAAAAGAATAAAATATCTAGGAATAAACCTACCTAAGGAGACAAAAGACTTGTAAGCAGAAAACTGTAAGACACTGATGAAAGAAATTAAAGATGATACAAACAGATGGAGAGATATACCATGTTCTTGGATTAGAAGAATAAATATTGTGAAAATGACTATACTACCCGAAGCAATCTACAGATTCAATGCATCCCTATCAAACTACCACTAGCATTTTTTACAGAACTAGAACAAAAAATTTCACAATTTGTATGGAAACACAAAAGACCCTGAATAGCCAAAGCAATCTTGAGAACGAAAAATGGAGCTGGAGGAATCAGGCTCCCTGACTTCAGACTCTACTACAAGGCTACAGTAATCAAGACAGTATGGTACTGGCACAAAAACAGACATATAGATCAATGGAACAGGATAGAAAGCCCAGAGATAAACCCACACACATGTGGTCACCTTATCTTTGATAAAGGAGGGAAGAATACACAGTGGAGAAAAGACAGCCTCTTCAATAAGTGGTGCTGGGAAAACTGGACAGCTACATGTAAAAGTATGAAATTAGAACAATCCTTAACACCACACACAAAAATAAACTCAAAATGGTTAAAGACCTAAATGTAAGGCCAGAAACTATCAAACTCTTAGAGGAAAACATAGCCAGAACACTGTATTATCATACGTACATCATACATCACAGCAAGATCGTTTTTGACCCACCTCCTAGAGAAATGGAAATAAAAACAAAAATAAACAAATGGGACCTAATGAAACTTCAAAGCTTTTGCACAGCAAAGGAAACTATAAACAACATGAAAAGACAACCCTCAGAATTAGAGAAAATATTTGCAAATGAAGAAACTGACAAGGGATTAATCTCCAAAATCTGCAAGTAGTTCATGCAGCTCAATCAAAAAAACAAACAACCCAATCCAAAAATGGGCAGAAGATCTAAATAGACATTTCTCCAAAGAAGATATACAGATTGCCAACAAACACATGAAAGAATGCTCAACATCATTAATCATTAGAGAAATGCAAATCAAAACTACAGTGAGATATCATCTCACACCGGTCAGATTGGCCATCATCAAAAACTCTAGAAACAATAAATGCTGGAGAGGCTGTGGAGAAAAGGGAACACTCTTGCACTGCTGGTGGGAATATAAATTGATACAGCCACTATGGAGAACAGTATGGAGGTTCCTTAAAAAACTACAAATAGAACTACCATACGACCCAGCAATCCCACTACTGGGCATATACCCTGAGAAAACCATAATTCAAAAAGAGTCATGTACCAAAATGTTTATTGCAGCTCTATTTACGATAGCCAGGACATGGAAGCAACCTAAGTGTCCATCAACAGATGAATGGATAAGGAAGATGTGGCACATATATACAATGGAATATTACTCAGCCATAAAAAGAAACGAAACTGAGTTATTTATAATGAGGTGGATGGACCTGGAGTCTGTCATACAGAGTGAAGTAAGTCAGAAGGAGAAAAACAAATACCGTATGCTAACACATATATATGGAATCTACGAAAAAAAGAAAGGTCATGAAGAACCTAGAGGTAAGACGGGAATGGAGACGCTGAGAATGGACTTGAGGATGTGGGGAGGGGGAAGGGTAGGCTGTGACGAAGTGAGAGAGTGGTATGGACATGTATACACTACCAAACGTAGAATAGATAGCTAGTGGGAAGCAGCCGCATAGCACAGGGAGATCAGCTCGGTGCTTTGTGACTACCTAGAGGGGTGGGATAGGGAGGGCGGAAGGGAGGAAGACGCAAGAGGGGAGAGATATAGGAACATGTGTATATGTATAACTGATCCACTTTGTTATAAAGCAGAAACTAACACACCATTGTAAAGCAATTATACCCCCATAAAGATGTTTAAAAAAAAAAAGAAAAAGAACCTGAACAAGCACACCGATAACCTCGCCTGGTGATTCCCACTTGGGAAATGGACCCACTGGTTACATCAAAACTACTCTGACTTGGAGAGTCTGGAGAAATGACACTTGCCTGGTTAGGTGGCTGTTGAAGGTACTTGACCTTTACCTCGTTTGACCTCACAAGCTGTACAACTGTGGCCAAGCTCTGATAAGTCATCCTGCCCCAAGTCCATCCTGGCAGCAAGGTGCAATGTGGAGTAAAGCTCACCCAGAGACCCCAGTGCTGCCCAGGGTCTTTGCATGGAGATCAATAGAGACCCCCAGCACATCAGTGGAGTCAGTTCTCTTATTATCACCCTTCAGGGGAGCAGAATAAAGGCACAACGAGGTTAGTTAAACTTGTCCAAAGGCACACAGCCAGCGGGTGGCCCAGCCAGTCTTTGAAGTCAGCATCTGATGAGCAGCGTCTGGAAAATGCTGGTTCTTCAGACTCCTTGCCCTGCCAGCTCTCTACCCGACTCTCAGACTGTCCCTGGGCTCACGGCTCAGAGAAGGAGGAGGAGGAGGAGGAGGAGAAGGCTGAGGTCTGAGAGCTCAGAAATGGACCCAGCAGGCCCAGCAGGGGCTGCATCCAAAATCCAGGTTTCTCTCTGAGTCCAAGTCCTTTCCTGGTGGACATGAGGGTTAAGGCCAGGGTGGCAGCAAAGGGGAGTCCTGCTGGGCAGAAGTTTCCAGGGGAAGCCAGAAGGTGCAGAATCTCCCCGGCATCAGCCAAACCCAGGTGGGAGGCAGTGTCTGGGGAACCACGGCCTCCCTCAGCATGGGAGCCTGAACCTGAGGCCCCAGGAGGGGCATGGATCCCCCTTCTTGGAGGAGGGAGCCAGCCATGCAGCCACCTTCAGCTGCCTCAGCATCCAAACTGGTTCAACACCTGTGAATTGGCAGAAGGAGAGTGTGAAAAGCCTGAGGGCTTCTGTGATCCCTACTGAGTCTCTGCTGGTTCCATCCATGGGTTTTTCCCTGCCTTCCTCATTTTCTGTCAAAATGAGAGGCTAAGATGGACAGGGCAGGTAGTGGAGAGAGCAGATCTCAGGACCAGCCCTGTGTTCCCTCCTCTCCCAGGCAGAGTGGCCAGAGTCACTTGCTCAGGCAGGAGTCACCTGGGTCCAGCAACTGGGACACCCCTCTCTGACGGCCCCTCTTGGAGCCTGACCACTTGATGCATGCAACACCATCGAGCACCCGCCGGAGCAGAATCAGCAAGAACAAGGTCAGTCTGAGGCCTGCCTGCTGACTGTTACATTTGCAAACCCTTCCCTGTTTTCTGAGCATTAGATTTTTCAGACATGAGGCTTCTAAAAAATAATATCATAACCAGCAAGTGAATAAAAGTTTCATTTTGTTTCCATGACTCTGGTCCCCTAAGGGTCAGGAAAGCAGTGACCATATTCCCGTTTTCTAAGCTGCAGGGCCCAGACCCAGGTGGGTGGTGGGGAGGCTTGCATCCTATGGCCACTTGGGATGGCAGAAATCAGGTATTTCATGTGGGAAAATTGGCCCCTAGATGGCAGGAGTGGCCTTTCAGCAGATGTGGAATTGCACCTCTGTCCCAGTCTATGCAGATCTGAGAGGTGCTGGGGGAGGGCACTGGTCCCCTGTCCTCATCCCAGGGGAACACGTCAGCCACTCCAGTGGCCTCCTGCTCTTGGGCTGCAGGGAGGAGAGCAGGGGTGTGCCTGATTGTGGCCATGTCTCTGTGTGTCTGCTATCGGCGTGCACGTGTGCACGTTTCTGTGGTTTGTGGGCACAGGCTCAGCGAACCACCTCTTAGCTGAGTGCCCAGCTGATTCTTCTCATCAGCTCAGGAAACCATCCTTGTGGGCCCTTTGAGTTCTGTGGCCCTGGACTGTGCCTACCGTGCCCACTGTTGAAGGGGGCCGCCGGCCTGCCTGTGGCTCTGCTCTCTCCACTCACCCTCTGCCCTAATACATTCCCCACAGCATCTTTCCGCACAGAGGCCAGAGGCCAGTAGCTCCATGTCCAGGGATGGCTACCACATCTCCGCTGAGCGACATGCGCCTGCCCTGCTCACAAGATGCTCTGTGCCTGCTTCCTTCCTTTACATCATCTGCTGACATGTGTGGGGTGCTTCCCAGGGCCCGGTAGTGCTCTAAGCCCATTCCATTGACTAACTCCAGATCCTCGACTCACTCCCATGCAGAAACACTGTCATCACTCCCACTTTAAAGATGAGGAAATGGAAGCACAGAGAAGTGTTATGAATGCCCCAGGCCCAGGGGTCTCTAATGGGGGAGGTGGTGTTGGAAACCAGTAGTCTAACCAAGAGCTGGTTCCCTTTCCCTCTGTGTGGACCATGGAAGCCACTCCAAGAACCAGGCCAGCTCATTTGTGCCGTCTTTACCTCAGATCAGTTGGGTGGCTGGGATGAGGGGACAAAGGCATCTAGGATGCAGATCTTGGCCCCAATGTCACCTTCATCTACTTCCCACATTTTCAGACCTAATTCTTAACCTAGAGATTCTGCAACCTGGCCTCTCTGGTCACTGGAATTCCTGGAGTTGGAAAAACCAACTGGGTCTGTTTTTCTTTCAGTTGAAAGAAACGACCAAAGTGACAGTGTTTTCTATATTATGTGTCTTTCTCTGGCAAAAACAAACCGGAACCCGGTGTCTGGCTGACAGCCAGGAGAGGAGCAGGAAGCAGCCCTGGCTGACCTGCCTGAGGGTCCACCCATCGTCTTACCAGACTCCCGGGGGCTGCAGTGAGGCGGTGTCTCGGGCTCTCAGGGAAAAAGCGGTGTCCTCCTGGGCACCACACACCAGCCCTGGGGCCCTGAGGGTGTCCCTGCCCTGGGGTAGCCCCTACAGGAGGATGAGGCTTGGCTGCTCAGAACGGGACTGTCTTGAATGCATGTGATCCCCTGAGGGAGGGGCTGTTCTTGACATTTAAATATGAGGAAACAGAAGCACAAAGAGGTGACATCACTTGCACAGGTTGGCCTTGTGGTCATGACAGAACTCGGATGCAGTCCAGGTATACTCAGGTCCCTGCAGCCAACTCTCCAAGGAGGACAACAGGATGAGCACTTAAGGCTGAATTTGCACTCAGCACCAGGGGTCCTGCCTCATTCAGGCCACAGTTTCTGTGGCAACTTTACCTGTGCCCACCAGGAATAATCTGGTAAAACCAAAATCAAGGTTCAGACCATGATCCCCAACAGCAACCACGGTGGGTGATCTTCTCATTCCCCAGGGACCAGGCAGCCCCCTCTCGACCCCAGCAGCTCAGATCCCAGGATCCTGTCCTAACCCCCATGCCCAGAACTCCTCCTCCCACTTCTTCCCAGGTCCCAGCCTGTCCCCAGCCTTCTCCAAAGGAGGCCTGTCCTCCTTCAGGTTACAGGAGGGAGTCCAGCCCTGGGAGACAGCCTGCTCTGGGAGGGGCACTCATCCTGCCCCATCCCTGCTGTGTGCTGTCACCTCTTACCAGGCAGATGGGGACTCTCCTTCCTGGAAGCTCCTCTGCCTGCCCACACGCAGCTGGGTGTCTGCCTTTCTCTGGGCCCAGGGCATGCTCTCACTCTGTCCCTGCACTGCTTCACCTTCCACTGCCTCTCTGGCCACAGACATTCCTCAACTACACTTCTGACTGAGCCTAGACCAACAAATAGTCCTGACTCACTGAGGAGTCTGATGGAGACTTTGTCACTTTAACTGATTCTGTCTCCACGGAACCAAATGCTGGATTGGATGATCCTGATTGGCTGAGCCGTGCGGCCCACCTGACCAACTGAATGGCCAACTGCTGCCTGCCAGTGTTACCAGCTGCCTGTCAGATGGATGGACCCTGGGATACTGAAGGGGCTGACAGACAGACGGACATCAGGCAAGAGAGGGAGCCTGGATGGGGAATGCCTAGGGGTCATCCATAGCTTCTTTGGTCACTTTTCTTTCTTCTTCTCTTTTTTGTATTTTTACAGATTTATTGAGATATAATTTACATACCATATAATCATCCATTTAAAATGTACACTGATTTTTAGTATATTCACATAGTTGTGCATCCATCACAATCTAATTTTCAAACTTCTTTACCACCCCCAAAGAAAAACTGTACCCCTTAGCAGTCATTTCTATTCACCAAGATGCCCCCAGTCCTAAACAACTACTGTCTAGGTAATCTACTGTCTCTATAGATTTGCCAACTTGAAGATTTCTTATAAATGGAATCATACATGTGGTCTCTTCTATACTATCTTCTCTTCTAGATTATTTTCTTTCATTTAGTATGTTTTCAAAGTTTGTTCTTACTGAATCATGTATCAGAACTTCATTCCTTTATTGCTGAAAAATAGTCCATCTTATGTATAAGCCACATTTTATCTATCCATAAATAAATGGATGGGCATTTGGACTGTTTCCACCCTTTGTCTATTATGAACAAAGCTGCTATGAGCATTCAGGTAAAGTTTATGCCTGGATGTAGGTTTTCATTTGAGTATACACTTAGAAGTGAAATTTCTCGGTCAAAGTGTAACTCTATGTTCAACATTTTGAGGAAACACTCAACAGTTCTATAAAGTGCCTGCACCATTTTAGATTATCACCAGCAATCTACAAGCATTCCTTTTCCCCCTATCCTGACACTTTCTGTCTTTTTAGCTACAGCCATCCTATTGTAGCAATATCATTCATCTTAGTGGAGTGGAATCTTATTGTGCTCTCAATTTGCATTTCCCTAGTGACTAATGGTGTTGAGCATCTTTTCATGTGCTTATTGGCTACTGGAGAAATGTCTATCCAAATTTTTTACTCATATTTTAGTTGGGGTTTGGGGTTTTTAAGTCGAGTTGTAAGAGTCATTTATGTATTCTCGATAAATTCTCTCATCAGATATATAATTTGCAAATATTTACTCCTATTTTGTGAGCTGTCTTTTCAGTTTCTTGGTGGTGTCCTTTGAAGCACAAAATTTTTAATTTTGATGAAGTCCATTATTTTTTTCTTTAGTCACTTGTGCTTTTAGCATCATAGCTAAGAAATCATAGCCTGATCCAAGGTCACAAAATTTTATTCCTATTTCTTCTTATAAAAGTTTTATAGTTAAGTCTTTGATTCATTTTGAATTAATTCTTATATATGGTATGAAATAGGGGTACAAATTTATATTTTGCTGGTGGCTATCCAGTGGTCCCAGCACCATTTGTTGAAAAGACTATTGTAATAGCAGCCTCCGCAGCCTGAACCTGAAGCATGATGGGCCCTTCTCTCCCTCCATGGTGCCGGCCCACGCACGGTAAAGGCAGGGGCCGCTCACCTCTCCTCTCCCTGCTTGGCCGCACCTAGCCCACCAGACTGGCCCGGCGCCTGCCGCCCACTCACTGAAGCTCTGCTCTGGGACACCAGCTCCCAGGCCACCTCATGGGTCACGAACTGACCAGTGAAGCCAGGGGCAGGCTGATCCCAGGGAGCCCCTGCCTCAGATGGTGATGCCAGTAACGCACACATCAACTGCCTCCATGTGGCCACCAGGGTTTCCGCCCCTTGCAGGCCTTGCTCCACTGCAAGCTGGAGGACTATGTTGCTGGCAGCCTGGTACTTCTTCAGACCTGGCTGCTTTCTGGTGTCGCACCTTTCTACTCAGGGTGTAATAGCAGCGAGACAGGCGTGAGCTATAGCAGCCTTGCTCAGCCATTGGCCGGTGCCACAGTGGCCCCTCCCCCTCTTGTATATAAAAGGAGCTCAAATTCAGACTGAGGTAAGATGGTTCTTTGAGAGGCTAGTTGGCCATCTTCTTGGTCTGCTAAGCTTCCTGATTAAAAGCATTATTCCTGTTCCAACAGCTCATCTCCTGATTTATTGGCCTGTCCTGTGGTGAACAGAACAAGTTTGGGCTCAGTAACACTATCTGTTCCTTATTGAATTGTTTTGGCATCTTTCTCAAAAACAAATTCACCATAAATATAAAGGTATGTCTAAATGCTAGTACCACACTGTTTTGATTACTGTAGCTTTACAATAAGTTTTGAAAGCAGGAAGTATGAGTCTTCCAACTTCCTTTTTCTTTCCCAAGGTTGGTTTAGCTATTCTGAATCCCTTGAATTTTCACATGAATTTTAGGATCAGCTTGTCAACTTCTCTGAAGAATCCAGCTGGAATTTTGATAGGTATTGTGTTGAACCTGTAGACCAATTTGGAGAGTTATATTAATCAGGATTCACCAGAGAAACAGAATACTATATATATATATATATGTCAGCAAGAGAGAGAGATTTATTATAAGGAGTTGGATCACATGATTAGGAGGATGGTGAGTCCAAAATCTGCAGTCTAGACCAGCAGACTTAAGACCAGGAGAGCCAATCTTCCAGTTCAGTTTGAAGGCCAAGAGTTGATGGTGTATTTCCAGTCTGAAGTCCAGCAGGCAGACTCAGGAAAGCTTTTGTGTCAGTTCCAGTTCAAACTTGGGCAGGCTGGAGACCAAGGAGGACCAATGATGTAGGTGAAGTCTGAAGGCCATCTGCTCGGCAGTCTCTCCAGAGTGGTCCCTGTGCCTGGGGGGTATTGCTGTGTAGAGGGAAGTCTCTCTTTACTGTGGGTCTGTGACACCCAGTAGAGTGGAGAACTCCCACCTCCGTTCAGGGCCAAGACCCCATATTCTGAACCGAGAGACCTGGCCCTGCTGTCTGGGGTGGGCAGGGCTCTGCACCTCTGTGCACACAGGGAGAGAGCACGATGTATTCATGCCCATGTGTCTCTGGAGGTACACACACATACACACACAAGACACAGCTGATACCGCTGCGTGTTCGTGTCCCTAGGGACCCCTGAGAACCTACAGTGTCTGCACACTGAAGTGGAGCCATAGACCCCCACCACCTTCCTTTCTTTTTTTTTTTTTTTAAATTTTATTTTATTTATTTATTTATTTATGGCTGTGTTGGGTCTTCATTTCTGTGCGAGGGCTTTCTCCAGTTGTGGCAAGCGGGGGCCGCTCTTCATCACTGTGCGCGGGCCTCTCACTATCGCGGCCTCTCTTGTTGCAGAGCACGGGCTCCAGACGCACAGGCTCAGTAATTGTGGCTCACGGGCCCAGTCGCTCCGCGGCATGTGGGATCTTCCCAGACCAGGGCCCGAACCCATGTCCCCTGCATTGGCAGGCGGATTCTCAACCACTGCGCCACCAGGGAAGCCCCACCCTCCTTTCTGAAAGCTCCATGGGGCTCTGTCTGACACACTGCCCATGGTCATTAATGTGCCAGGAGGGACAGGTGCTGGGTGTTCTGCTAACAAGCAGGGCCTCTGAAATCACAACCCCTAGAGATTCTCACAAGGCTCCAGGGTGGGGACCCCACAGAAAAGTCCCTCCCATGCTGACTGGCAGTACTGATGAGAAGCTCACTTCCTCGGGTCTCTGTACTGGAATTTAAGGTTAGAATCCTGCTGTAACCACATGGTTGTCATCCTGTCTGCACATGAGGCCCACCTGGGATTGCTCCCAAAGTTACTGCCACCAGGACCTCACTTCCCCAGCTCCAGCAATAATTGTTTTGTGGTGCTGAATGAATATCAGGAGTTCTAAAGGCCCCTGGATTATTGCAATGAGCAGACATGGTTGAAACCTTCTACTCCACTTGGCACCTCCCCCATCAGAACACCTGTTGCCACTATGGTCACCAAGTGTCCTGGTTTGCCTGGGGCTGTGGGAGGTTCCGATGATGTGGGCCTTCCAGTGCTAACACCAGCTCAGGCCCGGGCAAAACAGGATTCCTCATCACTCTAGTTGTCACACACAAATCCCAAGTCTCAGCCTCACTTTCCTCTGTACCAAGGCCTCACACTTCCTCCTCCAGTCCAGCAATTTATCCTCACTGGCTCCTAATTGTAATTCCAACACTCAAGCCCCCCCTTTTTTTTTTGTAACTCACTTATAGCAATTCCATCAGCTATCGTGTAGACACAGATCTCTACGGAGCAGCTATATTCAAGGGCCACAGCTCCAGCCCTTTCCCCAAAGACCTCATCCTACAACCCACTCGCCGGCTACCACCTCCCCACTTGATGTCTCTCAAGAAGCCCAGCCTGGTTCCTTGCACCAAAGTCTAAGGATTCTTCCACCAATCCCCCATGTATCCTTCTTAATCCCCTACTTCCTTATCAACCACATCTCAATTCCAAATCCCAAGCTCTATTTTTTCCCTAAATCCCATATAGATGTCCCATCTCTAATCCCAGAGACTCCACTAAAATTGAAGGGATTTTTTCAGTGCATTTACCACATTTCCTGTAGTGAATTCCTTGAGTCACACTGAAGGCCCACACACAGCTCTCTCACAGGTGCGTGTTTTTCCCTTCACTGGAGCCTGGCTTTCCCTCTCCATCCTTTCAGCTCTTTCACTCATCCCTACCACCCCCTGTACACATACGTGCTCAATGCCTACCATGCACTTAACCACTGCACTCAACCCTGAGATACAGCCACAAACGTGGATCACTGTGCCCTTTCACAAACCTTAAAAAAGCCTATATAGGGACTTCCCTGGAAGTCCAGTGGTTGAGATGTCGCCTTCCAATGCAGGGGTTGTGGGTTCGATCCCTGGTGGGGGAGCTAAGATCCCACATGCCTCTCTGCCAAAAAACCAAAACATAAAACAGAAGCAATATTGTAACAGATTCAATAAAGACTTTAAAAATGGTCCAAATAAAAAAATTGGGGGAAAAAAAAAGCATATATATATAATATGTAGACACACACACACACACACACACACACACACACACACACACTACACATCAGATATTTGAGAGGTTGAGTTTGAGATGCTCAATAAACCAAGAGGAGAGGGTCAGGAGCAGGCCTCTGTTCAGGTCGTAGACTAGGGGAATATGCTGGGGAGTGGCCAATGTAGAGATGGCAACTGAAGCCATGGTAGGGACATGCTTGTTGGGTGGGAGATTAGAAACAGAGGAGATGAGAAAACCCAAGGCTGATCCTGGAGATATTCCTATATAAATTCATGTAAAAGAGGGTTAGTTGTGCCCTCCCAGAACCCCTGATGTCCTGTTTATCAGTCTTGGTCAGTGTGTCCCCCCCCAGGGACTAAGGGGTCTTAGCTTAGTGGATCACCCCTCCTCCATCCTCTGAAGGATCATTCTTGAATCCTCCTTTCTGCCAGACCAGGGAGTTGTGCCAGCCACCTCCCTCAATACCTAAGGCAAAGGCCTGTGGCAAAGACCTGCCTGGGGTGATGGGGAAAAATGTCTGGAGACAGGACAGACTATGCAATTCACAATCCACAGCACCCCAGGGTCAGATGGAACCTAGATTTCACTGCACCCACAAGCAGGGAGCCCCACCTGCTCATTTCTTTACAGTTTCTCCTGGGAGCCCCCAGTGAGGCACATACTCATTAGTCCTGCACCCAGGCTCTGCTCTCAGGATCCGAAACAAAGACATTGAGGGAATAGAATCCAGTGGTGGAAAAGCGACGTGTTAAGCTGGAGCTTTGGGAATGTGGTGTCGCTGAGGCCTAGGGCAAAGAGGGATCACGAAGGACAGAGTAGCAGACCCAGGGGTCCTGTCCACAGGTGAACAGTCAAACGAGGATGGGAGACCTGGTAACCATGGGGATACCAGGTTTGGGATGGAGTGGTGGGTTGTGAGATCAGATAGGATGGGGTTAAAACTGTTCAAAATGTGTTGTTGTCATCTCAAGAAGTTTGCCTGTGAATGGAGGAAGGAATGAAAAATAGGTAGAGAGGGATGAAAAACATCAGATGACAAAAACTATCAATCCATGGCCAGAAAAGAGTTCTAAACAGAGAACGCAGCCCATATGAGAGAGAGAGGGGGAAATAGAACACTTTCCGGGTTATGCAGAATCCTTTTTGATGTTGGGTCTCTTCACAAGCATCCATGTTAATTTTAAGGTTGTACATATTTTAGTGTTTTTATTTAAATAATTCTGATTTATTTCATGTATTTATTCAATCATTTAACAAGTATTTACTGAGCACCGACTATGTGCCTTACACTGTTCTAGACCTGAAGAACAACTTTGAAAAGGTAGAGGAAATCTCTGTCTCTTGGAACTTACATTTTAAGAGGGAGGAGGAAACAACAATAAATATATGTAGAGAGTGATATTGGATGGTGAACATTGCTATGACTAAAAACATTTTTTAAAATAAATTTACTTATTTATTTATTTAGGCTGCAGTAGGTCTTTGTTGCTGCATGCGGTCTTTCTCTGGTTGCGGTGAGCGGGAGCTACTTTTTGTTGCAGTGCACAGGCTTCTCATTGCGGTGGCTTCTCTTGTTGTGGAGCATGGGCTCTAGGCATGCGGGCTTCAGTAACTGTGGCATGTTGGCTTAGTAGTTGTGACCTGCAGGCTCTAGAGTGCAGGCTCAGTAGTTGTGGTGCCTGGGCTTATTTGCTCCACAGCATGTGGGATCTTCCTGGACCAAGTCTCGAACCCGTGTCTCCTGCATTGGCAAGCAGATTCTTAACCACTGTGCCACCAGGGAAGCCCTGACTAAAAACATTTTGACAGAGGAGGAAGAGGAGACTTATTCTTGTGAACAGCCTTACAGTTACCTGTCACTGTCAGCTGGATGAAAAGTGAAGGATTAATAGTAACACAAAAATTAATGTATTTGCTGGGAAGTAGAAGAGAGGGAACTCATTCTCTGGAAAAGAGTTTGGCTTTATCCAATGAAGCTGAATGTGAACTTTGGCCCTGCAATTCCACTACTAGATAAAACTTTGCATGTGTGTCCCAGAAGACAGGTAAATCTTGTTCAAAGTAGCAAAACTGAAAACAGTCCAAGTGTACATTAACAGAAGAATGGAGAAATAAATTGTGGTGAAGACATTGCACTGGAATACTTCACAGATGCAAAAATATACAAGGCAATCAGTTGAGAACCATAAAATTCCAGATAGTGGTTTCCAAGATTGTGACTCATGGAGGGTGCATGGGTCCTGCAGAATTAACACAGGGTCTGTTTCCAGAACTGAGGTATAGCTACATTGGGAAAGCTTCTGTAATTAGTTCTCTTTCTGTTTGTTTTTTCATGTTAGCTACTGCATCTTATGTCTTCAAATAGAGAAAAACACCCACGCACAAAAATCTTACTTCTAGTAATTTATGAGAACCTAGATCACAGCACTCAATCCTCCTTTGGACGAACTTCCTGCTTAAAACCAATCTGGGAAGAAAATCTCATTCAAAAATAAGTAAAAAGAAGCTGGAGAGAAATATAGAAAACTACAAAAAGAAGTGGAAAGAAAAGGCAAAGCAAGGCTTACTGAAAACACTCACCAGAAAAACACTGCTTTAGACCAAAGATACTATGACCCAAAATGTTGGAACAAATGGCAGTGTAGAAATTGTGAGATCTAAGTGCTCACACACAGCAGACTGGAGACAGCAGGATGCCTTGAACTAGAGCTGGCCAGGCTGGGGCATGGGGAGAGAGAGGGAATATAAGAGAGTATCTTTGTGGCTCAGGTCAAACAGGAGAAAATGGCTTTCTAAGGGGGCAGGCAATGGGGACAGGCCAGGGGAGGAAGTGGCTATTTCCTGAAATAAAACCTTTTAGAGGTTATTTGTTCAATCTATGTTGAATGAATAAGTTTGATGTAAAAAATAGAAAATAATAGAAAGGAACCTCTGGGAATTCCCTGGCAGTCCAGTGGTTATGACTCTGCACTTTCACTGCCAAGGGCCCAGTTTTCAGTCCCTAGTGGGGAACTAAGATCCCACAAGCCAGATGGCATGGTCCAAAAAAAAGAAGAAAGAAAGGAGCCTATTTCCTGGCCATAACCCGATGATGACTCATAGATGGTGTTCCCTGAAGGAGGAGTCTCAGACCTCTGTTCACACAGCAAGAGCACCCACCACCCCACCTGCCCAGTCTCTTCCAGGACAACCCCATCAAGCACCAAAGTCTTCCAAAGACAGAGCACCCCCCTCACTTCTCCCAGTGTATCTTCCTCAGGCTGGTTCTAGTGCTGGCCACCAAGGACCCAGGAACATATGGGTTCCCTCAATCTAACCTCACCCATGTTCCCCAAAGCTGCTGAGACCCTGATTTCCTGTGTTCCCTGTCGCTGCCATACTGATACTCAGGTCCAGAGCCCCAGATTTCAGTGCCTCTTCTTTCCTTGTCTGAGTCCTCAAGGCTTGGCACTCTCTTGGAGGATCCATTTCTCTGTGTTCCTGTTCATCACATCTGTACATCTGGGCTGTAAACCTGTGACAGTATTATACTCTTTGCACCTCAGTTACTTTTTTCTTGTGCAAATTTGAGATGTGTAACCAACTTCACTCTGGACAGATGGGGGTGGGATGGGGTAAGATGGAAACAGGAGCTAGAAAAAGGGAAGCACTGTTGCTGGATTGGTACCTCTGAGACTGGGAGTTGGTATGGGGCAGATTGGGAGACAATTCCCAGGATAAAGTAACTGGGGTAGGGGCAGTGATGTCATGAAGGTCCCATTGTGACACCTACCCACACACCAGGAGGGGAGCTAGGATTGGCCAGGAGGGCATAGAAGGGAATGAAAAACATTTGCCTAGCTATCAAACTGAAATTCATAATAAATAACAAGAAAATCTCCAGAGTACTTGGAAACTAAATCATAAATTCTAAATAATCCATGGATCAAAAAGGAAGTCTCAAGGAGAAAATTTTAAATAGAGTGAAATAAATAAAAATGGTAACACGACATATCAAAATTTATGGGGCACAGTTAAAGCGGTACTAAGGGGAATTTACAGCACTAAATGCTTACATTAGAGAAAAGAAAATATCTCAAATCATTTACCTAATCGCTCCCTCAAGAACCTAGGAAAACAAGAGCAAAATAAACCAAAAGCTAGCACGAGGAAGGAAATAATAAAAAACAGAAATCAATGAAATTGCAAACATAAAAATAGAGAAGATCCATGGAGCAAAAAGTTTGCTCTTTGACAAGATTGGTAAAATTGACAGACCTCTAGCAAGAGTGACAAAGGGAAACAAAGACTACTAATATCTCTCTGATAATAGTTCTTAGAGATTATAATACATAAATTTCTAATACTGGAGTGAAACAGAGGATATCACTGTTACCATGCTTGTTCTGCTCACTGCATGACAGGCCAATAAATTGGGAGACGAGTTGTTGTGGCAAGGAATAACAACTTTAATCAGAAACCTTGAAGACCAAGAAGATGGCAGATTAGTGTCTCAAAAAAACCATCTTCCGTCGTCCAAATTTGGGTTCCTTTTATACAGAGGAAGGGGAGGAGGCGGGGCCCACTGTGATTCCAACCAATGGCTGAGCAGGACTGTTAATAGTTACTCACTAACAGCTGCTCCCTAATGGTAGCTCACTAATGGTCACTTGCTTGGGGGAGGGGTCCACTTCAACTCCAATCACTGGCTGAGCGGGACGGCTACTGGTTCCTTACTAACAGCCATGCACCTGTCCCACCCCTATTACAATTCCCCACTGTCAATGTCCATTTCACAATCTTGTGGGGAAAGGGGTGATGATCTTTCTGGCTACTTCTTGCTGAACAGGGGTGAGGAGGGGGTGATTCTGAAATGGAATTGATCAAATTTGTGTTGGGAATATTTCTTAAAATTTTTAGCAAGTAATACAATTCTTTATCTACAACTATTTGAACCTGATGAAATTCCTTCTACAATGAAATTTTAATCTCAATACTTATCCTTTGTGAAGAGCAACCTTAACCCTTCTAAGGGTTCACAAACCCATTGCTGTCTAGGCGTCTCAGTGTAATAGAGCAGGGGAGTGAGCAGCCCTTAGCACGTGGTCATCACTGGGTGCCATTACTGGGCAACCCATTACAATGTCTGCCCAAGAGGGATGTTGAGTGGCAAAGATAGAAGTGAAAAGTTCAGTCATGCAAAGGGTGTCCTCTTGGTAAGTAGGTTTATGATTTTTACAATTAAACCAATCTGAAATTGAGAATGGCTTGTGCACCCATAGAAACGCAGCTGGTTGGCCATCTGCATTAAGACCTCTTACAGGATATTGACACAAGGGAAATTGCCCTGCTCTGGAAGTGGGTCCCAGTCCAAATTGGGTGCCCGTTCAGGTCTTAGATGGTGACACAAAACCAGGCCCCTGTGTCCTGGAGGTTAACACAGAAATTTCTAATTGATCCCCATAAGTAGGGGAAACAGGAGAAGATGAAAGGAGTGAATATATTGGTGGCATGAGGGCAGTTGGAACAACTGCCAATGCAGCCTGCTCAGCCAGTGGGGGAGCTGGGTTTTCTGGAGGGGGTTTAAGTTTTGAAATAACATGCCCTCAGTCTCATTTTCTCCCTCTCCCTCTTGTAGAACAGGTTTTCCCTTTAGACTGCTGTACCATAAGACAACAGCCATCTGACTTCTTTTCCTCCTGATGCAATAGCATAAATGCTTCTACATATTGGAATCTCATTTTAACCTGCTCTTTCACAAAACAATTCTAATTTCAAGATCGTATAATAATTAAGTGAGCCATTCAAGGTCCATCACTCTCCTGATTCTAACATATATTTGGACCACACACTATTACGATAGAATATCATCTCTTTCTTAGTCACAGGCCCACAGCAATATTTTGCCCATTTGTTTAAGATATGTCCCAAAGGCCTTTCCTTAGGGACATATGGAGTATTTCCCAAATTTATAAGTTCAAAAACAGCAAAACACAAAAAGCACAAGCAAATTCCAATACCAAAAGCACAGATCCCATCATGAATGAATGCAAAACAAAAGCAAATAAACCGGACTTCCCTGGTGGCGCAGTGGTTGAGAGTCTGCCTGCCAATGCAGGGGACACAGGTTTGTGCCCCAGTCTGGGAAGATCCCACGTGCTACAGAGTGGCTAGACCCGCGAGCTATGGCCACTGAGCCTGCGCATCTGGAGCCTGTGCTCCTCAATGGGAGAGGCCACAACAGTGAGAGGCCCGTGTACCGCAAAAAAAAAAAAAAAAAAAAAGCAAATAAACCAGTTCACAAATCAGGTAGAGTCCAACAAAAATTCCCTTCTCCAACAGGGTACCCCAATCAAATGCAAAACAAATTGGCTTTGCTCCTAAAGAAAAAGCCAAATACCCTAATATATGGAGCCCATTGGCTTCCAAATGTTGATTCTTTTCTCCAACTGCCAAGTGCTGGGGCATCCGGTGCCACTTCAGGGAATTTTGAAGGGAAGAGCCTCAGGACAAGTGGTCCAGGCAGCTGCTAGGGACTCACCCCAAAATTCTCCAACCAGGGCAATTGGCCACAAGCAGCAAGGCTCCTAGCTGGCTTTGCCAAAATTGTTACCAAGCCCAGGCTCACTCTTCTCGCTGCATGACAGCCCAATAAATTGGCAGACGAGTTGTTGGGGCAAGGAATAATGACTTTAGCCAGAAAGTTAGCAGACGGAGAAGATGACAGACTAGTGGCTCAAAAAAACCATCTGTAATAAGGGCGGGGCAGGCACAACCTGTAACATCCCCACTCAGCCATTGGTCAGTGTCACAGTGGGCCCCTCCCCCAAGTGAGCAACTGTCAACAAGCAATGATTAGTGGTCCCACTAAGCCATTGGTTGGCACTGCAGTGGGCCCCTTCCACTCCCCTTCCTCTGTATAAAAGAAGCCTGAACTCGGACTGGGACAAGATGGTTTGGGGGACAAGAGTGAGCTTGGGCTCAGTAACACAACTTCCCTTCCTCCAAATTCAGACTCCTTTTATACAGAGGAAGGGGAGAGGAAGGGGTCCACTGTGATTCCAACCAATGGTTGAGCAGGACTGCTAATGTTTGCTCACTAACAGTTGCTCCCTAACGGTTGCTAGCTTGGGGGAGGGGCCCACTGTGATGTTGACAATGGCTTAGGGATACCACTACTGGTCACTCTCTAACAGCCATGCACCTGCCCTGCCCCTATTACATCACTACAGACCATGCAGACATCAAAAGACAATAATGGAATACTATAAGCAACTCAAAATTTAACAACTACTACTACAAAAGCACAACTCACCCAATTGAAATAGATAATTTGAATAGCCACATAACTATTAAATGCATTGAATTTATAATTAACCTCCTGAAAAAGAAATCTCCAAACCAGATGGTTTCACTGGAGAATTCTATCAAACATTTAAAGAAGAATTAAAATTAACTCTACAAAATCTCTTCCAAAATAGAATAAGAGGAGTGAACATTTCCCAACTCATTATAGGAAGCCAGTATCACCTTCATACCAAAGACAGATAAAGACTGTACAAAAAAAAAAAAAAAAGAGAGAGAGAGAGATAGAAAGAAAAGAAAAGAAGAAAAAAAGAGAAAACTATGGGCCAATAGTCCTCCTGAATATAGATGCAAAAATTCTTAACAAAATACTGACTAATAGAATTCAGCAAAATATGGGGAGAATTATATATCATGAACAAGAAGGGCCGGTTCCAGGAGTGTAAGACTGATTCAATATTTGAAAACCAATTATACAATGTAATCCACCATATTAGCAGGCCAAAGAAAAAAATCACATAACTACATCAGAAATTTCCTAGCAAAATGAATGGGTCCTCTTTGTGGATGACATGATGTTCTACTTAGAAATTTCCAAAGAATCTAAAAAAAATAAATTAAAAAAAGTCCTAGAACTAATAAGTGAGTTCAGCATACAAGATCAACCTATGCTATCAACAAATATGTGAGTATTAAATTTGAAAATACAATACCATTTACAATTACTTAAAAAGATACACTTACATGCAAATGTAACATAACTTGTACAAAACTTACATGCTGAAAACTACAAAACATATATGAAAGAAATCTAAAGAGGTCTAAATAAATGGAGGAGCATACTATGTTAATGGATTGAAGACCCAATATGGAAAAGAGATCGATTATCCCCAAATTGGTATACAGGTTTAGCAAATCATATAAAAATCCCAGCAGGACATTTTTGTAGATTTAGAAAATATTATTGAAAAATTTATAAGGAAAGGCAAAGAAATTATGATAGTTAAAACAATTTGAAAAATAAGAATAAAGGGGGAGAAATCAGTCTGATTTCAAGGCCTATTATACAGCTATAATTAAGACTGTATTGTATTGGCAGAGGAATAAAGATATAGATCAAAGAAACAGAATAGAAAACCCAGAAATAGCCCCACACAAGTATAGTGAATGCATTTTTGACAAAGGTGCAAAAATAATTCAATCGAGGAAAGACAGCCTTTTCAAGAAAGGGTGATAGAACAATTGGGCACCCACAGGCAAAGAATAAACCTTGACCCAATGCTCACACCTTTTACAAAAATTAACTTGAATTGGATCATGAACTTTAATGTAAAATGCAAAACTATAAACCTTTCAGGAAAAAAAAACACAAGAGAAAATGTTTATGATCTAGGGCTAGAAAAGAGTTGTTAAATTTTATACTGAAATCCTGATAAATAAAGGACAAAATAATAAATTTAACTTCATCATAACTAAAAACTTTTCCTGTGCAAGAAATTCTTTAAAGAGGATGAGCATCTCTAGATAAGGAGAAAATATTTGCAAACTACATATCTGAGAAAAATGACATATCTAGAGTATATAAAGAACACTTAAAACTCAATAGTTTGGGCTTCCCTGGTGGTGCAGTGGTTGAGAGTCCGCCTGCCGATGCAGGGGACATGGGTTCGTGCCCCGGTCTGGGAAGATCCCACATGCCGTGGAGCGGCTGGACCCGTGAGCCATGGCCGCTGGGCCTGTGTGTCCGGAGTCTGTGCTCCACAGCAGGAGAGGCCACAACAGTGAGAGGCCCACGTACCGCAAAAACAAAACAAAACAAAACAAAACAAAACAAAAACTCAATAGTTTGGGATTTCTCTGGTGGTGCAGTGGTTAATAATCCACCTGCCAGTGAAGGGGACATGGGTTTGAGACTTAGTCTGGCATGATCCCACATGTCATGGAGCAACTAAGCCCATGTGCCATAACTACTGAAGCCCATGTATCTAGAGTCTGTGCTCCACAATAAGATAAGCCACCTCAATGAGAAGCCCATGCACTGCAATGAAGAATAGACCCTGTTCACTGCAACTAGAGAAAGCCTGCACACAGCAACGAAGACCCAACACAGCCAAAAAAACAAAACAAAACAAAACAAAAAAACAACTCAATAGCTTGAAAAAAGCCCAAACCAATTACAAAATGGGCAGAAGACACACTCACTGAAGGGGCTATACAGATGGCAAATTGACACATAAGAAGATGTTCAACATTATGAAACATTAGGGAAATGCAAATTAGGACCACAGTGGGATATCACTATATAGTTATCAGAATAGTTAAAATAAAAAATAGTGACAGGAAGAGATCAAGATGGTGGAGTAGGAGGAGGCTGAGCTCACCTCCCCATGAACACATCAAGAATACCTCTACATGTGGAGCAATTCTCACTGAAAACAAACTGGAGACTGGCAGAAAGTCTCTTCTATAACCAAGGCTCCCACACAGAGCTGGGAAGAAAGGGAGGAGAAGTGATCAGCCAGAACCTGAGTCCCTAGCAGCAGACACAGAAGAGGAGGGGGACTATACAGGCTTGATAATCCTCCCTGGGGAGTCAGTATTTAGAACCACATACTGGGAACCCCAGTCCTGGGGTCCAACACACAGAAGATGAGTCCCCCTTTTTGGTTTGAAAACCAGTGGGACTTAGAGGAGGGCTGTAAGAAACCTAAACTTTTCTCATGAAGTTCATGCACCTGCTTGCTTACTCCCAAGAAACATATGAAACTGCCCAGGGCTCTAGCTGGTTTCCTGCCACGACCCCAGTGTGTTCCCAGCCCATGATGAGCATCCGCTCAAGGCACTCTGGCTCTGGCACAGCTCCCTGCTAAGGTGGCTGCCATTGCTGTGGAGAGTACACAGTTCAAGGGGAAAGAGCTGGGACTGGAGGGGACAGAGCAGGGACTGCATCTGAATGGAGCAAGGGGCCATTGCTGGTGCTCACAGAGGTGTTGGAAAGGGAGCTGTCCCAAGTTCTGACTGGAATTCTGGGACCATCCCAATGCACAGTGGGCACACACTCTTGCCCCTTTTGATCCAGCACTGCTCCCGCCTTGGGCAAAGGAGCTATTGCTGGAAGCGGGGAGAGTGTACACTTAGAGGGAATGGAACTAGTTCAAACCTGACCCTCAGGGCTTCTGCTCCAATACCTTGGAACCACCCCTGCCCCCAATAGGGTGGTGATGTTGCTGAGCATAGGAGAAGCCCTGGCTCCCACCTGGCTCTGGCTCTAGCTCCTCCTTCTCTAGCCCCACCTCTCACCAAGGTGATAGCTGCCAACACACCCTGGGGGAAGATGCAACCCATGCTCGCTTCACATCAAGCTCTCCCACCAAAGCCACTGGGCACTTGTAGACTACATAGGGACACTCCCACACAAAGACACCCCTTCAAGACCAAAATAGGTAACTGTTTCACCTAATTTTATAGAGACAGAGAAAGTTAAACAAAATGAGAAGACAGGAGTATTTGTTTCAAATGAAAGAACAAGGAAAAAACTTGAAAAAACAGCTGATGATACAGAGATAAATAATTTACCAGATAAAGAGTTCAAATCATTAATAATAAGAATGCTAACTTAACTTGGGAAAAGAACAGATGAGCACAGTGGAAATTTTAATAAGGAACTAGAAAATATGAAAAGAACCAGTCAGAGCTGAAGAAAACAATAACTTAGATGAAAAATACAGTAGAAAGAATTAACAGCAGACTAGATGATACAGAAGAATGCATAAGTGATCTGGAATATAGAATAGTGGAAATCATCTAATCAGAACAGCAAGAAGAAAAACAAATTTTAAAAATGAGAATAGTTTAAGGGACTTCTAGGACAAAATCAAGTGTACTAACATTCACATTATAGGGGGTCCCAGGAGATGAGAGAAAGGGGTCAAAAATCTATTTGATGAAATTATGACTGAAAAATTCCTGAACCTGAAGAAACAGATACCCAGGTACAGTAAGAACAGAGAGTCCAAAACAAGATGAAACTAAGAGACTCACACCAAGACATAACATAATTAAAATAGCAAAATTTAAAGATAAAGAATTCTAAAGGCAACAAAAGAAAAACAGAGTCACATACAATGGAATTCCCATAAGGCTACCAGCTGATTTTTCTGTAGAAACTTTGTAGCCAGAAAGGAGTGGCATGATATATTTTAAGTGCTGAAAGGGAAAAACATACAATCTAAGATACTCTATTCAGAATTGAAAGGGAGATACCGAATTCCTCAGACAAGCAAAAACTAAAATAGTTTGTCAATATTAAACCCTAAAAGAAGTGTTTTAGGGGCGTCTCTAAGTGGAAAAGGCTAAAGAAGTAAGAATTTATAGGAAATGAAAAATCCCACAGTAAAGGCAACTATATAGTAAAGGCTGTGGATCAACCACTTGAATAAGCTAGTAAAAAGACTAAAAGATAAAAATTGTAAAATCAACCATAATTACAATAAACAGTTAAGGGATAAACATGAAGAAGTAAAATATGACATTAAAAACACAAGGGCTTCCCTGGTGGCGCAGTGGTTGAGAGTCCGCCTGCCGATGCAGGGGATGCGGGTTCGTGCCCCGGTCTGGGAAGATCCCACATGCCGTGGAGCGGCTGGGCCCGTGAGCCGTGGCCGCTGAGCCTGCGCGTCCGGAGCCTGTGCTCCGCAACGGGAGAGGCCACAGCAGTGAGAGGCCCACGTACCGCAAAAAAAAAAAAAATTAATTAATTAAAAAAATAAATAAAAACACAAAACATGAAGAAGGGGATTAAAAATGTAGATCTTTTAGAATGTGTTTGAACTTAAATGATTATCAGTTTAAAACAAGTAGATATAGTCAACATATATGAACCCCATGGTAACTACAAATCAAAAACCTACAATAGATACACAAAAACTAGAGACAGAGGAACACAAGCATACCACTAAAGAAAGTCATCAAACTACATGGAAAAAATGAAAAGGAGAAGAACTACAAAAACAACCAGAAAACAAGTAGCAAAATGGCAATAAGTACATACCTATCAATAATCCCTTTAAATGTCAATGGACTAAATGCTCCAATCCAAAGATGTAGGGTGGCTGATAAAATTTAAAAGAACAAGACTAAGTACTGGCACAAAAATAGACACATAGATCAATGGAACAGAATAGAGAGCCCAGAAATAAACCCACACACTTACGGCCAAATAATCTATGACAAAGGAAGCAAGAATATACAATGGAGAAAAGACAATCTCTTCAATAAGTGGTGCTGGAGAAACTGGACAGTGACACATAAAAGAATGACATTAGAACATTCTCTAATACCATATATAAAAATAAACTCAAATAGATTAAATACCTAAATGTAAGATCAGAAACCATAAAATTCCTAGAAGAAAACATAGGCAGAACATTCTTTGACATAAATAATAGCAATATATTTTTGGATCTGCCTCCTAAAGCAAGGGAAACAAAAGCAAAAATAAACAAATTGGACCTAATTAGAGTTAAAAGTTTTGCACAGCAAAGGAAACCATTGACAAAACAAAAAGACAACCTACAAAATGGAAGAAAATATTTCCTAATGATATGACCAATAAGGGGTTAATATCCAAAATATACAAACAGCTCATATAATTCAACAGCAAAAAACAAGCAACCCAATTTTAAAATGATCAGAAGACCTGAATAGACATTTTTCCAAGGAAGACATACATATGGCCGACAGACACATGAAATAATGCTCAACATCACTAATCATTAGCGAAATGCAAATCAAAACCACAAGATATCACCTCACACCTGTCAGAATTGCTACCATCAAAAAGAACACAAATAACAAATGTTGTCAAGAATGTGTAAAAAAGGGAACCCTTGTACACTGTTGATGGGAATGTTCATTGGTGCAGTCACTGTGGAAACAGTACGGAGTTTCCTCAAAACACTAAAAATAGAAGTACAATATGACCCAGAAATTCCACTTCTGGGAACATATTAGAAAAAAACAAAAATGCGAATTTGAAAAGATACATGCACACCAGTGTTCATAACAGCATTATTTACAATTGCCAAGATATAAAAACAATCCAAGTGTCCATCAACAAATTATATAGATAAAGATACACACACACACACACACACACACACACACACACACACACACACAAAATGGAATACTACTCAGTCATAAAAAATAATGAAATTTTGCCATTTGTAACATGGATGGACTTAGAGGGTATTATATTAAATAAAATAAATTGGAGAAAGACAAATACTATATGATATCACTTATATGTGGAATCTAAAAAATAAAGCAAACTAGTGAATACAAAAATGAAATAGACTCACAAATGTAGAGAAAAAACTAGTGGTTACCAGTGGGGAGAGGGAAGAGGGGAGGGGAAGACAGAGGTAGGGAATTAAGGGGTACAATATATTATGTAAAAAATAAGCTACTGGGATATACTGTACAATGTAGGAAATATAGCCAATATTTTATAATAACAATAAATGGAGTATAACCTTTAAAAATTGTGAATTACTATGTTGTATACTTGTAACTTATATAATATTGTACATCAACTATATCTCATTAAAAAAAAAGACCCATCTATATGCTGCTTACAAGACACTCACCTCAGAGGTAAAGACACACACAGACTGAAAGTGAGGGTGATGGGAAAAAAATTTCATGCAAATAAAAATGACAAGAAAGCTAAGGTAGCAATACTCATACCAGACAAAGTAGACTTTAAAATACAACAAAAGACAAAGAAGGACATTGTGTAACGATTGAAAGATCAAAACAAGAAGAGGATATAACATTCATTAACATATTTGCACCTAATATAGGGACACCTAAATATATAAAGCAAATATTAATAGACACAAAGGGAGAAATTGACAATAATACAATAAAAATAGGGGACAACACCCCACTTACATCAATGGACAAACCATCCAGATAGAAATGAATAAGGAAAGAGTCGTCTTAAATAACACATCAGACCAGTTGAACTTAATAGATATCTACAGAACATTCCATCAAAATTGCAGAATACACGTTCTTTTCAAATGCATATGGAACGTTCTCCAGGATAGATCACATGCTAGGCCACAAAACAAGTCTCAATAAATTTAAAGGGATAGAAATTATATCAAGCAGTTTTTCCAACCACAAGGGTATGAAACTGGAAATCAATTACAAGAAGAAAAATGGGGAAAACACAAACATGTGGAGACTAAACAACATGCTACTAAAACAACAACAACAACAACAATGGGTCAATGAAAAAATCAGAAACTACCTTGAGACAAGTGAAAATAACAACAACTTTCCAAAATCTATGGGATGCAGCAAAAGCAATTCTAAGAGGAAAGTTTATAGTGATACAGGCCTACCTCAAGAAACAAGTAATATCTCAAATAAACAACCTAATCAACTAAAGGAATTAGAAAAAGAAGAACAAACAAAGTCCAAAATCAGCAAAAGGGAGGAAATAAATAATATAGAGACAAAAAAAGAAAATATCAATGAAACAAAGAGCTGTTCTTTTGAAAAGATAGTTTTAGCAAGGCTCATTAAGAAAAAAAAAAAAGAGTACTTGCTTTGGCAACACATATACTAAAATTGGAATGATTTTCCATGTGCATTTGAAAAGAATGTGTATTCTGCTGTTTTGGATGGAATGTTCTGTAGATATCATTAAGTTCAACTGGTCTGATGTGTTATTTAAGACCACTTTGGCCCCTGCACAAGGATGACATGCAAATTCATGAAGCATTCCATATTAAAAAAAGAAAGAAAAGGAAAAAAAAGAGTGAGAACACAAATAAACAAAATAAGAAATGAAAGAGGAGAAATTACAACCAACATCACAGGGAAAGAAAAAATCATAAAAGAATACTACTACAATTTTATGCCAACAAATTGGACAACCTAGAAGAAATGGATAAATTTCTAGAAACATACACTCTTCCAAGACTGAATTGGAAGAAATAGACAATCTGAAGAGACCAATCACTAGTAGTGAAATTGAATTAGTAATAATTTAAAAAAGAGAAACCTGCCAGCAAACAAAAGTCCAGGACTGAAAGGCTTCACAGCAAAAGTTTAGCAAACATATAGAGAAGAGCTAATGTCTATTCTTCTCAAACTATTCCAGAAAAAACTGAAGAGGAGGGAACACTCCCAAATTCATTCTATGAGGCCATCATTACCCTGATATGAAAACCAAAGACACTACAAAAAAAAAAAGGAAATTATAGGCCAATACCTCTGATAAATATAGACACAAAAATCCTAAACAAAACATTAGGAAACCAAATTTGACAATATATTAAAAGGATCAGGGCTTCCGTGGTGGCTCAGTGGTTGAGAGTCCGCCTGCCGATGCAGGGGACGCGGGTACATGCCCCGGTCTGGGAAGATCTCACATGCCACGGAGAGGCTGGGCCCGTGAGTCATGGCTGCTGAGCCTGTGCAATCAGAGCCTGTGCTCCGCAACAGGAGAGGCCACAACAGTGAGAGGCCCATGTACTGCAAAAAACAAAACAAAACAAAACAAAAAAAATCATGCAACATGATCAAGTGGGATTTATTCCAGGGATGCAAGAATGGTTTGATATCTGCAGATCAATCAATGTGATCCATCACATTAATAAAAGGAAGGATAAACTCACATGATCATCTCAAGAGATGCATAAAAAGCATTTAAAAAATTCGACATCCATTCATGATAAAAGAAACTCTCATCAAAGTGGTTATAGAGAAAACATATCGCAACATAATGAAGATTATATATGAGAAACCCAAGCTGACAACATACTCAATGTGAAAAGGTGAAAGCTTTTCCTTCAGAGTTAGAAACAAGACAAGGATACCCACTCTCACCACTTCTATTTAACATCGTGTTGGAATTCCTAGCCAGCAATTAGACAAGAAGAAATAAAAGACACTCAAATTGGAAGGGAAGAAGTAAAACTGTCACTATTTGCAGATAAGACAATATTATACATAGAAAACCCTAAAGTCTGTAAACTAAAGACTATTAGAAGTAATAAATGAATTCAGTAAAGCCACGGGATAAAAGATTAATATACAGAAATCTTGGGGGAGCGAGAAGATGGCAGAAGAGTAAGAAGCGGGGATCACCTTCCTCCTCACAGATACATCAGAAATACATCTACATGTGGAACTTCTCCTATAGAACACCCACCGAACGCTGGCAGAAGACCTCAGACCTCCCAAAAGGCAAGAAACTCCCCACATACCTGGGTAGGGCAAAAGAAAAAACAATAAACAGAGACAAAAGAATAGGGACGGGACCTGCACCAGGAAAGGTTCCCATACACTAGAAGCCCCTTCGCGGGCGGAGACTGCGGGTAGCGGAGGGGGAAGCTGCAGAGCCACGGAGGAGAGCGCAGCAACAGGGTGCGGAGGGCAAAGCGGAAAGATTCCCGCACGGAGGATCGGTGCCGATCAGCACTCACCAGCCCGAGAGGCTTGTCTGCTCACCTGCCGCGGTGGGCGGGGCTGGGAACTGAGCCTCGGGCGGATCCCAGGGAAAGGTCTGGAGTTGGCAGAGTGAAAACAGCCTGAAGGGGTTAGTGCACCACGGCTGGCCGGGAGGGAGTTCGGGAGAAGTCTGGAGCTGAAAAAGACGCAAGAGACCTTTTCTTCCCTCTTTACCTCCTGCTGCGCGAGAAGAGGGGTTTAAGCGCGCCGCTTAAAGGAGCTCCAGAAACGGGCGCGGAGCTGCTGAAGAGACAAGAGACTTTTTCTTGCCTCTTCGCTTCCTGGGGCGCGAGGAAAGGGAATTAAGGGCACCACATAAAGGAGCTCCAGAAACGGGCGCGAGCTGCGGCTGTCGGCACGGACAACAGAGACGGGTGTGGGACGCTAGGGTTGCTACTGCCGCCACCAAGAGGCCTATGTGAGAGCACAGGTCACTCTCCACACCGGCCCTCCCGGGAGCCTGTGCAGCCCGCCACTGCCAGGGTCCCGGGATCCTGGGACTGCTTCCCCGGGAAAACGTGCGGTGCGCCTCGGGCCGGTGCAGCGTCACGCCGGCCTCTGCAGCCGCGGACTCGCCCCACATCCGTGCCCCCCTCCCCCGCCTGAGTGAGCCAGAGACCACAAATCAGCTGCTCCGTTAACGCTGCTCCTTTGACCCCTCCCTGTCTGAGCGAAGGGCAGACGCCCTCGGACGACCTGCGCGCAGAGGCGGGGCCAGGTCCAGGGCTGAGCCCCAGGAGCTGTGCGAACAAAGAGAGGGGGAGGTCCCTCCCAGCAGCCTCAGAATCAACGGGTTAAAGCTCCACAGTCAGCTTGAAGTGCCCTGCATCTGTGGGAAACCTGAATAGACAGCGAAATATCTCAGGTTGAGGAGGTGGACTTTGGGAGCAAGATATACTATTATTTTCCCCTTTTTTCTTTTTGTGAGTGTGTATGTGGGTGCTGCTGTGTGAGATTTTGTCTGTGTAGCTTTATTTTCACCATTTGTCCTGGGGTTAGACCGACCCTTTTTTTTGGGGTTTTTTTTTTTCTTTAATAGAAATTTTTCTTCTTAATAATTATTTTGTTATTTTAATAACTGTATTTTACCCTACTTTATTTTGTCTTCTCCCCTTTCTTTCTTCCTTTCTTCCCTCCTTTCTTTCCTATTTCCCTCCTTCCTTCCTTCCTCCCTTCCTCCCTTTATTCCCTCCTTCCTTCCTCCCTTCCTTTCTTCCTCCCTCCCTTCCTTTCTTCCTTCCTTCCCTCCCTTCCTCCTTCCTTCCTTCCTTCCTTGCCTTTCTATATTTTTCTCCCTTTTGTTTTGAGCCGTGTGGACTCTTGGCACTCCAGCCAGGTGTCAAGGCTGTGTCTCTGAGGTGGGAGAACTAACCTCAGGACACTGGTCCACAAGAGACCTCTCAGCTCCACGTAATATCAAATGGCGAAAATCTCCCAGAGATCTCCATCTCAACACCAAGACCCAGCTTCACTCAAGGACCAGCAACAAAAAGTGCTGGACACCCTATACCCAACAAAGAGCAAGACAGGTCTACAGCCCCATCCATTAGGAGAGAGGCTGCCTAGAATCATAGTAAGGCTACCGACATCCCCATACACGCCACCAGACGTGGACCTGCCCGCCAGGGAGACGGCATTCAGCCTCATCCACCAGAACAGGGGCACTGGTCCCCCCAACCAGGAAACCTGCTCAACCCACTGAACCAACCTCAGCCACTGGGGACAGCCACCAAAAATAGATAGAACTACGAACCTGCAGCCTGCAAAAGGGAGACCCCAAACACAGTAAGATAAGCAAGATGAGAAGACAGAAAAACACACAGTAGATGAAGGAGCAAGATAAAAACACACCAGACCTAACAAATGAAGAGGTAATAGCCAGTCTACCTGAAAGAGAATTCAGAATAATGATGGTGAAGATGATGCAAAATCTTGGAAATAGAATAGACAAATTGCAAGAAACAGTTAACAAGGACCTAGAAGAAATAAAGAGGAAGCAAGTAACGATGAGCAACACAATAAATGAAATGAAAAATACTCTAGATGGGATCAGTAGCAGAATAACTGAGGCAGATGGACGGATAAGTGACCTGGAAGATAAAATAGTGGAAATAAGTACTGCAGAGCAGAAGAAAGAAAAAAGAATGAAGAGAACTGAGGACAGCCTCAGAGACCTCTGGGACAACATTAAATGCACCAATATTTGAATTATAGGGGTCCCAGAAGAAGAAGAGAAAAAGAAAGGGACTGAGAAAATATTTGAAGAGATTATAGTTGAAAACTTCCCTAATATAGGAAAGGAAATAGTCAATCAAGTCCAGGAAGCACAGAGAGTCCCATACAGGATAAACCCAAGGATAAACACGCCAAGACACATAATAATCAAACTGTCAAAAATTAAATACAAAGAAAACATATTAAAAGCAGCAAGGGAAAAACAACATATAACACACAAGGGAATCCCCATAAGGCTAACATCTGATCTTTCAGCAGAAACTCTACAAGCCAGAAGGGAGTGGCAGGACATATTTAAAGTGATGAAGGAAAAAAACCTACAACCAAGACTACTCTACCCAGCAAGGATCTCATTCAGATTTGATGGAGAAATTAAAACCTTTACAGACAAGCAAAAGCTGAGAGAGTTCAGCACCACCAAACCAGCTTTACAGCAAATGCTAAAGGAACTTCTCTAAGCAAGAAACATAAGAGAAGGAAAAGACCTACAAGAACAACCCGAAACAATTAAGTAAATGGTAATAGGAACGCACATATCAATAATTACCTTAAATGTAAATGGATTAAATGCTCCCACCAAAAGAACACAGACTGGCTGAATGGATACAAAAAGAGGACCCATATATATGCTGTCTACAAGAGACCCACTTCAGACCTAGGGACACTTACAGGCTGAAAGTGAGGGGATGGAAAAAGATATTCCATGCAAATGGAAATCAGAAGAAAGCTGGAGTAGCAATTCTCATATCAGACAAAATAGACTTTAAAACAAAAACTATTACAAGAGACAAAGAAGGACACTACATAATGATCAAGGGATCGATCCATGAAGAAGATATAACAATTGTAAATATTTATGCACCCAACATAGGCGCACCTCAATACATAAGGCAAACACTAACAGCCATAAAAGGGGAAATCGACAGTAACACAATCATAGTAGGGGACTTTAACACCCCACTGTCACCAATGGACAGATCATCCAAAATGAAAATAAATAAGGAAACACAAGCTGTAAATGATACATTATACAAGATGGATTTACTGGATATTTATAGGACATTCCATCCAAAAACAACAGAATACACATTTTTCTCAAGTGCCCATGGAACATTCTCCAGGATAGATCATATCTTGGGTCACAAATCTAGCCTTGGCAAATTTAAGAAAATTGAAATCGTATCCAGTATCTTTTCTGACCACAACGTAATGAGACTAGATGTCAATTACAGGAAAAGATCTGTAAAAAATACAAACACATGGAGGCTAAACAATACACTACTTAATAAGGAAGTGATCACTGAAGAAATCAAAGAGGAAATCAAAAAGTACTTAGAAACAAATGACAATGGAGACACGACGACCCCAAACCTATGGGATACAGCAAAAGCAGTTCTCAGAGGGAAGTTTATAGCAATACAATCATACCTTAAGAAACAGGAAGCATCTCAAATAAACAACCTAACTTTGCACCTAAAGCAATTAGAGAAGGAAGAACAAAAAAACCCCAAATTTAGCAGAAGGAAAGAAATCATAAAGATCAGATCAGAAATAAATGAAAAAGAAATGAAGGAAACAGTAGCAAAGATCAATAAAAGTAAAAGCTGGTTCTTTGAGAAGATAAATAAAATTGATAAACCATGAGCCAGACTCATCAAGAAAAAAAGGGAGAAGACTCAAATCAATAGAATTAGAAATGAAAAAAGAGATGTAACAACTGACTCTGCAGAAATACAAAAGATCATGAGAGATTACTACAAGCAACTCTATGCCAATAAAATGGACAACCTGGAAGAAATGGACAAATTCTTAGAAATGCACAACGTGCCAAGACTGCACCAGGAAGAAATAGAAAATATGAACAGACCAATCACAAGCACTGAAATTGAAACTGTGATTAAAAGTCTTCCAACAAACAAAAGCCCAGGACCAGATGGCTTCACAGCCGAATTCTATCAAACATTTAGAGAAGAGCTAACACCTATCCTTCTCAAACTCTTCCAAAACATAGCAGAGGGAGGAACACTCCCAATCTCATTCTATGAGGCCACCATCACCCTGATACCAAAACCAGACAAAGACGTCACAAAGAAAGAAAACTATAGGCCAATATCACTGATGAACATAGATGTAAAAATCCTCAAAAAAATACTAGCAAACAGAAGCCAACAGCACATTAAAAGGATCATACACCATGATCAAGTGGGGTTTATTCCAGGAATGCAAGGATTCTTCAATATATGCAAATCAATCAACGTGATACACCTTATCAACAAACTGAAGGAGAAAAACCATATGATCATCTCAATAGATGCAGAGAAAGCTTTTGACAAAATTCAACACCCATTTATGATAAAAACCCTGCAGAAAGTAGGCATAGAGGGAACTTTCCTCAATATAATAAAGGCCATATATGACAAACCCACAGCCAGCATTGTTCTCAATGGTGAAAAACTGAAACCATTTCCACTAAGATCAGGAACAAGACAAGGTTGCTCACTCTCACCACTCTTATTCAACATAGTTTTGGAAGTTCTAGCCACAGCAATCAGAGAAAATAAAGAAATAAAAAGAATCCAAATAGGAAAAGAAGAAGTAAAGCTGTCACTGTTTGCAGATGACATGATACCATACATAGAGGATGCTACCAAAAAACTACTAGAACTAATCAATGAATTTGGTAAAGTAGCAGGATACAAAATTAATGCACAGAAATCTCTGGCATTCTTATACACTAATGATGAAAAATCTGAGAGGGAAATTAAGAAAACACTCCCATTTACCATTGCAACAAAAAGAATAAAATATCTAGGAATAAACCTACCTAAGGAGACAAAAGACTTGTATGCAGAAAACTATAAGACACTGATGAAAGAAATTAAAGATGATACAAATAGGTGGAGAAATATACCATGTTCTTGGATTGGAAGAATCAACATTGTGAAAATGACTCTACTACCCAAAGCAATCTACAGATTCAATGCAATCCCTATCAAATTACTACTGGCATTTTTTACAGAACTAGAACAAAGAATTTCACAATTTGTATGGAAACACAAAAGACCCCGAATAGCCAAAGCAATCTTGAGAACGAAAAATGGAGCTGGAGGAATCAGGCTCTCTGACTTCAGACTATACTACAAGGCCACAGTAATCAAGACAGTATGGTACTGGCACAAAAACAGAAATATAGATCAATGGAACAGGATAGAAAGCCCAGAGATAAACCCACACACATATGGTCACCTTATCTTTGATAAAGGAGAGTAGGAAATACAGTGGAGAAAAGACAGCCTCTTCAATAAGTGGTGCTGGGAAAACTGGACAGCTGCCTGTAGAAGTATGAAATTAGAACACTCCCTAACACCATACACAAAAATAAACTCAAAATGGGTTAAAGACCTAAATGTAAGTCCAGACACTATCAAACTCTTAGAGGAAAACATAGGCAGAATACTCTATGACATAAATCACAGTAAGATCCTTTTTGACCCATCTCCTAGAGAAATGGAAATAAAAACAAAAATAAACAAATGGGATCTAATGAAACTTAAAAGCTTTTGCATAGCAAAGGATACCATAAACAAGACCAAAAGACAACCCTCAGAATTAGAGAAAATATTTACAAATGAAGCAACTGACAAAGGATTAATATCCAAAATTTACAAGCAGCTCATGCAGCTCAATAACAAAAAAACAAACAACCCAATCCAAAAATGGGCAGAAGAACTAAATAGACATTTCTCCCAAGAAGATATACAGATTGCCAACAAACACATGAAAGAATGCTCAACATCATTAATCATTAGAGAAATGCAAATCAAAACTACAATGAGATATCATCTCACACCGGTCAGATTGGCCATCATCAAAAACTCTAGAAACAATAAATGCTGGAGAGGGTGTGGAGAAAAGGGAACACTCTTGCACTGTTGGTGGGAATGTAAAATGATACAGCCACTATGGAGAACAGTATGGAGGTTCCTTAAAAAACTACAAATAGAACTACCATACGACCCAGCAATCCCACTACTGGGCATATACCCTGAGAAAACCATAATTCAAAAAGAGTCATGTACCAAAATGTTTATTGCAGCTCTATTTACGATAGCCAGGACATGGAAGCAACCTAAGTGTCCATCAACAGATGAATGGATAAGGAAGATGTGGCACATATATACAATGGAATATTACTCAGCCATAAAAAGAAATGAAACTGAGTTATTTATAATGAGGTGGATAGACCTGGACTCTGTCATACAGAGTGAAGTAAGTCAGAAGGATAAAAACAAATACCGTATGCTAACACATATATATGGAATCTAAAAAAAAAATGTCATGAAGAGATTAGTGGTAGGATGGGAATAAAACACAGACCTACTAGAGCATGGACTTGAGGATATGGGGAGGGGGAAGGGTAAGCTGTGACAATGTAAGAGAGTGGCAGGGACATATACACACTACCAAATGTAAAATAGATAGCTAGTGGGAAGCTGCAGCATAGCACAGGGAGTTCACCTCTGTGCTTTGTGACCACCTAGAGGGGTGGGATAGGGAGGGTGGGAGGGAGGGTGACACAAGAGGGAAGAGTTATGGGAACATATGTATATGTATAACTGATTCACTTTGTTGTAAAGGAGAAACTAACACACTATTGTAAAACAGTTATACTCAAATAAAGATGTTTAAAAAAAAGAAATCTTTTGCTTTTTTATACACTAGTAATGAGCTATCAGAAACAGAAAGCAAGAAAACAATTTCATTTAAAATCACATCAAAAAGAATAAAATACCTAGGAATAAACTTAACAAGAGAGGTAAAAATCCTGTCCTCTGAAAACTATAAAACATTGATGAAGGAAACTGAAGATGATACAAAAAAATGGAAAGACATCCCGTGTTCATGGACTGGAACAATTAATAGTGTTAAAATGACCATACTTCCTAAAGAAATCTACAGATTTAATGTAATCCTTATCAAAATACCCATGACATTTTTCACAGAACTAAAATAAATAATCCTAAAATGTATATGGAAAAACAAGAGACTCCAAATAGCCAAAGAAAACTTGAGAAAAAAGAACAAAGCTGGAGGTTCATACTCCCTGACTTCAGACTTTACTACAAAGCTACGGTACCCAAAAGAAATGAGAACTTATGTACACAGATGTTGATAGCAACTTCATTCATAATAGCCCCAACCTAATAGCACAATCCAGATGTCCTTCAGTGGGTGAATGTCCAGAGAAGTTTGAGGGCAGATACTGCAGAAGTTTAGTCTTGGATTGTTTGTGACTTTCCAGAGAATGAGTACATGACTGTGACAGAGTTAGGGTTTGTGCTGGGAGGCTGGGAAAGAGCAATGATGACACACTAGCAGAACTGAATACTTCAGTCTATAATTGGTAAATATTGAACTACATCTCTAAGGCCTTAGGTTTCCCCGATCTGCTTCAGTCCAAAGCACTTAGGAAACAGAGACTAAATAGGGCAGCCTCCGAGGCCTATGGAGGGACATGTGGTTTTCCTTCTTTGGAAGAGATGTGCCTTGTCATCTGTTCTCCTACATTTAGAACAACCTGTGAATAACTTCATGGGAAAAGTGGACCACTTTGTGGAACACAATTTTTGTGTGTGGATTTATGGGTGTTTATGTAAGATGTATATGTATGTAGCATGCAGTATGCAATTCTCAGAAAGGTTAGACCTCACCAAGTGAGCCAACAGGGTCAGAACACATCAGAGAAATGTTCCTCAAAAAACTAGATGACAGCACATGCACACAGCATTTAATGCTCCTTCACCCAGAGAGCTTTGCAATTAAACTGTCCTCCAGTGATACCCCTGCCATCCTGGGAAATCCTACACTTAAATAGACATCTCTCCAAAGAAGATATACAGATTGCCAACAAACACATGAAAGTAGGCTCAACATCACTAATCATTAGAGAAATGCAAATCAAAATTACAATGCGTTATCACCTCACAACAGTTAAAATGGGCATCATCAGAAAATCTACAGACAACAAATGCTGGAGAGGGTGTGGAGAAAAGGGAATCCTCTTGCACTGTTGGTGGGAATGTAAATTGATACAGTCACTATGGAAAACAGTATGGAGGTTCCTTAAAAAACTAAAAATAGAATTACCATACGACCCAGCAATCCCACTACTGGGCATATACCCTGAGAAAACCATAATTCAAAAAGAGTCATGTACCAAAATGTTCATTGCAGCTCTATTTACAATAGCCAGAACATGGAAGCAACCTAAGTGTCCATTGACAGATAGATGGATAAAGAAGATGTGGCACATATATACAATGGAATATTACTCAGCCATATAAAGAAACAAAATTGAGTTATTTGTCATGAGGTGGATGGACTTAGAGTCTGTCATACAGAGTGAAGTAAGTCAGGAAGAGAAAAACAAATACTGTATGCTAACACGTATATATAGAATCTAAAATTTTTTTTAAAAAGTTCTGAAGAACCTAGGGACAGGACAGGAATAAAGACACAGATGTAGAGAATGGACTTGAGGACAAGGGTTGTGGGAAGGGTAAGCTGGAATGAAGTGAGAGAGTAGTATTGACATATATACTCTACCAAATGTAAAATAGATAGCCAGTGGAAAGCAGCTCCATAGCACAGGGAGATCAGCTTAGTGCTTTGTGACCACCTAGAGGGGTGGGATAGGGAGGGTGGGAGGGAGCAAGAAGGAGGGGATATAGGGATATATGTATACATTATAGCTGATTCACTTTGTTATACAGCAGAAACTAATACAACATTGTAAAGCACTTATATTACAATAAAGATATTTTTAAAAAGGTTTATGATGCAGTATGCTTTTATGATAATGTGTTGCAAACATGAAGAATTTTGAGGTAGGTACATAGATTCAAAGGACGACAAGAGATCATGTAGTTAGAATTCTTCACCTTTTGGTGAAAAGTATGTTTCTTGCACCTGAAGCCAGAAAGTAATTATACCAGATAAAAGGTTTTTGCTTTTTGTTTTTGAAGTATAGTTGATTATAATATTGTGTTTCAGGTGTACAGTACAGTGATTCAGTTCTACACATATATATATATATTTTTTCAGATTATTTTCCCTTATAGGTTATTATAAAGTATTGAGTATAGTTCCCTGTGCTATACAGTAGGTCCTTGTTGGTTATCTACTTTATATATAGGAGTGTGTATATGTTAATCCCAAATTCCTAGTTTATCCCTTCCTCTCCCCTTTCCCTCTTGGTAATCATAAGTTTGTCTTCTATCTGTGGGTCTATTTCTGTTTTGTAAATAAGTTCATTTGTATCTTTTTTTTGATTCCACATAGAAGAGATATCATATGATGTTTGTCTTTCTCTGACTTACTTCACTTAGTATGATAATCTCTAGGTCCATCCATGTTGCTGCAAATGGAATTATTTCATTGCTTTTTATGGCTGAGTAATATTCCATTATGTATATATATACACACACACACACACACACACACACACCCCCCACATCTTCCTTATTCTTTCATCTGAGATGGACATTTAGGTCACTTCCACATCTTGGTTATTGTAAATAGTGCTGCAATGAACATAGGGGTGCATATGTCTTTTTGAATTAGAATTTTGTCAGGATATATGCCCAGGAGTGGTAAAGTTGGATCATATGTTAGTCCTTTTTTAGTATTTTTTAAGAAACTAAAAACTGTTCTGTATAGTGGTTATACCAATTTACATCCCACCAACAGTGTAGGAGGGTTCCCTTTGCTCCACACCATCTCCAGCATTTATTGTTTGTAGACACTTGGATGATGGCTATTCTGACCTGTGTGAGGTGATACCTCATTGTAGTTTTGATTTGCATTTCTCTAATAATTAGTGATGTTGAACATTTTTTCATGTGCCTGTTGGCCATCTGTATGTCTTCTTTGGAAAAATGTTTATTAGATCTTCTGACCATTTAAGAGGATTTGTTCGATACAGGTATCCCTCTTGGGTTCATGGCTTGAGGCTGGCTGTGCTGTACACTGTCCTTGCATCTCATAATTGCTACTGTTCATTTATTGAGAATTTAGCTTGATGCTGGGCATGTGCATTATGCATTAAACTTTACTGCAGCTGTCTGGTGTAGCAATTGTTATCCCCATTTTACAGATGGGAAAACTAACTATTAGAGCCACGAAGAATCTTGGTAATGGAACAGAGCTAGTAAAGACTGAGGTGCACTCTTAATCCCATGAACTTCCCAACACTCCCCCAGTACACAAGGACTCTTCCAGGTGGTGCTCATGTCTAAGCTTTTACTGCTTCATGATGGCTGAAGTCTAGGACAAATACTCTAACTGAAGGTGTCTTCTTTCTCTTCCACCAAAAATATCTTGGCAATCCCTATCAAGATACCAATGGCATTTTTTGCATAACTAGACCAAATAATTCTAAAATTTGCATGGAAATATGAAAGACCCCAAATAGCCAAAACAATCTGGAGAAAGAAGAACAAAGTTGGAGGTATCACACTCTTGGATTTCAAACTATACCACAAAGCTACAGTAATCAAAACAGTATGGTACTGGCACAAAAACAGACACATAGATCAATGGAACAGAATAAAGAGCCTATAAGTCAATCTGCATTTACATGTTAAATTGATTTATGACAAAAAAGGCAAAAATATACAGTGGAGAAAAGACAGCCTCTTCAATAAGTGGTGTTGGGAAAACTGGACAGCTACATGTAAAAGAATCTGGATTCTTTCTGGATTACTTTCTCACATCATATACAAAAATAAACTCAAAATGGATTAAGGAATTAAATGTAAGACCTGAAACCATAAAACTCCTTGAAGAAAACATAAGCAGTAATGCTTTCACAATGGTCTTAGCAAATGTTTTTTTTTTTTATATGTCTCCTCAGGCAAGGGAAACTAAAGCAAAAATAAACAAATGAGACTACATCAGACTGAAAAGTTTTTACATAGCAAAGGAAACTATCAACAAAACAAAAAGGCCACCTACTGAATGGGAGAGGATACTTGCAAATGATATATCTGATAAGGGGTTAATATCCAAAATTTACAAAAGACTCATACAACTCAATATCAGAAAACCAAACAATCCAATTAAAAAATGGACAGAAGATTTGAATACACATTTCTCCAAAGAAGACATGTAGACTGCCGGTAGGCACATGAAAAGATATTCAACATCACTAATCATCAGAGAAATGCAAATCAAAACCAAAATGAGATAACATCTCATACCTGTTATAATGGTTATTATCAAACAGACAAAAATAACAAGTGTTGGTGATGATATGGAGGAAAGGTTACCTTCAAGTACTGTTGGTAGGAATGTAAACTGGTGCAGCTACTGTGGAAAACAGTATGGAACTTCTTCAAAAATTTAAAAATAGAACTACCATACAATCCAGAAATTCCACTTCTGGGTATTTTTCTGAAGAAAATGAACACTAATTCAAAATGATATATGTACCCCTATATTCACTACAGCATTATTCACAATAGCCAAGATACAGAAACAACTTAAGTGTCCATCAATAAATGAATGAATAAATCAGAGAAGAAAAAGAAATAAAAGGAATACAAATTGGAAATGAAGAAGTAAAGCTGTCACTGTTTGCAGATGCAATGATACTATACATAGAGAACCCCAAAGATGCCACCAGAAAACTACTAGAGCTAATCAATCAATTTGGTAAAGTTGCAGGATATAAAATTAATGCACAGAAATCTCTTGCATTCCTATACACTAATGATGAAAAATCTGAAAGAGAAATTATGGAAACACGCCCATTTACCACTGCAACAAAAAGAATAAAATACCTAGGAATAAACCTACCTAGGGAGACAAAAGACCTGTATGCAGAAATCTATAAGACACTGATGAAAGAAATTAAAGATGATACAAACAGATGGAGAGATATACCATGTTCTTGGATTAGAAGAATAAATATTGTGAAAATGACTATACTACCCGAAGCAATCTACAGATTCAATGCATCCCTATCAAATTACCAATGGCATTTTTTATGGAACTAAAACAAATCATCTTAAAATTTGTATGGAGACACAAAAGACCCTGAATAGCCAAAGCAGCCTTGAGGGAAAAAAATGAAGCTGGAGGAATCAGACTCCATGACTTCAGACTATACTACAAAGCTACAGTAATCAAGACAATATGGTACTGGCACAAAAACAGAAATATAGATCAATGGAACAAGATAGAAAGACCAGAGATAAACCCACACACATGTGGTCACCTTATCTTTGATAAAGGAGGCAAAAATATACAGTGGAAAAAAGACAGCCTCTTCAATAAGTGGTGCTGGAAAAACTGGACACCTACATGTAAAAGAATGATGTTAGAACACTCCCTAACACCAATACAAAAAAAACCCAAAATGGATTCGAGACCTAAATGTAAGACCAGACAATATAAAACTCTTAGAGGAAAACATAGGAAGAACACTCTTTGACATAAATCACAGCAAGATCTTTTTTGATCCATCTCCTAGAGTAATGGGAATAAAAACAAAAATAAACAAATGGGACCTAATGAAACTTCAAAGCTTTTGTACAGCAAAGGAAACCATAAACAAGATGAAAAGACAACCCTCAGAATGGGAGAAAATATTTGCAAATGAATCAATGGACAAAGGATTAATCTCCAAAATATATAAAAAGCTCATGCAGCTCAATATTAAAGAAACAAACAACCCAATCCAAAGATGGGCAGAAAACCTAAATAGACATTTCTCCCAAGAAGACATACAGATGGCCAAGAAGCACACGAAAACTTGCTCAACATCACTAATTATTAGAGAAATGCAAATCAAAACTACAATGAGGTATCACCTGACACCAGTTAGAATGGGCATCATCAGAAAATCTACAAACAACAAATGCTAGAGAGAGTGTGGGGAAAAGGGAACTCTCTTGCACTGTTGGTGGGAATGTAAATTGATACAGTCCCTATGGAGAACAGTATGGAGGTTCCTTAACAAACGAAAAATAGAATTCCCATATGATCTAACAATCCCACTACTGGGCATATACCAAGAGAAAACCATAATTCAAAAAGACACATGCACCTCAATGTTCATTGCAGAACTATTTACAATAGCCAGGTCATGGAAGCAACCTAAATGCCCATTGACAGACAAATGGATAAAGAAGATGTGGTACGTATATACGATGGAATATTACTCAGCCATAAAAAGGAACGAAACTGAGTCATTTGTTGAGACGTGGATGGATCTAGAGACTGTCATACATAGTGAAGTAAGTCAGAAAGAGAAAAATAAATATCATATATTAATGCATGTATGTGGAACCTAGAAAAATGGTACAGATGAACTAGTTTGCAGGGCAGGAGTTGAGACACAGATGTAGAGAATAAACGTATGGACACCAAGGGGGGAAAACTGCGGTGGGGTGGGGATGGTGGTGTGCTGAATTGGGCAATTGGGATTGACATGTATACACTGATGTGTATAAAAGTGATGACTAATAAGAACCTGCAGTATAAAAAACAAACAAACAAACAAAACAACTAATACTAAACTTTCTTTGTGTATTTGTATGGAAATAGGTTAATATAAATGTTTCAGACATTACATGAAATTTCTAAAAACCTTATATGTTCTGGTATAATGTTATAAGTCATAATTCTAGTTATTACTTTAAAATGTATATATATCTCAGAAATAACTAAATTTCTTTGTCAATTGCATTATTATGAACTTTCATCAAATCTTTAACCGTGGTCATTTTTAAGTCTTTTGTCATTTTCAGACAGTTCTGGGTGTACTCTGATGCTTCTGCAAAAATGTTCCTATAAAAGGGTTTCATCTTCAAGGAATTCATGGAAATGACTCTGACAAGTACAGGTTTCTGGTATCTGACTATACTGCTGAACTGAATGAATAAGAATTTTCAGAACTCTAATGGAAAACTGATGAATTCATAAAAGTGTTAACAAAAATCAAGATAAAAAAATCAATTACATGGGACTGAGTGAACTGATGAGGATGATTATAATTTTTGTGACTTTCTGTTTGAATAAAAAAGAAAATAAAAGAAGATGTCTCTCTCTCTCTCTCACACACACACACACACACACACACACACATGCAATGGAATATCACTCAACCATAAAAAGAATGAAATCTTGCCATTGAGACATGGGTGTACCCAGAGGGTATTATGCTAAGTGAAATAAGTCAGACAGAGAAAGACAGATACTGTATGATTTCACTTATATGTGGAATATAAGAAAACAAAACAAATGAACAAACATAACAAAACAGAAACACAGTCATAGATACAGAGAAGAAACATGTGGTTGCCAGATGGGTGGTGGAAGAGAGGATGAGTGAGATGGGTGAGGGAGATTAAGAGGTACAAACTTCCAGTTACAACATAAATGAGCCATAAGGTTGAAATGTATGGAGGATACAGTGAATAATAATGTAATATCTTTGTATGGCAACAGATGGTAACTAAATTATCATGGTGATCATTTTGTAATGTATAGAAATATCAAAACATTGTGTTGTGCACCTGAAACTTAACATAGTGTTGTAAGTCAATTATACTTCAAAAAACAAACAAGCAAACTGAAAGTAAAAGAGATCAGATCTGTGGTTATCACAGGTGGAGGGTGACTGGGTAGGAATAAAATGAAGGCAATCAAAAGGTACAAACTTCCAGTTATAAGGTAAGTAAGTACTAGGGATATAATGTACAACACAATTAATATAATTAACATTGCTGTATGTTATATACAAAAGTTGTTAAGAGAATAAATGCTAAGCATTCTTGACACAAGGAGAAACGATTTTCTTTCTTTTTCTTTTATTTTGTATCTATATGAGATGATGGATATTTACCGAACTTATTATGGTATTCATTTCATGGTGTATGTAATTCAAGTCATTATGATATACACCTTAAACTTATATAGTACTGTATGTGAATTATATCTCGATAAACCTGGAAGAAGGAAAAAAAGAATATTTTGAAACTAATATGTTCAATCTAATACCAACTGAGTATAGCCTTTAGCTTGGGATAATGAGAATAGTAACTAGCAACTTAATATCAAGAAAAAGATTCATAAGATTCTTTACATGGATACTTGTTGGGCTTTTTTTTTCCACATCAATAATTGTAGGACTAAATTACATTGATACCTAAAATGCCATCAGCTGACCAACGACCCGCAGAAGTGGCAGATTGCAGGTAAGCATATACAGCTGATTTTGCATAGCACACTTCCAGCCACATGGCTAGTTTGGTGTTGGGCAGGGGGCAGGTGAAATAGTTTGACATGGATGGTTATATCTTTTTTTAACTTTTAAAAAGTTGGCTTTTCTCAATTCCTATTTATGACCATGGGTGGAGGGGATCAATATACATGATGCTAAATAGCACTCAAGTAATATAATGGTGAATGGCTGAAAAGACAGGTGGGCAGGCAAGTAGGAGGGAGACAGGTAAAGTCTATTTGAGGCACGTATACCTCATCTACATAGAGAATACCCATCAGGAATCCTGCTTCCCACTGCCATGCCAGGCTTAGCTGTTCACACTCCCCCTCCTGACTCAGGCACCGACTTAGTGGGGAAAGGGAAACAAGATTCAATTTGGGATAATGTAAATAGGAAATCAGAAGCCCCTATCATTTTTTTAAAATTGAAAATGCTAAATCCATCTAATGCACAGCATTGTGATTAGAGTTAACAACACTGTATTGTACTTGAAAGTTGCTAGGAGACTTGATCTTAAATGTTCTCACTACAAACAAGAAATGGTAATTTTGTGACATGTTGGAGGTGTTAGCTTACACTACAGTGGTCATCATATTGCCATCTATAAATGAATCAAATCAACACATTGGGAACCTTAAACATATACAATGATATATGTCAATTATATCTCAGTTTTTTCCAGTTTTATTGACAAATAATTGACATACATCACTGTGTAAGTTTAAGGTATACAGCATTTACATATTGATTTACATATATTGTGAAATGAAATGATTACCACACTAGGCTTAGTTAACATTTATCATCTCATATAGACACAATAAAAAGAAAAGAGCAATTGTTTTTTTTGGGGGGTGTACACGGGCTTCTCACCGCTGTGGCCTCTCCCGCTGCGGAACACAGGCTCCGGACGTGCAGGCTCAGCAGCCATGGCTCACGGGCCTAGCCGCTCCATGGCATGTGGGATCTTCCCGGACCGGGGCACGAACCAGTGTCCCCTGCATCAGCAGGTGGACTCTCAACCACTACGCCACCAGGGAAGCCCAAAAGAGCAGTTTTTGAATGTATAATGTTGTAAGAGATGAAGATTTCATATATCCATCTCTCCTTCCTCATCCTCTCTCTAAACTTTTATTATCCTTTTAATTATATCAATAATTAGTGTTTGTATCACTTATATCTCAATTTTAAAAAAGAAAGAAAGAAAACGCCAAATCCTATCAGAGCAATTTGGCATGCAGGTTTCCCCTAAAAAATTATGTCTCTAATTTTTGACATGCACACTTTTGATATGTGACATATAAGTTATGTAAAGTTATATAAAACCTTCTCATTAGCCCTGTAGTTTGGGCATTATCTCTCTTTTATAAAACAGGAAAATGAGGTATCATGTAACTTTCCTAAGTGACATACCTAGGAAAAAAATGCATTTAGTTAAGTGGAAGTCTTCTGTGTCTTTATAGGGGCAGTAAAATGTCATACAGGAGAATGGGAGGTTGACTGGATAGGGAACTGCAGACCAGCTGAGTTATTAGTGGTCATGAATGCAGTGAGGCCAGTTAGAAGTGCTGCTTGCTGTTCTCCAGCCATGTCCAGAGGTGTGGGTACAGACGCAGACTTGGAGGTGCGGTGGATGTAATCAGAGGGGTGTGATGAAGCAAGAGAGTGTAGGGGCCTTGAGGGCACAAGGGATTCCAAAAATTGATCATTTACTGAAAGCTGGACGAGGCAGGAAGTGAGAGCATGAGAGGAGGTGGGGTACAGTTAAAGAAGATGACTGAGGCATTAGTGGTTCTATTGCGAGGAGGGCACCAGAGGAAGTGAGCCGTGATGAGGAAGTGGAATGCCTGAAATTTCTATTATAAGGAGTATTAATACTGGACAGGACATGTCTGGGGTGTGACCACTGGAATGAACAACTGAGGAGACAAGATCATTGGTGGAGAGCTGGGAGGCCAATGTGCTGGAAATACTATCCACCAAGATATTGATCTTACAAAGGATAATGACTAGGGAGTGTTAGAGAAAGTGACAGTGATCCAGGAAGTGAAACTTCAAGGAGTAAACTCATCTACCCAGACTTTGGTAGATGACTGTGACCACAAGGCTGGTAGGAGAAACAATCTGTGGTTGGAAGGAGGGAGCACATTCCAGGAAAGCATCAACGAGTGGGGAGGAAGACAGCCCCTTCTCCGCCACAAAAAGTTCAGAAAACATCCATGCCTGAGAGAGCAGAAAGGAAAGGAGGTCCAATATGGCAGCTGCCAGTCACAAATGGCCACTGAGCACTTGAAATGTGGCTAGCGTGGCTGAGGAACTGAATTTTTAATTGAATTTAATTCCAGAGAAGGGATTCAAGACGGTGGAAGAGTAAGACATGGAAATCACCTTCCTCCCCAAAAGAACATCAGAACTACATCTACATGTAGAACAACCTCTACAGAACACCTACTGAACTCTGACAGAAGACGTGAGACCTCCCAAAAGGCAAGAAACTCCCCCACATTCCTGGGTAGGGCAAAAGAAAAAAGAACAAACAGAGACAAAGAATAGGGATGGGGCCTGCACCAGTGGGAAGGAGCTGTGAAGGAGGAAAGGTTTCCACAAACTAGGAAGCCCCTTCGTAGGTGGAGACTGCAGATGGCGGAGGGGGGAAGCTTCAGAGCCACGAAGGAGAGCCCAGCAACAGGGGTGCGGAGGGCAAAGCAGAGAGATTCCCGCACGGAGGATAGGTGCCAACCAGCACTCACCAGCCTGAGAGGCGTGTCTGCTCACCCGCCGGGGTGCACGGGGGCTGGGAGCTGAGCCTCAGGCTTCGGAGCTTAGATCCCAGGGAGAGGACTGGGTTTGGCAGCGTGAACACAGCCTGAAGGGGGCTAGTGCGCCACAGCTAGCTGGGAAGGAGTTTGTGAAAAGGTCCGGAGCTGCCGAAGAGGCAAAGACTTTTTCTTGCCACTTTGTTTCCTGGTGCGCGAGAAGAGGCGATTTAACAGCTCCACTTAAATGAGCTCCAGAGACGGGCAAGAGCCGCGGCTATCAGCACAGAGCCCAGAGACGGGCGTGAGACGCTAAGGTCGCTGCTGTCGCCACCAAGAAGTCTGTGTGCGAGCACAGGTCACTATCCACACCTCCCCTCCCGGGAGCCTGTGCAGCCCGCCACTGCTAGGGTCCCGTGATCCAGGGACAACTTCCCCCGGAGAACACACAGCGCGTCTCAGGCTGGTGCAATGTCACGCTGGCCTCTGCCGCTGCAGGCTTGCCCCGCACTCTGTACCCCTCCCTCCCCCCGGCCTGAGTGAGCCAGAGCACCCAAATCAGCTGCTCCTTTAACCCCGTCCTGTCTGAGCGAAGAACAGTCGACCTCAGGCAACCTACACGCAGAGGCGGGGCCAAATCCAAAGCTGAACCCCAGGGGCTGTGTGAACAAAGAAGAAAAAGGGAAATCTCTCCCAGCAGCCTCATGAGCAGCGGATTAAATCTCCACAGTCAACTTGATGTACCTTGCATCTGTGGAATACCTGAATAGACAATGAATCATCCCAAATTGAGGAGGTGGACTTTGGAAGCAACAATATATATTTTTTCTTCTTTTTTCTCTTTTTCTTTGTGGATAACAGGATCATGGTACTCCGGCCAGGCATCAGGCCTGTGCCTCTGAGGTGGGAGAGGCAAGTTCAGAACAGTGGTCCACCAGAGACCTCCCAGCTCCAAGTAACGTCAAATGGCAAAAATCTTCCACAGATGTCCATCTTAACGCCAAGACCCAGCTCCACTCAATGACCAGCAAGCTATAGTTCTGGACAGCCTATGCCAAACAACTAGCAAGACAAGAACACAACCCCATCCATTAGCAGAGAGGCTGCCTAAAATCATAATAAGGTAAAAGACACCCCAAAACACACCACAAGGCATGGAACTGCCCACCAGAAAGACAATATCTAGCCTCATCCACCAGAACACAAGCACTAGTCCCCTCCACCAGGAAGCCTACACAACCCACTGAACCAACCTTAGCGACTTGGGGCACACACCAAAAACAATGGGAACTACGAACTGGCAGCCTGCAAAAAGGAGACTCCAAACACAGTAAGTTAAGCAAAATGAGAAGACAGAGAAACACACAACACATGAAGGAGCAAGGTAAAAACCCACCCGACCTAACAAATGAAGAGGAAACAGGCACTCTACCGGAAAAAGAATTCAGAATAATGAGAGTAAAGATGATCCAAAATCTTGGAAATAGAATGGAGAAAATACAAGAAATGTTTAACAAGGACCTAGAAGAACTAAAGAGAGAACAAACAATGATGAACAACACAGTAAATGAAATTGAAAATTCTCTAGAAGGGATCAATAGCAGAATAACTGAGGCAGAAGAATGGATACATGACCTGGAAGATAAAATAGGGGAAATAGCTACTGCAGAGCAGAATAAAGAAAAAAGAATGAAAAGAACTGAGGACTGTCTCAGAGACCTCTGGGACAACATTAAACACACCAACATTCGAATAATAGGGGTCCCAGAAGAAGAAGAGAAAAAGAAAGGGACTGAGAAAATATTTGAAGAGATTATAGTTGAAAATTTCCCTAATATGGGAAAGGAAATAGTTAATCCAGTCCAGGAAGCACAGAGAGTCTCATACAGGATAAATCCAAGGAGAAAAATGCCAAGACACATATTAATCAAACTATCAAAAATTAAATACAAACAAAAAATATTAAAAGCAGCAAGGGAAAAACAACAAATAACATACAAGGGAATCCCTGTAAGGTTAACATCTGATCTTTCAGCAGAAACTCTGTAAGCCAGAAAGGACTGGCAGGACATATTTAAAGTGATGAAAGGGAAAATACTACAAGCAAGATTACTCTACCCAGTAATGATTTCATTCAGATTTGACAGAGAAATTAAAACCTTTACAGACAAGCCAAAGCTAAGAGAATTCATCACCACAAAACCATATTTACAACAAATGCTAAAGGAAATTCTCTAGGCAGCAAACACAAGAGCAGGAAAAGACCTACAGTAACAAACACAAAACAATTAAGAAAATGGTAATAGGAACATACATATCGATAATTACCTTAAATGTAAATGGATTAAATGCTCCAACCAAAAGACATAGACTGGCTGAATGGATACAAGCACAAGACCCATATATATGCTGTCTAAAAGAGACCTACTTCAGACCTAGATACACATACAGACTGAAAGTGAGGGGATGGAAAAAGATATTCCATGCAAATGAAAATCAAAAGAAAGCAGGAGTAGCAATTCTCATATCAGACAAAATAGACTTTAAAACAAAGATTATTACAAGAGAAACAGAAGGACACTACATAATGATCGAGGGATCAATACAAGAAGAAGATACAGCAATTGTAAATATTTATGCACCCAACATAGGAGCACCTCAATACATAAGGCAAATACTAACAGCCATAAAATGGGAAATCGACAGTAACACAGTCATAGTAGGGGACTTAAACACCCCACTTTCACCAATGCACAGATCACCCAAAATGAAAATAAATAAGGAAATACAATCTTTAAATTATACATTAAACAAGATGGATTTAATTTATATTTATCGGACATTCCATCCCCAAAAAACAGAATAGACTTTCTTCTCACGTGCTCATGGAACATTTTCCAGGATAGATCATATCTTGGGTCACAAAACAGGCCTTGGCAAATTTAAGAAAATTGAAATCATATCAAGTATCTTTTGTGACCACAACGTTATGAGACTAGATATCCATTACAGGAAAAAATCTGTAAAAACTACAAACACATGGAGGCTAAACAATATACTACTTAATAACCAAAAGATCACTGGAGAAATCAAAGAGGAAATCAAAAAATACCTAGAAACAAATGACAATGAACACACGATGAACCAAAACCTATGTGATGCAGCAAAAGCAGTTCTAAGAGGGAAGTTTATAGCAATACAATCCTACCATAAGAAAGAAGAAACATCTCAAATAAGCAACCTAACCTTACACCTAAAAGAATTAGAGAAAGAAGAAGAAAAAAAACCCCAATGTAGGCAGAAGGAAAGAAATCATAAAGATCAGATCAGAAAAAAATGAAAAAGAAATGAAGGAAATGATAGCAAAGATCAATAAAAGTAAAAGCTGGTTCTTTGAGAAAATAAACAAAATTGATAAACCATTAGCCAGACTCATCAAGAAAAATAGGGAGAAGACTCAAATCAATAGTATTAGAAATGAAAAAGGAGAAGTAAAAACTGACACTGCAGAAATACAAAGGGTTATGAGAGATTACTACATGAATCTCTATGCCAATAAAATGGACAACTTGGAAGAAATGGACAAAACTTAGAAACGCACAACCTTCCAAGACTGAACCAGGAGGAAATAGAAAATATGAACAGACCAATCACAAGCACTGAAATTGAAACAGTGAACAAAAGTCTTCCAACAAACAAAATCCCAGGAACAGGTGGCTTCGCAGGTGACTTCTATCAAACATTTAGAGAAGAGTTAACACCCATCCTCCTCAAACTCTTCCAAAATATAGCAGAGGGAGGAACACTCCCAAACTCATTCTACGACACCACCATCACCCTGATACCGAAACCAGACAAAGATGTCAGAAAGAAAACTATAGGCCAATATCACTGATGAACATAGATGCAAAAATCCTCAACAAAATACTAGCAAACAGAATCCAACATCACATTAAAAGGATCATGCACCATGATCAAGTGGGGTTTATCTCAGGAATGCAAGGATTCTTCAATATACACAACTCAATCAATGTGATACACCATGTTAACAAATTGAAGGAGAAACACCATATGATCATTTCAATAGATGCAGAGAAAGCTTTTGACAAAATTCAACACCCATTTATGATAAAAACCCTCCAGAAAGTAGGCATAGAGGGAACTTACCTCAACATAATAAAGGCCATATATGACAAATCCACAGCCAACATCATCCTCAATGGTAAAAAACTGAAACCATTTCCACTAAGATCAGGAACAAGACAAGGTTGCCTACTCTCACCACTATTTTTCAACATAGTTTTGGAAGTTTTAGCCACAGCAATCAGAGAATAAAAAGAAATAAAACTATCCAAATCGGAAAAGAAGAAGTGAAGCTGTCACTGTTTGCAGATGACATGATACTCTACATAGAGAATCCTAAAGATGCTACCAGAAAACTACTAGCGCTAATCAATGAATTTGGTAAAGTAGCAGGATACAAAATTAATGCACAGAAATCTCTTGCATTCCTATACACTAATCATGAAAAATCTGAAAATGAAATTAAGAAAACACTCCCATTTACCTTTACAACACAAAGAATAAAATATCTAGGAATAAACCTACCTAAGAAGAGAAAAGACCTCTATGCAGAAAATTATAAGACACTGATGAAAGAAATTAAAATGATACCAACAGATGGAGAGATATACCATGTTCTTGGATTGGAAGAATCAACATTGTGAAAATGACTATACTACCCAAAGCAATCTACAAACTCAAAGCAATCCCTATCAAACGACCACTGGCATTTTTCACAGAACTAGAACAAAAAAGTTCACCATTTGTATGGTAACAGAAAAGACCCTGAATAGCCAAAGCAATCTTGAGAAAGAAAAACGGAGCTGGAGGAATCAGGCTTCCTGACTTCAGACTATACTACAAAGCTACCGTAATAAAGACATTATGGTACTGCCACAAAAACAGAAATATAGATCAATGGAACAGGTTAGAAAACCCAGAGATAAACCCACACACATATGGTCACCTTACCTTTGATAAAGGAGGCAAGAATATACAATGGAGAAAAGACAGCATCTTCAATAATTGGTACTGGGAAAACGGGACAGCTACATGTAAAAGAATGAAATTAGAACACTCCCTAACACCATACACATAAGTAAACTCAAAATGGATTAAAGACCTAAATGTAAAGCCAGACACTTTAAAACTCTTAGAGGAAAACATAGGCAGAACACTCTATGACATAAATCACAGCAAGATCCTTTTAAACTCAGCTCCTAGAGAAATGGGAATAAAAACAAAAATAAACCAATGGGACCTAATAAAACTTAAAAGCTTTTGCACAGCAAAGGAAACCAGAAACAAGATGAAAAGACAACCCTCAGAATGGGAGAAAATATTTGCAAATGAAGCAACTGACAAAGGGTTAATCTCCAAAATTTACAAGCAGCCCATGCAGGTTAATATCAAAAAAACAAACAATCCAATCCAAAAATGGGCAGAAGACCTAAATAGACATTTCTCCAAAGAAGATATACAGATTGCCAACAAACACATGAAAGAATGCTCAATATCATTAATCATTAGAGACATACAAATCAAAACTACAATGAGATATCATCTCACACTGGTCAGAATGGCCATCATCAAAAAAATCCACAAACAATAAATTCTGGAGAGGGTGTGGAGAAAAGGGAATCGTCTTGCACTGTTGGTGGGAATGTAAATTGATACAGCCACTCTGGAGAACAGTATGGAGGTTCCTTATAAAACTACAAATAGAAATAGCAATTATACTCCAATAAAGATTTTTAATAAATAATAATTCCAATTAGGTTAAAAGCTGAAGCAGTATAAAATATTTTTCTGTTAATCACAGCTTTATTGTTTTGGTAGGACTACATTTCACTCTAACTTGAAAACTCAAATTGAAAGATGCTCTAAGTGCAAAATACACACCATATTTCAAAGTCAGTATTTAAAATATGTAAAATAGCTTATTAATATTTTTATACTTTTTGCATGATGAAGTATGTTGGGTTACATAAATATGTTTTTGCATGTTGGATCTGTTGTGTGAGAAAATCTTTTATTAAAATTACTTTTACCTGCTTCTTTGTACCTATTTTAATGTGACTACTAGAAAATTTAGAATTACATATACGGCTCACATTACATTTCTATTGGGCAGTGCCAACTTAGAGAAAGATGAAGGAAACTCCTAGAGAATAGATGGGAGACATAGGACACTTAGATGACAACTGGCTAAGTATTCCAGGAGACACAGTAGAAAGACTTCTGGGGTTGGCTGGGGCTGCCAGAAGGGGTCAGAGAGGCAGAAGCACAATCATATGGGGATGGGTGTCTTGGGACTGAGGGATCTCCAGGGAGTCCTGGGCCTCATGTGGTGCCTGGAGAAAGCAGAGACAAGCATCTTAAAGAGTTAAGTCCTGATTTTCTCAAGGCAGGAACTGGTGGTGAAGCTGTGACTCTTTGGAGATAAGAAGGCTATCCAGTTCTAGTCAGGAGCCCCAATTCACTCTGCCAAAGGAGGCAGAGAAAACAGAAATATTTTGAAGGAAGCATATTTTTCGAGGCATGGAAGTAAACGAGGAGTCAGGGGTGACTCCAAGATTTGGCATGAGCATCTGGAAGGATGGAGTTGCCTTTTATCGAAAAGGGAAGACTGCAAGTCAAAACTGGGGTGGAGGTGATGGATGGCATTAATTCACACTGGGACACGTTAGGTTCAAAGATCCTCTTAGACTTCCAAACAGAGATCTTGAGGCACTTGGTGGTAGGAATCTGCAGTTCACAGGAGAAATGAGGCTATAGATATCAATCTGAGAGTCTTCAGCATCTAGATGGTATTTAAAGCTATGGAATGTGAATTCTGAGGTCAAAAAATTCTAGATCAATCCAGTTATTTCCCAATAGTTTGCTGAATAACTATGGTACATATAAATAATAGCCAATTCATTTTTTAGGGTGATTTTTCCCCCTGATGTATCTTCCTGTTGACATTTAGCTCAATCTTATATTATCCTGAACACCTACCAGCTAATAGAGAGTACAAGGGTCTAGAAGCCAGACTGGTGTTTTGACATTTCATAACATAGAGAACCTATCACTATCAACTCATCAAGAACTTTCTAACAATTGCTCACCCTGCTCACAAGTTGCTCCTGCCTCATTGCAAATATTTCCCTACATACATAAAATTTTGTTACAAAAAATAAAATGTTGGGTAAGAGCCTTTTGAATTCAACCAGCAATGTCACCCCAGCTGAAGAAAGCCATTCCCTCTGCATTAGGCCAACTGGGGAATAAATAGTTCTCCTGTCCAGACCCTTAGCACAGAGCTTTCTGCATAGTAATTAACCAAGAACATACACAAGAGAAAGAAAGAGAGAGAGAAGGAGAGGGAGGGAGGGAGAGAGGGGGGGATGGAGGGAAAGAAAAACAAAAAAAAAGGACATTGCATCAGATGAATCTGTCTTCCCTTTTGTGGCTCCTTGGTTAGCTGAACCAAAACACAAACTTGATTTTCACCATTTAACCCTGGGTTGGTTCTGCATTCCACTTTCCTCTGGAACCTCCCTCCCCTTCCCAAACAACCTGTACTATGGATGCCTCCCGTCATGGACATAACTGGGAAGACATTTTAAAAGCGCCTTCCAGGGCTTCCCTGGTGGTGCAGTGGTTGAGAGTCCGCCTGCTGATGCAGGTGACACGGGTTTGTGCCCCGGTCCGGGAAGATCCCACATGCCGCGGAGCGGCTGGGCCCCTGAGCCATGGCCGCTGAGCCTGCGCGTCCGGAGCCTGTGCTCCGCAACGGGAGAGGCCCACGTACAGCAAAAAAAATTAAAAAAATTTAAAAAAATAAAATAAAAGAGTCTTCCAAGTCGAAGAGAGGATAAAGAACCACAGAGGTCAGACAGCAAGCTTGTCATTTTGATTAATCGATTTGCTGATAAGGAGACTGAAGCTTAAAACTGGTGGTGACAGAATCAGAACTAGAACACTTACCCTTTTTCTGCCTCCTCTTTTAGCTTCTTGTTACAGAAAATTACAAACACATACAAAAGTAGACAGAATACTATAATGATTCCATATATACCCATCATTCAGCTACAAAAATTATCACTATTATCAACATTTTGCCAGTATTGTTTTATCCATTCCCCCTTCTATTTGTACTGAATTGTTTTAAATAAAATCCAAGATACTATGTCATTTCTCTTCTACTCTGGCATGCTTCTCTAACTGATAAAAATATTTTAAAAAAGAAAAACACATGTCATTAAACATTCAATAAAGTTAATAACAACTCCTTTAGTATCATCTAATATCTGTCGATATTCATTTTCCTGATTATCAAAGCTGTCTTTGTAGTTGGGTTGTTGGAATCATGATTAAAAATTTCATGCATTGCATTTGGTTGTATGTCTATTAAGTCCCTTGTAGTCTATGGCAATCTTACCTCTCTTTTTGATTTAATGCCATTGATTTCTTCAAGAGGGTGGATCAAATGGCTCCCAGAATGTTCCTTGCTCTGAGTTTGACATTTTGCTTCCTGTGGTGTCATCTGTGTCCCATGGTTCTCTCTTGTTACCTGTATTTCCCGAACACCAGAAGTCAGATCTAGAGCTTTACTCAGATTCAGATTCAACTTTTTAGGCAAGAAGACAGGAGGTATTGTGCATTTGCTATGGCTATCCATCAGGGGCATATCATAGCTCCTGGCTATTTCTGGTAATGCTAAAGCTGCTCACCAGGTCCAGGTGGTATTGGCCTGATCCCTCCATTATAAAGCTTCCTATGAATTTTCACATTGTGGTTCTAGCTAACATCTCTTGAAGATCACTGCCTACACTCACTGTTTCATTAATGTTTGCAAGATGACAATTCTAATTCTGTAATTCCTTCAGCTTCTATTAGCTGGAATTCTTCTATAAAGGAAAATTTTTCCTCATTAACTACTTGGTTTTCCTGAAATACAGCTGATCTAGTCAAGGATAAATGCTTGATTCTGTCCCTTTATTTATCAATTGTCAGAGAACTGAGTTGAGCCATGGAAACTTCTAGTGGTGACAAATGCAGGGGTTTTGTTTTTTCATTTTGTTCTTGTATCATTATGATACGTTTCAGTTTATTATCTATTTTGGTGCTAAAACTGTTCAAACTTAGGTGAGTGAAAGTCCTTTCAGATTGGTTCGTGTGTTCTTTGACTTCATTCCATTCTTTGATACCTTCCTTTCTTTGGGCATAGTAAGGTAACCCATGACTTCTCCTTCAAGCCCTGCTCTACACCTGTTAAAATTTATTTTCTGTTGGTCCAGTGTGACTCATGTGACATTCCAAAACTTTTCCTGATACTGGTTGTTCCTTAGGGTGTGTCTGGGCCTTTCCTTTAGCTAACAGTTGTGGTCATCAGAATCTGGTCTACATCACCTCTTCACTTGACAATGTACCTTGGAAATTTTACTCTGTGAGTTTATATAGCCCTTTTCTTTTAAGGCCTCTGAAGCTCTTTGCATGCCAAGATCTCATGCTTTGCTTTCTGTTTTGTTTTTCCTGTTAACATGGCTGCGTCATAGCCACTTAGGTAGACACAGAGGTAAAGGGGGAGAAAGCAGAACATTCTAGAGGTTCAGGTTAGCCCTTGGAAGAATCCAGTTTTGATTCAGGCACTGTCTTCCCCCTTTCCTCTCCAAACACTGCTTCCCTTGACCAGAGTGGATGGCTTAGCTGAGGCAGGTTCTGGAATGAGCATTTTGACATCCAACATCCAAAGAACAAATTCCCACTTGCCATTATCCACTTCTGACTCTTCCTGTCTCTGAGAGTCAGAGATAAAGTGGGACTCAGGGACAGGAAGCGGTGAGAGAAGCTGGAGGAGAAGGGATGGACTGGAGCTCCAGGTGGGAGTGGAGGTCCAGGGCAGGAGTGGTCTCACTGTTGGGTGCAGCTCAGGGATGTGGGGCATCAGGAAGGCTGGGGAAGAGGAGGGGTGGCAGAGTGGAGCAGAGTGAGACTCAAGGGTGGAGTGAAATTACCTACTGTCCTTATACCAGCTGAAAGTTCAATTGAACAAATCGGAAGTTTAATGCTTTGTTTATTTAGCATGATGAAGTGGTTGTGAAACCATTTTGGTCTGAGATTGCTCAGGACTCCGATTACATCCGTTGTCATTTGCATATCAAAATATCCACATCTCCACGTGACACCAGATCATCACACTCCCAGTTCAGTATAACTGAGAGAGCCATGACAAGCTCTCTTGATGGAGGGATGGCAAGCTCAGCTTGAAAAGGTGGGTAGTACTTGGAGTTAGACAGAGGCTGTGGGACTGTGACCCATGAGAGGCCAGCAGTCAGGACTGGGACATCCCAGTGGTGACTCACCTCAGGGCTGGGTCATTAGTGAGGCCTGAAGTAAGGACATGATTGATGCCACCAGACCATCTAGGAAGTCACTGACCCCAAACTAAGTTACTTCCTCACTCCCTCCTACTGCTCACCCAACTTTGGAGGGAAGCCCAGAACTTGTCATGACACCATGGAAGAAGTTGCCTAGACCAAGAGGTCAGAACAAAGCCAATGGGTGTTTACAACAAACACTCATTAAATTTCAATGTTAGCTTTGAAGGTCATCTCATCTAAAAAGACAGTTGGTGAAGCATCCCACCTCATGAAAGGGAAAGGGACCTCACTACCCCTAAGGCACCTCAACTTTACACTGTTCCGATGGTCAAGAACCCTCAAACTATAGGTGAAATGTGTTCACTCTGTGGCACCTGGCACATGTTAAAAACTCAGTAAAGGTTTGTGGAATAAATGGATGAATGGATAAACAATGTCTTCTCAGGGCTTCCCTGGTGGCGCAGTTGTTAAGAATCCACCTGCCAATGCAGGTGACACGGGTTTGAGCCCTGGTCCGGGAAGAACCCACATGTCTCGGAGCAATTAAGCCCCTGCACCACAACTACTAAGCCTGCCCTCTAGAGCCTGTGAGCCACAACTACTGAGCCTGCGTGCTGCAACTACTGAAGCCTGAGTGCCTAGAGCCCGTGCTCTGCAACAAGTGAAGCCACTGTAATGACAAGCCCACGCACCGCAGCAAAGAGTAGTCCCCGCTCGCCGCAACTAGAGAAAGCCCGCATGCAGCAATGAAGACCCAACGCAGCCAAAAATAAATAAATAAAATAAATAAATTTATTTTTTTTTAATGTCTTCTTGGTAGAATCAGGAGCTGAAGACAGCCTTCTGGGTACAAACAGCAGGAAAGTGTCCCTGGACCTTTAAGTTTATCCTAAGGATCTCACCTCCCCATCACCTCCTCCATGTTTTAGGAGAATCCAGACAGAACTGCTTCCCCCACCCACGTGACCTCTAACTGCCTGCAGCCTAGACACAGGCTCTCAGGGGTTTCAGACAAAGTAGATGAAGAGAAGCCGTCTGTCAATCCCTCCCCCGAGGCCTCCTTACCAGAGCTTGCTTGTTTCTCACGGAGCATCACATGCCCAGTGCTGGGAGGGGGATGAAGAAAGACCTGTGACCTTCATACACTGGGGCAACATCCCCGCCCTGAATGGAGATCTCTCCCAGCTGCAGAGCACCATCCTCCCTGCTTCCAAGAAGGGAGGTCCTTCATTCTGGGTTACAGAGTCATGGAGTGACTTAGCGGGTCCTAGGCTGACTCTGTAGCTCTCTTGGAGCAGAAGGCAGCTGGGGCAGCACATCACCCCTTCCTGCTCTTCACATCTCCCAGTGTGGTCTCCCAGGGCCACGACCACCTGGTCAACTCCCCAAGGGCAGAGAAGCACTTGCCCCCAGTTTTAACCCAGGTCCTCAGCAGGCCCTCGTGAGAAGCAGCAACAAAGACCAAGTGCCAAGTGGCCTTTTTAAATGATGCTGAAAAGACTACTAAAGCAGTTCAGTTATTATTATTCCCAAGATATACAATTCAGTGGAAATAGGCAAATTACAAACAATAATATACTGTGTGAGCATACACATTCTTCTGTTCAGAGAAAGGTCTGAAATAGCCTAACCAAATCAGTGTCATTTCTCAGGGATAATGTCTGGCCTTTACTTTTATACCTGACATCCTGCTCAGTTCCAGACCAATATATCCAGCCGCTCTTAGGACTTTTCTCCTGGGTGTGCGCAGACACTTCAGACCAGAGAGGCCCAAAGGGGAAATCACTATATGCCCTCAAGTCAGCACATGGCAGGATTATCCACCCAACTGCTCAAGACAGAAACCTAGGAGTCATGATCGACACCTCCTGTTCCCTCACACCATGCAGCCTCACCAAGGTCTGCAGGTTCTGTTGCTCAGTATCTTCCAGATCTGAACCTCCCCTCCTCCCCCATCACTCCTGCCAGCGTTCATGCTGAGGACCTCATTACTTCGCTCCTGATTGACTAGCAGTCTCTTCTCTGGACAATTGGCGTAATAATGGTATCTAACTCACTGGGTGGCTGTAAAGAATAAAACACTTAATAAACATACCCATACCCACCCATTCAGTAAATATTACATGTGTGCATTACTTCTGGATCAGTGCTTGGTGCTAATGTTACAGAGTAGATACTTTCTGTTCACTCAAAGGTCTAAGAGAAGAAACACACAAAAAGTAACTGAGGTAAAGTGTCCCAGGTGATGAAGACACAAAGGAGGAAGCAAGTGGCCAATTCAATCCCAGGGAATTGGGAAAGAGTCCACGGAGGACAGATGGGGATCTATTGGGTCAGAGCCGTTAAGCAATCAATGTCATGGTCTTGCCCATAAAATTCACTTGATGTGGCACACACCTCCTTCAACGAAGCAAGCGAGTCAGACACTGACCTGTCAGCCCCAGGTAGTTTCTGGCTTCTGCCATCTCTACTTCCTCATCTAGACCTTCTCCAGTTCCAATCAGGAGAGTCTGGTGTCTTTGGGGGTCAAAATATGCTACTTGACGTTTCTGCTGACTCACTCATGATGGCTTGCTTGCATGTTTGGCAACTTTTTTGTGTACCAATATTTAGCTTGCCTTAATTTGAAGGATGAGAGTGACTTCTTCCAAGTGAAATTTGCATTTACTTCTGTAAGGTATCCCATGGTACAAACAACAAGGAAGTATTTGAAAATCATTTCTTGGTCTGGGTTTTCTTCTGATCATGTGATAGTGTAAATTCAAACCTGGAAACAGTGTGAGGATAGACCTGTTCTAGGAAGGGGGACCCCTTCCAGGGCCCGAGAGTGGGCTCTTGTCTAACACTCTGAAATGAATTGTCTGGGGATACACACATGCTGACAAAGCAAGAGTACTTTATTGGGAAGGGGCACCGGGAGGAGAGCAGCAGGGGAAGGGAACCCAGGAGGACTGCTCTGCCATGTGGTTCACAGTCTCAGGTTTTATGGTGGTGGGGTTAGTTTCTGGGTTGTCTCTGGCCAATCACTCTGACTCAGGGTCCTTCTGGTGGTGTGCACATCGCTCAACCAAGATGGATTACAATGAGGAGGATTCTGGGAGGTTGGTAGGACATATGGACTGATGTCCCCTCTCTCCTTTTGACCTTTCCCTAATTCTTCAGGTTGGTGGTAGCTTGTTAGTTCTGCGTTCCTTACCAGGACCTCCTGTTCTAAGATAACTCATGCAAGTGGCAACTATCTTGCCCGGCCAGGGCAGGCGGTTTCAGTCAGTGTTTCCCCTAACAGACCTATGATTTGAAATTTTAGGGATGACTTTTCTCCCACTTAACCCTGAGCAGAGGCCTGAGAAACACTGACAGTGATTTGCTGGGAGTCACTAATTTTCTAGATCACCCTTTCACCCAAACTGTAGCCTTTTGGCATCCCTGGCATTTGGAGAGTCTCAGTTCCATTCTCCATCTTGCATGGGCCAAAAATATTATGACCTGTCCCTCCCCGGGGTACTTGAAATCCACTCTCTAGCTTTCTGGAACAGCAGGCTCTTCAGGGTAGCCATAGTTTCAATTTTGGTTTTGTCTTTTGTGGGGTTTTCTTGCTTTCTGTAGCATTTATTATTTTAAATAAGTTTATGTTTTGTGGTGAGAAGCTGTTTCAGTGTATCTAATCTGCCATATTGTTGGACATGGAAGTTTCCCTCTGATATAGATAGATAGGTAGATAGATAGATAGATAGATAGGTAGACAGAGGATTGATAGATAATAGATAGATAAACCAAACCACACCTGGTCTTGGACTTCTAGCCTCCAGAACTGTGAGAAAATAAATTTCCGTTGTTTAGACTACTGAGTTTATGGTATTTCATTACGGCACCCCTAGCAAATGAATATAGTAGCCATCAGTCAACTTCAACAATTATTAACATTCTACCATTCTTGTTTCATATCACCACCTCCCCAGCTTTCACTTAATTTTTGGCTGGATTATTACTTTAAAGCAAATCTATGCCATAGTATTATTTTACCTGTAGTTGCATCAGTATTTCCTACAGGCAAGAACTTTTTAAACATGGCCACGTTATCCACATGGCTTTTGACTAAGAATTCCAGTTCCAGTTCCTGTATCCTAGGTACAGTTGCACGCGTGCTCCACTTGGCCTTTGGGAGGGAATAGTATTCATGTTGCAGCTTGTTCACAAGATCCCCTCTGTCACTGACCACCTTCTAACAGCCCAGGCTTCTATTGCTCCCAGGAGCTCGCTATGCCCTCAGCTTCCAGCAGCGTAGCTCAGGCTGTCCACTGAAGCCCCTTCTTTCACCAAGTCTCCTGAACTGGAGCTGTGCAACCTGCCCCACCCCCATGTGTGTGCAGAGATGGAGCCATTAGTATTCCGCAATCCTCCCTACTTATTTGGGGGCTGGTTCGGCAGCCCTCCCTACTCTGCTTCAAGGGGAGGAAGTGAGATGCAAGGACCCTGGAATCTCACCTGCTCACTCTCCCTCTCTCTTTTTTCCCCACACATGGCTGGCTTGGAAGTTCTTTCTCTTACTTTCCTTTCTTGTTGGGAAGGGATTTTCCCTGCTTCTTCTTTCCCAGTGTCCTTGACTCACACCTTGCATAAGGCCACATGGCAAAACAGTTGCCAGGGAAGATCATTTGAGGCAAAGAAAAATATCTGGAAGTATAATTCCAAACTGTTATCCTATTACAAACTTTCATATGTTTAAATTTTCTGTTGCATGTAAATATTGTTTAAAAAAAGAAAAAACCTCAGAAGAAAAAAGAAAAATCAGGTAAAACTCAAGCTTCTGAATTCATTGTGATGTTGTAGTCTTCTACAGGAAAATTCTGTATCTTAAGCCTACTTATTTGATGCTAGGAAATTAATGCATGCTTACTTCTTTTTGATCCAGTTATTTATTGTTTTTATTATTATTTTGTGTATGTGAACCCAGTTTGCCTTAAAGCAGTCAAACAAACAAGAACAATTATTTTTCATGGCATTGGGCATCTCTGATGTCTGACCAGATTGCTTCATTCCAAAGCAGTGCACTGGGCTAGTAGCAGTCCTTACCACAGGTGACCTGAAATGTGCTGAGCAGAGGCTGGCTCATGTCCACCATTAGTCCTCAGCATGACATGGGATCTATGTGGCACAGAGCTGGGAAGATGTTTGTAGAATGCTGGTGAAATGCAGCCAGCTTTTTTTTGTGCTCTACAAAAGACAATGGTACCTGCTAAGTGGCACAGAATCTCTCTTTCCTGGAACTGGCTTCCAGGAAGAGAGACAGCGACTTCCAGCTAGTTCACTTGGAACCATTGGGGACAGAGACAGCCCTGATGGGCAGTGCTGAGTGGTCACTCTCTCTAGCAGCAAAGGCAGCAGAGACCACCTCGACTCAGAGATCTGGGTCCCTTCGAGAGAAGCAGGTTTGACTCAGTGACAGCTGGTCAGCTGCCATGACATCTGACATTAATTAGAAGAATAAGGAGGAGGTAAAGTACTAAGAGACAAGAGAGAGAGAGACAAAGATAGGACTTCCCTGGTGGTGCAGTGGTTAAGAATCCGCCTGCCAATGCAGGGGCCACGGGTTCAATCCCTGGTCCAGGAAGATCTCACATGCTGCGGAGCAACTAAGCCCATGCTCTAGAGCCCGCAAACCACAACTACTGAGCCCACATGCTGCAACTACTGAAGCCCATGTGCCTAGAGCCAGTGCTCCACAACAAGAGAAGCCACCGCAATGAGAAGCCCATGCACCACAACAAAGAGTAGCCCTCACTCACCACAACTAGAGAAAGCCTGCACACAGCAAAGAAGACTCAAGACAGCTCTAAATAAATAAATAAATAAACTTATTTTAAAAAGAGAGAGTGACAAAGACACGTTTTCCTCCATACTTCTAGAGTTACTGGTGTTTTGGTAACTGACATCAACAAAGACTGAAAAAGAATGCATTACCAGGTAGAAGGAGGCAGTCCCAAATTTTTGTCCTTTCCCACTTAATCAACATTTTTGGAAAAGAGATCCCATGACCAGTGTGGCAGGAATAAAGCCTGGCCTGAGCCATTCAGAGACCCCAAGTGCAGTACTGAGGAGACGGGGAGCCCCTCTCCTAGCTCTCAGAATTTAGGACTTGGGGGATAGACTTCTCCTTAGAGGCTCCCTCATAGCCACCTTTTTCCAAGATGAATTGCTGGCTACTGCTACTGCCCAGCCATTTAAAATGTAGTAGGGGGGCTTTCCAGGTGGCACAGTGGTTGAGAATCCTCCTCAACACGGGAGGGGACACGGGTTCGAGCCCTGGTCCGGAAAGATCCCACATGCCACGGAGCATCTAAGCCCGTGCACCACAACTACTGATGCTGCACTATAGAGCCCGCGAACCACAACGACTGAGCCCACGTGCCAGAACTACTGAAGCCCGCATGCCTAGAGCCCGTGCTCCACAACAAGAGAAGCCACCACAATGAGAAGCCCACACTCAGCAACAAAGAGTAGCCCCTGCTCGCCACAACTAGAGAAAACCTGCACACAGTAACAAAGACCCAGCGCAGCCAAAAATGAATGAATGAATAAATAAATAAATAAATTTAAATAATAAATAAATAAATAAAAGGTACTAGAACATTCAAAATGTTTTAAATAATGATCAGAAGTGGCAGGGTCCCCAGGAAACCATCAAAAATGAAGGTGTAAAATATACAGTGGCATGGGAATTTTTCATTTTATATATGTACATTTTTAAAGTTTTTATTTTGAAATAATTATAGTTTCACAGGACTTTGTAAAGAAAATAAAGTCCCTCATACCTTTCACCTAGTTTCCCCCAATGATTATGTCTTATGTAATTATCATAATTATTGTATAAATATCAAAACCAGGAAATTGACATTGGTACAGTGTGTATGTATAGTTCAGTGCATCACATATTTAGATTCATGTAACCACCACTGCAGTAAAGATAAAGAACCACTCCATCACTATGAAGATCTCCCCCTATCCCTACTACTTGGCAACCACTAATCTGTTTTCTACCTTTCTAATTTTATCATCTCAAGAATGTTGTACAAATGGAATCATACAGTATATGACCTTTTGATACTGGCCTTTTTTCACTCAACATAATGCCCCTATGATCCATCCAAACTGTTGCTTATGCCGATAGTTGGTTCTTTTTTACTACTGAATAGTTTTACATGATATGAATGTATCACAGATTGTTTAACCATTCACCTATTGAGGAAAATTTTGGTTGTTTCCAGTTTGGGGCTATTATAAAGCTGCTATAAACAATTGTGTATAGTTTCTGTGTGAAAAAAAGTTTTCATTTGTCTAGGATAAAAGCCCAGAAGTGTATTGCTGGGTCATATGTTTAGTTTTAAAGACACTGTCAAACTATTTTCTAGAACGGATGTACCATTTTACATTCCCACAAATATGAGAAATCTATTCTAGTAGGTATGTAGTGATATATCATTTTACTTTGCATTTCCTTAATGGCTAGTGATGATGAATATCTTTTCATGTATTTATTTAATACCCATATATCCTCTTCAATGTAATGTCTCTTCATGTCTTTTGTCTGTTTTCTAATTGAATTGTATTTAATATTGAGTTTTGTGAGTCCTTTGCCAGATATGCGGTTTGCAAATACTTTCTCCCAGTCTATCATCTCTCTTTTGATCCTCTTAACAGGGTCTTTGCAGAGCAGTAGTTTTTAATTTTGATAAAATCCTGCTTAGCAATTAAAAAAAAATTATAGATTGTGTTTTGATGTTATGCTCTATGATCTCTTCACCATATCCTAAGATCTGAAGATTTTCTCCAAAGTTATCTTTTAAAAGATAGAATTTGCATTTCAATCTATGATCCATTTTTAGTTACTTTTTACATAAGATATGAAATTTAGATCAAGCTTTTCCTTTTTTTTTGCAAATGGATGTCCAATTGCTCCTGCATCATTTGTTGAAGACAATCCTTCATTGATTTTCTTTTGCACCCCTGTCAAAAATCAGTCAGCTGTACTTGTGTGGATTCTCTACTTTTTCATTGATGCATGATTCTATCCTTTCACAGTACCACACAGTCTTGATTCCTGAAACTACATTAAGTTTTGAACTTAGGTAGAGTGATTCCTCCCACTTCATTATTTTTCAAAATTGTTTTTAGCTACTCTAGGTCCTTTGCCTTTCCATATAAATTTTAGAATAATCGTGTATATCTACAAAATGCTTTGCTGGGAGTACCATAGGACTTAAAATTGTATATCAGTGTGGGGAAAATCAACACCTTTACTAGAATGAGTCTCCCAATCCATAAAGCTGGAATACCCCTCCATTTATTTAGATCTTTGTTTCTTGTATCAGTGTTGAATAGCTTTCAGCATACATGCCTTACATTTTGTTATATTTGTACCTAAGTATTTTTCTTTTTTTAGCAATTGTAAATGGTACTGTATTTTAAATTTTGGTGTCCACATGTACATTGCTAGTATACAGAAGTAGTGGTCGGGCTTCCCTGGTGGTGCAGTGGTTGAGAGTCCGTCTGCCAATGCAGGGGACACGGGTTCGTGCCCCGGTCTGGGAAGATCCCACATACCGCGGACTGGCTAGGCCCATGAGCCATGGCCATTGAGCCTGCACATCCGGAGCCTGTGCTCCGCAATGGGAGTGGCCACAACAGTGAGAGGCCTGCGTACCACAAAAAAAAAAAAAAAAAAAGAAGTAGTGGTTTTCATATGTTGATTTAAAAATTTTTTGTGATTTTTGTATGTTGAACCTCTGACCTCGCTGAACTCATTTACTAGTTCTAGTTTGTTTGTAGATTCCTTGGGATTTTTCTATGTAGACTATCGTGTCATCTGCAAATAGGGAAACTTTGATTTCTTCCTTTCCAATCTGTATGCCTTTTCTTTCTTTTTTCCTTTTTAAATCTATTGCACTGGTTAGAACTTCCAGTACTATGTTGAATAGCACTGGATGGTGGGCATTGTTGTCTTGTTCCCAATCTTGGGGGAAAGCATTCAATCTTTCACCATTAGTATGATTTCAGTTGTATGTTTTTGTAGATATTCTTTATCAGTTTGAAGAAGTTCTCTATTCCTTTTCTTCTGAGAGTTTTTAATCATAAATGGTGTTGAATTCTGTCAAATGCTTTTTTCTGCATCGATTAATATTCTCATGTCATTTTTCTTTCTTTTTTTTTTTTGGCTGCGATGGGTCTTTGTTGCTGCATGTGGGCTTTCTCTAGTTGTGGCGAGCAGGGGCTACTCTTCATTGTGGTGCAGGGGCTCAGTAGTTGTGGCTCATAGGCTCTAAAGCATAGGTTCAGTAGTTGTGGCACACGGGCTTAGTTGCTCTGTGGCATGTGAGATCTTCCTAGACCAGGAATTAAACCCATGTCTCCTGCATTGGCAGGCAGATTCTTAACCACTGTGCCACCAGGGAAGTTCCACTCATGTCATTTTTCTAATTTAGCCTGTTAATATGAATTACATTGTTTGATTTTCAAATATTATATCAGTTTTGCATCCTTAAAACAAATTTCACTTGTTCATGGTATATAATTCTAGTTATATATTGCTGAATTCTATTTGCTAACATTTTGAAAGGATTTTTGCATCTACATTCATAAGGAATGTTGGTCCATAGTTTTCTTTTCTTGCCTTCTGTTTTAAAAAATTACTACCTTTTTGGTACTCTCTTCATTTGGTTTTGGTTTTGGTATCAGGGTAATAACTAATAACTAGCTTCCAAGAATGAGATGGAAAAACTTCTATTTTCTAGAAGAGATTTTGTAACGTTTGTCCTAATTCTTATTTAAACATTTGGTAGAAATCTCTGTTTGAGCCTGGAGATTTCTTTTTCAGGTTTTTAAAACTCAATTTCCTTAATAGTTATAGGGCTATTCAATATACATCTCATTTTGGGTGAGTTCTGGTAGTTTGTGTCTTTCAAGAAATTGGCCCATTTTATCTAAGTTGTCGATGTTATGTGTAGAGTTTTTCATAGTATTGACTGATTATCCTTCTGATGTCTGTTAACAGGACCTGTTTTATTCCTGATATTAATAATTTTTCTTATCTTTTTTTTGCCAGTATTGCTAGAGGTCTGTCAGTGTTATTGATCTTTAAAATAACTAGCGTTCTATATCATTGATTTTTCTCTATTCTTTTTCTGTTTCCAAATCTACTCATTTATACTCATTATTTCCTTTTCTCTGCTTGCTTTGGGCTTATTTTGATCTTTTCTTTCTAGTTTCTTGAGATGTAAGCTTAGGTTATTGATTTGAGACGTTTCCTCTTTTCTAACATACACATTTAGGTGCTATAAATTTCCTTCTCAGCCCTGCTTTTGTTGTATCCCACAAATTTTGGAACATCAGCTAGATCCTGTTGGTTGATGTTGTTGAGTTCTTCATATGCTTGCACTTTTCTGTTTAGTTGTTCTATCAGTTTTTGAGAGGATATTGCAGTCTCCAACTATGATTGTGTATCTGTTTCAATTCTAGAAGTTTTTGATTCACATATTTTGCAACTCTGTTTTTTTCTGTTTTTTGTGGGTTTTTTTGCATATTAAGATTAAGATTGCTGTTTTCTTGATGTATTAACCCTTTTATCATTATGTGATGTCTTTTTTTGTCTATGGTAACTTTTGCTCTGATGCTTACCTTATTTGATATTAATAGTTGTTGTACTTGTCTTTGATTTTTTGCATGGCATATCTTTTTCCATCCTTTTACTTTCAACCTTCCTTTATCATTATACTTGAGTTTCTTGTCAACAGCATATTCACTCTACCAATCTGTCTTTTAACTGGTATGTTTAGTTACATTTAATGTAATTACTGATGTTAAGGCTTAAATGTGCTATTTTATTTTTTGCTTCTTACTTGTTCTGAGTTTTTTCTTTGCTTTCTTTTCCCCAACATCTTGTGGGTTACTTGATCATTTTTTTACAATTGAATTTTTATTTGCTTATAGTATTTTGAGTGTATTTCCTTGTATAGTTTTAGTGGTTACTCATTACCTTTTATATATACAAATATCAAAGTGTACTGGTGTCATGTTTTTACCAATTTGAGTGTAGAAACATCTCCTTTACATGCTTTTCCTCTCCTAAATATTTCCACTATATACAGTGAGAATCACATTAGACAGAGTTATAATTTTTGCCTCAAGCATCAAACATAATTTAGAAGACTCAATAGGATAAGGAAATTCTATTGCATTGGCCTGTGTTTTTGCATTTCATCTTACCATTTTCTCTTTAGAGACCTCCCCCCCAGCTCTTCTTTCAGGGTAGGTCTGATGGCAAGAAATTCTCTTAGTTCTCCTTTATCTGATACCTTGATTTCCCCTTCATTTCTAGGGAATATTATTTCTGCTGGATATCAAATTCTGGGTTGGCAGTACTTTCAACACTTGAAAAATGTCATATCCTTCTAGCCTTCATAATTTCCGAAGAGAAACGTGTTGTTTGAATTGTTTTTCCTCTATAGGTAATGGGCCATTTCTCTCTAGCTGCTTTCAAGATTTTGTCTTTAATTATCTGAAGTTGACCTACCGTGTGTCTTGGTGTGGATTTCATTGGGTTTATTTTGTTTGTGGTTTGCTCAGCTTCTTAAATCTCTAGGTTCACAAGTTAGTTTTCCCTCCATTTACAGCCATTTTTTTCTTCAAACAATTTTTCAGCCCCACCCTATTATTCCTCTTCTTCTGGGACTCTGATGACATGTCAAGATTTTTGTTTTAGTCCCACATGTTCCTGAGGTCATGCTTATTTTTTCCCCCCAGTCTACTTTCTGGTTAGATTAATTTTTTTCCCCTCTGTCCTCTTCATTCTGCTGTTGAGCCCATTCACTGACTTCTAAACTTTGTTCATTTTCATTCTAAAATTTTTGTGTGGTTCTTCCTTATATCTTCTATTTCTTCACTGAGACCATTTTTCATTTGTTTCAAGTATGTTTCTAATTGCTTGTCAAAGCATTTTCTGACAGCTGCTTTAAAATCCTTGTCAGATAATTCTAACATCTATGTCATCTGTGTTGTCTTTTCTCACATGGTTTGAGATCTTCCTGGTTCTTGGTATGACAAGTGATTATTAATTGAAACCTGGACATTTTTGGTATTATAAGACTCTGAATCTTATTTAAGTCTTGTATTTTTAACAGGCTCCCTCTACCACAGCACTGCCTCATTACTGCCAGGTAGGAGAATGTTCCTGTTGACACCTGGGGACAGGAAGAGCTGGGAGTTCAGGCTTCACTCTAGATCTCCTCTGACACCACCCAGTGGGCAGGGGGAGAGGCACCTTGTTACTGCAGGATGGGGATGAAGTCTAGACTCCCTGTGCAGTCTCCACTGACACTGCAGTGCAGGCAGCTTTGTTACCTCTGTGCAGTGGTGAAAACCCTGATCCTCCATGGGGTCTTCCTCTGCTTCCATCCCAGAAAGCAAGGAAGATGGAGTCCAGGCTCCTCACTAGACCTTCTCTGACATCATCCTCATAGAGGGTTGAGGTTCTAAATTTAAGCCTGCTGGAGTGGAATCTAGGCTCTCCCCTTAGCCTTAACTGGTGGAGGTGAGGATAGGGTTGCAGTCTTTCCTGAGGTATTTGATTGGAATAGAGCAGTTACTGTCTAATGGATTTCTGCCTTCTTAGGCTGCCTTTTTCCTGGTCCTTCAGCTGGAGAGAGCAGGCTTTTGCTGGGTTTTTTTGTTTTGTTTTGGTCTGGTTTTTGCCTACATCTACTGGTGTTTCCTGGTTGCCAACTTCACCAGTATTGTCTGGGATAGATGAGGCAGATAAGAAAACCCAGGGAACTCACATGTTTTTCCTTGAGTCCTGAGGTCCCTAGCTAGTCTGTCTTCTCTTCATCTTTGAGTCATCTTATGCTTGTTTTGCATATAATTGTTCATATAATGTTCAGGGGTTTTAGCTGTACTGGCAGGAAGAATATGGGGAGTATGTATATTCCATCTTTCCTGAAGAAGTTCAATTATTCATTATATACATTTTAGTCAAAAAATGAAAAAAAACAGTAAGATCCACAATTTTGTTAAAAATAAAACATATCTGCCTAGAAAAAAATACCAAATTATAATAATGGTAATATGTGGGTAGTAGACTTCTGGATAATATTTATGTTACTTTTGCTTACCTCTATTTTCCATGTTTAAAATAAGGAACATGTGTCACTTTGGAAATAATAAAAAGTCATGTTCCTACAAGTTGATTTCTACTACTGTCTTCCCTTCATATCACGCACCCCAGGTTCTATTCACTTTTGCAACGGGAGTATGGGTTCCATTCAACTAACACCGAATGGCATTTGAATCCTTATTTTAGTGTGCTTTTTAAAACTCCCGATAAGCTGATACTTTACAGATTTGTGTCCTGGCCCCTACTTTCCAGGTTTGGATCCCCTGGGCTCTTTCTGCCCAAGGGAATCAACAGAACCATAAGGGAGAAAAGTTGGTATCTTGGACAAAGGTGTAGGCCCTCTGTGATTGCCACCACCAACAAATGACACTTGTAAATGGGCTAGTCAGCCTGACAAATATGAGTAACCCCCATCTCCCTGTATGGGCATGACGGATACTCTTGAGAGTCAGAGTATTGAGAGAAAGAGAGATTATATATATCCATATACATATATTTCCCACCCTACAGCAACATGTTCCAGTCTGGGGATCAGTTCTAACAGCCTTTCTTGTGAGATCTGGCTTATCTTCCAAACACCACATCTGGTTTGTTTTATTCAGATGGAGATGCAGTACAAAGAATAAAAATTTTTTCAAATAAGCATTTTCAATCAAGATACTAAACATATCCATCACTCCCCCAAATTTTCTCATGCCTTTATAATTCATTCCTCCCTCCCCACTTCACCCCCATTCCTCGGCAAGCACTGATCTGCTATTACTGTAGATTAGTTTTCATTTTCTACAATTTTTAAATAAATGAACTCATATGGCATTAAATCCTTTTTTGTCTTGCCTTTTATACTAAGTAAAATTATTGCTGAGATTCTTCTGCACTGTTGTATTGATAGTTTGTTCCTTTTTTTTGTAACCATTCAATTGTTAATGGACATATAGGTTGTTTCCAGTTTGGGGCTCTTACAAATGTGCTTCTATGAACATTCACATGCAAGTCTTTATACAGACATTGGCTTTCATTTCTTGTGGGTAAACAATTAGGAGCAGAATGGCTGGTTGTATGGTAGGTGTATATTTAACTTACAATGGCTCACACAGAAGGTCAAAATAAAAATAAAGTCATTGTTCATTCTCTTACAGGTCATATGAGATTTCTTTCCATTTCAGCCCAGAGTAGCACACTAATTAAAAAAAATAAATAAAATAAAATAACACACAATACTGCTACCTATTCAGATCCAATAACTTACAACAGGAAACCTTCCTAACCGCCAATATAAACCCTACCTCCAAATCTTTACATCTTTTCTTCTTACTCTTTAGTAGAAGCAGCCATTTACCATTGTCACCTTCAGATTAATAACTCTTCCCAGAGACTTCATACATTCAGCTCATTTCCTATGGATATTAACTAGGTGAGATTATTATGAAACTATTTCATCTGTTATAAAAAGTATTAAATATTTAAATATGAACATATTGGTGGGCCCCTGAACATTTGAGAAATCTATTTTCTATTTTCAGGAGACTATTACAGGGGAGGGGGGAGGGATAAATGAAGAATTTTGGATTAAAATATACACACTACTATATCTAAAATAGATAACCAACAAGTACCTACTGTATAGCACAGGGAACTATACTCAGTATCTTTTGATAACTTATAATGGAAAAGAATCTTTAAAAGTACCATATATATATAATATATAAAATATATATATAATATTTGTTACTTTTGCTTACCTCTATTTTCCATGTTTAAAATAAGGAACGTGTCACTTTGGAAATAATAAGTTATGTTCCTACAAGTTGATTTCTACTACTGTCTTCCCTTCATATCACGCACCCCAGGTTCTATTCACTTTTGCAACGGGAGTATGGGTTCCATTCAACTAACACCGAATGGCATTTGAATCCTTATTTTAGTGTGCTTTTTAAAACTCCCGATAAGCTGATACTTTACAGATTTGTGTCCTGGCCCCTACTTTCCAGGTTTGGATCCCCTGGGCTCTTTCTGCCCAAGGGAATCAACAGAACCATAAGGGAGAAAAGTTGGTATCTTGGACAAAGGTGTAGGCCCTCTGTGATTGCCACCACCAACAAATGACACTTGTAAATGGGCTAGTCAGCCCGACAAATATGAGTAACCCCCATCTCCCTGTATAGACATGATGGATGGATACTCTTGAGAGTACCATATATATTATATATATATATATATATATATATATATATATATATATATATATATAAAATTCAAAATGTATTCCTTGGGGGGCAAGGGTCGTGGGGGGGAAGAGATCCTTTAGCAAACTAAGAAGAAAAGGAAAATTTCTTAACTTGATAGAGGTCACCTACTAGAAACTTCAGCAGCCATCATACTTACTTCCTATGATAGGCAGGAAAAAAACAAGGATGCCTACAACTGTTATTAGCTAATGAAACAAGGCAAGATAAAGAGCTGTTACTTAAAATCAGAAAAACGCATTTGCAGATAAAATTTATCTATTCAGAAAACCCCAGAAACTTAATACCTAACTATTTTGACTAATTGAATTCAGCAAAGTAGCTAGATAAGATAAACAAAAATTAACTGCTAATTATTGGTGAAGAATGTATTTAAGGAAAGTAGTGTTTAAAATAAACTTTTAAAAGTATACAACACCTAAATGAAAAAATTCATTTTACAGGAGGACATAAAAATTCTGAATGGAAACACACCTGTGCTCTAAATATTTAATGTCATATTTTTAAATGCAAATCCTTCCCACACATTAATCTAGAAAATCAATCCAAAACTGATCAAGACCTCAAGGGGAGTTTGTTGGCTTGAAAAGGTGATTCTTGTGTTATTAAACAAAATATGTGAATTTTTTAAAAATTGAAAAAGGATAAATGGACCACTGACCTATCACATATAGTTAAAAGCTATACTAATCACAAGGAAATAGGAAAATCATGGAAGACTCCTAGGTGCCACTTACTGAGATACAGAACACTAGAGGAGGTGGGATGGGAGCAGGTTTGGTGAAAGGAGGGAAAAAGAGCTTTGTTGAGGTACATTAAATGTGGGATGCCCATTAGACCTCCAAATGGAGAAGGGATATATGAATGGATATATGAATCTGGAGCTTAGGAGAGGTCTGGGCTGCAGAGAGACACATTTGAAATCATGGGAAGCCATGGAACTTTTACTAGGTTTTAGTTTTCTTTCTGTGAAATTATATAATTTGGCTTTGCAAGTAAGTTTCAGAAGTGCACCCATCTCACCTGTGTTTCTGTTTTCTATCTGAGGAAACAGGTAGATGTATGTTTGGCTCAATTTAGTAGAGGACTAGACAAATTAATCTCTGTACTTCTTTTATTATTATTCCTGTACTATTACTTTCTTCATTATTTGAAAACACATTTCATCTTAATGTCATTTTCCTTTAAAATCACCACTAAAATTTTATCTCCTGCAAGGATGCAAAGTCTCTGACATCCCCAAATCCTTTCCACTGTTGGGATGGCCCCTTGATTCTCTCTGAACATACTACTACTCTGGCCTCTGAATTTACAAAGGCTGTGCCCCAAACTAGCTTCACAACTCCTGACCTCCACCCCATTCTGCAAGGGCTTGAGAGCCTCATGAAGTCTTTGTTCCAATCCATGAGCTCTCTTTCTTACCTCCAACACATACTCGTGTGATCTTAATCATATGCTTACTTTTTAAACATTTCACATCCATTTCTCAAACTATATAAACCCACTGAGATTATATTTCAATAAATTTTCACTCATGAACACCAAATAATGCAGTATTTCTAATATGCATACTTTGCTTTCTACCCCCAAGGCATATGATCCAAACCTAAAACATAAAGGAGTAAATCACTTGTATCCGAATCTAAATTAACAGGAGTCCACCGTCAACCTAGAGTACAACCCACGAATAATGTGAAAAACAAAATGCAGTCAATATCTGGAGTCAAGGCACAAAGGACAATGATGGTCCCTCAGGACTCATGAAACAGCGTCCCCCACAGGTCACGCAAGTTCTATCCAAGGCAGTACCTGCTTCACTTAAGGGCCACCAGCTGCAGGATTTCGGTGTACTGCCCTAGAAAGGGAAAAGGACTGGGGGAAAACTGTACCTTATCTGCCACCTATTCCCGTGACTGTCCCCATTCAGCATAGAGCAGAAAATTGGTTGTGGTAACCCCTTAACTATGTGGCCCCAGGAAACGGGTGGAGTGAGAACTCCATGTGTAAACATGCCAACATACATGCACATGCAAGCACACACACTCCAGACAACACGGCCACGTGCACCATATGAAAACGTATGTATATTGTGAAACAATCTGAGTTAGGAAACTAGGATTGTATTCACCACCATTTATTTATCTAGTTCATAACTAAGTATAGAACACTATGGTAGTGCTAGAAATGCAAAGAAGTCCTTGCCCTTAAGGGGCTTACAATCTTATTAGGGAAATATAACAGGCACATAAAAAGTGGGACTACAAGAAAGCATATGCTAAAGAATGCCACAAAAATTCAGAAGGCAGCGTCGTATAAGAACACGGGTTTAGGAGTCACAAAGCCCAGTTCTAGTCCCAACCCGGTAAGTCAGTTAACTTGTCTGGGTTTATAACCCAGGCTGAAAATAAAAGTGGTAAGATTTAGAGGCTGTCTGTACTTGTTTGCATCATGAGCTGAGGAATGTTTTTTGGAAGAGGTGGCACCTGAGCTGAACGCAGAAGGAAGACAAGGAAAGCAGTGCTGAGGTAGGCCTAAGCATGGGCTTCAGAGGGGAGAAGAAAGACGAGTGTCACAAGGAGCAATGGGAGTGAGGTCACAGGTGGCTGTGGCTGCCCTCAGGCATCACTGACACAGCAATGAGCTGTATTCCTCACATTTACATCCAGTCGGTTACAGTACGTAATTCCGGACAGTGGAAAGTATCAGAGAACAATGGCAGCATTTTATCAAACATTTCACTCAGTTTCCAGAAAATATAAAATAATTTAACATTATACCTCTACATTTAAAACTGACATCAATAAACTGTTCCAACTGCCAAACGTAAACCAATTCAAACTTTACATTCTTAGTAAACATAACTAAATCTCTTAATTCAAAAAGACATTTGATACAAATTATCCCCAAAATTCCAGAGTTTAGTTTATACTATGTTTCATGCACTGTGGAAATAAAAATTTGTAAGACAAGGTCCCTGCCCCTGAAGAGCCTGCAGCCTGGTGAGACAAACCTCAACTATGTCTACCTAAAATGTACTATGATACATGGAATGATCAAGGAATGAACATTGGGCCATGGAGTAAAAAAGGTGGATTCATCCCTTCTTAAGTTTTGGCAAGGGTGCAGTGGAGAGAGGTCAATGAATGGCTTAAGGAGAAATGAGTTTGGTAAGGAGAAAATATCAAGGTAAAAGAAGACTTCCAGGCAGAGGTCACACGCTACAGACAGGAAGTAGTGTAGGAATATGGTGTGGCTAGGGCCTAGCACAGGTACAGTGTAGCTGGAGCCGAGTATACAGGGCAATAGCTAGTGATATGGAAGCCAAGACCTAGCCCTATAAAAACGAGAGCCACTGCTTGCTATGAGTTAATCATCCACTAACCCTGGTGTTTATAAGGTCAGGAAGAGACAGGAAAGAAACTGAGCAGTGAGGTTTTGTCCTTGTCATAAGCAATGGCTGTAAGCTCTTCTAAGCAAATTACACAGTTCAGGAAACTGACCCCCACATCACTTCCTTTCCTGTTCTTTCATGATCTGCAGGTCTTCAAAATGGAGCTGGAACTGGAAAGGCACAGGGGAGGAGCAAACAAACACGACTTGAAATACACATATGGCTAATCAAGTTACTGTAAGGTAATGGTAATTGTACTGTACCAGGTCTGCAGATCAATAAAAGTAATTCTTTTTCAGTTTTGTAAAAGTGCCTAATTCACATCAAGTGTTGGAAAATCTCTTTCAACATGAGAAAAGTATATAAAACCCCTGAAGAAGACTCCATTTCCTAAACTATTTTCCATTAAATATCAGTGTTACAAACAGAATACCATAGGCTTTTAAAGCCTATCTTCACACAATTAAGATCTGACCAAAGCTGCATTGCTTGGCTTAAAAAAATAAAAAGATACAAATATATAATCCAAGTTTCAGGTTCTCAGCTACTACCAAATCATGTCAATACATGAATAAACTGCCTAGTGAGGAACATGCAATAAAAGGTATATGCAAATAAGCCATCCTTGCAGGGTAGACACTAAATTCCAATTTCTCGTAATAATAATATAGAACCAATGTTACAAAAGTAACACCTTCTCGAAATTTCATTTTATAATGAAGAAAATAAATCTGTGCATTTTATTCAACATTCATTCATAAGTTACAGTTATGGCAAAACAATCTGCTTCTAATGAAAGAAACGTTGGTATAATCCTAACATGCATATACATTTAATAGAATGTTCTGCATTTCTAAATAAATTACATGCATGATATTCATTAACCAATAAAGAATACCGATATAAGAATTCAGGACATTTATTTTTCTGCACAGAGATTTAACTACTGTACAACACACACACAAAACAAACCCACAAAGCAACGGTGTATAACAGGTAGTGAGAGACACTTAAGCATATTTAAAATGCCTACAAATAGGCTTTTCTTTTTTTTTTTTTTAGGCAACAAATTATTTTTCAGTCCTTGACACCTTCTCACACTCACCTAGCACCACAGATGCAAGGACTTACAGTAAACGTGTACTATCTCATGCCTAAAACAAAAAGCATGCATTCAACAGAATTTATACATTATCATCTACTGTACTGTCTTCAATCCATACTTCTAATATTTTATACATTAAGTTACCCTGCAGCTTTTGGAAATTTTAATATTTATGCAAAAGAACTTTTGAAAGATTTATGAAACAAGTTTTCAAGGATCACCTCTAGGCTATTTACACAGGCATTGGTTTGGTTAAGTGGGGAAATGGCAGCAGCCTCAAGGTTCATACTGAATGAAAATGGTGTGAATGTCAATTCATGTGAAAAATACACAGATGGCACAAAGGTTTGTGCAGTTGGAATCACCAGTGCAAATGCATGCATTTGAGGTACTTATTTTTCCCATGGTCAGGTATAATTATGCATAGTCATGTTCCTTGAGTGCTAAATATTTCAGACCTGATCAAATGAAAAGCTGTAATAAGTGTAAATATGAGATATCTGTATAGTTAATTTCAAAGTGTTATGTTTTTAATGAATATTTAACATTATAACTTACATATTTAGTTTAAAATATTTACCAACCAATAAATTTTTTCATTGTAAAGAGACTGACTGGTAATTATACCTGGCCAAGTGATTTAAATAGAATACTTGAAATTCTAGCAAGAACTGTAGTGAAATATTAAAATACTTCAATTATTGCTTCACTGGACTGAAAACCTAAAAGGCATAGATAAACAATGCTCAGTGATGAAAAGTGAATACCCAGAACAGCGATGCATGCCCCGAATGGTCTCCGCCCAATAAACACTAAGCATTCTCCACATTATCTATGCCATTGGCATCCACATGGATGTCAGGCTCCCCACAAAAAGACGAGGGGACAAAGCGGCTAACAGTGGGACACAAACAGCTCTTAAGCTCTGGCAATTCTTGCTTCAGACGTTCCAACTGCTCCACTTGGAATATATTTGGCTGTTCAGGCATCCAATCATATATCCTGTGATGAAAAAAACACAAAACATAAAATAGGGTAATTTTATGGTTTACTTAGGCCCTGTCTACAGAGTGTTTTTTTCTTTAAAAGATATAAGCATCAGTTCTATTCAAAAATATTTCTCTTCTCCCAGTCTTTCCAATAATCCAGAATAGCAACACTGCCTTTTGTACCCATGAAGCAAAAGAGCTGATTATACATTGATAGAATATGAAATCTGTAGCTTATAAGTGATTCTTCAAGTATCTTCTCTCCAAGTTAATCAATAAGCAATGCCTCATTTGACAGATGGAAAGTTACTACACAGTAGAGCTGGAATTCATACCCAATTCTGACTTCAAAGTACTAAAGATGAAGATGAAAAGGACTGCTTGGGACTCCCCCAGAAGTCCCAGTGGTTAACACTCCAAGTTTCCGAATTGGTTCAAGATGGTGGAGTAGAAGGACATGTGCTCATTCTCTCTTGCGACAGCACAAGAAGCACAACTAACTGCTGAACAATTCTCAACAGGAAGACACTGGAACTCACCAAGAAAGATACCCCAAAGACAAAGGAGAAGCTGCAATGAGATGGTAGGAGGGGCTCAATCACAATGAAATCAAATCCCATAATCGCTGGGTGGGTGACTCACAAACTGAACAATTAAACCACAGAAGTCCACCCACTGGAGTGAAGGTTCTGAGCCCCACGTCAGGCTTCCCAACCTGGGGGTCTGGCAATGGGAGAAGGAATCCCCTGAGAATCAGACTTTGAAACAGAGATTCCACTCTTGGAGGGCACAAACAAAGTAGTGTGCACACAAGGACCCTGCGGAAAGTAGCAGTGACCCCACAGGAGACTGAATCAGACCCACCTGCTAGAGTTGGAGGGTCTCCTGCAGAGGCAGGGGGGGTGGCTGTGGCTCACCACGGGGACAGGATACTGGGAGCAGAAGTTCTGAGAAGTACTCATTGGTGTGAGCCCTCACGGAGACCATATTTGGCCGCACCAAAGAGCCTGTAGGCCCCAGTGCTGGGTTGACTCAGGCCAAACAACCAACAGAGAGGGAACTCAGCCCCACCCATCAGCAAACAAGCAGATTAAAGTTTTATTGAGCTCTGCCCACCAGAGCAAAACCCAGCTCACCAGTCCCTCCCCTCAGGAAGCTTGCACAAGCCTTTTAGATAGCCTCACCCACAAGAGGGTAGACAGCAGAAACAAGAAGAACTACAATCCTGCAGCCTGCAGAAGAAAAACCACTATCAAAGAAAGACACACAAAATGAAAAGGCAGAGGACTATGTCTCAGTTGAAGGAACAAGATAAAACCCCAAAAAAACAATTAAATGAAGTGGAGATATGCAACTGTCCAGAAAAAGAATTCAGAATAATGACAGTGAAGATGATCCAGGATCTCGGAAAAAGAAAGCAGGCAAAGATTGAAAAGATGCAAGAAATGTTTAACAAAGATCTAGAAGAATTAAAGAACAAACAAACAGAGATGAATACAATAACTGAAATGAAAAATACACTAGAAGGAATCAATAGCAGAATAACTAAGGCAGAAGAACGGATAAGTGACCTAGAAGACAGAGGGTGGAATTCACTGCTGCGGAAAAGAATAAAGAATGAGAAGAAATGAAGACAGCCTAAGAGACCTCTGGTACAACATTAAACGCACCAATATTCTTATTATAGAGGTCCCAAAAGGAGAAGAGAGAAAGGACCGGAGAAAATATTTGAAGAGATTATAGTTGAAAACTTCTCTAACATGGGAAGGGAAATAGCCTCCTAAGTCCAGGAAGTGCAGAGAGTCCCAGGCAGGATAAACCCAAGGAGAAACATACCAAGACACATAGTAATCAAATTGACAAAAATTGAAGACAAAGAAAAATTATTAAAAGCAACAAGGGAAAATTGACGAGTAACATACAAGGTAACTCCCATAAGGTTAACAGCTGATTTCTCAGCAGGAACTCTGGAAGCCAGAAGGGAGTGCCATGTTTAAAGTGATAAAAGGGAAGAACCTACAAGCAAGATTACCCAGCAAGGAACTAATTCATATTCGACAGAGAAATCAAAAGCTTTACAGACAAGCAAAAGCTAAGAGAATCCAGCACCACCAAACCAGCTCTACAACAAAGGCTAAAGGAACTTCTCTAAGTGGGAAACACAAGAGGAGAAAAGGCCTACAAAAACAAACCCAAAACAATTAAGAAAATGGTAACAGGAACATAAATATCGATAATTACCTTAAATGTAAATGGGTTAAATGCTCCAAGCAAAAGACAAAGGCTTGTTGGATGGATACAAAAACAAGACCCATATATATGCTGCCTACAAGAGAACCACTTCAGACTTAGGGACACATACAGACTGAAAGTGAGAGGATGGAAAAAGATATTCCATGCAAATGGAAATCAAAAGAAAGCTGGAGAAGCAATACTCATATCAGATAAAATAGACTTTAAAATAAAGAATGTTACAAGAGACAAGGAAGGATACTACATAATGATCAAGGGATCAATCCACCAAGAAGATACAACAATTATAAATATACATGCACCCAACATAGGAGCACCTCAATACATAAGGCAATTGCTAACAGCTATAAGAAGAAATCAACAGTAACACAGTAATAGTGGGGGAATTTACCACCTCACTTACACCAATGGATAGATCATCCAGACAGAAAATTAAGAAAGAAACACAATAGGGCTTCCCTGGTGGCGCAGTGGTTGAGAGTCCACCTGCCGATGCAGGAGACACGGGTTCGTGCCCTCGTCCGGGAAGATCCCACATGCCGCAAAGCAGCTAAGCCTGTGAGCCATGGCCACTGAGCCTGTGCGTCCAGAGCCTGTGCTCTGCAACGGGAGAGGCCACAACAGTGAGAGGCCCGTGTACTGCAAAAAAAACAAAAAACAAAAAACCAAAAACCAAAAAAACCCCACAATAGACCAGATAGATTACTTAATTGATATTTATAGGACATTCCATCTGAAAACATATATTTTCATTTCAAGTGCACATGGAACATTCTAAAGGATAGATCACATCTCCAGTCACAAATCATGCCTTGGTAAATATAAGAAAATTGAAATCATATCAAGCATCTTTTCTGACCACAACACTATGAGATTAAAAATCAATTAGAGGGAAAAACATGTAAACCCCATAAACACACAGAGGCTAAATACTACTAAATAACCAAGAGATCACTGAAGAAATCAAAGAGGAAATCAAAAAATACCTAGAGACAAATGAAAACGAAAACACGATGATACAAAAGCTATGGTATGCAGCAAAAGCAGTTCTAAGAGGGAAGTTTATAGCAATACATCCTACCTCAAGAAACAAGAAAAATCTCAATCTAACTTTACACCTAAAGGAACTAGAGAAAGAAGAACAAACAAAACCCAGAGTTAGCAGAAGGAAAGAAATCATTAACATCAGAGCAGAAATAAATGAAATAGAAACAAAACAACAGCAAAGATGAATAAAACAGCTGGTTCTTTGAGAAGATAAAACAAACTTGATAAACCTTTAGCCAGACTCATCAAGAGGGAGAGGACTCAAATCAATAAAATTATAAATGAAAAAGGAGAAGCTACAATGGACACCACAGAAATACAAAGCACCATGAGACTACTACAAACAACTATATGCCATTAAAACTGAAAACCTGGAAGAAATGGACAAATTCTTAGAAAGGTATAACCTTCCAAGACTGAACCAGGAAGAAATAGAAAATATGAACAGACCAATCACAAGTAATGAAGTTGAAAGTGTGATTAAAAATCTTCCAAGAAACACAAGTCCAGGACCAGACAGCTTCTATCAAACATTTAGAGAAGAGCTAACACCCATCCTTCTCAAACTCTTCCAAAAAACTGCAGAGGAAGGAACACTCTCAGACTCATTCTATGAGGCCACCATCACGATACCAAAACCAGACAAAGGTACTACAAAATAAGAAAATTACAGACCAGTATCACTGATATAGATGCAAAAATCCTCAACAAGACACTAGCAAACAGAATCCAACAACACATTAAAAGGATCATACATAATGATCAAGTGGGATTTATCCCAGGGATGCAAGGATTCTTCAATATATGCAAATCAATCAATGTGATACACCATATTAAGAAATTGAAGGAGAAAAACCATATGATCATATCAATAGATGCAGGAAAGGCTTTTGCAAAATTCAACACCCATTTATGATAAAAACTCTACAGAAAGTGGGCATAGAGGGAACCTACCTCAACATAATAAAGGCCATACATGACAAACCCACAGCAAACATCATTCTCAATGGTGAAAAACTGAATGCATCTCCTCTAAGATCAGGAACAAGACAAGGATGTCCACTCTTGCTACTTTTATTCAACATAGTTTTGGAATTCCTAGCCATGGCAATCAGAGAAGAAAATGAAATAAAAGGAATACAAATTGGAAAAGAAGAAGTAAAACTGTCACTGTTTGCAGATGACATGATACTATACACAGAAAATCCTAAAGATGTCACCAGAAAACTATCGGGGCTAATCAATGAATTTGTTAAAGTAGCAGGATACAAAATTAATGTACAGAAATCTCTTGCATTCCTATACGCTAATGATGAAAAATCAGAAAGAGAAATTAAGGAAACAATCCCATTCACCACCGCAACAAAAAGAATAAAATACCTAGGAATAAATCTACCTGAGGCAAAAGACCTATACACAGAGAACTATATGACACTGATGAAAGAAATCAAAGACAACACAAACAGATGGTGAGATATACAATGTTCTTGGATTGGAAGAATCAATGTTGTGAAAAAGACTATACTACCCAAAGAAATCCACAGATTCAGTACAATCCCTATCAAATTACCAATGGCATTTTCTACAGCACTAGAATAAAAAATCTTAAAATCTGTATGGAGACACAAAAGACCCCGAATAGCCAAAGCAATCTTGAGGGAAAAAAATGGAGCTGGAGGAATCAGACTCCCTAACTTCAGACTATAATACAAAGCTACAGTAATCAAGACAATATGGTACTGGCACAAAAACAGAAATATAGATCAATGGAACAGGATAGAAAGCCCAGAGATAAACCCACACACCTATGGTTAACTAATCTATGACAAAGGAGGCAAGGATATACAATGGAGAAAAGAAAGTGTCTTCAATAAGTGGTGCTGGGAAAACTGGACAGCTGCATGTAAAAGAATGAAATTATAACACTCCCTAACACCATACACAAAAATAAACTGAAAATGGAATAAAGACCTAAATGTAAGGCCAGACACTATCAAACTCTTAAAGGAAAACATAGGCAGAACACTCTATGACATAAATCACAGCAAGACCCTTTTTGCCCCAACTCCTAGAGAAATGGAAATAAAAACAAAATAAACAAATGGGATTTAATGAAACTTCAAAGTTTTTGCACAGCAAAGGAAACCAGAAACAAGACAAAGAAACAACCCTCAGAATGGGAGAAAATATTTGCAAATGAAGCAACTAACAAAGGATTAATCTCCAAGATTTACAAGCAGTTCATGCAGCTCAATATCAAAAACACAAAAAACCCAATCCAAAAATGGGCAGGAGACCTAAACAGGCATTTCTCCAAAGAAGATATACAGATTGCCAACAAACACATGAAAGGATGCGCAATGTGACTAATAATTAGAGAAATGCAAATCAAAACTACAATGCTGTATCACCTCACACCAGTAAGAATGGTCATCATCAAAAAATCTACCAGCAATAAATGCTAGAGAGGGTGTGGAGAAAAGGGAACCCTCTTGCACTGTTGGGGGGAATGTAAATTGATACAGGCACTATGGAGAACAGTATGGAGGTTCCTTAAAAAAACAGAACTACTATATGACCCAGCAATCCCACTACTGGGCATATACCCAGAGAAAACCACAATTCAAAAAAAAAACATGCACCCCAATGTTCATTGCAGCTCTATTTACAATAGCCAGGACATGGAAGCAACCTAAGTGTCCATCCACAGATGAATGGGTAAAGAAAATGTGGCACATATATACAATAGAATATTACTCAGACATAAAAAGGAACAAAATTGGGTCATTTGTAGAGACGTGGATGGACCTTGAGACTGTCATAGAGTGAAGTCAAGTCAGAAAGAGAAAAACAAATATCGTATATTAATGCATATATGTGACATCTAGAAAAATGGTACAGATGAACCTGTTTTCAAGGCAGAAACAGAGACACAGATGTAGAGCAGAAACGTATGGACACCAAGGGAGGAAAGCAGGGTGGAGGGAGTGTGAATTGGTAGATTGGGATTTACATATATTCACTAATATGTATAAAATAGATAACTAATAAGGAAATAAATAAAATACCCACCACCCCCCAAAAAAAGACTCCAAGATTCCACTGCAGTGGGCACAGGTTTCATCCTTGGTCAGGCAACTAAGACCCTGAGTGCCATGCAGCGCCGCCAAAGACATAATAATAAAATAAAGTAAAATAAAATAAAGGAATGCTCACCAGTGTGAAAATTATCCTAAAGCTATGCAGTACTGGCAGATGTACCTAAAGCTGAGAGTCCAGAAAAAGCCCCCAGTGACAATGGCAGCACTAGCATTGCCTATCAGCAGAGAAAGGAAGGTCTTTCATGCTTTAAATGTGAAAGCCAGACAATTTATGTGAGGCACTAACTCTTTATGACCTCACAGTAGGGAAGAATTTCTTAAACAAGATTTTTTAAAGTATTGATTCTATTAAGTATTTGACTATTCTAACATAAAGACTTTCTGTTAAAGACATACATAAGAGAATGAAAAGTGACCTCTGGGTCAAGGCATCAGATGGAACAAAAGCATCTAAGTTCACCCCCTATATTCTGTTAAAAATAAAATAAAGGTATTACAAGAAAATTCACTGAACATGAGAAGAACCAAAGAGAGAGTACAACAGAATTTTGGAAGCTAGAAAACAGATGGATTAAGTGATGACCAAGTGTTTTAGTTAGCAGAATGGATAGGTCAAACCACAAGCCAGTAGTTGAAAAAATGAAAAGGGTGAGTTAAAAGCAGCCTCAAACTTCTGTAGAACTTGGGGGGGTGGGGAGGAAGGCGCTCAAAGAGGGAGGACACGATGAAGGCTTGAGCAGCAGCAAGTGGTTCCCTTCCTCTTACTCCCTGCTGCGGAGGCTGCTCTTACCCCACTTGATCGAGGTTTATTTCCAGAATTAAACAGGAAATCTGGAATGGAGGACAAGACCAGGTTAGAGAGTTTGGGACATTTTATAAAATGGCCATCAGCATCAGGGATATTAGAGATGGTACAAATACAACACACGCTCAATACAGAGACATGCCCTCCTTCCCCCATCTCTCTTCCCACACTTGACTCCAAGAAACCAGACTTGTATCCTCTAAGCAGAATATATTGTAGCAACTTCTACAAGGAATCTCACCAGTCAAAAAGCGAAGTTTTAAAATCTACTGACAGATGTATGACCAAACATGTCACCCAGATCACCCCATAGTAAAATCCCATAAGCCCTATTCACACGCTCAGAGCTTCCAACAAGCTTTTTAGATCTTAATTCCTTATCGTAAGAAGCAGCCAAGAATTTCTAAATATCTGAGGAAAGCTTTTAACAGGTAAGATAGTAAGCAAAAGAAATTTTTTTTAAAAAGTTCCTTAATGCCTTCAGACAAATAGTATTTTCATCAAATGAGAACAGGATTTTTAACTATAGAAAAAAGAGAATCCAGAGAAAAAATGACAGTTCTTGAAAATTAAAAACACAATAGCAGATATGAAAAACTCAATAGGATGAGTGGAAGATAAGGTTGATGAAATCCTTGGAAGTGGAAAAGACAAAGATAGAAAATATGAGAAAAGATAAGAATTTTAAGTCTCATCCAAGAGTGTATAATATACAAAAGGATTCTATAAAGAAAAAAAAAAAACCCTCAAAAATGGAAGAAATAAAAATCAAAGAAATAATTCACTAACTATTCCACATCTTCAAGGACATGTATCAATAGACTAAAAGGGCTACCAAGTGTCCAGCACAATGGGTAAAACCAGACCCACAAGACCATTTCTATGAAAGTTTAGAACACTGGGGACAAGAGAAAACTCTCCAAACTTCCAGAAAAGAAACAAAGAAATCACATGTGAGGGAGCAGGAATCAACATGGTTTCACATTCCTTAACAGCACAATGGAATTGTGAAGACGATGGAGAAATGCTTTTAAAAGTCTAAAGGAAAATGATTTCTCACATGGAATTTTATGCCTGGCCACGATACTTCCAGACACACAAGACCTCAAAAACATTTACTTTCCATCCTTTCTCAAGAAGATACTGAAGGATGTGTTCCATAAAAATGACAGTAAAGCAAGAAAAAGATTTGGACTACAGGAAACAGAAGGTCTGACACAAGAACTGTACCTCAGCATGGCAGCTGTGCCCAAAGAAGTCAAACAATATGTACCGGAGGAGCCTGCGTGGGTGGGCAGGTATGCTCAGGGCTATCGCTCCAGGAGGGCCCCTGCCCATCCTACCAGCTTTGAAACCTATGGACAGAGTGCCCTGAGCCATTTAACATGTGTTGATTCAGTGTCCACTCTACCTGACAGGTTTATTATAGGTGGCCTACTCCTGAGAACTGGAAGAGGCTCCAATGAGCACAGAACAGCCCACTCCATGTACCCATATTCCTGCTGTACTTCCAATGCCTGACCCACGGACCCTTGTTATGCTGAGCTAGAGACCTAGTGGGTCACAAAATCAGTTCAGAAAGTTAAGAAAAGCATTGAAATAGGTGTGAGCCAGTGGCAAAATCATTTAAAAAGCACATGCATATAAATAAAATATTCAAGGGGCATTATCTTTTTAGTTTAGTTTCAGGTACATACTTGAAGATATACATATCTATGTGTGCACTGGGCTGCAATGTGAAATCCATTTCTAACTGGTTTTGGGGTCAAAAGGTTTAAGTCACTGCCCTAAAGAAACATACACGTACCATAGGAGACCTGGTCAACGATGTTTACAGCAAACACTATAATAGCAAAAACATGGCAACCACCTCAGTGTTCTCCAATAGTAAAATAAATTGTGGTAGAATCATATAGCCATGAAGATGAATAAATTACAGCTAAACGTAACAAATGGATTGATTTTAAGAATATAACAAGTAGGAAGAGTACAAATAAAGCTTAAAGCCATGAAAAACTAAATGTTACATTCTTTAGTGATAGATATAAGAATTTAAAAACTTTTAAAAGAGAGTAATTGCTTGCTTATCAGTTATATCTGAGGGAGGAGGTAGGGGCATAGAATTAGAGAGAACACAGGGGAGTTCAAATCTAATAATAATGTTCTTTAAATGTGGGTGTCTGTTACTGAATTTTTAAACATAATTTGAGCAGACAGTATAAAAAGAGGAAACATTGCTCAATTTACTCTACAAGGCAAATATTATCCTCATGCCAAAATTAGACAACAACCATTTGATAAATGTAAATTAAAGGCCACCTTACTCATTACTACAAATGCAGAAATTCCAAATATCAGCAAATCAATCATAGCAGCTTATATCACAAAACTATGATTAAATGTAAAATCTGTGTTAATGCCTTTGTAAAAGAGAATTGGTTTTTGATAAACTAAAACACATCACAATGCTCCCACATATAAAATGAAACAAAGGCTCTGAATCACTATCATTCAAACCTTCTATAGGCCTAAATTTGATAATGAAAAAAATAATAGCATAAGCACCTTAAGTACCAAGAAATAGTTCCAAAAAAAATTAGGCCACAGGAATTCAGCTAGAGACAATGAAAGGGATAGGTGTAAGGGACTGCTAGCTTGTTTTTTTTTAATTTGGCTGCACCTCGCGGCTTGTGGTATCTTAGCTTCCTGACCAGGGGCTGAACCCGGGCCCTCGGCAGTGAAAGCACAGAGTCCTAACCACAGACCGCCAGGGAATTCCCAGGACTGTTGGTTTTTATTGTTAGTCTGGTAGAACTATTTGAAGTATATACACACACACACAACACACATATATGTAGTTCATATATTTAAGTATGGTTGATTATATATACATATATGTAGTTCTTTGACTAAAATTGAAAAAAGAAGAAACTTCCAAGGATAATAAAAACTGACTTGACTCTAACACGGTCCACCTCTCCTCTCATCAGGTTTGAACAGGAGGCCAGTGCTGGGCTGCCTCCTCAACATCCTCCACACCCTCAACACAGTCCTGCCCTGGTGCCTGCTTGCACCTCTGCCTAAAACGCAAATCCTGTCAAAGCGGATTTAACCACCACCCCCGCCCAAATCCATCTCAATTTTGTTGACCCTGAGCCAGGAAGAACTCACTTTCTTTAGGGCCTTTTGTATCACATAGTATCTTCCTGTTCTCCCTGCAAGGTCAGTGTTTGGCTATAACCAAGTAAGACCCTTTAAGTGAAGGATCTAACTAAAATTTGTATACCCTACAACCACTGTACCTGGTATAATCTCACAATATACTTTTCTTGCCTGAAAATATTTGCAATCATCCCTTCCTCCTCCTCAAAGAAAGAAATATTCCCCCAAAATTTGCTAAATAAAGCACTTCCATCAAATTGTAATTTAAAATTTAAAATTTTCCTTTAATAAGTTGGAAACGTCTATTAAAAAGAGCTATGAATCATGCCACTTAAAGCAGTATTAACCAAACACTTTAAAAGGCAGGCATTATCCGGGTAGTAGTTTTAATACCAGACTAATTCAGACAAAATAGTTGGGGTGGGGAAATGCTTTATTAAGATAGTGATATAACTTTATAGAACAAACAGTAATATAAACTAAATCCAACGACTGTATTTTTTAAAGCAGGCCTGGTAACAATTTCATCACTTACTCTTTGTATGATGCTGCTCAAGTATTAGCAAGCCCACTAACCCCCTCAGCAGAACAAATGACAATCCCTCTAACCCAAAATTTCTTTACACTGAGCAACCTTTTCATCTCTCAGAGATCTCAGACTTACATCCTAAACACCCAGGGAGTTTATTTAAAAAGAAAAGATTAGTTCAACAAATATTTGAGCTTCTACATCTAACCTCTGGTGATACAGCAGTGAACAAAACAGGCAGTCTTGCCCTCATGGAGCTTCTGCTTGTGTGAGTGTGTTGAGGGTGGGGTGGGAAAGGGGGTTGGGGAGAAAATAAGTAAAATATAGTATGTATGTGGATATATCAGGTGGTGGTAAATATATGGAGAAAAGTCAGGAAGTACACTGTGAGTAGCGGTTTTGATTTGAATTAGGATATTTGGGGAAGGCCCTACTAAGAAGGTGACATTTTAGTCTTTCCTGAAATCTTTATCAGAAGAGAAACAGCAGGAAGCCAATTGGGGGCGGGGGCGGGGATCACCTCACTAGGGCCTTGTAAGGATGTGGGATTTTACACTAGGAGGCAGAATAGGGGGAGAAGGTTAAGCAGTAACATGATCTGACTTCAGTTTTCAGTCTTGCCCACCCCCATAATGGACAGCAGGGTGCATGGATGGACGCAGTCCCAGTGAGCAGGTTACTTCCATAATCCGCCTGAGAAACGATGTGGCTTAGTGGAGAGTGACAACAGTAAAGGATTCAGGATATATTTCGAAGATAGAATCAACATGATTCTGATTTTTGTCTGACTGGATTTGGGTATGAGATAAAGAACAGAATCATGAAAGACTCCAGGGATTTGGCCTCAGAAACTGGAAAGAAAGTTATCATTTATACTGAAATCAGGAAGTTTATAGGAAGAATAGGCATTGATAGATGGATATAAAAGTTTAGAGGTCAGGGGAAAGGCTTGAGTTGGGGATATACAAAGGTATGAAAAGGCACCGAACTGGATGAGATCACCAAGAAAGTTGGTGTAGACAGAGAAGAGGTCTAGGGCGGCCACCTTCACCCGCAAGATGACTCAATACATCTGGGGTTAGGGCCCAGTCATCTGAATTTTTAAACAAGCTTCCCCAGTGACTGTGGTATAACTTCAAATTTTGAAAAATTCCACTGACAAATGTTAAGATAATTCTACTTTTTTTCTAACAATCCATGAACATTTTTCATGAAAAACAAATACCTATCATAAATTAGACCATTAACTCCAAATTCCTTTAATTTCTTTCTGTTTTCAGGATCATTGGTATCATCACCCCAGCAAAATATGACCAGTCCCTTAGCTTTTGCCTCTTGAATATAGGACGGGTTTCTGAGAAGGTCTTCAGTATGTGCATTTATCCCCTAAAAGAAGAAAGATAAGTTACTCATGAAAAAGAAACTTATTATATGTATAAAATAGATAACTAATAAGAACCTGCTGCAAAGCAGAATGGACAGGGAAAGAAAATGTTAGAATTTTTTCTTACAATTTATGTGATCAAACAAGTTTACAATCTAACTGTTTTAGATGATTCATAAAACCCACTCAGAAAACTAAACTACAAATCTTACTTAACCTAGGCCTGCAAGAAAATTTTTGTTGGTGTGGTCATTTACTGCTTTTTGGTCTGAGATTTAATAACCGCATTGTAAGTAGAGCTACCTGCTCATTATACATAGGTCAAAACTAAATTAGATGTTAAATTAATATGTAACTTTATTTACTAGTGCTCTAAAACATTTTTTTAAATAAATATTAAAATATTCAACCATAGCTTACCAGTAGATTTTCAAACTGTGCAAAGCTCATTGCAATGGGGGTTGTCCGAGATCTGAGGTCCATGAGTTCAGGGTAAATATCAGATTTCCCCTGAGTCAAAAATAATATGGGATATTTGTTCTGCTTTTGCCGAACCCTAAAAAAGACAGTTTAAAAACTACTTTTCATTGGGGAGATAACCATAACATATTGTTTTGAAATTTTAGAAAATACTAAATATATAAAGAAACAAAATTTTTAAAGCATACCCACTACTGAGATATAACCACCATTAACGTGTACTGCCTTTTAGTCAAAAAAAGAAAAATTTTAATTATTCTATACAAGAGTTAAAATATTCTCAGAAATGGTCAAAAAGAGATCCCTTGAGGGCTTAACAATTTGGTAAGGAGGACATTATATATATGTAAAATGAAACACAAGGCATGAGGTGCTACAACCCAGCAGGTGTGGAGGGCATCCCAATAGAGAATATATACAATGGGACTGAGAAGACAAATCAAGGGTGAAGTCTGGGAACTTCCCCACCTCCAACTACAATCTCTGTACCCTTAGTCCTTGCTACACTCTAAGCAAAGAGAAAAAAATTGAATTACTCACATTGTGCAAATATCTGCATCAAATGAAGAAAATACTATTCTCCTCTTCCCAGAATTTTCTAAGACAGTTTTTAAAATTATATCCAAAAACAGATTCATGTCAAAATATGTCGATAAGTTACCATCCCATATTCCATCCTATATGGAAGCATAGGAAAACAAAAGTCATTAAATACCTCAGAATCACAGTGCTAAGAAAAATTCTTGAGAATATTTAGTCCAACTCTTATTTTACAGATGAGGAAAGCAAAAGGCCTGTGTGAATTATTATCATAATCAGGTATAGAGACAATTATATACAAAGCAATTATAACATCAAAAGACTTTTGCTTTAATAAGGTTAACAAAATAAAAACTAAAACTCTGGAAATTTGAAATCTGCCATGACTTTAAAATATTTTTATGCAATCTTCATAAACTATAAGTGGACAAAAAGACTCCACTTTGTTTGCTAACTCACTACCCCAAAACCCTGGTAATTAAGAATTACCAGTTAAAAATCTCATTCTTTGAGTCTTAGGCATATCAAGTACCCTCAATAAATAATAAAAATAATTTTCTAATTATTGCTAAGATACCAAGAGCCTTATTGATATTCAAATATTAAAAATTTTAAGTAATAGTCATTACAATAATTCTAAAAGTTCTGAAAACTAAAAATCACCTACTAGAAAAACCATGGTTGTGCACTTACATGTTACATGTTAGCCAGGACCGGCTTATTTTTTATAAATAGCTACATAGAAGACATGCTTTAAGGGCAGTTATAGATTATTCTGACCAGAACAAATACCAGGATTGCCCAATCATGATGCCTGGATTAACTACTTCCAATGTCCCCCCACCCCAATCAGCACTCTTACCATGCAGCCTTATCCATTTACACATATCCCCATCCGATACATCCAAGTTGTTTTCCTCGACTAGAAGACTGTTAAGTTTCAGGAAGGCAAGGCTTTATTCTGTTTTCTTCATTACTTAAGCACAGAACTCAGAAAATGCCTGGCCCATAGCAGCTTTTTAATAATTATTGAACAAAAGGATGACTAAATTGCAGAGTGATTTAAAACATGTCTGCAGAAATTTCTTTTCCTGATTAATTATTACTAGCTACTGCCACTTAACAGAAAACTGCATAGGCACTTATTTAAGGTATATATTGAGACAGGGGGTTAAAATAAAAACAAAAACTAATCAGAGTTATAAAGCTCTGACTGGCCAGAGTTCTCACTGTTCACTTTATAAGTGTGCCCAGAAACCATCCATATTAATGTGCACATGAGACACATGTAAATTAGAATTTCTACTATAATACATTCATCACTACTTTTAAGAACTTAAACATTAGTCTAAGTGTAAGATATGCTTTACTTAAAAGTTCCAACAAGCACTGTGCTTGCTGGAAGAAGCCACGATTTCAGTTTCATTTATTCCATTAAAACAAAGAGATAGGAATGAATGCATTTAAAGAAATGGGGGAGGGAGGAACGAAGAATGTGCCACGTGGAAAATGACTTACCCTTTGTTGGCAGATCCATTTTATTTCTATGTTAAACCCTACATCTTCTGGCAAAGACTCTAAAACCTAGAGTTGTGTTTGTTGGTGGTAAATTTTGTTTCATTTTTGGTGAGATGAATGGTAGAATAAGAAGGAAAAAAGAAAAACGGATTAATTACAAAAAGCAAACTATAAGAAAACATATCACTTGTAAGGATAAAGTGTTTTGTGCCTTCAGCAAAAACCACTATCTTTTCTTATACTCAAACTGACAATCTGGTTGATGATTAAGTTGAATAAGAAAGTCAAAAGAAATTAAATAGCAAAGGCAGTTGTCTTTAGCAATATCTATGATAATCGATCACTACTAACTGCAAAGATGATCCTGACCTAAAATCCTTTTCACCATCACTACTGAACAGCTAAAGTGAGCAGTAATAAGACAGGCCTCATGAATTTAAAAAGACATTTGTCATGTTTTCTGAATTGCATTCAGGTATGTCAGTCTACTTTACTAAGATATGCTTATATGAAAAACCATGATTTCTAGCTTGTTGTGAAGGTGGTGATGCTTAACTACCACCACAGTGATAACCTCCTGGAAAGATGTTAACTCCAAATTTAAGAGGCTCATAAATAAATAAGTCTATATCTATATAAATTAACAAATAATATAGTGTCAATATATCTAAATTATCTAGACACTTTGGACTTCCCTGGTGGTGCAGTGGTTAAGAATCCGCCTGCCAATGCTGGGGACACGGGTTCGAGTCCTGGTCCGGGAAGATCTCACATGCCACGGAGCAACTAAGCCTGTGCGCCACAACTACTGAGCCTGCACTCTAGAGCCTGTGAGCCACAACTGAGGCCCAGGCGCCTAGAGCCCGTGGTCTGCAACAAGAGAAGCCACCGCAATGAGAAGCCCACGCATCACAATGAAGAGTAGCCCCCACTCGCTGCAACTAGAGAAAGCCCACGCACAGCAACGAAGACACAATGCAGCCAAAAATAAATAAAATAAATTTATTTTAAAAATAAAAACTAAATTATCTACACACTTTGCAATAACACCACTTGGGCAGCATAACTAGAAAATCCAATCTAAAATACGAAGCTTGGTTATTAACTTACAATCAGCTGGTTTGTTTAGTTAGTATTTCAAAGTGTAGAAATCACTTAATATGTATAATATATATGGTATTTAATTTTATAATAGCAAATAAAAGAATGCTAACAGAGTAAGAACACAGCCTGGGACTCTGGTGACCTGGGATCTAGCCCCTGCTGCATGAAAAGTACAGTACCTAAAACATGCTGCACTCAATCTCCTGTGGGGCTTTTGACTTTGTTCTCCGATATGTTTAGCCTTATTTAGTTAACGTATTTTTGCCACAATTTTACTGAACTAATGCAAAATCAGAAAAATAAGGACAATAGTGTATGTTAGTGTTGAGATTGGTATACATCAAATTTGCAGAAGGATTCTCCTTTATACTAAGATTGTGTTTGGCCTTTCTTTGGATTTAAACTTTCTGATTAAATTATAGTGATGGCAAAGTGAATGAATAAATGTGTTTAACTTATTTGGCTAAACGAAAGTTGTTAAACCTTTGATAAACAATTTTTTAAAAGCCTGTTTTTCTGTTCTATGAAATCACAAGTCTAGAAATCATGGAATTTCTAAGAACCAAATGATTTCAGAATTTTGGACTAGAAGGAATGACTTAGTTGGGCTTCATAAATATCCGAAAATTTATACAAATCATGCTCTAAATGAACTAAGACAATGTCTATTTTAGGGGTTCTCTTGTAGCATCCTTTTCGGAGGGTGAATAATCATGATAAACTGAAATTACCAATTTTTGCCTAAGAAGTCTATTGTACCTGACACATCACCAGAAAAAGACAGTGGAGAAGAGAAAAAATTAGGAAATGGAGCCAGCAAGAAAAGGAGACTCAGCATGGCCAAAGAAGGTATCTGGTATCCACGCAGGCTTGCCTGATGCTGTCAAAGGAACTCCTCTATGAATTGGGTCTAGTTTTTAAATCTTCATGCCAGTTTTTGTTACACATTTTCAGAGTGAATACTTGAAATCTGTATTTAATTTTAAGTAACCAGGGTACTTATTTTCTTTGGTTGGGGAATTTCTCTCTAAAAGCTAAGGACCAGCCTTACATATTGTAAAAATGCCTCTCCCATCGTCACACTCCCCAACCCCTTTTCTGTGCCCTTTCCTTCCTGTTTATATACAGAAATATGTGAATTTCCTTTTCTTACCAAATTAACCCAATGAGGTAGGAATTTTATTCATTTGAGCAAATAAGTTTCTTAAAAAAAAAAAAAGGCACCATAGGCACACTTCACAAGAATGTATCTTCTCTAAAAAAGCATCAAACATAAGTTTACATTAATGTTGTCTTTTACACAGCCTTTTTAGTGCCCATTTAAAAGACCAAAATAAATTATTCAGATATAACAGAATAATGATAGCCTGCCCTAGTTTTCCTAAAGAACTTACCATCTTAAGAGAAGGAAATGGCTGATTTTCAGAAAAGGAATTTTCCTCCTCAACCACAGATTCTGAAAATTTAAATTACAGAAACTCAGTAGATAAATGTCATTTTATCACTAAGACCTTTTCCTAAATTCTGAAGGCAAAAAAAAAAAGATGAAGTATTTATGAGATCCTTTAATATATAGTATTTTTGAAGGCTCCTGTATTTATTAATTTTAACCATTAAAACCCCCATTTTCAAAATAAGCATCCTTTATGAAGACGGGTTTACAACATTTAGTAGGAACATCACAGTTTATGACCTCAACAGTGATTATTTTCTTATAAAAACTGTAATATAATTTTAAGAAAGGAGTCACAAGCAGTGATATGTTATTTCTCAATGAAATTAAGGGCTGTGTAATCTTGCTAATACTTCTACTTGAGATATCAAGTTAGAAATTAAGATAATCTATAGGTACCATTACCATTTAATCCAAAATTGATGTCTCAAGTTTTTCCAAAAGAGAAAAATTTTTATATCAAGATTTAAAAAAAAAATCACCCAGGAACAAACAAAAAGCAAAACAAAAATGACAACAAAAATAATCAACCCTAGTGCATTACAAATTCAAAAACTAAATCATGTAAAATTTTCCAGTCAAATAAATTAAAGGTAAAATTGATTTTACTATTAATAGTTATGAACTATTTATAAGCTTGTAAAGTCATATTTATGCTCTGAGAATAATCTTTGGAGTCTTTGGCACCTCACTAATTTCTTCATAAAGGCGTTCCAACTATCCTGTTATCCTAAATGCAGATTAACATCTAATGAGTACCTACTATACCCAGAGTACTGTAAATGTTTCAGGGAATATAAAAACATTTCCCCCACCCTTGAGAGGTTTACATCCTGGCAGAAGGGACAGGACATATAGAAAAATAAAGGGTTAAAAAAGGACACACCAAGGCTAAAATGAATGTCACAGACTATTAAATTCTGTGGAAGTAGAAAGTAAAGTGGAATTACAAAGGGATTTTGTGGGTAGGACAAGCTTTGAGGAAACTGAGGCACAGAGTGGTTAAATAAAGTAACCGATGTCACAGTTGGTAAATGCTACAGCTGGTTTCAAACTCCTGGCTCTGGAGCCAGATTCTATACTTGATACATTCTGTACTTTGTAATGCTTAAGAATGTCTGGAAAGAGGGACCTCCCTGGTGGCACAGTGGTTAAGACTCCATGCTCCCAATGCAGGGGGCCTAGGTTTTATCCCTTGTCAGGGAACTAGATCCCACATGCATGCTGCAACTAAGAGTTCACATGCCACACTAAGGAGCCTGTGTGCCACAACTAAGGAGCCCACCTGCCACAACTAAGACCCAAATTAATTAATTTTTAAAAAATGGATAGGTACAAAATTATAAAGAATTTTTGATCAAGCTAAGAAAATTCATAAAAGTGAAAAATCATGCTTACTATACATGACATGTATGCATTTGACAATACATAAAGCCTTCATGTCTATAAAATTACATTTATATAACCCAGTATTATATTAAGGTCACCAAGAGTAAGTTAAAATGGATAAGGAAATTCATAATGCTAATTATGCAATGAAAACAGTGTTTTCACATTGGTACATACCTTTCAGTTCTTTAGATTTTAGTGCAGTCACATGAGTGAGCTAGAAAACACACACACACACAAAATGTAATCAGAAAAAAAGGCCTTAGTTTATGAAGATATGGTTAATAGAACTATAACTTGAAAAGCTAGCAAGTTAGGATAAATTACAAAATGTAGAATCATCAGTTTAATAAGAATAAGCACTTACCACTGTACATATTTTATATTTACATATATATGCATAAGATCATGACCAAATACCCAAGTAGGGGAGAATATAAAAATTATTAGGTTAGGAAACTGTTTATACTCAATCAACCAATAATTTAGGTATCTAATAATTAGGTATCTAATGAGAATAAGAAGAGGGATCATGTAAAATTACATAGTAAAATACAGGAGGATCTTAGATAGTAGCATAGTTATAAAAATCAACAATAGCATAGAAGGCCAAGTATAAAGTAAAAAAAAGAGCTAAAGCAGACCAGAGACAACCTAAGATTATGGCTAGCCCCTATGGCTTATAAAGACTTATAGCCCATCTCCTTCAAAAAAGCAAAACAAAGATGGGGTCCATAGAAACTGTTAAAGAAGACAGATGGATGAGCATGAACCCATTCTTCCTACCAAAACAGAAAACCAAAGCACAGACTCAATACATGCTGTATATACCTAGTCATCCCCATGCACAAAGAGAACATTACAATATACAAACAAGTACAAATAGTCCTAAAACTAATTTACATTTTACACTATTATTACTACCTTTAACAACTGGAGTTGGTCAAAGGTTAATTCTTTTACTGGAATTTCAAATAATTCAACTGGATCAGCATCAAATTTCTAAAAGAGAGAGAGAAAATTGGGCCCCAAGTTATTACTGAATGTTTACTCTAAACTGGCCTAATATCTCAATTTACTGATGAGAATAACAGTTTGGTGGCCACAGTGAGCCCATGCAGGGGAGCACTTGCTAATGAATACCACCTCCCAGCTCTTAAATTCTGGCTTTTGTTTTTAATGTAGGTGGGAGTGCCTGGAAGAAAACAGCTGGGAAGAAGCTGTAGCACTAAAGACACACTGAGAACCAAGCCACAAGTCAGTCATTTCCCCTATTTCCTGTCACACTGTATACATTTCATTTGACATATATCCATGCTACATGACTAGGAAATCAACAGGCATGCAGGATCTAAGTAAGGATTAGTTTCTATCAGTAAGTTTCTAAACCTTTTAAACTGAAGTTTGGTTAAAAACAGCCACAGAAATCAACTGTCATGAAAAAATCGTCTGGTTAGCTGTAAGTAGTAATATTTAATAGGAACCCTAATCTATTATAAATGCTTTCCCAAGGAGCATATCTGTTTTATTTTAATATATCAAATGTCACACTGTTTAGGCACTTCTATCTTAAGAAAATGAGTTAATGTACCACCAATAAATCATCAATCCAACAAATATATTAAAATCTGTTACATTTATATTCATTCATGTATATATAGTATGAGGCTATAAATTTCTTCTGGAAGGACATGCAAGAAACTATTAAGAGAAGGGAGTACGACCAAGGAGAAAAAGTAAAGGAAGATTTACTTTTCATTTCATAATCTTCTGAACTACTTATAATTTTATAAATGAACATAAATTGGTTTTTTAAGGAAAATACTTAAAAATTAATACTAAAAAATATATAATTCATTGCTTTCATTCTGCAATTAACTGAACCAGGTTCAACTTAAGAGCAGGACAAAGTCTGGTGAAAACTGAGGATAATTTATACTCTTCAATTAGCCCTCATGGATTTTTAGAAATTACAGCTAGAGTCATTAATCTCAATCTTGGTTAGTGAGTTCCTTCACCACTCCATTCCTTCTCATTTCGCTTTGCATTAACATTTCCCTACAGCAAAAACCACCTGCCCCAATTCTATTAAGTAATTCTACTTCTGTCATCTAAATAGGTGCATCTTGGGAATTCCTGGGAGGTCCAGTGGTTAGGACTCAGTGCTCTCCACTGCCAAGGGCCCAGGCTGAATCCCTGGTCGGGGAACTAAGATCCCACAAGCCACGCAGCATGGCCCCCCAAAAATAAATAAATTTAAACGAACAAATAGGCGCATCACCTTCCTTCCTTCTCCTAATACCCTTTCACAGAAAAGGAAGGGTCCTTTTCTATAGATGATAATAATCCAAACTGATATGACTGTTTAGAATCCACTAGCAGGCAGAGCTAGGTGCCTTGTCATAGGTGCCTTGCATACTACACCATGCAGTGTCTGGTACATGTTAGCAAATCAAACTTTATTTATCTTGAAGTACACTTAATTTACAATATTGTGTTACTTTCAGGTGTACAGAAAAGTGATTCAGTTATACTTTTATATATATGTGTGTATATATTTGTAGGTAATTACATATCTATTCTTTTTCAGATTCTTTTCCATTACAGGTTATAAGATATTGAATACTGTTCCCTATGCTGTACAATAGGACCTTGTTGTTTATCTACTTTATATATAGTAGTTTGTATCTGCTAATTCCAAACTCTTGATTTATACCTCAACCACCCCTTTTCCCCTTTGGTAACCATAACTTTGTTTTCTAAGTCTGTTTCTGTTTTGTAAATAAGTTCATCTGTGTCATATTTTAGATTCCACACGTAAGTGATATCATATGGTATTTGTCTTTATTTTTCTAACTTACTTCAATTAGTATGATAATCTCTAGGTCCATTCATGTCACTATAAGTGGCATTATTTTATTTTTATGGCTGAGTAGTATTCCATTGTATGTGTGCATATCTTTACACATTCATCTGTATCCATTCATCTGTCAATGGACATTTAGCCATGTCTTGGCTATTGTGAAGAGTGCTGCAATGAACACTGGGGTTCATGTATTTTTTCAAATTATAGTTTTCTCCAGAAATCCCAGGAGTGGGACTACAGGATCATAAAGTAACTCAATTTTTTAGTTTTTTGAGGAATCTCCATACTGGCTGCACCAATTTACTTCCCACCAACAGTGTACGAAGGTTCCCTTTTCTCCATACCCTCTCCAGCATTTATTATTTTTAGACTTTTCGATGATGGCCATTCTGATTGGTGTGAGGTGATACCTCATTGCAGTTTTGATTTGCGTTTCTCTAAAAATTAGAGATACTGAGCATCTTTTCATGTGCCTGTTGGCTATCTGTATGTCTTCTTTGGAGAAATGTCCATTTAGCTCTTCTGCCCACTTTTTGATCAGGATGTTTGTTTTTTTGATATTAAGCTGTATGAGCTCTTTGTATATTTTGGAAATTAATCCCTTGTCAGTAGCATCATTTGCAAATATTTTCTCCCAGTCAGTAGATTGTCTTTTTGTTTTGTTTATGGTTTCCTTTGCTGTGCAAGAGCTTTAAAGTTTAATTAGGTCCCATTTGTTTATTTTTGTTTTTATTTCCATTACTCTAGGATACAGATCCAAAAAAACATTGCTGCAATTTATGTCTAACATTCTGCCTATGTTTTCCTCTAAGAGTTTTATAGTATCTGGTCTTGCATTTAGGCCTTTAATCCAATTTGAGTTTATTCTTAAATATGGTGTTAGAGAATGTTCTAATTCATTCTTCTACATGTAGCTGTCAAGTTTTCCCAGCCTTAACTTTAGATCAACACAATGGAAAATGATATCCAACACAGTTTTAAAGAAAATGCCAAAGAAAAAGGTTTTAAAGAAGCCTCTTAGTTTAAGTCCCTGAAAAATCACTTGGTTAACTTGTATACTGAGGTCCAGATACTATATAATTATTACAATTATTTCTGTACAACAGTAATTATAATTTTAAAGAAATAATATGCTTTTTCAATTCTCCTTCTGGACTTTCTCCTCTATCATGTCCTCTTTTCCATTCTCACCGTCTCTACTCCAGTTCAGGTTTGTCTTAAGTTTTGGCCCACATTTCCACTCCCCTTGTCTCTAGTCTCTGTCCTCTTAAGTTGTCCTACACCAGGTACCAAAATATTCATCTGGAAGTTTACTTCTAAACATTTCTCTACTTGGTTCTAAAGTCTTTCAAAAAAAGTCCCTAGCTCCTAAGTCTAAACCCCTGATGCTCCCCACTATCTGGCTCCGAAGCACTTCTTCAATTTTATTTTTCACTGTGGCTCTTCCCACTAGTCAAATCATATAAGCCTATTAACTTGAGAAAAAGCTTGAAGCAAAAAGAGAAAGGAGCCTGAAAACAAACACTCTGATAGCTTCCTTTCCTATCTCAACAGAGGGACAGTGGCAGAATGATACAGAAACCACGTGTGATATCCTTTTTGTTAAATAACATAAAAAAAGGAAAATTCAGAAATAGAGAAAATACTCAAGAAAATTAATTCCTGACTCCTCCCTGTCTCTTGATGTTGTAGGAAGGAGCCTGAGAGAGAAAAGAATTGGCAGTAATTTCCTAAGAAAATGAGCTAACCAACTCCATTAAAGAAATAATTAAATATATAGTCATCCATCAGTATCTGCAGGGGATTGGTTCTAGGACTCCTCACCAAAATCTACAGATGCTCATGCCCCTTATGTAAAATGGCATAGTATGTGTATACAAAACTTCCTAGTTTTAAAACCTATTGTCTAACTGTAAGAGTTTAAAATAAAGGAATGTCTACATACCTTTTTCATAGTCAAACAACAGGTCAGATCATGATACACTACAGGCACAAAATCTTTTGAAAGATGTACATCAAATTCTACAAAGGCTGCACCCTGACAGAAATAAAAGAAACAAGTATTTGAAAAATATTATCTGGCCCACGATACATCTAAAACTATAAGAACATGAGAAATTTATTGTTCACCATAAAATTACAGACTTGTACACACAAAACTTCTTCATGAATTATTTAATGCTATACTTCAAGCTTTTCCTAAAAGGTAATTTCTTCTTTTAAAACAATTATAATTTCTTTTTTGCAATAGCACAGCAATTTTTTCCTGGCAAAAAAATGGGTTCTGATCCTACTCGAACACACCCTGGGGCCCTTCTGTGGCAGTGGACAGCCTCCACCAGTATCACCTCTGCTACTGCTATTAGCAGAAATGGCGCTTGGAGCATGGCTATCTCACATCTCATTGCCCCTACACACCTCAGATGGACAGGGGAACCTCAACGCTGAGGTGGGAACAAGAATAAGCTTCAATCTCTTAGCTCTGCTCCTTAGTGCACTTGAGCAGTACACTTTACAACCTTTCTTAATAAAACCTCAATAATCAGATTAAAGAGGAAACTATAACTTCTGCTGAAAAGAAAGAGAAAGCAGAAATGGGCAACAAGAATTATGCATATGCCAAATTTCCTAATAGAAGCCTAAACAGAAGAAAGGTGGACACAAATTAGACTTAAGTCAGGTCCATCATGACATATGAATTAATCCAAATAAAGGCTGAGAACATAAACTGACATACAAATTTGTGCATTCACTATAAGAAAGCCAGCTGGGATCAAAGAATACAAGGTTTGAGGATTCTGTAATGTGTCTATGGCCCAGAGACGTGCTGTATAAGAATGGATGGACACGTTTCCATCCCTTACCCTAGCTTTAGGTCAAGGAAGATGCTCAACTTTTCAGTACATATGGATCAGAGACTAGAACCAAAGGAGCCTACTTCCTCAATGACTTCTGAAGCAGGAAATAAGCTTAGCTCCTTCTACTGTCAACAAGACAATGACACAAATCATGTTTACCAAAGAGAACAATCCCTATGTCCCCTAAATAGTTACAACGGTTAAAAGAAATTATAACTTTCCAGTTTAAAAGTTTAATTTTACATGATCACCATCCTTTAGAAAGATAAATTTACTAAGAGATAAAACTTGATCTCAAAATTCATGTGTAAGGGACTTCCCTGGCAATCCAGTGGTTAAGACTCTGCGCTTCCATTGCAGGTGTGCGGGTTCAATCCCTGGTCAGGGAACTAATCCCACATGCTGTGCAGCGCAGCCAAAAATTTTTAAAAAAGAAAAAATTCACGTGTGAGCAAGCTTTAAGAAATAAGCCAATAATAGGGCTTCCCTGGTGGTGCAGTGGTTGGGAGTCTGCCTGCTGATGCAGGGGATACGGGTTCATGCCCAGGTCCGGGAAGATCCCACATGCCGCGGAGCGGCTGGGCCCATGAGCCATGGCCGCTGAGCCTGCGCGTCCGGAGCCTGTGCTCCACAACGGGAGAGGCCACAACAGTGAGAGGCCTGCATACCGCAAAAAAAAAAAAAAGAAAAAAAAAGAAATAAGCCAATAATAACCAAAATCTCTTCAAAGATGTCGTTAGCATTAAATCAAACCAGGCTTTCATAAGTAACATAAGATCCGTAAGAGTACAAAGGGTTTCAACAGAAGAAAAGGGCTTAATGAAATCCTCTCTCAAAAAGCAGAGACCCTGAAAATTCTTTATCAGGGAGCTTCATGTGTTGACAGCTAATAAAACCACGTTTAGATTACTTAGCTACAATGAACTAAAACTGGTTCCAAATAATGACCTACAGCACAACATACTCACAGATTTAATATCCTTTCAATACAAAGACATAACTATCCACTATTAACATTTTTAAACATTAAAATAATTATGATAATCAATCTGTCATGAAATACAAAATGCATCATTATTTTATATACCACTAAGAGGGAGAAAAAACAATGCCAATCAAGCCATGACAAGTTAAAATAGCTGTAAAACTATCCCAATTTTAGAGATATTAAAATAGGAAAAAAGTATGTCTTAGTACAGATGTTTGCTCATGTAAGTGATAAAGTTAAACATCTGACAAATCAAATTTATTTGGTTAACTATTTTTAAAAAGGCTAAGTTTAAGGCATGTGGAGGACACAGGAAAAAAAAAACAAAATAAAATGAGATGTTCCTCCATTTTCCCCTTAGTTTAACTTGAGAACATGAGGTTTAACTTGAGGTATAGTGGAATGTGGGGGAAAATACACAGGTTCTTGATTAAAAATGTCAAGCTTCAGGTGCTGAAAAAACGAAAAGCTAAAAAAATAAAAGGGACTATCTCTGAATAATTATATAAAAGGAGTTAAGAACTTCAACATAATCAAGTTGGTATACAGGATGCAAACTGACAGACTTTAAAAAGTGTTACATAAAAACACTATCAAATCCTTCCGTAAACGTTATTTCCAAAGTGAATCTAAATGAGCATAGTAATTCAACTGATGAAATGCAGTGCTTAATGGGGAATGTTTTTCATGCCTCAAACACTTAAAATGTTATCTCAAAAAAAAAAGGATGCTTCAAAAACAAACAAATGGGACAGAATTAAACTTAAAAGCTTTTGCACAGCAAAGCAAACCATCAACAAAACAAAAAGACAACATACTGAATGGGAGAAGATATTTGCACGTGATTATGACTCATAAGGAGTTAATATCCAACATATATAAAAAGCTTATGCAACTCAACATCAAAAAAACAAACTACCCAAGTAAAAACCTGGCAGAAGAAATGAACTGACATTTTTCCAAAGAGGAAATGCAGATGGCCAACAGGCACATGAAAAGATGCTCAGGGACTCCCCTGGTGACGCAGTGGATAAGACTCCGCGCTCCCAATGCAGGGGGCCCAGGTTCGATCCCTGGTCAGAGAACTAGATCCCATATGCACGCCACAACTAAGAGTTCGCATGTCGCAAGTAAGGAGACTGCCTACTGCAACTAAGACCTGGTGCAACCAAATAAATAAATCAATATTTTTTTAAAAAGAGATGCTCAGCATCGCTAATCATTAGGGAAATACAAATCAAAACTACAGTGAGTTATCACCTCACAACTGTCAGAATGGCTATCATCAAAAAGAACACAAATACAAATGTTGGAAAGGATGTAAAGAAAAGGGAGCCCTCCTACACTGTTGATGGGAATGTAAACTGGTGTAGCCACTGTGGCAAACAGTATGGAGGTTTTTCAAAAAATTAAAAAGAGAACTATTATATGATCCAGCAATTCCACTTCAGAGTATACAAAGAAAACAAAACCACTAATTCGAAAAGGCATATGCACTCCAATGTCCACAGCACATTAGTTACAACTGCCAAGATATGGGAGCAACCTAAGTGAATGGATAAAGAAGGCATGTGTGCGTGTGTGTGTGTATATACACACACACACAAACACACACACACAGTGGAATACTGCTCAACCATAAAAAAAGGATGACATTTTGCCATTTGTAATAACATGGATGGACTTGGAGGGTATTATGCTAATGAAATAAGTCAGAGAAAGACAAATACTGTATGACATCACTTAGGAGGAATCTAAAGAACATAACTAGTGAATATAACAAAAAAGAAACAGACTCAAAGATATAGAGAACAAATTAGTGGTTACCAGTGGGGAGAGGGAAGGTGGGAGGAGGGGCAATAAAGGGTAGGGTAAGGTTAAGTGGTACAAACTATTAGGTTTAAAATAAGCTACAAGGATATATTGTACAACACAGGGAATATAGCAAATATTTTATAATAACTATAAATGGAGAATAATCTTTAAAAATTGTGAATTACTATATTGTATAGCTGTAATTTATATAATATACATCAACTATATTTCAAATTAATTAATTAATTAATTTTTAAGAGGATGCTTAGGATTCCATTGTTTTAACTCCAGTCTTCACCATGCATCTAAATAAGAATGCCTAGAAATACTTTATCTTCACTTAGAAATATATTCAGAAAAAGCATAAATATTCTCCCTTTTAACCTATTAATGCAGACTGAAGGAGGCTCTCCAGACCTACATTTCTCTACTTTTCTACCTCTGGACCACCAGTCCAAAGTTGCTTAAAGAAAGAGAGATTCACTTACATGACTAGCAGCATTTCTTAAAGAAGCAATAGTATTTTCTTGAACTTTAGCAAGCCTGAAAGAAAAGAAATATATAGAAATATAGTTATCATTACTATAGAAAAGATAAATTTAGTAAAGAAGTCAACGACATTTTCAACAATGGACACAGTACTTATTCTCTATTTTGAGGCTAACTTTGCCATCCCCAAAATAAGACTGTGACCATCACTTGGTTGGTGTGTGCATTCATTCCACAAATCAAGCTCTAACAATTTTAGGTATTTACAAGCTGAATACAGATATATCTATCCTATACCATGCCATACCTCCCCAAGTGAGGTGACCAGTTAAGGAAAACAATCCTTTGCAATGGGCATGAAGTAGTGGAGAAACTTGCTCCCTGCATTGAAGCCTCAGGTGACTTGATACTGGCAGACCAGGGAAGGGTGGAAAAAGGTAGACACACCAACACGGTGAAAGTATGGAAACTGTACTGAGAACCGGTGAGAAAACTAAGACCCTGAGAGAACAACATGCTGAAAGTCAGGACCACAACACAGACACACTGATGTCATCAGGCTGACTGCATCAAGTTCTCCCCTCCTGGCTTTCTAGTTTTAATGTCTCTCTCATCAATTCAGCAGAATACTAAAAACACTGACCAGAATCTTACAAGAGAGTTAGTCTCTAATTAATTTAACTGGAAACCCCAATTACCAAATTACATTTAAACCCCAGGGTAATAATTAAAAGGATTGTTTGACCATTTAGTTGGTCAAACCTATTTAACTTTATCAAGCATGAGCTACCAAATGCTAGTACTACTCAAATATTCAACTTACTGAGCAGTTGTTGTAGAATTTCCTGCACCTCGATGTCCAACATCCAATGGTATTCTTGGCTTCCAATACTTGGAAAATGAAGATTTCATGTCACAATTGTATCCTGGTAACGGCTTAATAATTATATAGTCAACTTTCATATGAAAAAAAGGGGAAAGGGAAATAAAGACAATTAAAAAGGCTATGACGAGCTCAATTACACTTAAAAACCACTCAAAACAGCTTTATCAATCAATCAAATAGAAAGAAATCAAGTCAAAACACATTCAAATTAAAGCTTCCAGAAAATTAGATATGTCCTTATTGTTATTGTATTTGTTAATATTCTAAAACAACTTATTAATTTAATTCTTTACCATTCTCAAAAGCTCAATTTGAAACTAATTAAAATCCTAACGTAATCTGCTTATTTGTAAAGGGTCACCCTGCTTCTCCAGGCTTACCTCTCACTTTGCCTATTGTTTTTCTGGAATTTCTGCTCATGATGGGAAGAGTAAGGATTCCAGCACTCTTCCCACTCTCTGCAATGGTGGATGATAAGAGGCATGCTGCACCCACATGTCCAGGAAGAGCATCGCCCTGAACTATGTGTTCACCGAGATCTTCCTGAAAAATGAGGTTAAAAATAACCCAAATTCTTATACTTCAATATTTTTCATTTAAAGATCAAAAGACACCCTTTAAAAATCAAATCAGACTCTATAGAGGAAGATCAGCAAGAAATACAACCAAATTTATATTCAGGTAATTTAGATAGCTTTGCTGTAACACATTTTCTTTTAGTATATAAAGATATTTAGTATATAGTATATTTAAGACTTTATGTGTTACTTTATTGATCAAAACTGTTGATTTGCACTTCTGATCCTCTAACATTTATTAGGCGAATATAAAGCTCAGACTGAAAGTTTCTAAGTACTTTTACATTCCAAGACTAAGATATACCTGTAGTGACTTTTAATGTATATTTTATTCTTTAAAAATGCATCTACACAGATGACACAGAGGGATAGGACACTGAATACTCAACTTTGAGATTATACAGCATATTTTATCTACCTAGTCTATGAATAAATTTGTATTTCCAAAACTGCTAACCAAATGAAAGGGAAATTAGGCTGCTCGAGAGATTATTAAGAGGTAGGTACTAAAAGAACAAGGAAATGTTCAACCAAAACCTCATATTTTTAGAATAAAAGTCTCACAGATCTTATTAATTAGGCAAGATCTAATTATAAGGTTATAACTTTATTATAAGTGTTACTGAATTCTAACCCATCCTGAATTTTGCTATTTTAAGAAACAGTGGCTAGGTGCTACTGTTGGGCAAGGAATATTCCCTACTCTCAAAAAGCTAAACTCTAATCTAGTGGAAATGAGAGTGGAAACACCAAAGAGCCAGGACCTTAGGGGAGGACTCAGTGTTATACGTGAGGAGCAGCTGAACAGCCCATAAGCAGACAGCTCTAGTGTAAAGTGGCAAAAGCAGCTCTGGAAAGTTGGCAGCACAGATTCTGAATAACCTGGCACAATTTTCATAGCAACTATTTTTTCTTACATATTTATAATATCAAGTAAAGTTGCAAAAATGGGTCCACTGTTACAATGAACTCTTATAAAATGCTTCAATAAACCAAAGACTTCAGTCATAAAGGACTCAATCATGCTAGTTAACATCAGTTTGCCACCAAGAGTTATACAGCCTGCCCTTCCCTCTATCCTTGGAAGCTCCTCTGGATACAATTTATTTATATTTAGAAGAGACACAGACATCAAGACATCTGGTCTTGATTTAAAACATCAATTTTGAATTCTGCAGCCTGTGGAATGAAAACCCCATTCACAGAAAGATAGACAAAATGAAAAGGCAGAGGACTATGTATCGGATGAAGGAACAAGATAAAACCCCAGAAAAACAACTAAGTGAAGTGGGGACAGGCAACCTTACAGAAAAAGAATTCAGAATAATGAGAGTGAAGATGATACAGGACCTCGGAAAAAGAATGGAGGCAAAGATCGAGAAGATGCAAGAAATGTTTAATAAAGACCTAGAAGAATTAAAGAGCAAACACCTAGAAGATTAAAGAACAAACAAACAGATGAATACAATAACTGAAATGAAAAATACACTAGAAGGAATCAATAGCAGAATAACTGAGGCAGAAGAACAGATAAGTGACCTGGAAGACAGAATGGTGGAATTCACTGCCATGGAACAAAATAAAGAAAAAAGAATGAAAAGAAATGAAGACAGCCCAGGAGTCCTCTGGGACAACATTAAATGCACCACCATTCACATTATAGGGGGGTCCCAGAAAGGGAAGAGAGAAAGAAAGGACCCAAGAAAATATCTGAAGAGATTATAGTCGAAAACTTCCCTAACATGGGAGAGGAAATAGCCATCCAAGTCCAGGAAGCACAGAGTCCCAGGCAGGATAAACCCAAGGAGAAACACACCAAGACACATAGTAATCAAATTGACAAAAATTAAAGACAAAGAAAAATTACTGAAAACATCAATTCTGAAGTTCTCAATTATAATTTTAATAGTACCTGAATCTGTCAACTCTTGCATTTTAAAAATCTGCTAACATGTATAGAGGAGTAAACATCTAAAAAGTTGTATGAATCATGCATTTACACAAATTAAACTATGATAAAAATCAAAACATGTAAAAATAAGCTCTTGTCTGCATTGTCTCTCACCCCCTTCAGTGAGATATACTCACCTCAAAAAAATCAAATATTAGCTCCAGGTTATCTGGTTCCATTGTCTGTATACTATACTCTGTCCAACGATCAGGCTGTAAGCCATACCCACACTCTGGCTGTGAATGCCTGCACTTGAACTCATTGTCACTTATTAAGGATATCTCCAGACTATTGGACATTTTGTGAAGAACAGTGGGAGATACCCTATCATCGTCATCTTCCTCCAGACCCTCTAGTGTCAGCTTTACCCTACATAAGAGGAAAAAATAATGAAATGCAAAAAGTGAAAAAGGAAAATCCATATAAATGTTACCAAAACATTAAATTTAAAAATGCTCCTTGTATATGCTAAACCCTCAAATAAAAATATTACACAGACTACTCATACTACAGGTTAAGGCATTAGTTATACTTTATAAAATAGCGATGTTTTTATCTCCACACATTTCTGAAAAGTATTAAAATGAGATAAATGCTTATTATGCCTAAGGCTGTTTTCATTCTTTAGTTTTTTAAAAATGAATCTAAAAGGGCATTTACTATTATCCATTTATAATTGACTATCTCAATTTCTTCTGAGAAGCTTCACAAATATATATATAAAACCAGTACAAATTTGAACCATATTCTGTTAGTGTGCATTAAAAAACTGTTAAGAGTTGGTAGTTGCAAATTTTAAAATTTCCTCTTTCTTCTCCTTACCACAGTGAGTCCAGGTACTTTGTGAACAGTACATCATTAAAGAAAACTATTGTATTAAATATATACATTTGCATGTATTCATGGTTTTTATGTGTGTACATTTATATGTATGTACCTTTTTAATGTAACAAATGAATAAAAAAATAAACCAAGAGTCTAAAACTCTTACAGACTCCACAGCAATGAAAACAAAAGACAAGTTACCCAAGCTATTAGGTCACAAAGACTAGTTTACTCCCAATGAGAAGCGATTAGTTGCACAGAGCACTTGTAATGCCAAAGAGTCAACTCAATTCTAGAATATTTCTTGCACCAACTGGAATGTACATAGATTAAACAACTTTAATACCAGTGATGTAGAAGCAACGCTATTGTACAGAATACAGCTGCGCTAGGAAAACTTTTCATTCTAGATTTAAATGACCCACTTAATAATACAAGTAACAGAACTGTATTAGTGAGGCCTGCTCTCTCCGAATGACGTTGCTGCCTTCAACCACCGTGCAGACTTGCCTCATAGGCACACGCTCTGAAACCTTCCAGGGGGGATATGAATACAGGTTATTCAATTAGTAATAATGTTCCATAATCATACTGTAAAACCAAAAGTAGCACCACTTTAATAATCCAAACAAAAATGATCATCTTTTCTCTCCAAACCCTTAGGAACAGTTCTGAACAACTGATTTTGTTGGTGAGCCTGAAGGAACAAACATTCTCTACCAGGACATATGAAAAGCGACCACAAGTGGATAGTAATGAACAAGCAAGGAAGGAATGGAAGATTAAAAATGGCTATTCTAGGGATTTCCCTGGTGGTCCAGTGGTTAAGATTCCACGCTCCCAACACAGGGGGCAGGGGTTCGATCCCTGGTCAGGGAACTAGAATCCCGCATGCCGCAGCCAAACAAAAAAGGCTAATCTACAAATAGCAATGTGCATCTCTTCCCCCCTCCAAAAAACTCAAGTTTAAAGGGATCTATGAAAGAATTTAGTTCTAAATGAACTAAATATTAAAGGTTTTACTCAAATAGCTATATAAATGTTATAGTCTATCATAAGTAACACTGCTTTCCAAGTTCTGGTGGAATCAAGCGAAAGAGAGACTTGTGTTGTTGAAAACGTGGTGGTAATGAGATAAAACATCATGTATAGCATTTTATTTAAAATGTAAATGCTGTTGCTAAGTTTTTTAAAGTCCTGATAAACCTGCAGATAAATTTATTTTCTAGTCATTGAAGGCTTAACCTATCAACAATATGAATTTGGGGGAAAAAAGATGGTCAAAACAAACATCGGTGGCTTCCCTGGTGGCGCAGTGGTTGAGAGTCCTCCTGCCTATGCAGGGGACATGGGTTTGTGCCCTGGGCCGGGAAGATCCCACATGCCGCAGAGTGGCTGGGCGCATGAGCTATGGCCACTGAGCCTGCGCGTCCGGAGCCTGTGCTCCGCAACGGGAGAGGCCACAACAGTGACAGGCCCGCGTACCGCAAAAAAACAAAAACAAACAAAAAACAAAAACAAACAAACATCGGTTTCTAGCTATGCACAATTATTTCAGTAGGAATCAGTCACTTAATTTGTAGAGCCCAACTAAGTATGGTTATAAAAATCTTCCAGTTTAAGCCTAAGCAATACAATAATATATACAAACACTCAACTACTATATAAACAAGAACAGTACAGGACTCAGTATGCATGTGCAATCCAACCAGAACCCCATTATCTATTAATTTTTTTTTTTTTTTGCCACACCGCAGCATGCAAGATCTTAGTTCCCCGACCAAGGATCGAACCTGTTCTCCCTGCAGTGGAAGCACAGATTCCTAACCACTGGACTGCCAGGGAATTCCCTCTATTAATTTCTTTTTTTTTTTCGGTATGCTGGCCTCTCACTTTTGTGGCCTCTCCCATTGCGGAGCACAGGCTCCGGACGCGCAGGCTCAGCGGCCGTGGCTCACGGTCCCAGCCACTCCACAGCACGTGGGATCCTCCCGGATCAGGGCACGAACCCGTGTCCCCTGCATTGGCAGGCGGACTCTCAACCACTGCGCCACCAGGGAAGCCCCCTCTATTAATTTCTTAATTACAGTCAAAGAAAAAAAAAAAATCCTAATAAGCCCAACCAACCAAGGCTTTATCTTCTACTGCTACCTTTATTTCAAGGCCTTATGCTAATAAAACACTTTATAGCAGTTAACACAATTTGCTTCTTTTAACATGTAAATAAAATATTCAGTTATTTACAACTAACTGGTTAGAGAATCTCTGCAATCAAATGGATCTTGCAGATCAGCCACGTGGTCCAATTACCCAGGTTTTTCAGAAGCAAAGCAGAGGCCTAGAAAAGCTAATGAACAGAGGCATGGTACAGCCCAAACTCTTTACTCACAGAATAGCCAATGGAAAGGACTGTGAAGTGTTACCCACCCTTTCTCTTATGCATTTTATCACTGGTATAGGTAAGTACTATAATATTTTCAGCAGTTATTGTAAAACATTTATGGATGTACAAACTGCAACATCATTATCAATTTTATTCTGAAGATAATAAGTATTACTATTAATTACTTCAGTTACTGAAAACGGCCCTTTCAACCCAGCCCTGACATTGTTAGAAAAAGCTGCATAACGTATCAAGACTTAGAACTCTCAGTCCCAAAGTTACAAAAATTCAAATGATAGGGGCTGCCTTGGTTGTTGAGAAATCAGTTCACTCAAAGATATACATGGTGACATTACAGAAAAATTAAGTTACTTACTATTTTGTTATTTATACAAAGCTTGACATCTAAATCTTCTTAAATTAAGATTAAAATTAAACCAATCTGGAACTGCTATGATAACTGTGATCTCCTTAACGAAAAAGTTTCTTGTTTTCAAGCCACCAGAAAATTTAGGACACTGAAGTATATTTCCAACAATCATTTTTCTCTGTTCATGCCATTCTCCCCTCATTTAGCACAAAATCATTTCGTTACATCAATTTTAAAACAAAATATTTATTGCTACACTAAGAAATTTTAAATGGTAGAAACTACAAAGATACATAAGCCTAGAAATCACTGATCTAAGTAAAAACAAAATTTTTTGGTTTCCAATTTGGAGATTAAGACTAACATAAGTACATTTAACTGTAGCAATCTTCAGGCAGGGAAGCAGTTCACTCTCACAAGACACCACATTTATTAGAAAATGTGACATTATCTGTAAGTGTGTTATTTTCTTAGTTTATACACATAAAGGCTATAACCAGATGGATCAGAAATCTACAGCATTAGTGAAAATAAATAGCCTAATAACAAATACACATGGTCATACCTAAATCTAGATTTTTTTAATTTTTTCTTGGTTATTGAGACAGGAGGTTTCTCAGAATAATGCAAACGTAATCTGATTTCAGTCTGACATGTCAGCCATCCAGAATCCAGAGTCTCAACACCATCTGGCAAAGTAAATATGAAGAACAGTAATTAATATACACATTTTTAAAGCCAATCCAATAAGTACAATATATATTGACAATTCTAGTTCACATTCACAGTTTAATATACTCAGGTTATCTATCACTGGTATTTCTCTCCAAAGCAAATATATAAGTAGTCTTATTTGTCATTGAAAAAGAACTTTTATATCAAGTAGGGGGGAAAAGTTAAATGAACATTAAACTAACCAAACTTTAGCACTAAAGTAAATTAAAATACTCTTGTTGAATATATTATTGAAGTACTACAAATCTATCTCAGAAAGAATATATATTCCAAGATGGCTTCTAACCTAGCACTTGTTCCACTGGCAGTGGATCACTACTACATTTCCAAAGCTTCACATTAAATATTCAGCTGAAACTAGTTATTCCACTAGTGCTGGCAGTGGAGATTTGAAGTGGTAATAACAAAACAAACGTATTCTCCATTTACATATTCTGCCATAGATAAATTGCATGATTGTGATAACACTATTAGCACTGTTTAACTTGAAGTTTCTTACTAACAAAGGTAATAACATTTTCATAAATACCAGGGAGCTGACAACTGTTTTGGACCTAAGTTCTTCATCAAGAGGACTTCAAAAAAAAAAAAAAAAAAAATCAAGAAACTTTTCTCCTTAGGTATGATTTCATAACTATCAAATTTCATACATGAAGAGACGCCACTGCATCTCTTAATTTTAAACTGTTTTCAGAAATGGACAGAGTTGGAGAAATGGCTTTCTATCCTGAAGGCCAACTAAAGCTGAATTTCGGAAGATGATGACAATAGCAACAGATGACGAAAGAAATGCCATGTTTATAACCATGCATAGTAACTAACATATAATAGAAGGATATAATGTCATCATTACAGTTGAAGAAATGAGAAAACAACTTCTCCATTAAAAAAGCTCTCCAAGGGCTTCCCTGGTGGCGCAGTCGTTGAGAGTCCGCCTGCCGATGCAGGGGACATGGGTTTGTGCCCTGGGCCGGGAAGATCCCACATGCCGCAGAGCGGCTGGGCGCATGAGCCATGGCCACTGAGCCTGCGCGTCCGGAGCCTGTGCTCCGCAACGGGAGAGGCCACAACAGTGACAGGCCCGCATACCACAGAACAAAAACAAAAACAAAAAGCTCTCCAAAACATGTAGCATACATTTTGTGTGGTCTCTAAAACACTAAATAAAACTATTCGAGTATGTTAGACTACCTTATGATGTGATATAAATAATCCCAAACAAATCAAGAAAAATAAGTTAAATTCCTGCCCCAATACTGCAAAAGCATGTACATTTCTAAAGTGGATAAACATATGTACTTAGTAAAATCACAACCAAAACATTCAGGCCCTATTCCTTCCTGTACTCAACAGGAATCCAAACTGGTTATGAGCAATTATCTCTGGTTCACAGTCAATGCAAGTACACATTCTGTCCACTCCCTTTACACCTTTTGATTCCTACAGTATAGTATCTGAAATGAAAATGTAGTTTAGCATGATAATGCTGATACACTGTGAGAATTCCAGTCACTGAAGAAAAAACTTGAATCCTTAGGATAAAGTATTTACTGATGCAGAAGTATATGAATGCATATTCCACTGTAAATTAATTGTTTAAATACTCAGCCATAATTACTAGAACATTGTGCTACTTAACCTTGATTTTACTATAAATGCACATACAAACACAAAATGCACAAACGTAGCTTATGAGTAACATTTCACTCTAAATGTTGAGAACAATTATCATTTTCAAACATAGTAGTGTTAAGTGATGATATAGTAACAGTTAAGTATAATACCTTTAAATTAATTATATTAATTCATATACCTAAAGTCACCAGCCAAATAAAAACTAAAAAACAAATAAAACTTTAAAGCATAGGAAGTATACTGGAGGGAATTCCCTGGCGGTCCAGCGGTTAGGACTCTGCGCTTCCACTGCAGGGGGTGTGGGTTCAATCCCCCTGGTTCGGGAACTAAGATCCCACAAGCCACGTGGCATGACCCAAAATAATAATAATTATACTGTAAACTATTATTTAACAGAATGCATTTGTTTTTTGGATCTAGTCTTCTAGTCTCTATTTTCAATATCATACTCTGTCATATTTCCCTGTGCTGTTTCTAATGAAATGTAAGGTAACATCTCAACCATGTGAATAAAAATTTTCAAAACTCAGTCTCACTTACTGTGGATTCCAAATTGTCCATCGTCAATAATAATTTCACTTTCTAAAATTGAAGGAAAATAGAAAATCTAGTTAAAATTTATGATGTATATACAGAATGAACAATTGAGAAATTACCTACCTTAAGGATTTTTTTAAAAATTAATTTAGAATTTAAAAGCAGCCCAAAGTGAATAAGCATATTTATTGTAGCCCTCAATAAAGAAATCCCTTTTAAGGAGGCTATCAAACAGTAATGGTCCTTATATTCATGGTGATTATTCACAATGTTGTAAGGAAGAGAAAGAAAATTCCTCAGAGAGGTGCTCTAGAGGCACTGGGACAAATGTTTATACCAACCAATATATGAGACTGACAAGTTGCTGGACAACAATATCTCCTCGTTGATTTTTCAAACCAAAGGTCTTGGCACAATTAAAATGCTTATTCTTACGTAGTGCATATTCTGAACTTACCTAAAATATAATGCTCCTCAAACCCCAACTATTCTCTATAGCCAGCTAAAAGCTTTTTAAACAGCATAAACTTACCTGTATATATATAGAGCTATGAGGAATTACCAAAAAGTAAGTGTTTGCACATTGCCTCCTAACAGAAATTTCAACTAAATGAGAAAAGCTGTTAAGCTCCACCCTCTGAGTAAAATACTAATTATCTTCCCTGCTATTTCCTTTCCCAGTGTACTTTAAACATAAATCTGAATTTGTTAAAATAAATGTGACAGTTCCCAATAAAGATTGTCTGGTATATTTCACGCAGCTCTTAAGTTCAGAAGTTATATTTTCCAAAAGTATAAAATACATTTATTAAAAAGACCAGAAACAAAATCATCCTACTTTCTCAAAATAAGAAAATATATATAACTACAAGATGCTTCAAAATGCAATTTTTAAAATATTCAATTCCTAATAATTCCCAACCTCAGTATGGCACTCTTTTAATTCTAAAGTACACTACATAAAAATTCTAAATATACTATAAAAAATGTATTACAAAAATGTATATACAAAAAGAAATTCCAATAAAGAGGATGGAATGAGATAGCTGTTTAAACGAGATGTGTCCTTGCTAAATATAGGGTAAAGCAGAATCTCTCACTACTATCTAATATAAGCTAGTAACTAAGAAGCCATTTATTCTTTAAATTCTAATTTTCTCTGGAAACTAAAATAGAGTTTTCAGCACTAAGTCAATTTATAGATGAAATCAAGTAGGTAATTTAATGTATGTGCAAAGAACTTCAAATTTTAATCTCAGTATGGAAAAGGAAATTCAAAAATACTTGTATGAAGAGAAATGCCATTTTTAGGCACAAGAAAACTAAATAACGTTTAAACAAACAAACAAACAAAAATTATCTGAATAGCAACTTTAACATGGCCAGCAGGGTATTGGGGGAAAATGTCTGCTACAACCAAGAAATCTGAATTCATTCATACAAGTTTATTCAAGTATTTACTAGTTTAAAAAACACACACAAATAGAATAACTTATTCTATTACTATGCAAAGTTAAAAATGTAAGAATCATTGTTTTGGATTAATTCTTTCCTCAAATGTTCTAAGTTCTCTGAGCAACTAATATCAAAGCCACAGATGGATGCTCAGTTAAAAAAATGCTATTTTATAAACTTTTGTAACTACTCCAAATGTAAATATATATTCCACAATAAACTCATCTAATTCAAGAAATTAAAAATAACTAGGCAAACATTTCTAATAAAGTTTATGAAGAAAGGCAATTAAGAACTGTTTAGTTTTGAAAGACCCATGATATGCTAAGTGAAACTTGTAGTACTGACAATGCATTGACCTTAAACTTTAAAATAAATATTTATTAAATCCCACTAAGCCATTGTGCAGCATATTAGTAACTTTATGCATATGCCTCAAACAGATGCAGTTAATGCCCATACCTAAAGGGGTTATTGATCGTGGTTGTAGATGAGTCTCCCACTTGTGAACTATGACTTGACATGGACCACCGATAGTCTGCAATTTAAAAGTTAAACGTCTGCAATAATTTCTTGTATCTTATTTTCTACCCATGATGCCATTAGATGTTTGTGGCCTAAGTCTTATACTAATTATGAAACCAAGAGATTCATCTTGTTAATATCAATATTATTTGCGAAAAATCAGGAATGTACCAGGTCAAAAAACATGATGAATGCTGGAAGAAAATGAGGGTGAGGCAGTAAACAAAAATAAGATGAACTGGCACATAAAACCATTTAAAACCCATTCTTAAATCTGCCTACAATACTCAGTTTTAATCTTTAACTGATATTCTGTCGTAAGTTAAAGTTAACAGCAAATATACTTTATGTTTGCTATGTTGGAAGTCAATGAAGTATTACTGGAAGATTGAAGTAACTCCTCAAGGGTTTAGAAAAAGCCTAAACTCTCTGATAAGAAATGCTGAGAATGAATACTTCAAGATCAATTATCACAAGTTACTCAAGGAACTAGAGGGCATAATAAAGTTCTTCATTACATATATTTAACTAGTAAGTAGGTAACAGGAAGAATATCAGATTCTCGTATCATAGTAACCAGTGTTTCTAAGGAGCACAGGAAGCCCTTTCCTTTAGGAAAGGACACATGCATGGGTAAATCTGAAGAACAAATTTGATTAAAGGGGAATGAACATCCAGTTTTACTCTTAATGCCTTAAAGTTTATAAATTCATACAGTGTGAAAAATTTTAATACTGTATTCTGTTATCAAATTCTCTTACTAAAAAAGAATATAAAGCTTTATGTATTATTGATAATGTCTACAGCAATTTAAAAGCAAGAATGAACTACCACAAGGATTCCCTTGTGTGTTCCTAAAGTACTGAAGTATATGAAGTGTTTCCTAATTTTCCTTGAAGTATTTAAAACAAAACAAAAAACCCTAAACTTGTTTAATTAAACTTATGTGCCAAAATACAATCCTTAAATACATATTTTAAAAGCAAAATTTCAAACTATATCCTTACAGGTATTTTTTTTTCTTCTTCTGAAGAAATTTAGTAAAATACAGATAAGCAAAAAGAAATAAAAACCACCCATTATCACACTACTTAGGGATAATCACTATCAATATTTTCACATATCTTTAAACCCTTGTCTAGGCATATATGTACTCAAGTCTGGAACATATAAGCTTCTCTCTTTATTATATCTGTAGATGGCATTAAATACTCTTCTATAACATTTTATAGGATTTCAATATTATTTTATTTAATAATAAATGTGCCAAATGATAACAAATAAGTATGTAACAAATTAGGCAAGAGATAATTCTGTCACTTAAAATAACCAGAGGTTAAAATCTTTTTTTAAAACTTGCAAACTTTTGAAGTTTGAAAACTAAAATTGCATTAGATATACATTCAATTCCTTAATCCCGGGATAATACAGGAACTCATTTTCTCTAGCTGAATACATCCTTGTTATAAGGGTTCACCTGTGAATTGATAATAAACTGTGTAGACGTTTTAAAAAATGTAAATGTGAAAGTGCTAATCTTTAAAATGGTGAATTACGCTAAAAAAACAAGAAACACCTGATCCTGCATCTGCTAGATGTTTTTTACTATAACTTTTTGCTGTCACTTTTTTGAATTTGTTTTCACACATCAAACTTTCTAACCCTCAAAAAATGCAAATGTATACATTAAAAATAGGAATGTTTCTTAGCAATAATGGGCAACCAGAAATAACTAATCTATTCCCTTCTTCCACCCCTCCCATGTCCCCTGCACTCCCCTCAAAAAAAAAAAATCCTCTTTGCTACAAAAGTGGTGTAGATGCATATTCTTATAAAAGTTACTAATCAAATGTGACTTGAAAGGGTGCCATGAACATAATAGTAAATATCAGCAGGGATTAAAAGTGGGTAGAAGAAAGGAGAGGCTTTGTTTTAGTTTTAACTTTTTGTTTTAATCTAGGTATCAGGGAATTTCACAAAAAGTGTTGATTATAGTATCTATACTTAATCATGTATGAATAGCCCTGTGGATTAAACACTTGAGAGGGAACATATTTTAGTAGTAATTTTTAAAACTCCACCCCTGTTTACAAACCCACTAATCATAGCATAAAGCAAACTAGGCTTGAACAGAATGGAGTCTTGAATAGCAATCCAAAGGGCCAATTCAACAGACGGCTTATAATTGTGTCTACTGGTGTTCACACTACAAATTCATGGTTGGTACATAAAATGTTATAATATTGACAAATGAACCAAGTTTTAAAACACACTGAATTTCCAAAACTGTTATGACTACTTTATTAAACTTTAGTAGGTAATCTTAAATTTTATCTTACTGATGTTCTTTAAAACAAAAAAACCCTTAACATCTGAGCATTGGGAAATTAAAGATCTTAGTAACGATTCCAAAACATGCAATCCTTTTTAATATGCTAAATGCAGTAAGTCATTCTTCAAGATCTTAGGAAAAAAACAAGAGTTCCATTCTGTAAAAGACTGCCACAATTTTAAGCACTTTGGAGACAAGCAGAAAATGGTTCTTTGGAGACAAAAGTAACAATATCAGTCCAAGACAGTACTCCACTAACCGGACTGGTAGAGTTATTTCACATTTTAGCATGTATTAAATCAGATGATTGCTGGAATTTTTCTCAAACATGCATGTTAACAAAAATACAAAAAAACCTGTTTCCACAAAAAAGTCATAATGACTGCTTTCTTAAACAGTTATTGATTGACATCACTCAGCTATATCAAGCACTAAGAAAAAGAAACAAGATTATGTAAGAGGTAGACTGGGTTTTTGTTTTTAACAGACCACCAAGCAAAACTATCACTATCATGGAATATCACTGATTTCAAATATCATAAAAACTGTTAAGCGTAAACTGTAAAAATTTCACTGTTTCCTTTCTACGATTTTGAAAAAAATGCCCATGTGAAAGGGGCTCTGAATTTTTAATCTATGTCAGAGGCCAGAACCAGTTAGTTAAAAATCACTATTTTTAACAAGATCAGGAAGAAAAACGGTCACTTAGGAGTGAGTAAAGCAAAGAAGGCTAGGCCGACATACATCTCTGAGATGGTTCAAATTCACAATTAACAGCTGAGGGTATTTAGCATCCAGAAGAATTTTATTAAGAAACCATTGTACAAAATGACAACCTGGGCTATTATGAAAATAAACAATTGTCTGCCTACCAGATGATTGATTCTTTTGTTAAAGGATTTAAATAAAAATCAAGGGACATTAAGAACAAGGTAAAAGAATTTGTAATGAATCTAATTATGAGTGAATGTTAATACCTGTAAAAATTAAAAGCAGATGTTACTGAAAAATAAAGAGCTATTTCACTGAAATGAATGAAAAATTTGAAAGACAATATAATTAAAAAGTGGCTAACATCTCAGTATGAGACAACAATCCCTAATTCCAGCCACAAATAAAAAGGGGTGAACATGGATTAAAAATGTTTAAATTACACATTAATTCAAAAATTATCTTTGGTGAAGATGTGAAATTAATGGGTTATCTGCAGACTCACAGCAATGTTTCCATTCCAGGAATATCTACTACCTTTGTTTGCTATGTCTAAATAAGATAATATTTGTCACCTGTAAAAAATTATTTTAGAATTTAATATATTAACACCTTATTCTAATTCTACAAAGTTAAGAACATAGAGCTGTGAGAAATTAAGAGAAAAAGGACTTCAAGACTCTAACTTCTAAACTAAAAGGAATATGCCAGAAAGAGCAAATTATGGAAGAGAAACTATGAATGGTAAAATTTTATTTATAGAAAAATTTTAGCAATGGAAGGGATGTAAGAAATCTATAGTTCAAACCCTTCATTTTATAGATGAGGAAGCTGAATTCTGAAGGTCAAGTGACAAAATCACAAGATTTTTAGCTTAAGTTCTACAACCGCTTGGATAACCTAAAACTTTTGACCCAGTAAAATTACCCTTATTACCCATTTCAGTTTTTCAATGCTTTCATAATCATTTTGCTTTCCAATCATTCTTTATATTCATAAAATATATACTCCAATAATTTACATCATTTCACGATTTAAGATTCCTTGCACATTAGTTCCATCATTTGACAATGCACAATTGAGGCAAAGTTTCTAATGACTTCTATTAAAAATTATGATTCATTTAAAAAGCGCCACCAACTTTAAAAAGAAAAGAAGTGTCACTTTAAGCTGGCGTGTGGGAAAAAAAAACCTCTAGCCATATGCATGGGATTTTATGTGGCTATTTACTCTATTCCATGAAAAACATACTTACCATGGCAGCCCCTGCATCACACGGTACATGTGTACACGATACAGAGCACCTACTTAAAGAAACACACTCACCAACACATACTGTAAACTTTTGCAAGTATTACAAGGGGGAAAACTTGTTTCTTACTGTAAGCAGACTTTGTGCCAATTTTTTGGAAAAGGCATTTTGGATGGATTTTGGTTACATTTTCAATGAAAAGAGAAAATACTGTAGGTTGGCTTAATTTGACCTGTGTTGACAATAGTCTTACTTTAGGAAACTACACCCAAAGGACTCATTATGATTGTTCTTGTCCAAATGCCCCCTCAAGTAAAATTTAGTTAATTTCACATACCAGGATCCTCAAATATGCTTTCAAAGTCATGAGTGCTATGATCTATGTACCTATGCACAAATGTTCACTTTATACTAAAGAACTTTGCCACAATGCACAACCCCTATGCCAAATAAATGATCTTTTCCTTAGTCATTAAAGTGAGACTATTGTCAAGATAAGCCAACATAACGATCAACTATAATGTAATTTAATTTTAATTACTGAGTATATTCACAATATATTCTTGGAATAAGAAACGTAATAGGTGCAAAAGACAGCTGAAGTGGGTTTGTCAGTTTTTCTCTTTTTTATAATGGTGGCTAAGAGACTGAGGTAACAGTGGCTGCTTGCATTTTTTTTTTTTACATGTAACAAGTATTCAAGGACCCCAAACAGAAATAAATTTTTAAAAAGATCTAATCCATGTTTGCTTCCTAGACTCCTGCCTAAGCCCTGTTCACATGCAGCCCAAAGTGTGCTCAAAGGTAAACTGAAGGAAAAGAATCCTTTCAGCAAATAAGTATCTTTAAAATAAAGAATCAACTTTCTTTTCTAAATATGAAAACGTTCCCAAAATAATAAATAAATCATTGTGAGCAAGCAGATTTAGATCTAACTGATATTCCAAAGGCCTTCAGGAAAGATCCTGGTCTATCAACACTATCACTGAAAAAAACTAAAAGGAATGACTTCAGTTTTGATAGGAGTTAATGCAGCCAACTAAGAGATGGCTGCGTTGAAATAATTTTTTCAAAGTTACTCACTTAAAGCTGGCTATATACACCTCTAAATATCTCTTTACCACAGACGAATTAAAAAAATGAAACAAAAAGAAAAACCCTTACTACTGGTTACTAACTAGTTTACAAAAGTTATAGAAAATGCACACCTATCAAGAACACTTATCATTAAAACCAATTTCATGATAAGGATATTGCAGAACATACTTACTATTAGTCTTTTAAAACTTCCATTGCACACACTATTTGCCTCTGAAGAGGCTACTTCCTTTCTTTTTGGTACTAAAATATTATTAACCTAGAGTTCTTTTTTCCTTATTTGATCTAAACAAACTCATTTTACTTTTAATGTTTCCAAACTTAAGTTAGTTGCTTTTGAAAGAAGTTTTCTAAAGAAACTGGAAACTAGATAAAGAAAACATACCTTTGGTTCTAAAAAGCACCCTCTGAAGTAGCGGTACTGAACTGATACTCCTCTACTAAGTACAATGGTTGCTTTCCATGACATGCTGTGAGAAAAAAGAATTAAAGTAGCAGCATCAGTATCAAAGTAAAATGCATAAAGTCTTCATTAATTCATAAAACCCCTGAAGTAAGGTCTGTGATCAATACCATTTATTTATTCCTACACAAAATTTTACTTCAGGCCTAATCTGAACCAGGTACTGGGAACACAGGGATGAATAAGGCAGAAAGAGCTCCATCTTCAAGGAGATTGCTTGCTTATGTGGATAGACAAATATATAAGCAAACAGCATACACAGGAAGGGCTAGCTGACCTTTCTGAGGTGACAAGAAGTTTTGAAGGGAGACCTCAACAAGAAAGAACTGTCTGAGCTGAGACCTAAATGATGAGCCATACAAAGGACCAGGAGAAGTAGTATTCCAAACAGAAAAGGCAAGCAGTGCAGACCTCTGAATCTCCTCTCACCTTCCACTTAGCTAGGGATGTTACATGGCTGCTAAGAGGCTTTGAGGCCAAGGCCACAAACTTAAATGCCTGTTCCCAACTGTCCCTTATTCTGTCCTGCCCAGCCTCTGGCTATTTCCCTAGCCAAGCAATCAGTGTCTGTACCTTACTTGTACTTGTATCTTACTCAACGTCTTCCTCTGAACTATGTCATTCTACATATTCTAATGCTAATTCTAAAGCTTAGACTCAACAGTGAAAGAATTCACTACAATTCATGATTATAACTGATTTTTAGTTTCAAATCATAGGCCAATAGTATTCAAAGTGTGGTCCCAGGACCATCAGTATCAACTGGGAGCTTGTTAGAAATGCAGAATCTCAGGCCAGGGCTTCCCTGGTTGCACAGGGGTTAAGAATCCGCCTACCAATGCAGGGGACATGGGTTCAAGCCCTGGTCCGGAAAGATCCCACATGCCGCGAAACAACTAAGTCCATGTGTCACAACTACTGGGCCTGCATGCCACAACTACTGAAGCTCACGTGCCTAGAGCCCATGCTCCACAACAAGAGAAGCCACTGCAATAAGAAGCCTGCGCACCGCGACGAAGAGTGGCTCCCGCTCGACGCAACTAAAGAAAGCCTGCATGCAGCAACGAAAACCTAATACAGCCAAAAAAAAAAAAAAAAAAAACTCAGGCCACATCTAGACCTAGTGAATTAGAAATTCTGGGGGAGGGCCTAAGCACTCTGTAATTTAACAAGCATCCAGGTGACTCTGATGATGAACACAAGTTTGAGAGCCCATGTCATAGACCATTACCCAAACATTAATTCAGCATGAATAGTTCAGTGACTAAACGGCAGCTCCAAATATTCTTCCATGATACCAGATGGCTAGCACTGCTCCCCACCTGGCTCTGCCAAGACAGACTTAGGGCGTTATCCTCACTCTGACTCAATTCTGGTTTCTAACAAAATATCCACAACCAGCTGTCACCCCTGGTCCTAGCTTCAACAATCAGATTAACCTGGTAATAATAAAATACATATGCCCTGGGTCCACCCTGGGAAACTCTGGTTTCATAGGTCTGGGGTGGAGCTTGGTCTCGTGGAGTTTGATAAACTGGACATATGTGATTGGTTGAGAAACACTGCTGCACAACAAGAACAGCCTAAATGCTCAGAATATGTGCCCTGATAAGCCTCAGAATCCTTTTCAACACAGTGCTCCAGGCAGATTCTACCAATTCTGAGATGAAATTTATTTCCCATCTCTGCTACCCGCCCCCCAAAAAGGGCAAATTTCCAGTATTATTTCACCCATAAAACCAGCCAGAATATGTGAAACTAGCCCCAGATGTGCACAGTAGAATTAGTGGGAAGCTTTAAAAATGTGCTGGGGCCCCTCTCTCGTGCACTATTTATCAATCTTATAGGAGCAGGGTCTTAGGCATTTTTTTAAAAGCCCCCTTTTAAATTGCTTTAAACCAGTTAAAGTGCTTTTAAAATCATTTTTTAAAGTGATTCCAATGTGCTCCCTGGTTAAGAACCACCAAATGAAAAGATCAGATGGTGAGAGCAATAAAATGAGTCTTTTTACTTTACTTCCCTAAGCAAATATAGCAAAGTTATAAATGAACCAGAGGGACTTCCCTGGTGGAACAGTGGTTAAGAATCCACCTGCCAATGCAGGGGACACGGGTTCAATCCCTGGTCCGGGAAGATCCCATGCGCCGCGGAGCAACTAAGCCTGTGCGCCACAATTACTGAGCCTGCGCTCTAGAGCCCACGAGCCACAACTGCTGAGCCCACGGGCCTAGAGCCCACGCTCCACAATGAGAAGCCACCACACTGCAACAAAGAGTAGCCCCGGCTCAGCGCAACTAGAGAGAAAGCCCGAGTGCAGCAACAAAGACCCAAAGCAGCCATGAATGAATGAATGAATAAATAAATAAATAAAATTACTTTTTAAAAAATGTACCAGAACTGTTCAGTGATGTCAAGAATGAACGTAACCTGATGAAACTCAAGAAAAACCAGGAAAGAGGGGCAGTGAGAAGGTTTAGTGCACCTGTCTGATTTTGAATTGCCCTCATATCCTCCCCACAAAAATACCATAAACTCTCCAAGGAGGGCAAATAAAATCATAAGTGACCCATATTTTCTGCATTATTAGGAAATAACACCACAACCTTCAAACTGTTTGTAAGAACAAATTTCCAACAGAGCTCTTGTTACCACAAACCTGTAGGTACAGAAAGACTTAAGAGACTCTGAAAAGGAGGAACAGAGAACTTCAATGCAGAGTACACTGAAATCCCAAAGAAACCCAGTTCTAAAACATGAGACTGGGGAATTCCCTGGTGGTCCAGTGGTTAGGACTCTGAGCTTCCACTGCAGGGGGAAGGGTTCAGTCCCTGGTCCGGGAACTAAGATCCAGCACGCTGCCAAAAACAAACCAACCAACAACCCCCATGAGACTGTTATTTACAGGCAAACAGATTCATTTACCTTTTGTATCAACTACTTATATCAACTGTGTCATCTACTTCCTTTCTCTTTGTGAAGCACTGTTTATCTGCCATATATGAATCAATTATACTTCATTGTACAGTGATGTCAAAATGGCTGCTTCCTTAAAATTAAGAAGTTAACTGTTCTCATTCTGTTCACATCACTTTGACCAGGTTGGCTAGAATGGACTTAAGACAGGTAACAGGGCAGCTCAAGAGCTCAGAGCAGAGGTAAACAAGTTTAGAAAGACATGAGGTTTCACTTCAGATGGGAGTGACTAATCCACAAATCAAGGAAAAAAATAGCCACTAGAAGAGAATAAACATCTCGTTTTTCTGTGATCCCAATACCATTTGTCAACTGAACTTAACTTATAAAAACAGAAGAGAACTGGCTGAGAAGATGTGTCACACTAATGACAAATAGAGAAATGGGTGTTCTATGTATGTTTTTTGTTTTCTTTTCCGGAGCTTACATTATGGTATTGTTTTACTTTCCTTGTTATTTCCCTCTGCTTTGCCATCAGCGCTCCTCAAACTGTCTGCTGTGAAGGACCAGTTTCTGTTTACTTGTGTTACCCTACTTGTCCCGTGACCAATACTTCTGGGCTATAATGTACCCTGTTCTATGAGATAAGTCCATGACATGCATGGGTATCCCAGCAATGTCAAACTGCCATAAATATTTCTAAATGCTTGCTCTCAATTTTTGTATTTCTCATATCGTGCACTGATAAAAAAATGTTTTTTGTCTAGCACTGAGTCCACAGGCCACATTTTTAGTAGCACTGCTTAACAATCATCTAATCTGATGTTTCTCCCTGGGGGCACTGCATGTATTTGTATACTATTTAGAATCTCCTCATCTTTCCTTTACCCCCACGCATACATCTTGACAATCCATAAAATTTCAAAATATCCACACAGAGAATGACCACCTTTGTTGACAACACTGATTCTATCCTAACCCCTTTACCATGCAAATAAAGGAACCAAGGCTTAGAGATATGAGATCTGCCCAAGATCATAGCTAACTGTGGAACTGAAACTGGCACCCGGATCCTCTTTTCCCCACTCCAATGCACCAACACACCCATGCTAAGTTTAGTGCTGTATTTAATGTCAGTAGTAAACTAATTTCATTACATTAGCTAAAATTTCTAAGGACGTGTTCCACTCTCTGCTACTTTTAAAAGAATATATGTCTCAAAAAAATTATTTCATAGGCTAAAGCAAAAATTAGATCTTTTATCAAGAATAGTACTGAGAAGGCAAAAAATGCCTTAAAAAGGTTTTTAAAATAAGAAATAACAATATAAGCCTGTTTAGGAATATGGTATTAAGCATCAAAAGAACCAGCCAATAGCCAAGAGTTGAAAATGACTTTTTGCGAGGTGGAAATTGAGAAACAGAGGAACTTGTGTTTTCATAGCAAAATTTGTAAAATGATTTCACTCTTTATACATATGTGATAAGTTTGATAAAAATTAAAAGAAAAATATACCAAGGTATCTTAGAAACCCCCAAGTTTATAATCTGAATGTCACAATTATTCAGTATTATGACATGCCCATGCTTACCTTTCACCTGTCTCATTCTCTGGAAGAAGAGACACAGCATTTTGAGGATTCCAGTTTCCCAAAGCATCAGAGCTTCCACATATTGCAAAAACCTCTCCTAAAGAAACATAACGAGTTATAGTGGGTTAAATAGGAACACCTCATTTTAGTTTTAGGAAACTGCACTAATTTAACGGGATGCAGAGTCCCTTTCAGTGGAGATGGAAGAGCTTCAGTGGAGAAATGGGTTTGGACCCAGGTGCCACTCACACTAGCACCTACGTTATTAACCTGACCCACCTCTACAGAACCAAAGGCAGAAAAAAGGAAGGATATATAGTGACAGACTTTTCTTCATTTTTCAACTACTTACTGAGCCAATAATGAGCACCAAGAAGACAAGGTAATCAAACGGCAGTCCCTGCCTTCAAGGCAGCTTCCAATTTAAAGGAGTACAGAGTAAGTACAGAGTAAGTATCCTACAGAACCAGTACCTGATATTTTCCAGGAACTCAAACAGCACCTACCAAGAAGCTAAAGATCAAGAAAATTATCAATGGGACATTAGCAATGTAACAACAACAACCAAAGAAAAAAAAGTCCCCAGAACAGACTAGTGAAAAACTAGCCAAAAATCTCGTATTCCTTACTAAAATAAAGACTATCACACTTCATCTGAACACTTGTCATCAACACACAAACCAACATACAGCTATCACCTATATTGGCTAAATTCCATATATTTGGCAAAAGTCTACAACATCTTGAATATAAGTGTGCAGATATCTTTAACTTATATATCAACACATTCTGAATTACTATAATTAAAATCCATAAAGAAAAAAACAAGGAACTGAGCCCAAATGAACAAACTTCAGGACAAACTCCTCCACACTCTGAGAGTAGCTAGGTTTCCAAGCGCTGGGCACTACTATAGTAAGACTAGAATTCTAATTGGCTTTAGCCACCTGCATGGCATTTTATATGCTCGGACTGCCTAAAACTTAACTAAAATCCCAAATGTGGTAGTCATTCAGGAGTTTTCATGGTTCTAAACACATGTCTGTAAAAGCATATGGTAGTTATGTATAAAGATTTCATGTTAAAATATTCACCAATCCTTTAAAGTAATCAGATTTTTTTTTTGCAATTAACTTAGGTTATCACTACCTCTTTGGATTAAAAAAAAAAGATAAACACTATTGCTAAATACAAGGCACAAATATTTATTCTCAAGATCATATATGTTGCTCTGCATATGTACAGCATATGCAGTGGCTCCTAGCTCAAAGTACAGATTACCATCAAATCACTGATTCAGGCCAGTTACACTTTCTTTGTAAAGGAGAGTCTCATTAACCTTTCTCATGGAGTCAGTTATTTCTAATCCCCATACAAAATAGCAGCTACTCTCCACTCTGGAAAGAACATGTATCCCACATGGAAAAAGTGAAGCTTGGACAATCTGTGGTTACTTTCCTTCTATATAAGTGCTCCTGCATTTAATTCTCTCCTGCAATGTTACTCTGTCTTTCTGCTGATTGCCTTTGAATATGGCTTCTATGAGAAAAAAAGGGAAACTTTTTACCAGAAAAGACCTCTTTCTTTAATTGGATTTCATTTATAGAAGATTATAAAGACCTGAATGCTAACTAAAGGAATCTGCAAACAGCACCCCCACATATTCTTTTTACTTGTTTCCTCTTACTTCACTTCTCTCTGCAGTGTCTCCACTTTCAGCAGAGAACACTTCCTCCTGGCTTTGGGGAGGAAATCAAGGTGACATGAGATCTGGGGGGGAGGTGAGAATCCACCCCAATATCCCCTCCCTGTCCCTCTACCACCTTTCCTTCCCACCTACAGATTCACATCTGCCACTAGTCCTTGAGAAGGGGTTCCACCTTGTCAAGCTGACCCTTCTGTGGTCACCACATTTGCCTGATGTGGCCAGCTCCTTCTAACTTAAACTGCCTATGCACAAAAGTATGATATAGGTCTGCAGTCTTCTCTCCACAGAAGAGGTTACACACAGGATGAGAGGTGAGTAGTAGACACAAAGGAGCAACCCCATCAACTGACTAGCAAACTTCCATCTGCAGAATCTTGCCCAGAGGTGGAGCTGTACAAAATCATCTTGGCTAAGAATCTGAACTTGGACAAACACACACCATCAGGTGTTGTGATGGATGCTGTACCAAAGATGCTTGACATACAGAATGAATCATTCATTCACTGTTCGAACACATACTTACCCCTGCTCTGAGCCAGGCACTGTGCTAGGTACAGGAATTCAGCATGAGTAAGATAAAGTCACATTTCTTTTCATAGAGCTTACAATCTGTCCACAAGAAAAATTACTCAAGTAACTCCATAAAACTCATAAGAGGTACTATAAAAAACAACCTTGAATTTCACAGGGACCTAAACCTAGTTGTATATGGGAAGTTGGGATAAGGAGAGTTGGGGGGGGGGGGGCACAGATCTAAACGAAGGAAACAATTTGAGAAAGTCCCAAAGAAGGAAAGAAATGCAAAAGATCTGAGGAACTGGCCAGGATAGCCAGAGTGTATTAAACAAGGAATTTTTTAACCCAGGTGTGATACTGTTTGTTTTCTGTTTTTTTTTTGTTTTTTCGGCTACACTGTGCAGCATGTGGGATCTTTGTTCCCCAACCAGGGATCGAACCCGTGTCCCCTGCAGCAGAAGGGAGGAGTCTTAACCACTGGACCACCAGGGAAGTAGCAAGGTGTGATACTGTTTTGACATGCTACCTTACACTAAAATTATTTCACACTGCTTTAGTAGACAGCAAAAAATACAATAAAGCTTAAAAAAATAGATGTACAAGTAAGGAACAAATTTACCTTCGCCAAATATTTCACCAACTTCTCAACACAAGAAAAATTTCCTTCATTCTCATGACTTAAAAATCATAGCTCAGAGAATTCCCTGGCAGTCCAGTGGTTAGGACTCCACGCTTTCACTGCCGAGGGCCCAGGTTTAATCCCTAGTCAGAGAACTAAGATACCACAAGCTGCGCAGTACAGCCAAAAAAAAAAAATCACCGTTCAATTATCTGTCCTGTTCAAAATTCACAGCTTTCCTGGAAAACATGAGACTAAGACACTTACTATTTGGGAAGCTTTTTTTCCTTGAATTTGTTATGCTCCAAGCACATTTCTGTTATCATGCATGTCCTAAAGATACTTTCATCTAATAATTAGGCTCACTCTAGTAACAACTCTATATTTAAAATAATCCAGATAAGAAAAACGCTCATTTATTTTTTTTTAATGTTTAAAAGTAAAGTTTTACAATACCTGGTAAAAGAGCTCCTCTTATTTCAAAGGTAACCTGAGAAGGTGTCATTCTGATGGATTTATTTTAGAATGTCGTGCTAGAAGGAAAAAGATGTCATTTATAGTACATGAATATCAGCTCTAGATAGCTATCACCAAGAAACAAGTTAAAAAACACAAAAACAAAAATGAATCTCAACTGCGAGCAAAAGATTTCAGAGACCTTATATATAGAGACTGAATTATTTAGGAAGTACTTAGCAAGTTTTAGGACCTGGTGTTACAAACCTATTCTTTAAGAATGTATGGACCAGAAAAATCTGCAAAACAAGTGTGTCCAAACATTTTTTAAGAATTCAAGATTATCTTGTCATATACCTTCTCCTCTAATAAGCAGCTGTTCTGAACTCAACCTATCTTTCCTGACCAGGCTCATGTTTATAGTGGAGGGAAACACACACACCAACAACTAGAGACAGAAAAAAACTTGGCTCAAGAGAGCATTTCTACTTTAATTAAGAAGGTTCCAATTTTAATAACAAGAAAACAACCAAAGAACTTAAGTACCACCCACTGAAACAAACTAGTTACGTTCTGAAACAAGTTTGAGAACCTGCTTCTAAGTGACCCAACCAATGGCTTAAAAAAAACAATAACAAAAACCCCTTCCCCATCACAAATCACTCTTTTCAAGTTTCTCTTTATTAACCACAGGCCCATCATTACTGTAGTTCTGCAGACTTGAATTTAGTCTCAACTCTGCAATCTATTGGGTTGGCCAAAAAGTTCGTTCGGTTTTAAGTAGCCATTTTTCTTTTTTTTTAATATATTTATTTTTGGCTGCATTCGGTCTTCATTGCTGTGGGCGAGCTTTCTCTAGTTGCTGGGAGCGGGGGCTACTACTCTTCAATGCAGCGTGCAGGCTTCTCACTGCAGTGGCTTCTCTTGTTGCAGAGCATGGGCTCTGCAGTTGCCACTGGAGCTCTAAGCGTGCTGGCTTCAGTAGCTGTCGCACACAGGCTTAGTTGCTCTGCAGCACGTGCGATCTTCCCAGACCAGGGCTCGAACCCATGTCCCCCACATTGGCAGGCGGATTCTTAACCACTGCGCCAGCAGGAAGTCTGCCATTTTTCATTTTCAACAAGAACTTTATTGAACAACATACTCATTAACTGAACGAACTTTTTGGCCAAGCCAACATTACCAAACCCTGTAGATTTTAATTGATCTTACATACATGCCTTTCTTTCTAAGTTTAAACTTCATTAAAAACCCTAAGTCTCCTACTTATATTTTGGCTTCTCGATCGCTTCCCAACAATACGTTTTATGTCAATTAGAATATCCCTCACATCCCTGGCTTGGAATCACTTCCATTACTTATAGAAATCTAAATCCCTAAGTCTTTGATGTCCTTTATTCCTTATCCACATTTTCTCTCCAGCTTACTTTTCATTTCTTCACTGTTTTCCCCAGCCTAACCAACCTATTCACCTTACTATCCCTTTATTTAAGTACTTAACATAGGAAATTTTAAATTGTTTTTAATTTTATTTATTTATTTATTTTTGGCCACAGCACACGGGAACTTAGTTCTCCGAAGAGGGATGAAACCCCATGTCCCCTGCAGTGGAAGCACGGAGTCCTAACCACTGGACCACCAGGGAAGTCCCAAGATAGGAAATTTTTAAAAAATTTTAATGTACATCAATTCTCATGCAGTTTATAGAATTTAAATATAGAAAGAACACATACTCCACACAAGGCCACATCATATTGTACATAACTTCTCCAACACCTCCAAAAAAACTTTTGTACCCCCAATCCATCAATGTTCCTAAAATAATTCCAATGATGTCTTTACATCATTTCCTTTAATTTACCAAATGAAATTGCTTATCTTCATTTACACATTATTTTATTCAAAAAAAAAATCCTCAAGTACCTTTCCTAGCTATTCTTTCTTCCATTTTCACTATGTTCCCCTCCCTGTGAACACATGCACAACTCTGCAATGGTCATTTAATGAACACTAATACCCACAGTTAACCACACTTCCAAGTAAAGGCAGATAGATCGATAGCAGCAGTTGCCACTGGAGGCAATTTTGTCCTCTAAAGGACATTTGGCAATGTCAGGAGACATTTTTGGTTGCCACAACTGCGGGTGATGCTCCTGGCATCTAGTGGGTAGAAGCCAGGAGTGCTGCTCAACACCATACAATGCACAGAACAGCTCTCCACAAATAATTGTCCAGCTCCAAATATCAAGAGGGCTGAGGATGAGAAATCTCTAATATCTAACCACAGGGGGGCTGCAATGAGGATCATAGTTTACAGCCAATGTTAGCTATAAACTATGCATCATGCCACCTACATCAATTACAAAATGTAAATACAGTATATATACTAAGCAAGAACACCAGTCAATGTGGTTTCATGTCACTTGGCTAAAGAATTCCGTATCTGGCGACTCTACCATTTCAGTTAGAAAACCCAAGATTCCACACTGGAGGAAAAAACACCTGTCCTTGATACCTTAATCTACTTTCTGTGTCTAAGAGTAAACATGATCTATTTAAAGCATATGCATCCAGTTGTAGCATGGCCAAAGAATGTTCAAATCTAAAATTAGCTCTAGATTGTTACCTCACCTTTTACCTATATAACCCAAATATCTTAATAGTTGTCTTTTAATATGACATCTGATATGAATCGGAGTATAACCCTAAGATAATAACACTATTTCCTAATAAATAAAATGATTCATTGAAGCACTGCAATCTTACATTTATCTATATCTTACATTTAATTTATCTATATCAATCATATCAAGAAGAAACCTTAAGGCTAGCAAAAAAGCTTGGATTTTTAAGTTACTGAATTAATTTTGAGACATAGCAAAAAGCTCCATCATCCAGCAAATTGCTGAATAACCAACCACCATCTCAACATATAACCTGTACTTTCACCCAGTGTTTACTGCCACAGTTACTAAGAACAATCTCATCTACATAATAAAAAGTTGGTGTTCAGTTATTTGTTGATCAATTTTAAGTAACTATTTTAACCAATTTTAGGGAAATCAGATGTAATTATGCCTATGTATTAAAATCAACATCTAGTACAAAATTATCTCTAAATTTCTACTGTGTTAAATGTGAAACATGTTAATTTAATGAAAAGGAAATCAACTGATTAAAATTGAGCTTCTCATTCTTAAGGTTGCGTGTAAAAGTGGCTATAGTAACTTGACTGAAACCAGCTGCAGTATCCAGTATTTACTACACCAAAGCTACATACACAAGCACAAACTTACACCCCCCCAACCTCCCCAGGTGTCAAGAAAGCATCATCTCCAACTTGGATTGCCTTAAGTCATATAATCTGGTTAATTTCCATTCCTCCTATTGCCCAAATTTAATACCGTACCAAATAAGAGCTTGCAGAGCTGCTCCTACAGCAGTTTACTTGATCGTGGACAGAGGCCAAAATTCTGGTGCAGAATTGAAGCGTGCAATTTTGGCACCCTGCTACCACCAAAGTAAAATACTGTTCTGTTGTGGAACGAAAAATTTATACAACCAACACTTCCTCTTCTTCCAAACAAGCAAAGAAAATCTCAACTGGGACGGGGGAGATCTAGATATACATACAACAAGAATAAGATGAAAAATGCTAATCATTTTTACATACATGAACTGACTGCATATGTAATTTAACCAATTCACCTATAACCTCACGTACAGACTTTCTGAGACAGGTTTTTGGTTTGGTCTGGTTTTTAAACGTAACCTCCACTTTGTGCTTTTTGAAGATAAGCATTAAACAGCATTCTCATCTGGGACTTTGAGTAGCATTTTACACTACTTTAACTTTTTTAAGGACTCACGTAACTTGCAAAATGACATTGTAATTTACATTTTAAAAATATTTCAGAGTTTACACTACCTGAAATAAGTTTTACTATATTCTTTTTGTCAAATAAACTATCCCAACACATTCCTTTACTGGTTTGCCAGCTTGGGGAACAAAAGGGAGATTTGAGCAAACAAAGGTACAGGAACATTTACTTTAGAGCTAAACTTAAGTCACAGGTATTTTCAGCTAAAATGCGTTTTTTTTTCTAGCCAAAATATTTTCACTGCTTTCCTTCAAATACTTTTTCAAAGAAAAAAGCTGTTTCCAATTCTCCTTGCTCTTTCCTAGGCTCCAACAGCCTAACTGACTATAGGAAAACAATATATGAAATGCCTGTATTTTCCTGAGTTAATTCCTGCTCATCCTGTTGGAGGATCATTATGACCCCACTATTCAAACCCCAGTATATTTTGAGCCAGTATTTTAATCAAATGTACAAAAACATGAATGAATTTTTATCAAGAAAGCAGTTCTGGAGATTTCATTAAGCCGGTTAATTCTTTAATCACCTTTCTAAATAATGCCATAAAACTATTCCAAATTTTTCCATTTCATCTTGATATTATTTTCCTATGCATTTCATTTATTTTTCCTGGTTAAGTTATACACAAAGATTTGATTCATCAACTTACTTTTTTGTACATATCAAATTTTACTCTGCCACTGAGATTTCCTTTGTGGTCATTACTGGAGTCCAATTTTCCTAATCTTATTTTGTCTAGAATATTGGTTCTCCCTAGTGAAGTTGAGAACCACTGAACCATCGTGTTTGTATCCAGAACGTTAGGAGTTGGAAAAAGGACTGATAATTTGTATTTATTTCTTAGCTAGGTCACAACTGTCAGAAATGTAGCAAGACACACAAGGTGGGAGTGGGGAGGCGTGGATAGAACTGGGCAGAAATAGGAAGGGCTAAAGAAGAGTATGAAGAAAACATCAAGTCCAAACATCCTGCTTCGTTCTATCAGTTCCTCTATGTGTTACAGACTAGGCAGCTGCCTCAATTGTGAAAGATTTCTCTACAATTCGTGGCTGAATTCACGCCTAATTTCCTTTATAACCGGGCAGTGGGATAAGAGGGGGCCGATTAAGCACCTAACTGATGAAGGCTTTCTCCCAGAAGTCATCAAGGCAATTTGAAGAGCTTTGGAAAAAGTAGAGCGTTATAAGAAGGGGAAACTGTCTTAAAATTGTATCAAGGGCACTGATGACTGTTCCTGGAACCTTTTCCTAAGAGACTAAGGCACTTCGGTTTCTTGGAATAACTGAATTATACAAGCACACCCTAGACTACTTGGTTAGGCAATTTCAGAAAATAAGCAGTTGTCAAAACACTATGAATTACTTATGGATAAAGCCAGAGAGTGGTGGTGAGCGAGACTTGTTTCTTTGAATACTCATGGTGGTCCTACGGTTTATGCATTCTCGTATATCGAAAACGCTGCAAAATTTTCGGAGGGGAACGAAGCACCAGCAGCCCAGCGGAATCGCGGCAGCAAAGGATAAATACAATAAACATGTGTCACCCACCGACTTACCGGGGCGAACGTCCAGGCCGCTGTTTCCCCGACGGGCAGAGCCCGCCCGGGCTGGGGGACCCTGCCCATGCCTCGCCTCCCGCTCCGCCCGCGTCCCCCAGCCGGATCGCCCTGACAACTCGGCCGCCACGTGATCGGCCGCCACGGCCCCCACACCGCGCGCCCGGCCCCCCGGCCTCCCGCCTCACCTGCCGGGTCCGCGGGTCCGCGCCGCCACCGACGCCGCGCCCGAGAGCCAGTGCCGCGGGCCGAGGAACCGGGCGCCCGCCGTCCGCGCCTCGCCAGCGCTCCCCCAAGCGGCCAACCGCGGCGCCGAGCGGCAGGAAGCGGCTCCGCTCAAACCGGTTTCAGCTGCTCCAGACCAAACAGCCAGGCCACTCCGCGGGGCGGGGCGGGGACTGACGTCACGCCCGGCGCCGTCGGGCCAATGGGCGGCCGCGTGCGGGGGGCGGGCCCGCGCGTTCCTGGAAAGGGCCTGCGTCCGTTGCCTAGGGCGGCCGGGCCTCCCAGCGGTACACGGCACTTGGTTTTTCTGCTGGCCGGGACCCGCCGCAGAGACCTGGCCTGGGTTCATAGATGCCTACCTTGGTCCCCTAAGCTGTCTTAGGGGATGGAAGGTGGAGCTGCGATCCTGAACTGCGTTTTTTTCCCATTGGAAAACGAGGGAAATTAACAGGCCTGACGTTCTATGGAAACTTTCTTTCGTTACAAAATAACAAGCACACTTGGATCAAATCTTTAGCGTTAAGAAGGAAAATTAGGTGACCTAAGATGGTTGAGAGTTTATACCTCTGCTCAGCAAAGCATGGTGTTCGGACCGGCAGTATCACCTGAAGGGTATCAGAATTGCTCTCTCGGGACCCTCAGACCTGTCTATTGAAATTGCGTTTAACAAGATCCCCAGGTTATTTGTATGTAAAGTTTGAAGGAAGCTTTCTGGAAGCTAGAAAGAACCTCTCTGCAAAAGTTGTAGTCATTTATTTTCTGGAAAAGAAAATTGGCCCTACTAAGAAAAAAAAAAAAGGCAAGAGTTGTTCTCTCCTTTGACGGTTCCAAAAAAAAAAATCAGCACTTGCTACTCACCCAAATTAAACTGTTACTTTCCAGCATCAAGGTTAACCGCTGGTTCACCCGTAATAGAAAATTGTTATCAGATTTCATTTAAATGGAGTGAGATACTGAAAATTTTAAAAGAGATGTTGAAGGACTCTAAGAGATAGCTCGAGTAGCAAGTTGCGGTCCTATTGAAAAGGCGTTGAGTTAGATAAACTCTAGCTTTTAGACAGCTTCTAGTTTTATAAATCGGATCGTTCATGACGGAATTTGATATTTGAGCTTGGATTAGATCCCAGAGCATGTCTGTTATCCATTCAGTTAATAAATAATTACTAAGTGCCTGCTTTGTGCGAGGCACAGAATGCAATAGTTTCTTGATGGCACTCGTTTTAATCCCAAATTTCTTAAGGAATTAAAAATTCCTCCCAATTACGTACTATAAAGTCTGCTGTTGTACATTTCATAAGAGCTTGGAGTTGATTTCATTCCTCTGCTGTTAGTCACACTTCAGTGATGAATTTCTTTCACATGAGTTTGCTTCTTTTAAATGTTTATAGTAGATCTTTATTTTCTTATAATCACCATTTAATCAAGCTATTATTTGCCTAATGTTTATAGTCCAAGTTGATGATCTAATCCATACTCCTTCCCCATTTCCTATTAAAATAGCAGAAGAATTACACATATTTGAAAGTTGCTATCAGTGGGCCAGAAACTGAGGAATTTCTAGAAGATGTAAAACAAGCCAGCAGCACTGGATAATTGAAAAAATGAGAACAGAGAAACCTGGACCCACACAGGGGAAGAAGGGACTCCTGGAGCTGCCACTTTACACAGCCTTGCTTAAAAACTCTTTAATAATGCAATATATTTTAGATTATATCATGTATACCCTGTTCTGATTGAGATATTGGAGTAAAATATAAACAATAAATTCCTCCTACCTCTGTGGAATGTTATAACTATTCTGAGAAATGTTTAATGAGATTAAATTGGATCTTACCTCATTTAAAAATATTTTACATTCTTATTTGATTAAATAATGAAACATGTTATCTCGTTTGTCTAAAATCAGCTGCATGATCTCACTTTATACTTTCATTTTTTTAAAGGTGGTAGTGGCATTGGTGGAAAAGCCTCTAGACTTAGGTCCCAGACTTGAACGTAAATCCTACGCCTCACTATCTGTGATTAAATATAAGTCTTTGGAAAAATTTTTACCACTATTGATGAATTTTGAGCCTTTATTCTGGAGAAAACTCTATTAAGCCAATTTACTTTCTTACTTAAATTTTCTAGAAGGTAGAGTTAAGTTGTTGCTAGTTTGTTCCATTTTTATTTTATTGAAATTATTTTATTGGGTTCAGTTTTTTTCATATAAATTTTACTGCAATTTTATGTTGGTATAATTTTCTTTTTTTTTTAACCAGCTATAGCTTCTACCATTGTGAGTTTACTTTTGTGGCCCTTATTTTACCAAGTCTAGTTTTGCAAGCCTATATTTTTGTCACAAAGTATTGGTTCCTCCAACAATATTTACATTAAAGAACATTTTACTTTGGCGATTTTAAACAGCTTTGTTTTGTGCTGAGTCTTCTCCCAGAAATACTCATTTTGACTTGGATAAAAGACTGATCATTTGTTCTTATCTCTTGATCAACCCATGAAAATATTATGAGTATTCTCCTGAGATACTTCACAATTGCTGTACTGTCAGAATCTTTTTACAGACTCAAAAGGCCATCAATTTTGTGTTTCATTCACCTCACCGGTGGCCCTGTTCCTCGAAGGTAAGGTCCATGCCTTTCATTCCCTCTACATGAGTCCATGAGCAATTCCCAAGTTATAGGAGGTGCCACTTATTCATCATATAAGTGACACAATTGCTATAGTTCATTTTTGCTGTTAATTTTTCTTTCATGTGAGATCAACCCTACATGGAGGAAACCAAGGAAATTGCTGATTTCCAAAGAAATTTAAGTGCTGCAAATGTGAACCTTTAAACCAGTTTCAAATTGGCTGCAGCTTTTGTGGTGTATACTTTCCAAGCTCTCAGCTGTACCATTAGATCAAAATGTCTGTAGTGTGAAAGATTCAAGTGGGAAGCTCAAAATGCCTTCTTTGACCTGTTTTTTCATCAATGAAGTGGAAATTTAAGTACCATAGTTTATTTCAAATGAAGTTTGAGAAGGCACCCAGCACACAGCACACAGTACCTGCTGCTACCTAATGCCTGTGTCTGTCCTAGACTTTCCCTGTGCCTCTATTCTATGAAAGAACTACCAATTTCATCAAACCTAAAAAGTTGGTTTGTAAGACAATACTAAGAATCAAAAAGTGCTGCCCTTTAAACTATGCCAAAATACTTATATTTTATAATGTTTCATTTTACTTACTGAAAGTGTTCTTTTATACTTTTTTTTTTTTTTTTTACCTGTGGCTGCTTTCACATTGCAACAAGATAGTTCGGTACTGTCAACAGAGACCTTGGCCCACAGCCACTACCTGGCTCTTTTATACCTATTTAGACATAAATTTTATTATATATTATTCTTGTGCATATATACGAGAAGGAAAATATAGGTGAAATAAATGGTTTAGGTATTTTTCAAACTTCTTCACATTTATAGTTCAACCATAAATAATATTGTAATGCCCTTGTTTTCTAAACAATATTATCCAATAACATTAGTGACACAAAATTTTTCTAAGTGCTCAGATATTATCTCTAGGACATAAACCACTGATAGCTATTGGGCAAGTTTTGATGCCATTGTTCTTTTTGATCCTAACAGAAGTTTATCAACAAAGGTCTACAGATAATAGCCTGGACACCTACTCCATCTACAAATGGTCTTCAGGGAAAACAACCGCATTCAAGTGTGTCTAAGGCATGACAACTATGTCAGGGCTGCTGCCTGGCCATCAGTGATTTGAGAGGTTATATTTTTAAAAGGGGATGGTAGAATGGATGAAATAAGGTAATGTCCACCCTAACTCACAGAATTGTGGCAATTAAGCTAATTGTTTAGATAGATACAGTTATTTAACCATTAGCTTTCCTTATCCATATTTTAAATGTATGTAATCAGAAAGGGAGAGTTTCAAAATTTTTTTTTAATTTAATGGAAGAATAATCTAGAAAGATTTGTCAATTACTATATAGAGACTCCTCCACAAAAAGGGACAGTAGAATAACCATTTTTTCATGAATGACTGGGAAAGTCTTTCATTCGATTTTGACTAAATTAACTTTTCATCCATAAATAAGTCATCTGTGGACCAGCAGCCCCATTCAAGGATTAGTTCAAATTTTCATGTTTAGCTACTATAGCATGCTACAGAAAATTCCTGAGTAGTGAAATACTGTTTGTAAATGACTAGCATATTGGTAAAACTGGATATAATGAAGGAATCTCTAAAGAAAAATTACCATGTGTAACATAATTTGACATAATTGTAATTCTGGAAGTCCTCTGTCCTATGGACTCTTTAGGAGTTAATACCATGTAAAACTCAGTAGCAAAAGTTATATCAGATTGAAACCACAAAAATCCTAAAAGAAAATAGTACCTCTGACATATGTCTTAGCAATATTTTTTTGATCTATCTCCTCAGGCAAGGGAAACAAAAGCAAGAATAAACAAACAGGACTACATCAAGCTAAAGAGTTTTTGCACAGTGAAGGAAACTATCAACAAAACAAAAAGGCCACCTACTGACTGGGAGAAGATATTTGTAAATGATATATCTGATAAGGGGTTAATATCTGAAATACATAAAGAACTCATACTACTCAACATCAAAACAAAACAAATAAACAAACAACCCAATTAAGTAGCGGGAAGAGAACATGACTAGACATTTTTCCAAAGAAGACATACAGATGGCCAACAGACACATGAAAAGATGTTCAACATCACTAATCATCAGGGAAATGCAAAACCACAATGAGATAGTGCATCACACCTGTCAGAATGGCTATTATCAAAAAGACAAGAGATAAGTCTTGGCTAGGATATGGAGAAAGGGAAACCATTGTGCACTATTGGTGGGAATGTAAATTGGTGGAAAACAGGATGGAGGTTTCTCAAAAAATAAAAATAGAACTACCATATGATCCAGCAATTCCACTTCTAAGTATTTACCTGAAGAAAACAAAAAACACTAATTCAAAAAGATACATGCACTCCTATGTTCACAGCAGCATTATTTACAATAGCCAAGATATGGAAGCAACCTAAGCATTCTTCAATAGAGGAACAGATAGGGGCTTCGCTGGTGGCAGGCACAGTGGTTAAGAATCTGCCTGCCAATACAGGAGATACACGTTCAAGCCCTGACCCGGGAAGATCCCACATGCCGTGGAGTAAATAAGCCCATGTGCCACAACTAGTGAACTTGCGCTCTAGAGCCTGTGAGCCACAACTGTGGAGCCCACATGCCACAACTACTGAAGCCCACACACCTAGAGCCCATGCTTCACAACAAGAGAAGCCACGGCAACGAGAAGCTTGTGCACCGCATGAAGAGTAGCCCCCACTCGCCGCAACTAGAGAAAGCCCATGCACAGCAAAGAAGACCCAACACAGCCAAAAATAAAAGTAAATAAATAAAATTTTTTTTAAAAAGAGGTACAGATAAAGATGATGTGGTATATATACATACAACAGAATATTACTCAGCCATTTAAAAACAGAAAAAAGAAATCTTGCCATTTGCAGCAACATGGATGCACCTGGAGGGTATTATGCTAAGTGAAATAAGTCAGACAGAGAGAGACAAATACCATATGATCTCACGTATATGTGGAATCTAAAAACCTAAGGAAACAGACTCATAGATTCAGCAGGGGGGAGGGTGGGGATGAAATAGGTGAAGGGAATTAAGAAGTACAAACTTCAAGTTATAAAATAAATATGCCATGGGGATATTAAAGTATAGTATAGGGAATATGGTCAATAATATTGTAAAAACTTTGTATGGGGATGATGGTTACTAGATTTATCATGGTGATCCTTTCATAACGTATGCAAATGTCAAATCACTATGTATTACATCTGAACTAACACTGTATTTCAATTTTTTAAAAAAATTAATTATTTATTTATTTTCTGTCTGCATTGGGTCTTTGTTGTGGTGTGCAGGCTTCTCATTGCAGTGGCCTCTCCTGTTGCGGAGTACGGGCTCTAGGTGTGTGGGCCTCAGTAGTTGTGGCATGCGGACCTAATTCCTCCATGGCATGTGGGATCTTCACGGACCAGGACTTGAACCCGCGTCCCCTGCATTGGCAGGCAGACTCCTAACCACTGCGTCACCAGGGAAGTCCCTCAATTTTTTTAATACACACAAAAATAGTTATATCAGAAAACACTGAACATTTTGTCATCAACCTGTTCCACTTATTACTATTTTTTGTCTTTCCAAATGACTCTGTCTTGTGCATTTGGCACTAAAATGAATCCCCCAAAGGAGTTCCCTTTACTGCTCAAATTGTTCCACATTTGACTGGCTATCATCATTTTACCATTTTAGTGAAAATATTGATGACTCTCCACAGAATGAGCTGCTGTTTTCAGGGCATATTCTTACTCTGAACAAAATAACACTAACAGCACTGCTACCACACACCAGGCTCACAAGCCCAGCTGCTCACTTCAGGCTGGCAACAGGCCAAAGAATGCTGGAACTGGAGTCAGGAAGGCAGAGGTTCTTGGCATTGGTGGTGCATTTATTATGTGAGTGATTTAGAGGTGATGATTCTACTCTCTGTTACCCTGTCTCACACCATACCTTTGTTATTTTACCTATAAAATGAAAACAAGCCAGAGAACTAACACTTCATTGCTTTTATCTGTTACATTTCTGTTTTGCCCTCCTGTAATCAGGCCTTCAAGAACAAGAATTATAGGGCTTCCCTGGTGGCGCAGTGGTTGAGAGTCCGCCTGCCGTTGCAGGGGACACGGGTACGTGCCCCGGTCCGGGAAGATCCCACACGCCGTGGAGCGGCTGGGCCCATGAGCCATGGCCGCTGAGCCTGCGCATCCGGAGCCTGTGCTCCACAACGGGAGAGGCCACAACGGTGAGAGGCCCGCGTACCACAAAAAAAAAAAAAAAAAAGAACAAGAATTATTGATCCCAGCATAGTGCCTGGCACATAGCAGGTATAAACATGCTTATAGGAATAACTGAAAAGTTCAGGAAAAAATATTAAGTAGTTTATCAATGCAGATGTCAATATTTAATAATAAACAATGTCATGTGTACCCATTGGAGAAGTAGGGATTCACTGCTACATGTTCCATAGCATGGCCTCCCCTTGCATCCATATCACTGTGTGCAGTTACCAATAATGACATTTAGTCATATGACATATTTGACCCACAACTGTAGATATATAGTGATTTTTTAAAATTTAATTTTGAATGCACACCCTAACCCAACATGGAGCCAACTCCCTGTTACTCACCCACTGTACTAATCAGACATGTCATATGTCCTGCCTGACCCAGATAGGCCTGGAGTCTGGGTTCCAGGACAACAAAACAAACTACTGATTATCCTAGTCCTGCTGGGTTAAAGAGATCCTTATTTTCCTTTTATGAAAATAGGCAGATGCCATAGTTATGCTCCTTACTGCATTTTCCTGCTAAAAGAACAAATGTAAATCCCAACCCACGGGGCCATGGAGAGAGGGTGGAGATCATCCTCTTGGAATTCATCAACATGGCCATGCAATCAATTAATGTGATTATACATAAAAATGCTAAGACATCAAAAATAAAAAATAAATCAAAAAATAAGAAGAAAAATAAAAGTAATCAAAATATTTTCCTTAAGAAAATGAAGAAAACCCCAAGGACCTATGAAAATGAGGGTAGAATTCTGAGGCCATCTGTTTTTCACCAGATTTAGTTAACTACCAGACATTTTTTTAAAAATCTGAATAAATGACCTTTAACACAAATATTATATCTATGATTCATGGTTAGAGGACTCAGTTATAGTGTGTGGAGTCAACCAAAGTCCATCAGAAATGGAAATCATCTCCCAAATTATTTTATTACCCAGCCAACTACAGAAATGAGCATTAGTAAATACAACTAATTAGTTGGTTTTAGAGATGTTTATTTTACTGGATTTGGGGAGAGAAGTTCCCAGTTGGGAGATTATTACAGAAAGGTTCGTTAAGAAAATGGCATCATGGTCTCATAAAACTTATTAAAATCAGTGATTATTTTTTTTAGATCCCAGATCCTGGTCCAGAGAATCCACTGTCAAGTCACCAATTCATGTTTCAAATCATAGAATAATTGAAATTGAGCAGGACCCTGTGGGGCACTCCCAGGTACAAATCCTTTCCATGTCCCTTTATTTATTTATTTATTTATTTATTTATGGCTGCATTGGGTCTTCATTGCTCTACGCGTGCTTTCTCTAGTTGCGGTGAGTGGGGACTAGTCTTTGTTGTGGTGCGTGGGCTTGTCATTGCAGTGGCTTCTCTTGTTGCAGAGCATGGGCTCTAGGCACATGGGCTTCAGTAGTTGTGGCATATGGGCTCAGTAGTTGTGGCACACGGGCTTAGTTGCTCAGTGGCATGTGGGATCTTCCTGGACCAGGGCTTGAACCTGTTTCCCCTGCATTGGCAGGCAGATTCTTAACCACTGCACCACCAGGGAAGTCCATTTAAGGGAGGGAGTGCAGGAACAAAGGAAGGGCAATCAAGAAAGAATAGTGCAGGGATAGGGCAGGGTCCTGGTTCCTCCTTAAGGAATATACATAACAATATATCTTTGAGTTCTTCTGTCGGAACTAAGGGCCCCACCCAGGTAGAGGATGGTAACTTCAGGCTGAGCACAAGATTCCTGAAACACCACCCTGTTACCTCACCACTAACCAATCAGAAGAAAGTCTGCACACAGTGGAAGATAACAAAGACTTTTGACACCTTCCCCAAATGATTAACTTCCCATTTCTCCCTTTAAGAAACTTTCATGGTTAACCAGAATCTTCAGAGTTGGTTCTTGGACATGAGTCTGCCTTCTCCCAGGTTGCTAGCCCCCTGAATAAAGCAAACTTTCCTTTCCAACCAACACTTGTCTCTTGACAAGTTGTCTCTTGCATACTGGCTTTCAAGCAGTAAACGGCCGAATATGAGTTCAGTAACATTAATGCCAAAGCAGGCACCCACTGTATAAGGCAAACAGCCCAAATTCCTTTTGTAGGAGATCAAAACTCATCTTGGAAATGTTAAGGAATTCAGAGACCTAAGAATTCTGTAATAGCCAGAAATTTCTGTTTGTCTTCAAAACAGAGAAGCCTTCCTCTTTGCTTGCTTCATGTAATTCTCCACTTTTATGACTTAAATGCAAGATGAAGAGGAAGAGGGGGAGGAGAAGACAAAAAAAGGGAAAGGGTAGGAGATGTATTCTCATACTCTGCCTCTCTGGATTAGATTTCACACACACCCCCAATTAAGCACTCCTCTTTTTATTATCCCAAGGACTCTCCACAATTAGCTGGATCCTACCTAACCCTAAAATAAAGCTTTATCTCTGATACAAGCCACCCCCTTCCCTCCCACTTATACCAAATAATTTAGGGCCACCTCAGCCTAGAAATTTGCCATTCTAAGCATGGTCCTTGAACCAGCAGCACTGATGTTTCCTGGGAGCATGTTAGAACTGATGAGTCTCAAGGCCCCACCCCAGACCTGCTGAACCAGAATCTGCATTTTAACAAGATTACTAGGGGTTCACTGAACACAAAGTTTGAGAAGATCTGCTCCAGAGAAGGCTTCTCCTCTGCCCATCCCCACCCACTTGAACCACTGTAAAATTAGCTCCAAGAAGCCATCAAGTTATCTGCACCTTATCTTGGAAGCTTTTCCTTACAAGCCTTTTCTTTCCTCCTGCTTTCATCTTAGTTATCTTTTGTGTGGGTGTGACAAAAATTTATGTGGGTAAATTTACATAGGCAAATGTCAACCACACCTTGATTGGTATGGCTTTTGGTTTTCAGTCTCCCCCACCCTCCCCAACTAATTTGTAAACTCCTTGAATTTACTGAATCTTACCTTATTATATTTGGAAGCCTAGTGTCTAGAACAATGCCTATCAAATGGACTTGATAACTTCTGTTGCCTGAGTAAATAAATAATTGACTTCTAAAGCCCACTGTTTCTTGTAATTGGACTCAGCCACCTGAAGGGCCATCTAATCCTTAGTAGAGTTTGAAGGGATTTCAGAATCACACATCTTTAATCTCACATGACTTTTAAAATTTGGCACTAAATTATTCTTAGAGATGCAACCCCTTCTCATCCTGTTTCTAGTAGAAAGGATGCTGCCCTGAGCCAAAATGAAGGGATCTGCCATCTTACTATGCCACCACAGGCTTACACTCTGTGTAATCCTTTGGTCTAAGGGCAAGCATGAGTCTCTTCCTGCCCAGACCCCTGAATGGCCCTCTTTGACTCTAAAGCCAAAACTCTCCTAGCAGCCAACAGAGCAATCCATTCCTCCACATCTAGTTCTGTGACCTTCAACCTCCTGGGTTTCCAAGAATCCTTAACAAGGAGAAACCACAGGAACTTATCAATAATAGAAGTAAGAATTTATAACACCCAGTTTTGGAAGGATGTGAGAAAATGAATAATCTGGCACATTAATGCTGAGGGTGTTCATTGATAACACTCTTGGAGAGTATTTGAATCATAGCTGTGAAAAATTTGTGTGCATAGCTACCAACCCAGAATTTATATTTCTAGAAATATATATTTACAGGCATATAAAGATATACCAAGAGTATTCATGTAAGGTAGCTTGAAATTGCCACACACACACACACACAAATCCACAAAAACAAACAAACAATCAAAAATTTAAAAAGTAGAAACAAAGTAAACATCCCTCAATGGGATGTTTGGCAATGGTTACATAAACAATGCTCATTTATTTACATGAGAAATAAACAGCCACAAAAAGAATTTGATTATTCCTTATGTACCCACTTAAAAAGATGTCCGCAGTCTATTGCGATTTTTGTTTATTTGTTTATTTATTTTTTTGGCTGCATTTGGGTCCTTGTTGCTGCGTGAGGGCTTTCTCTAGTTGCGGCGAGCAGGGGCTACTCTTCGTTGCCGTGTGCGGGCTTCTCATTGCGGTGGCTTCTCTCGTTGTGGAGCACAGACTCTAGGTGTGCAGGCTTCAGTAGTTGTGGCTTGCAGGCTCTAGAGCACAGGCTCAGTAGTTGTGGTACACGGGCTTAGTTGCTCTGCAGCATGTGGGATCTTCCTGGACCAGGGATTGAAACAGTGTCCCCTGCATTGGCAGGAGGATTCTTAACCACTGTGCCACCACGGAAGTCCCTCATAGTCTAGTGTTAAGTAAAAAAAGCAAGTGGTAGGTTATATAGTATGAGCCCACTTTTTAATAAAAGTATTTGTTGATATATGTATATATGTGTTTATAGAAACATATTTTTGGTATACTACTTTTAAAAGGCTGAGTGAATACACAAAAAGGTAGTGGAAATATGTGAGGTTGTTGCTTTTTTGTGTTTCTCAGTTTTTCAAATATTCTATCTGAATATGTGTTAATTTTTTAATCATTCCTGAGAACAATAGAAAAGACATAAACAAGCAAACTAAACTACAAGCTCATCGTCTACTGAATTACAGAAACAAATTGTGGTAAAACAGATAAAACAAGAAATTTGTTTGTTTTATTTTGTTTTTTGGCTGCACCACATGGCTTGTGTGATCTTAGTTCCCCAAACAGAGATTGAACCCATACCCTCAGCAGTGAGAGCACAGAGTCCTAACCACTGGACCGCCAGGGAAGTCCCAAGAAATTTGTTTTGAGCACACAAAAAATTGTGAAATTTTCAGAACAAAAAAAGTATCACTTCCTGGACTTCCCTGGAGGTCCAGTGGTTAAGACTCCACACTTCCACTGCAGTGGGCATGGGTTAGATCCCTGGTTGGGAAGTTCCTCATGCTGCTGCGGTGCAGCCAAACAAAAAATATTACTTCTGGTTTCCCCTGAAATCCACTGAAAATCCTCAGTCAAATCAGGAAGAGAACTGTGATTTGAAAATAGCCCACAGCCCCCCTGCACCCCCACCCCCCCACCCCCAGAGGAGAGGCTCCACTATCCTTTCCAACACAGTGCTCCAGGGAGCTCTTACAAATGACTTGGCTTGGAAGAAACACATTAGCTCTCCCTAACTGTGAATCCGTCTGACTCAGTTCTCTCCCCATCTTTCCTGCAGCATTCATCAGGGATGTAATTTACAGCCACCATGTGCACCCATGGATGTCCCATCCATGGTTATTACATGCCCTGGACCTTGGCTTCATGTTCTTTCTTAGGACTTCCACTACAGAGAGAACATCATATCATACTCAGAGTGACAATGACATTATTGTTCTTGCTATAATTTATTTTTAGAAGTAATTTGCATAGATTCATATGCAACTTAAGCTTCCATCATGATCCAAACAGAATTGCACTTAATAATTGTTCAAATGTTTCATCGTTGAAAAAGTATTTTGTATGCTTGGATTGCCCTTAATAAATCATATTAAGCCAGAACCAAAATTCTGCACCAAGATTGTTAACAGTGAGAAGTATTTTAAATTTTCTTCTTTTTTGTATATTGGTACTTTTTAATGTTCCACACTGAATATTTATTGCATTTGAAATAGAGAATGACTGCACAGCAGGCAATGTGCTAAGAATTTTACATGCATCATCTTAGAAAATCCTCCCAACCGTGTTTGAGGTACTATTATTAACCCACATTGCAGAAAAGGAAACAAAAGCCACTGAGGTTAAATAACTTGCCTAGTTCAGCTCCACTATCTGACTTTATACAAACCACTCATTCTCTTAGGCTTTCAATTTTATAGCCTATAAAACTAAGATAGTATCTACCTCATCAAGTATAAGAATTTTAAAAGAATGACAACTGTGAAGGAGTTCTGATGTGAGACACCTGGTATAAAGAAGACAAATTCTGGGAGTTTCCTGGTGGTCCAGTGGGTAAGACTCTACGCTCCCAATGCAGGGGTCCTGGGTTCGATCCCTGGTCAGGGAACTAGATCCTGAATGCATGCCGCAACTAAGAGTCCACATGACACAACTAAAAGATCCTGTGTGCTACAACTAAGACCTGGCACAGCCAAAATAAATACTTTTTTTTTTTTTTTTTTTTTGTGGTACGCGGGCCTCTCACTGCTGTGGTCTCTCCCGTTGCGGAGCACAGGCTCCAGATGCACAGGCTCAGCGGCCATGGCTCACAGGCCCAGCCGCTCCGCATTATGTGGGATCTTCCCAGACCGGGGCACAAACCCGAGTCCCCTGCATCGGCAGGCGGATTCTCAACCACTGAGCTACCAGGGAAGCCCCAAAATAAATACTTTTTAAAAAAAGAAAGAAAACAAATTATTTTAAGTTCTCTAAAGATGTCAGGTACAACTATTAAACAAACCCCTAAGGAATCCTTTGCAGGAGCTAGCTGTGTGTAGGTGATACACATCTCCCAACTTCAAGTTCACTGTCTTCAGGTTGGTGACTTGAAATCAGCCATGGTGGGAGTCTGAAACCAGCAAATGCTGGAAATCAGGGCCTTTCTCCCAGGAGAGCTGGTTTTGGGGTATTTACCAGCACACCACAGCTCCCAGATTGAAAGAAAATGGAGTTACTGGTCTGGCTCAAATTCAGGTTTTATTTATTTATATAGGGGGAATGATTCATAACTTGGATCTGCAAGTCATGAGGCCTATTTTCCCAGCTGCAGTGTGAAGGAATTCCAAGAACAGCAAAAAATCCCCAGAAAGTGATTTTTCCTATTTCAGCTGTTTCAATCTGATTAGGAAAACACAATATGCCAGACACATCTTTGGGTGTTGATGTGGGTTTTTTCGGTTTTTTAAAAATCTCTATCCTGTTTATTACTACCATAAAGGGCCCAGATTAATAATTTTGTGAATAGCCCATTTTGTTTTTCATACTTGTGTCTTGGAGTAGTTAGTAGTTAGCTCATTAACCAGTGTTTCTTCCTCTGTAGAAATATCTTGCAAGAATGGCTGGCATGGAGAAACTGAGATATTTTGTCAAAATAAGGCAGTATTGGTCAACATTATTTCAGTGGTTGGTGTTCGACCCCAGAAAGCTTCCCTTTCCTCCAGGATAAAATAATGAGACTACTTTATTATGACTGAAGAAATGGGAAACTTTCTGTTGGAGTTCACTGTGCCCTCCTGAAACACAAGCTTCAACCCAAGGGGTTTCTGAAGGTAAGTCCTGCTTCCCCCTCTATGTCATCCAGCAATGGCCACCTTCACTGGCCTTTCTCCCATGGGAACTGCCAGCTTTCCTATATTAGACATGTAGGTCAAAGTGTCCCACTCCTAGTTACCTAGGCTGGGAGGCAAAGCTAGGCTGGCCTCTGACTGGACTAGGGTTAGGCACCCAATCAGAGGGAAGCTTCTCTCAGCAACTTCAGTTAGGATGCCACGTTTCCTAGGTCTACTGTAACAAAGTACCACAAACAGTGACTTAAAACAACAGAAATTTATTCTGTCACAGTTCTGGAGGTCAGAAGCGCAAAATCAAGTTGCCAGCAGAGCCATGCTCCCTCTAAAGGCACTAGGAGAGAATCTGTTCCATGACTTTCTCTTAGCTTCTGGTGTTGCCAGCAATCCTTGCCATTCTTTTCTTTTCCTTTTTTTTTTTTTTTTGGCTGTGTCACGTCTTAGTTGTGGCATGCGAGATCTTCATTGCCACGTGCTGGATCTTCGTTGAGGCATGCAGGATCTTTAGATGCGGCACGCGGGATCTTTTTTTTTTCAGTTGTGGCATATGGGATCTTTAGATGCGGCATGTGGGATTTACTTCCCTGAACAGGGATCAAACCCAGGCCCCCTGAAGTGGGAGCATGGAGTCTTAGCCACTGGACCACCAGGGAAGTGCCAATCCTTGGCATTCTTTAACTTGTAGATGCATTACTACAATCTCTGCTGCCATCATCCTAACCCTGTGTGTCTGTCTTTACATTGTCTTCCCTCTGTGTGCATGTATCTCTGTGTTTCTTCTCCTCTTCTAAGAACATCAGTCACATTGGATTTCCCGCACTAATGATCTCATCTTAGCTTGGTTGTATCTGCAAAGCCCCTATTTCCATATAATGTCATGTTCAGAGATACAGGGATTGGACTTGAACATATCTTTCTGTGGGATACAGTTTATCCAATAACAGATACTAAGAAGGAAGTCCTCAGTGGGAAGTCCTCTGTAGGCCAGGAGTTTGTAAATAACCAGGCCAAGTCGAGATGAATCAACAGGGGAAGGCAATGGGAAGAGGAAGACACAGGCAAAATAGATATAAAGAGGGAAACAAAGGGAACAATCTCTGAAAGATGGACAGTATGGCCTCCACTGCATCCCTTCCATTAACTCATTCATTCCCTCCTTTGGTTTTGTTTTTTTTTTTTTTTTTTTTTTACTTATTTATTTTTGGCTGTGTTGGGTCTTTGTTTCTGCACACTGGCTTTCTCTAGTTGTGGGGAGCAGGGACTACTCTTCATTGTGGTGCACATGCTTCCCATTGCAGTGGCTTCTCTTGTTGTGGAGCATGGGCTCTAGGCATGTGGGTTTCAGTAGCTGTGGAATGCGGGGTCAGTAGTTGTGGCTCATGGGCTTAGTTGCTCCGTGGCATGTGGGATCTTCCCGGACCAGGGCTTGAACGCATGTGTCCTGCATTGGCAGGCGGATTCTTAACCACTGTGCCACCAGGGAAGTCCCCCCTCCTTTGTTTTTGTTCACTTGAGAGACTTCCTTTTTCTATACTGTAAACCATAAAAACCTTGATGAGAAGAGAGATTGCCCCAAAGTCCATGTGGAATGGGTAATGATTCCTGAAGACATGTTTACCAGCCACAAGAAAAGTGAGAAATGCAAAGGAAATGTCATTAGTTCTTCATGAAGCCAAGTTTATCTCATAAAAACATATCCTATGATGAATGACATTTATTTCTACTTTTTAAAGGTTAAAACATTCTTTGAAAAAACAGGAGTTTATTTCATTTTATAAAGTTTTCTTTGGGGCAAAATGAAAAACTGGCAATCCTATGTCTAGATCCAGAATTTTTTTAAATTTACTTTGTTAGATCAAAATTTCTAAAAGTCTGATAAGCACTGACCTAAAGCACACTGAAGCCCATGAGGTTCACACACACAACATCCACAAGCTTTGCTGAGTAGATTCAATTCCTTTCTCTGATGAATTCCCATCACCTTCTTTCCCCCAAAATGTCTCATTTCATATAAATTTTCACCAGGCTGAGAGTTACTTCAGGTTCCCTTGCAGTGACTATGGGGCTCATGACAGTTCTTTGTTGCTTAGAAACTGCACTCATCTATAAGGGTGGATATTCAGTGGCCAGCTCTGTGCTAAGAGGCCAGCCTCCCTGACTATAGCTCATTGTTCCAACAGCAGTGTCAGCTTGGAATCACCTGATTTTTCTTTCCTATTGTTTTAGTTTGCATTTCTCTGAGACAAAGAATTGTGTGCGAATGGCTTATTTGCAAGGTGATCTCAGAAAGTATTGTGAGGGAGGGGGAAGGGACGGGGAGAGAGAAAAGCCAATAAAGAATTCATAAGTCAATGCTTTAACAGTTGGCTCTCCAAAAAAATTCCAATTTGTAGCATTTGCCAGTTTCCATGGTACAAATACTCTCACCATGGCCATTTTTTATCTACCTGTGCAACATGATTGAATGTTGAGTTGGGATGAGATGCATAACTGAGGACATTATACAGTATTTCCACCATGCAAATATAATAGTATATGCACCCCAAAATATGCCTCTTTATTTTGAATTAAAAATACTTGAGAAACGGTGGTGCAAGGAGGACACTCTGACCCTTCTTTGTCCCCCTGAAAGCAAGAGAAGAATCTCCCCTGTGAAAGGCACCTTCCCTCTATCAGGAGGGTAGATGGCATCCTTATCAGCAGAGATAGGGAATTTAGGGCTGAAAGCCTATATTAAAAAAATTGTTACTTCTTCACCGATTTACTACCCAAGCCCAAACCCCTTTGTCTGGTCAATTCTTCACAAATTTGTTGTTTCTTTGTCTAAAAGGTAGTCTTGCTCTGGTCACTTCTTTGAGTCTCATATCTTTGTGGGGCTCCCATATGTAGTGTTGACAAAAAAATTAATCAGTCCATGTAGGAAAGAAATGAAAATTTTCATTTAAGCCAAATTGAAGAGAATCTCCTTGTTCTTAGGAAATATACACCAAAGTATAAAAGGGTAAGAGGCATGATGGATTCAGCCTGCTAACAAATGGTTCAGATAATAATAATTTGCATATATGTGTATGTGTGTGGAAAGAGAGAGAGCATGCAAATATGGCAAAATGTTAAAAGCACTGAATCTGAATAAAGGATATATAGAAGTCCTTTGCATCATTTTTGTAATTTTCCTTAAGTTTGAAATTATTTCAAAATAAAATGGTAACAAAAGAAAGCAGGGGGGCAGAGTCACAATGTCTAGCCTCCTCTTCAAAAGCTTGCGTAAGTGATGAGACCTCAATGACCGACCTCAGGCTGATTTTGGATGCACGCAGCAGTAAGCGGCAGCTTGCAGAAAGCAGTAGTGAGCAGTAGCTGGAAACAAGATCTTAGTTACTGGACAGGGAGTCCTAACTGCTAGACCACAGAGGCCACCGGCCAGGGCCTAAACTCCCAGTTCTCACCTGGCTTGTCGGGAAAGAATTCAGGCAAGGAGGCAGAAAGTAATGAGAAAAGTAAAAAGTTTATTGGAGGGCTTCCCTGGTGGCGCAGTGGTTGAGAGTCTGCCTGCCGATGCAGGGGACGCGGGTTCGTGCCCCGGTCCGGGAAGATCCCACATGCCGCGGAGCGGCTGGGCCCGTGAGCCATGGCTGCTGAGCCTGCGCGTCTGGAGCCTGTGCTCCGCAATGAGAGAGGCCACAACAGTGAGAGGCCCGTGTACCACAAAAAAAAAAAAAAAAAGTTTATTGGAAAAGCAGTGTACATGCGTAAAGACGCACAGGCTAACCCTGAGAGAGTTCTGCCTTTAGGAAGTTTAAATCCTTTATAAAGAGGCACTTTTCCGGGTCTTTGTCTTCCTTCTGGCCAATCATTTTGTTTCCCACCCCCCCCACCGCTAATTTGTCTCAGGACCCACCCCTTAGGTGAACAAACACCTCTCAGCCAAGATGGATCTTGACATGAAGACGTCTGGGGGAAGCAAGACTCACTATGGCCTGGCATTATCCCCTGACTTTTGACCCCCAAGGAGCCTTTCTGGGCATGTGTAGTGTCTCCCTTGCCTCAAGGAGGGAGGAAGTAGAGATCCCTTGATCCTTTATTCAAACAAGGTTTTGCCCCCTTTGTTCTTGCCATGACTGCTATCTTAAAGTGTCCATAGGAGACAAAGGCTGGCTATTTACCCTGTTTCTGTTGTTACTTCCATTTCAGAGAGCAAACAGGAGTCTGATTGTAAATGCCTAACCTGGAGCCCACTTATCTCCTGTCTCAGGAAATGCAAACAGGAGGCTAGTTGTAAGAGTACAGCCTGAAGCCCACTTTTTTTCTACCTCAGGGATGGTAAAGAAGGGAGGCAAAACCCACTCCTTCTGGCTTCCACCTGTCATTCTCCTTCCTCACTCTGTTGCACTGAAGAGAGAGCATCTCAAACTCAGTGGTAAGAACTATAACCCCACATTCTTCACCACTGTTCCAAGACCCAGTCTCAGCTCCTTTACAGATTCATGTTCCATGTAAGCTGAGTTATTTGGTTTTGTGAATATGCATATGTATACATGAGTTAAAAGTCTCTATTTTCCTAGCATATAGTCTATAGATGAGAGAAAGAGGAGAAAGAGGATGGGGGTGGCAGGGGAAAGAGAGAGAAAGAGAGGGAGGAGGAGAAGAGAGAGGAGGAAGAGAAGAAGGAAGAGGAGGAAAAGAAGATGGAGGAGAAAGAGGTAGAAGAGGAAGAGATAGAACAAAAGAGAAGTGGGTAGAAGGGAGGGAGAGAGGGTTGTCATGGGTCACTTGGATAATTTGCAGAAATCAAATATAATTATGGAATGCCCTAGAATCTAGGACCTAGAGCAGTGCCTCTCAAACTTTAACTTACCCTTGAATCACTGGGGATCTTGTTAAAGTACAGATTCTAATTCAGCAGGTCTGGGGTCTGAGATTCCAAATTCCTAACAATCTCCCATGGGATGCTGATGTTACCAGTCTCTTTGAGTAGCAAGTACTCTTTGATCAGCAAGACTCATCACAGTCTAGACACAGTGGATCAATGCTCAAAGAATACATCAATTCTGTAGGCCTTTGGCATCTGTGATCCATCTCTCATCTGATGTTCTTGGGTTAGTTCATATATTTTCAGGAGTTCTATCAATAGATGGTAGAACACTAACTGAACTTGAAGGTGAAACCAAGACAAGTCATCAAAAATTACATGCACCTAAAATCGTAGGGTCATTTCTTAAACAAAACAGTTAGTCACTGCACATGACCTGGTGCTGCAATACTGGTTTAAATTGCCTCCCTGCAGGCAGAGACTAACTGATAATTCACACCCCACTGTTATGCAGTCACCTTAGCATAATGACTCATGAAAGCAAACAAAATGTGGGAAAATATTTGCACAGAAGTTAAATAACAAATATCAGGACTGTATTCGATATCTTTGCTTCCAATTTCATTTGCTTTTTCCCACACTACATTTGTGGAGAACTTAGATAAATCACCTAACTTCTTGTCTTATTTCTATAGCTAGTAAGCAGAGAAAATAATATTTATAACCCATCAAAGATGTTGGAAGCAAGTGGGTTGTGTGCTCTCCCTCCTCCACCAAAAAAAAAAAATTGTAAAAGCTGGATGCAGAAGTCACAAATTCAGAGATAAATTCTATAAATTTCCCAAGTCAAGTAGAAATTAGGGTGAACTAAATTATACCATGTCACAAATCTTTGATATGAGTTTGCAGATCCCATACATCTTGCTTATTTGGGGAAAATGTCCTCCTATTTACAATCTCAGTTGCTAAAAAGGATAGCTATTTGCATTAAATATGTATAATCAAAACACTAATTTGGAAAGATATATGCTACACAATGTTCATAGCAGCATTATTTACAACAGCCAAGATATGGATGCAATCTAAGTGCCCTTTAACAGATGAATGGATAAAGAAGATGTTGTATACATATATACACACAAAATGGAATACTACTCAGCCATAAAAAAGAATGAAAATTTACTATTTGCAACAACACAGATGGACCAGGAGGGCTTTATGCTTAGTGAAATAGGTTGGACAGAGAAAGACAAATACTGTATGTGATCACTTATATGAGGAATCTAAAATATAAAACAAATGAGTGAATATAACAAAACAGCAACAGACTCAGAGATATAGAGAACAAACTAGTAGTTACCAGTAAAGAGAGGGATGATGGGGGACAAGATAGGGGTAGAGGATTAAAAGGTACAAACTACTATTATAAAACAAAAAAGCTACAAGGATATATTGTACAGCATAGGGAATATAGCCAATATTTAAAGATAACTTTAGAGTATAATCTATAAAAAATTCTTTTATACACTTGAAACTAAGATAATATTGTAAATCAACTATACTTTAATTAAAAAAGAAAACATAAGATTTTATATACAGTAAAAAAAATGTATAATCATAGCTTAGAATCTAAACAATTGCAATGTGATGTATTAAAAATATTATTGGTCAAACAAATGGAAAGCTAATTAGGTGAAGTTTTATTTGAACATTTAGTTCATAACTATTAAGATTCATTTTAATTAATGAGGATATTTAGCTTCCAGAGGTATTTATCTGCTTTGTGCTTATTGCTATTGATGTGGTTCAGAGCAGGCCACTCCAGAGTATGCCACTTTGGCATATGGATTATTTCGATCTGAAGGCAATCAAGGTCCAGCAGACTCAAGAACAGCTTTATACCTTTCCTTAACTGCGTAAAAGAATTTAGATAGAGAGCCTGTACCAGGAAGAGTGTTATTACCAAACATAACTTAAATTTTTTCATCATAAAGACTTAACTGTAGAGAGCGGCCAAGATGGTAGAGTGGGAAGACCCTGAGCTTCCTTCCTTCTATGGACACACCAAAATTATCACTATTTATAGAGCAGCTATTGATAAGAAAGACCAGAAGACTAACAGAAAAGATCCTCTAACACTAAAGATTTAAAGAAGGAACTACAATGAGACAGGTAGGAGAGCAGAGGCATCGTATAGTCAAGACTCATAACCCTGGGTGGGTGACCCACAAATGGATGGATAATTATAATTGTAAAGGTTCTCCCCAAGGAGTGAGGGGTCTATGTCCCACATTGGGCCTGGGAGTCCTGAACAGTGAAGACAAGCCTGCAGAATATTTGGCTTTGAAGACTAGTAGGGCTTACTTTTAGAAGAGCCAGAGGGCTATGGAAATAGAGACTCCATCTTAAAGGCACACACAAAACTCACACACTCTGAAACCCAGGTCAGAAACAATAATTTGAAAGGACCTGGGTCAGACCCACCTGCTGATCTTGGAGCCCATGCCTCATGGAGTTCACACTGGAACTCACACTGGGGACATGAACACAGGTGGCAGTCATTGTTGAGAACTCTTTCTACCACAAGGACACTGGTGCTGAGAAGCACCATTTTGGAATCCTCCCTCTAGCTTATTAGTATCTGGACCCAGACCCACCCACTAGCTTGTCAGCACCAGTACTGGGATGCCTTAGGTCAAGCAGATAGCTGGACAGGGACACAGCACTACCTACCAGTAGGTTGGTTGCTTTAAGACCCCCTGAGACCACAGGCACCCCAGGACCTAGCCCTGTGTACCAGAGGGCCCAAGACCCAGCTCCACACACCAGTCCTCTAACACTATCCTTGGGACTCCCCCAGTATCCTGCAGCCAGCCATTGGGACCCTGTTCCATGAACCACTTGGCCAACACCAACTCCTGGACATCCAGGGCCCTAGAGTTAGAGATCCCAGGACCCAGCTCCACCCACCAGTGGACCAGAACTAGCCCTGGAACCAGTATCATCCACCAGTGGGCACACACCAGTCCCAGGCCCCATGCACGAGTGAATAAATACATCAATTTCAGGATACCTAGGGCCCAGCATCCAGAGATCCTGGGACCCAGCTCTGCCCCCCAGTGGGTTGGAACTAGCCCTGAGACCAGACTTATACACCAGTGAGATGGCACTAGCACCAGGAGTCCCTCGGACTTGGCCCTGAACACCAGCAGGCTGGCACCAGCTCCAGAAACCCTGGGCCCTCTAGGCAGAGAACCCAGAACCTAGCTCTGCTCACAATGGGCTGGCATTAGCCCAAGGACCCGTCCACACTGACCATGACAACAGCAGCCCCATGGCCTGCCCTATCAGGACCAAGCCTACCCACTAGCAGGCCAATACCAGCCCTGGGAAAATTTGGACCTCTCAGTCAGTGCCCCCAGGAACCAGCCCTGCCCACCAGCAGGCTGACACTAGGTCCAGAAACCCAGCCCCAGAACTTGGCTCTGTCCACCAGTTGGCCAGCACTAGTCCCAGGACACGCCTCCACTCCCGGGCTCTGCAACCAGCTGCCTCATAACCCAGACCTGCCCACCAGTGCTTGGCAGCCCCTGCAGAAGGTGGGACTTGGCAACCAATCAGACCAAGGGCCAGTCACAATTACCAGGCCACCCACAATAGTAAACCCACCCCAACAAAAGGACCTATGCTGTCCACATAAGGGGCACCCTTAAAATAATCATGTATGACTAGAGGGGAATGTGCTACAGAGATGCATAAGATGTCTCCAAGGATGGGAAATGTAACCAACCTCCCAAATACATAGAAATAAAAACAGCAAATTAGGCAAAATGAGGCAACAGAGGAATACGTTCTAAATGAAGGACCAAGATAAAACCCAAGAAGAAGAACAAAGGGAAGTGGCAATAAGCAATCTACCCAATAAAGAGTTCAATGTAATGATTCTAAAGATGCTGAAAGAATTAGGAAGAAGATTGGATGAACAGAGTGAGAGGTTAGAAGTTTTTAACAAAGAGTTACAAAATATAAAGAAGGTCCAGACAGAGATGAAAAATACAGTAACTGAAATAAAAAAGACATTGGAAGGGATCAGCAGTAGATTGGATGATACAAGAGGAACTGATCAGTGTTCTAGAAGACAGAGTAGTGGAAACCACTCAAGCTGAACAGAAAACAGAAAAGAGAATAAAAAGAAATAAGGACTGTTTAAAAGACCCCTGGGACAAGATCAAGCATACTAACATTCACATTATAGGGGTCCCAGAAGGAGATGAGAGAGAAAAAATGGCAGAGAACATATCTGAAGACATAATAGCTGAAAACTTTCTAACCTGAGAAAGGAAACACACATCCAGGTCCAGGGATCACAGAGAGTTCTATACAGGATTAACCCAAATAGGAACACAACAAGGCACATGGTAATTAAAATGGCAAATTTAAAAATGAAGAGGGAATATTAAAATCCAGCAAGGAAGCAACTTCCCTGGTGGTGCAGTGGATAAGACTCCATGCTCCCAATGCAGAGGGCCCAGGTTCCCTGGTCAGGGAACTTGCAACAAAGAAGAGTTCACATGCCATAACTAAGGAGCCTGTGAGCCACATCTAAGTAGTCCACCTGCTGCAGCTAAGGAGCCAGCAAGCCACAACTAAGGAGCCTGCCTGCTGCAACTAAGACCTGGCTCAACCAAATAAATAAATAAATATATTTTTTTAATCTAAAAAAACCCCCAAAGCACTTGACTTTTCAGCAGAAACTCTGCTGGCCAGAAGGGAGTAGCATGGTGTATTTAAAGTGATAAAAGGGAAAAACCTACAAGCAAGACTACTATACTTGGCAAAGATTTCATTCAGATTTGATGGAGAGATCAAAATTTTTACACACAAGCCAAAGCTAAAAGAGTTCAGCACCACCAAAACAGCTTTAAAAGAAAAGTTTAAAGGTCTCTCTAAGCAAAAAAGAAAGGGCTACAGCTAGAAATATGAATGTTATGAAAGGAAAAAAATCTCACTGGTAAAGGCAAATATACAGTAAATGTAGTAAATCATACACGTATAAAGTTAGTAGGAAGGTTAAAAGACAAAAGGAATAAATCATCTGTATTCTGAATAAGTAGTTAAGGGATACACAAAACAAAAAAATATAAAATATTAGGTCAAAAACAGTAAATGTGGAAAGGGAAAGTAAAAATGCACTCTTGTTAAAATGCATTTGAACTCAGAGATCAGCAACTTAAAATAATCATGTATACATAGAGATTGTTATATATAAACCTCATGGTAACCACAAACCAAAAATCTATTATAGATACACACAGAAAAAGAGAAAGGAATCCAAACATAACACTAAAGATAGTCATCAAGGACTTCCCTGGTGGTCCAGTGGTTAAGACTCCACAATTCCACTGCAGGGGGCAAAGGTTTGATCCCTGGTCAAAGAAGTTCCAATGCTGTGCAGTGCAGGGAAAAAAAAAAAAAAAGATAGTCATCAAATCACAAGGGATGAGAACAAAAGAGGAAGGAAAAAAAAAAGAATCCCCAAATAGTTAACAGAACAACAATAAGTACATACTTATCAATAATTACTTTAAATGTAAATGATGAATTAATGCTCCAATCAGAAGACATATAGAGTGTCTGAATGTATAAAAAACAAGACCTGCCTATAAGACTCACTTCAGATATAAAGACCACAAGAACTGAAAGTGAGAGGATGGATGACAGTATTCTATGCAAATGGAAATGTAAAGAAAGCTGGGGTAGCAATACTTGTACCAGACAAAATAGACTTTTAAAACAAAGACTGTGACAAGAGACAAAGAAAGACATTACATAATGATCAAAGGATCAATCCAAGAAGATATAACAATTGTAAATATATATGCACCCAACATAGGGGCATCTAAATACATAAAGCAAATATTAACAGACAAAAAGGGAGAAATTGACAGTAACACAATAATAGTAGCTGACTTTAACACCCCACTTACATCAATGGACAGATCATTGAGACAGAAAATCAATAAGGAAACAGTAAAACACTGGCCTAGATGGAGATTTTATATATATGTATATGTAATTCTTTTCAAGTGCCCATAGAACATTCTCCAGGATAGATTACATTTTAGGCCACAAAACAAGTCTCGGTAAATTTAAGAAAACTGAAATCATATCAAGCATCATTTCTGACCACAATACTATGAGACTAGAAATCAACTACAGGAAAAAAACTTCAAAGATCACAAACATGTGGAGGCTAAACAATATGCTACTAAACTACAAAATGGATCACTGACTAAATCAAAGAAGAAATTTAAAAATACCTAGAGACAAATGAAAATAGAAATACAACTATTCAAAATCAATGGGATGCAACATAAGAGGTTCTAAGAGGGAAGTTTATTGTGATACAAGCCTACCTCAGGAAACAAGAAACATCTCAAATAAACAACCTATCCTTATACCTAAAGGAACTAGAAAAAGAAGAACAAACAAAACCCAAAGTTAGTAAAAGGAAAGAAATCATAAAGATCAGAGCAGAAATAAATGAAATAGAGACTTAAAAAGCAACAGAAAAGAGCAATGAAACAAAGATCTGGTTCTTTGAAAATATAAACAAAATTGATAAACTTTTATCCAGACTCATCAAGAAAAAAAGATAGGGGGCCCAAATCAATAAAATCAACAATGAAAAAGAAGTTACAGCTGATACCACAGAAATACAAAGGATCATAAGACAATACTACAAACAATTATATGCCAATAAAATAGACAACCTAGAAGAAATAGACAAATTCCTAGAAATGTACAATCTCCCAAGACTGAACCATGAACAAATGAAAAATATGACCAGTAAAGAAACTGAATTAGAAAAGAAAAATCCAGCAAACAAAATTCCAGGACCAGATGACTCTACAGGGGAATTCTACCAAACATTTAGAAAAAAGGTAACACCTGTCCTTCTCAAACTTCCAAAAAACTGCAGAGGAAGGAATGCTTCTGTACTCATTCTATAATGCCAGCATTGCCCTGATATCAAAATCAGACAAAGATATCACAAAAAAAGATAGGCCAATACCACTGATGAATATAGATGCAACAATTTTCAACAAAATATTCACAAATTGGATCCAACAATACATTAAAAGGAGAATAAACCATTATCAAGTGAGATTTATCCTAGGGATGCAAGGATAGTTTAATAACTGCCGATCAATGTGATACACCACATTAACAAATTGAAGAATAAAAATCGTATGATCATCTCAATAGATGCACAGAAACTGTTGACAAAATTCAACATCCATTTATGATAAAAACCCTTAAGAAAGTGGGTATAGAGGAAACATGCCTCAACACAATAAAGACCATATATGATAAACCCAGAGCCAACATCATACTCAACGGTGAAAAGCTAAGAGCATTTCCTCTAAGATCAGGAAAAACACAAGGATGCCCATTTTCACCACTCTTATTCAACATAGTATTGGAAGTTCTAGCCACTGCAGACAAGAAAAATAAACAAAAAGAATCAAAATTGGAAAGGAAGAAGTAAAACTGTGACTATTTGCAGATGACATTATACTACACATGAAAAACCCTAAAAATGCCACCAAATAACTATTAGAACTCATCATTAAATTTGGTAAAGTTGCAAGACACAAAATTAATACACAGAAATCTGTTGCATTTTTTCTTTTATTAGATCCTGACTCTTTCATTTCTGTTCACTAACAATGAACTATCAGAAAGAGAAATAAAGAAAATAATTCAATTTACAATCACATCAAAAAGAATAAAATACCTAGGAATAAATCTAACTAAGGAGGTAAAAGACCTCTACTCAGAAAACTCTAAGACACTGATGAAAGAAATTGAAGATGACACAAACAGTTGGAAAGATATACTGTGCTCATAGAATGAAAGAATTAATATTGTCAAAATGAACACACTACCCAAGGCAATCTACAGATTCAATGCAATTCCTATCAAAATACCAATGGCATTTTTCACAGAACTAGAACAAATAATTTAAAATTTGTATGGAAACACAAAAGATCCAGAATAGCCAAACAATCTTGAGAAAGAAGAAGAAAGCTGGAGACATCATGCTCCCCAACTTGGAACTATACTACAAAGCTACAGCTACTAAAACAGTATGATACTGGCACAAAAACAGATACATAGATGAATGGAACAGAATAGAGAGCCCAGAAATGAACTCACACTTATTTGGGCAATTAATCTATGACAAAGGAGGCAAGAATATACAATGGGAAAAGACATCTTGTTCAATAAATGTTGTTGGGAAAACTGGACAACTACATGAAAAAGAATCAAACTGGACTAATCTCTCACACCATGCACAAAAATAAATTTGAAATGGATTAAATACTTAAATATAAGACCTTAAACAATAAAACTTCTAGAAGAAGACATAGGAAGAACACTCTTTGACATTGGTCTTAGTAATCGTTTTTGGATATGTCTCCTCAGGCAAGAGAAACAAAGCAAAAATAAACAAATGGGACTACATCAAACCGGAAAGCCTTTGCACAGCTAAGGAAACTAAACAAAATGAAGAGGCTGCCTACTGAATGGGAGAAGATATTTGCAAACTTTATGTTTGATTAGTGGTTAATATTCAAAATATAGGGCTTCCCTGGTGGCACAGTGGTTGAGAGTCCACCTGCCGATGCAGGGGACACAGGTTCGTTGCCTGGTCTAGGAAGATCCCACATGCTGCAGAGCAGCTAGGCCCGTGAGCCATGGCCGCTGAGCCTGTGCGGCTCGGGAGAGGCCACAACAGTGAGAGGCCTGCATACCGCAAAAAAAAAAAAAAAAAAAAAATATATATATATATATATATTCAAAATATATAAGAACTCATACAAATTAAAAAACAAAAAAATTGATTGAAAAAACAGCCAACCTGATTAAAAAATGAGCAGAGGATCTGAATAGACATTTTTTCCAAAGAAAACATACAGGCATATGGAAAGATGCTCAACATCACTTCCTTTCCTTGTATTCAAGGAAATGAAAATCAAAGTCACTATGGGATATCATCTCACAACTGTCAGAATGGCTATTATCAAAAAGACAAGAGATAACAAGTGTTGGCAAGGATATGGAGAAAAGGGTACCCTCATGCACTGTTGGTGGGAATATAAATTAGTGCAGCCACTATGGGAAACAGTATGGAGATTCTTCAAAAAATTAAAACTAGAACTATCATAATGATCCATCAATTCCACTCCTGGGTATTTATCTGAAGAAAATGAAAATTAGAAAATATAGCTCATTGCAGCATTATTCATAATAGGCAAGATATGGAAGCAACCTAAATGCCCATCAACAGATGAATGGATAAAGAAGATGTGATACACACACGCACATACACACACAGGAATATTATTCAGAGATGAAAAAGAATGAAATCTTGCCATTTGTGACAATATGGATGGACCTAGAAGGTATTATGCTAAGTGAAATAAGTCAGACAGAGAAAGACAAATAATGTATGAGTGTCACTTACATGTGGAATCTAAAAAATCAAACAAAATAGAAACAGAGTTATAGATACAGAATTTAAACAGGTGGTTGCCTGATGAAAGGGGTGAGAGGAGAAGAAAGAAATAGGTGAGGGAGATTAAGGGTACAAAATTCAAGTTGCAAATTAAGGAAGTCACAAGTATGAAATGTACAGTATGGGGAATATCATCAATAATTGTGTAAGATCTTTGTATAGTAACAGACATAACAAGACTTACAGTGGTCATCAGTTTGAAATGTATAGAAATACCAAATCACTATGTTGTGTAACATAATGTTTTAGGTCAATTAACTTCAAAAACAAACAAACTCATAGAAAAAAAGATCAGCTTTGTGGTTACCAGAGGTGGGGCTGGGGGGAGAGGGAATTGGATGAAGGCAGTCAAAGGTACAAACTTCCAGTTAGAAGATAAATAAGTACTAGGGATATAATGTACATCATGAAAATATAATTAACACTGCTGTATGTTATATATGAAAGTTAAGAGAGTGAATTCTAAGAGTTCTCATCACAGGAAAATTTTATTCGTTAATTTTTTATCTATATGAGATAATGGGTGTTCACTAAACTTATTGTGATAATCAATTCATGATGTATGTGTGACAAATCATTATGCTGTCCACCTTAAACGTATACAGTGCTGTATGTCAAATATATCTCAATAAAACTGGAAGAAAAAATTTTAAAATAGACTTAAATGCATGGCATGGTGGTTTACCAAACATTTGCTCTTCCCATATTTCTGTGAATTGTTTTCTTCCCTTTTGAAGTCCCAGACCCCTACTTCCTTCTCCTTAGCTCAGGATGGCATGTAAGCCTCAATAGCCTGACTGTTGGAAGGTCTCTTATCTTTGGTCTCCCCCTATGTACAAAGTTAAATTAAATCTGTTTTTCTCCTCTTAATCTCTCTTTTACTACAGGGGATGTCTCAGCCAAGAATGTAGAAGGGTAGAGGGAAAATTATTTTTCCTTCCCCACACCATAAAAATCTACCTGTTTTAATTTCACAATGCCACTTTTTTCAATAACAAAAGGATTAAAAGCTACTAAAAACTACATATGGAAGAGACACATTGGTACCTCTTTAAAGTGTTCTTTAAATGACAAAAAACAAAGTTTTCCAAGTTGAATGAGAGATTCACAAAATATCCTACACATTTATTTTATCTGAGATTATAGAATTATGGTTGATTTGGTTTTCAAGATAAGTTATCTATAAACACTTTTTTCAAGGTATGTAGAAAATAATTTTTGTCTTTTACCTTTTTAGTGAAATGAAGGCCAGTTTTCCCTACCCCTAAGCTCTTGGTGGATGTGGTAGGGTATTTACATTTGATTGTTTCTGGTCCAAATCTTTTCTGAGTTTCTGGGTATTTAGTGAGATTTAAAACCCAGCTCTGTAGGCATCTGTAGTACTTATTTTATGCCCAGTCAACACAGTCATGGGATGAAATCTTGGGCTTGGTCTGCATTTACTTTTCTCACTTTTGTTTTGTGAAATTGTAGCTACTTGCCAGATAGGATGGGTTTAGGCCTGTTTTAATCATTTGGGAGTGTTGTTGTGGAGTTTGTAACTTATTTTCCAACACTGAGACCACTTCTACAGAAACACCAGACAATGTCTCACACTTTGTTCTCCAAGTAGAACATCCTCAAAATAGTGGGTGGTACAAGTCAAGAAAATAAACTTTGGTCCTATGGACTCTCTCAATAGCATGTCCTTGCATGTTCTGATAATAAACCCCTTTTTCTTGACTATGCAGTAGAAACCATCCACTTGATAAGCCTAGGGACACTTAGTTCCGAAACTCCTTCTCTAACATCTCAGGTGCCATCCTGTTGCCAGCCAGAGGCCCTGCCAAAGGATCATATTGATAAAAATCATCCTGCCTTTCCCTACTTCCCTGAAGAATAAGTATTTTCATTATTAAATGGTATACTTAACATCCGAGTCTGAAGTATTTTCCATTAAAAGCCTGCACCAAAGTCAAGAGCTACCTCAAGACTGAGGAGGTTAACCTGACCAAGAAAAGTCATCATAGTGACCAACAACAGTGATGGAAAGCATGTCTTTAGTTGTTTTGAAAGCTTCCAGCACTCTGCTTCATGATCAAGAAAAATATTAATAAGAGGATGTTGATGTTTCTTCTAAAAGACCAAATACCTAGCAGCACTACAAACTTTTGTTGAAGACCTGTTTAAAGCATAGGGCATGAAGCTACTATGATGTTCAAAAGAACAAGATGGCCCTTGTCCTATTGGATGTCACCATTTCATAGCTGGGATAACTCAAGTGCCCAAGTAACTATAATAGAAGACACAGATATGTGGATGAAAAAAGGTGACCAAGAGTTCAGAAGAGAAATGCTAATAGTCTGTGACTAGCTTTTTTTTTTTCTGTAAATCTTGTAAGATTTTATTTTATTTATTATTATTTTTTTTACTTTTGACACAGTTTTATTTATTTTTAAAATATAGCAGTGTGTACTTTTTAAAAAAATAACTTAATTCTTTGGGCGACACTGGCTCTAGACAACACGTCTTTGGGCACCACAGCTCCATCTTCTGGATTCCTTTTCTCCTTTTAAAATCAAACTGAGTCTTGTTATATGCCCATTTATCACTCTTTCAGTGTTTAATGTCTCTACATGCCATTGGCAAAATAATAATCTTGCAAAGCCTTGCAGCTTCTGCCTGTGTCTCATAGAATGTTTGCTCTGAGGGATGCTAGCTGCTATGTAAGAAATCTGAGTACCCTGAAACACTATGCTGTGAGGAAGCCCAAGCTAGCCATGTGGAGAGATTGGGTAGAAAAAGAAGCCCTCTGACTGCCACCATCTGAGACACTCCAAGTAAGAACTGCCCTGCTGAGCACATCAGGCCCAAAATTCTAGAAGATAATAATAAATTGTTGCTTTAGCCACTAAATCATCATCATCTTTACCATCATTATCATCAACATCTTGCATAAGTGCTACTATCCATTCCCTCTTCCTGAAACTAAGAAGCTGAGCTAGAGAACATAACACAGCCAGACAAATGGTATCATTATAAACTAATGATCACCAGCATAAACAGGCATTCCTAGTGTTCTCTGATCAATTTCCTCTTTCAGTGTTCTAATTATTTTTGCTGCAGAACAAACCATTCCAAAATTTGGTGGCCTAAAACAACCATTTTATTATCTCTTTAGTTCTATCGGCTGACTGGGCTCAGCTGGGAGGTTCTTGCTCAGAATTTCTCATGCAGTTGCAGTCAGTTGGCAGCTGGGGCTGAAGTTGGCTGAAAGGCTGACTGGACCAGATAGCCAAGATGGCTTCTCTACTTGCATGTCTGGCACCTTAGCTGGGATGACTGAACAGCTCAGGCACCTCTCACTTTTCAAGTACTTCTCCAGATAAATAGCTTGAGCTTTCTCCCAGCATGGTGGTCTAAGGGTAGTCAGACACCTTACATGGTGGCTGGCTTCCCTAGAAAAGACTGTGTAATCTACCATGATAATCTACTTCAATGAAATATTTTTTTAAAGGGAAGGAAAGAAGCTCTGACAAGAAGTACAGGTTTTATTAGAGGTTTGATCTAAAAGCAGGTTATCAGGACCTACTTAACTATATATTAGTATCTTCTGCCCTCTCCTACTTCCCAAAACATACATATGCCCAGAAAATTATCTTCTCTCCTTTTTCCTTGCCTTGAATCTTTCATTGCACTTTTTCTGTTGTCTGAAAGTTATCAGTTATAGATTTGGGTTTTAAACTATCCTCTTTAGAATATGTAAACTTTTCTGGAAGGTTGTGGAACTCTTGTCAGTAATTCAGTTTCAGTGATGCGTTAGTTATCTATTCCTATGTAAACTCAAAACTTAGTGTTGTAAAACAATTTTATACCACGGTTTTGTGGGTGGGTAACTTAGAAGCAGCTTAGCTAAGTGGTTCTGACTCCAGGTCTCATAGGAGGCTACAGCAAGATGTTGTCTGGGGCTGTAGTCTTCTGAAGGCTTGGCTGGGGCTAAAAGAACCATTTCCAAGATGGCACATTCGAATAGCTCTGCTTATAGGCAGGAACTTTTAGATCCTCCCAATGGGGACCTCTCCATGAATTGCTTTATTGTTCTCATTACGTGGAGTGTGCCTTCTCCCCGAGTAAGCAGTCCAAAAGAGAGGAAGGTGGAGGCCACAATGTTTTTTGTGACCTAGCCTTGGAAGTCATCCTCTGTTGTTCCCATAATATTCTATTGGTCACAGAGGTCAGCCTTAATAGTGAGGGAGGAGACTACACACAAGTATGAATACTAGGAGGTGGGGTGTCATTTGGAGTCATCTTAGAAACTGAGCTCAGTTAAGCAAAGGAAAAGATAAGGTTCAAAGGAGAAAAGAAGAGACAAAGGAGATATGTAATATTGGAACCAAGAGCATTTAACGTTAAGTAATAGCTGGGTCCTGGAGCTGGGAATGGGGTAGGGAGTCTTGAGAGCTTATAGTTCCTGACACATCTTGCTGAACAGAAGCTAGAAGAATGACCAATTTCTTCTCTTCCAAAGTTATTCCTGCACCAACAACAGGAGACAAACTGCTCCATGCCCTTAAAAGGTCATTTTCAATTTCTTGGCTGAACTATAAGGGGAATATTACTTCTGAATAATTAATTGGTTTTCTGAGACAGAAAGATATTTTAAGCTTCTAACAAGAAATCAGAGTTCCCTAAATGACATCTTTATTCAGCAAGGACACAGTCTTTCAGGAAGTTTACTTTTGCCAGTGTAATTAGTAGTTACTTTACAGGACAATACTGTCCAGGTTTCATGCTGTGATGAAAGGAGGTGATTTTCCAGTTAGTGCTAATTGAAAATTGAAGCAAAGAGAACTTTGCAATCAAAACAGGAAGGGAAAAGCAGATTGTAATGTGGCAAGAACCTTAGAGCTTTGTTCTTTCATAATATGTAGGGAAGCAAAGAGTTTTTAAACTACTTTCAACAGAGCCAAATTTCTTGGAAAAATGCCCTCTACATGCTGTTTCTACTTCTTCACCTCCCCCATTCCCTCTGGCCTGGCTTTTGCCCCCACCATTTCATCGAACCTGCTTTCATTGTGGTTAACAACGACCTCCTTGTTGCCCAATTTGACGGACATTTTTCTGTTTTTGTACTTACTGATCTCTAAGCAACATAACCCAGTTGACCACCTTACTGTTTCAGGAAATACTCTCCTCCTGGTTTCTAGGATATCATTTTCTCCTTGTTTCCCATCTCATTGCCATCTATGTAAGTTTTTTTTCCAATATCCAACCTCTAAATTTTGGAGTTCCTGATAATTTCTCTTGTTTTTCTGAGCTTTTTGTGCATAATCTTATCCAGTACCATGGCTCCAATACCATCTATATGCCAACCTTAATATCTCCAGCCATGATCTCTTCCTGGAACTCAAGATTCCTATATCCAACTGCCTTCTTGGTATTTCCACTAGAGAATTTCAGAGATATCACAATGTATCTCCTGGTGCTTTTGGTTCCTCACCTCCCAACTTGTTGCCCCAACCTAAGCCTTACCTGTCTTGTAAATGGCATCATCTCTCATTTAGACACCCTGGTGAGAAACTGCAGTGTGTCTTGATTCATCCTTCTCTTCACTCTCTATATTCGGTTCACTGGAAATGCTGTTGATTTTATCAACCTGTCCTTCATTACCACCGAATCTCCTTGGCCTATCCAACCCATTCTCTACATAGACAATAGGTGCATCTTGAAATAAAAATTTGTTCATGTCATGGTTTATCTAACCTCCCTCAATGGATTCCTACTACACCCAGAATTAAATATAAACTTGCAGTGCCCTCCAATCTGCTCAGGACCTGGCTCCCACCCAACTTCCCAAGCTTCTTTCAAGCCACTCTCTCTTTGGCTCATTACACCAGCCTGTCCAGCCTCAGGACCTTTGCATATGCTGTTTTTTCTTCCTAGAAGCTCTTCCCATACTTTTCTTATTCTGGCTTTCTCTTCCTTTAGGTGTTAACTGAATATTGTCCACTCAGAGAGGCTTCCCCTGACTATCCTACCTGAAGTATGCCTCTTTGTTCCCTTTATTCTCTTTTTAGCAGCTTTGTCCTTTCCACAGTTATTCCCATAATTATAATGCCAGCCCAATTTTTCCAAAAGGAGGACATTGGAAGACTTTTATGCAACTTGTTAGATTTGAAACAAATCAGAGGCCACATAAACAATGAACTACTTCTCTCCTAACTGGGGATCCTGCTGGATGCGACCAAGTCCACACAATAGCACCCATATCTGAAAATGGATAAAGTGACTCCACATCTGAAACCAAAAGTAAGGACATTTTTGGGGACCTCTTCAGTGGAAAGTGTTCAGCAAAACAGTTCCTGTTTTGCTGTGGTTGTGGCCCTCTGTGACACAGCAGCAGTCAACCTAACATACAGGGACTGGAAGGATTTTCTCACGACATCTCATTTCCTGTGTTTCTCATTGGAGTTTATTATTGTTCTCTTTTTTCCTCCTCTAAGACCAAAATCCCATGAGATGGACATTGTCTTAATGGAGTAGGAAAAGAAGGTTTGAACTCAAATTCTTCTGTATGAGCACATGAACAAAACTCCAGATTAGATCTTGGCACTTTAAAATTCTTACATTCATAGAAAATATCAACATTAAGAAACTATAGCCTTTAGAGTAAAACTTCTCACTTTTATGTCTATGGCAAAACTTTGCGTCATCATATACACTGAGTTGAAAATAGATCTTCTAGTAATTGTGCAATTGAAGTTGTCATTTACTTGGCTAAACCTTACCCAGGAATTTGAATTCTGTTCTAATACCTTAAACAGCTTCTCTTTTATTTTGTTAATAAATCACAAATCACCAGCAAGTTTTCAGTGGAATTTAATCCACTGAAGCTCCTATTTTCCAACATTCATAAAAGCCATAAATCACTTTTACTGAGTTACAGATCCTGAAATTCTAGCTCACAAAGGGGCCTGTATTCTGTTAAGTGAATTCAAATCATCCCCCAAGGAACCAAAACTGTTTCAAGTCCTTCAAAATACATCATAAAACAGTGAGTGGATAGATAAAATTCTTTGGGAAGAAATCTACTTTGCAGGAAATAGACCTGTATTGGAAAATCTTCTTCAGACAACTAAAATGTTTTTTGAATATAAAGAGTGAGTCACCAGATACCACAAGGGTCAAAGATCCCAGGTTCATCTGTTCCTGAGGAAACTATGAGGAGGAAATGTTCTCAGTTGTTCACATTTGTTTCTATGAGGAATAAAGCTTATTTTAGAGCTAAAATACCTTTTATATTTTCTCCTGACAGTTTAATAGAGTCTCTATTCAAGACTCAATTAAAAAATTTATATGATATCAAGAGAAGCAGTTTTGTTTGGTTTTTTAACTATAAGTATCTAAGAGATTGTCCTAAACCAACCAAACATGCTGTATCTGTTAAGACCATATTCTTGGCTGCTTCTAAAGGGAGTTGTTTATATTGAGCCCTGCATTGAGTTGCCCAGCTTAACTTCTATGTAGAAAATTACATCAGTTCCATCTCTAATTCAGTGTCTGCTGAACTTCTGGAAGAAATTATGAGATGCTACTAACTATAAGACATAGCTCTCCTTTTATTGCCCAAAAAATGCAGAGAGGATGCATTTCTGCTCTCGATGAGTCAGCCAAATTGACCAGCCCTGAGCTTGGTGCCTTTTCCTTTAACTGGGTCCTTTGGGCATGACCTCCTTCAAGCACCTCCATTTTCAGGAAGTAAGGCACGACACACAACCAAAATATTTCAGAGCTGGAAGAGACCTAAGGGATTACATCCTCAATGCTCTTTTTCTTTTCGGCTGCACTGGGTCTTCATTGCTGCGCATGGGCTTTTCTCTAGTTGCTGCGAGCAGGGGCTACTCTTCGTTCTGGTGTGCGGGCTTCTCATTGCGGTGACTTCTCTTGTTGCAGAGCATGGGGTCTAGGGGCACAGGCTTCAGTAGTTGCAGCAAGCAGGCTCAGTAGTTGCGGTACGTGGGCTCTAAAGTGCATAGGCTTCAGTAGTTGTGGCTCACAGGCTCTAGAATGCAGGCTCAGTAGCTGTGGCACACGGGCTTAGTTGCTCTGTGGCATATGGGATCTTCCTGGACCAGGGATTGACCCCATGTCCCCTGCATTGGCAGGCAAATTCTTAACTGCTGCACCACCAAGGAAATCCTCTCATTAAAAAAAAAAAAATCATTGACCAATCTTTTACTCTGGAGTCGATAAAACACTGTAGAACTTTCTTACATTCTCAGTAAATGACTTAATTAGAAAATGATCATCAGACATACATTTTAGAGGGCAAATCTGAAAGAAAGGAATTAATTTTCCTACTCTGAAGCATAACTGGCAATCACACCACAACCCAGGAAGAAACCCAAGGATGATAATTTTGTATTCCGGGGTTTTAACCAACACAGCTAGCAATTGCTTTTCAGTGGGACAAATATTTAGTAAAATTCAACTCTTACTGTGGTAACATGTATTCCCTCTTACCTTGACAAGGCAACACTGTCAAAACTCTTCATTTCTTTTTCCCTCTTGGCTGATTAGTTCTAATGAAAAATGTATGTTGGCTTGACCATCCTCCCCTTTCTGTGCTCTTTCTCCATGTCAGTAACCCTTTCCAAAGCCTGTTCTTGAATAAATTCACTTTACCATAAATACCTGATTGTGGTTTCTGATAACACTCATAGGAGTATGTGTATTTTAGCAGGGAGAAACACTTTAGGCCAAAATAATGAATCTCTAATGGTGGAATTTGCAAAACTCATTTTAAAGAGAAATCTGAGGCTCCAAGAGGCCAAGGAGATATGCCTGAGAGTACCCAGCTGGCTGCTGGTAGGTTGAAGTTGTAGATCTTAGCTTCCTATCCCACATCACTTCCCTTTCTTGCTACCTGAACATCCAGCCACGCGGCAACATCTACCAAAAAATATACTTGGATTTCATGGAACTGGTACATAAAGAACGCTTCCAGATAGTGATGTTGGGCCCGTGTGTAGTAAATTTCTCTCTTTAAGAAGTACACAGTTCCCACAACTTCTATGATCAACCACTAAAATCATTTTGCATTTCCACCACAGGAAATATTGAACAAAATATTTTCAGTTCTGTAGAGCAATGTTTCAAATGGACTCTTAATTACTCTCTGCTAAAAAAAAAAAGTTTAACCGAACCCACTTATAACTCAAGGTCAGTGTTTTGGACCCTTAAGGGCACCCACTTTTGTTTTAGGACCCTCAAGAGGTTCCTGGCACCCAGATCATTGGAGCCCAGCAGCCCGCTAGGTCTAAGAGGCCTGCTCTTCTTTTCTCTGCCTTTGACCACCACATGCTTTTTCCGTCTCTCCCCCACATCTTGTGCCCCCATATCACTACAACTCTCAAGGTTTGTAGGTATATCAGATTTTATTACACAGTTGAGGAAAACTTAGAGCACATAAGAAGGAAGCCATTTATAATGAGGCTAAGAATTTTCCTCTAGCTCAAGGGAAAACTTTCCAAAATGTTTAATTCTTCACTGGGATTTCTTGTTGGCACACCCCAGTTCCTAAATCCACCCCACCAATTCATATTCTACTCTTTGTAAAAGATTCTCTTTTGCTGCCATGCCCTGCCCCTAGGACTTATTTTTGGGTCATCGTCAGTGTTCTTCCCTGAGTGGTACATGGTCCAGAGGATGATTTATTTGGCCTGGGTCAACATCTTTGGGACATGAGTGTCAGCTCAGTTCTTGGAGGTTTTGGTATTCTAGGTCTCTTTGAAGAATCCAGAATGGCCATGGATCCCTAAGTCCTAACCCTGAACTCCAATCTCCCTACCAGTGTAGTTGAAGATAAAATCTCTTAATTTCCTAGCTTCCCATCAGGGAACTGAAAGCTCATACACACACAAACACAAATACACAGTCTCCCAATGACAGACATTAATTGTCCCTACAGTCTAAACCCAAAAGGAGGAAGTAAACCATTTTCCTAACACACCCTGTAATTCTCTCTCTGAGGAACATAAAATTTCATGTTTTTGTATAAAGTAGTATGCATTTCTTTCCTTAATCTTCCTTCCCCTTCCCCTTTCAAATTGCTTTCTCAGGACTATTTGGAATGTGAAAGAATGGTTGCATTTCTCAACAACTGTTCTCAGCTACACAGCTAAAGCTTCCAATGACTATGTTTGCGTGTGTGTGTGTGTGTGTGTATGTGTGTGTGTGTGTGTGTGTGTGTGTGTGGTTATTACTTTAGATTATTTGTGCTACATATATTCTATTTGCTGCTTTAAAAAAAAAATCTTGTGACCCAAAGCTGCATTCAAAGTATCCATTATTCAGAGAAAATAGTCATAGTCATCAAATTCCACCATCCTTTGTACTATTGTGAATGCACTGGAGAGGTTTTGCAAGAAGTACAAGAGATGATAGCAATGTATACATCACAGGGTTGTTGGGAAGTTTCAATGAATTCATTATTGCACAAGTATGCACATATATCCTAAAAGTAAAGTGCTAATCGTGGTACCTGGCACATAGCAAGTGCCCTATAATTTTTATTTATTATTATTATGTGTATACATATCTATGGTTTCCACATGAGATTTCAGTTTTTAAAAATGCCACTGCTTACAAATTGAAAATCTCAGCTCTGGATCAAACTTCAAACTACAAGTTGAAGGACAGTCCCAGATATTGTCCAATAAAGACCTTTGTACCTCTGAGGAACCCATGCTTAAGGGAAATGCAATGCCTTCCATCATGTAAATCAGCCAAGGATTTTGAAAGCCATGTGAATTGCTAATGTCCATGGTGTACTTCTGATGTGCTGGATACACTGATTATGTATTCTCCAAAACATCTTTATGAGAAAGGTTCTAGTATCATCAGTGCTAGATGGGTGAACCTTCAGAGGGGTCTGGAGTTGGAGCAAGGTGGGTGGAAGTGAGGGGCCCGGGCTTTCATACCACCTTTCTCCCCCTTGCCCTCCCGTGAACCAGTTATTGTTTGTGAGATACCCAGGAAGGAAGCATGGCTCTGAGGGGTTGGCTCTTTTTAGGAGAAGGCAATTTCTGGAGAGGGCCCTGGCTGTTAGCTGACAACACTTCCAGCAGCTGGGAGTCCTTTTGGTCTGAAGAGGAATCTAGGCAGTGCCTCCCAATAATCCTGAAGCAGTTGTGGCAAAGGAAGCAAGTCACCCAGCTTCTAAGCAGCAAAGCCCAGGTCTGCACACAGCCTTTTAGAAAGCACTGCCCCAGCTCTCAGCTATTTGCTACTGTTCGGTGTGTGCTGATTTCCACACACTGACTGCTGTAGAGTGTTTCTGGAAAGAATCCCAGATACACAGTATCTGTCAGCTGCCTATCCATGTGTGTCATGTGAGTAACTAAGAGAGCTGAATCTGAGGAGGAAAGCAATGTTGCTACACCTCATTAGGTGGTTGGGGAGATGAGATGTCTGGCCAGACTCTCACCAGAGAACTGCCGGTTTAAACAAATGAGGAATGTGGAGATCTTGGAACGGTAACTACAATGTCACTACAGTGATGAATGTTTTTCTGAACCAGCACAGTCCAGAAAGAGAAATACTGCAAATCAGTGATGGCCTTAGTGATCTTACAAAGTGAGATGATCCCTTTTACATTGTGATGCAAAATTCAGCGTGCACACACATAAAATTTACAATTACAGCCTCCTTCTGGCAAATACACTAAATTATTTTATTCCTGACAAAATAACCAAAATCCTACAAATATTAGGTTCATGAATTTTAGCCATTTTATCTCAGCTGTTTTGGGGTGCATTGATAGTTAAATAAACACACCTGTTGGAAGAAAATACCTTGATACCTTTGGAACACCTAAAGTGAGGGTGAAACCCTGACCCAGCTTTAGAACATCAGTCCATGGAAGCTGCATCCAATAAACTACTTAATCATGTCTGGTTCCCATGGCAACAGCCACTGAAGCAGCTTCACTGAATAAGACTGAATGTGATCAACTGCCAACATGGAAATATAAATCCTCCCCTATTCTCTCTGTTTTTCAGCATTTCTCCCTCCAGCACATACTGTGTACCAAGCTGGACGTGGTACACTGCCTGTACCTCCCTCCTCCTACACTCACCAAATTTCCTTGGCAAAGCCCCCTCTCCACTGTGTTTCAATGTAGAACACAGAAATGGGGGCAGGGGAGCATTCTGTAAATTCTAAAACACTAAGACAATAAATAGTAAATAGTTCAGATAGTTCCTTACCCATCCATGTCCCTCAGTAAGAGCTCTGTTTTTCTTTTGGTCAGTAATGCCTTTTTATGTTGGAATCAAATCAAAGCATATTTGTATTCAGGAGCAAGACAGATTTCCTAAGTAATAGAGAAGCTATTTTTAGAGGATTTCAGGAGGGGAAAGAATTTGGAATCCACCTAAACTTAGATTCAGCTTTTGGCACAGTAAGTCTCAGAGGGTGCATTGCACAAACATTTCATCTGGCTTATTATAAACTTTCTGATATGTAAATGTCCTCAAAGCCTGTGCTGGTAGAACCTAGAGCTGACAACTGGAGCATCACACATCCTTTCTTTTCTTTTCCTTTAGAGCATATTGTCAATTTTCTAGTTCTCAAAGAACCCTACAGTGAGGTCAGGTTGTGCTGAAAATGAAATATTGGAGATATATCTGAGCTGTCTCTTAATTTGGGTGAGTTAGCTTTGTGGGGACAATGTCAGTAGTAGTTTGTGGTTAGAGGTTAGCTCTGTAGATATGAATGTGAACTGGAATTTTGCATCCCAGTTAGGTGGCCTGGGGGTGTGTGTTCAGGGGCAGATAATAACTTGTGGTTCAACCAATGTGGTAAGGGATGGGCAATGGATAAATATTATATATGTAATAATTCAGTGGAATAACTTTATTATTTGCAAAGTGTGAACTTTGGATCTTGATTCATACAAATAAACTATTAAAATTATTTATGAGATGATTAGGGGAATTTGAACACTGGCAGAATATTTGATGATATTCCATTACCAAATGCAGATGATGACAAGTGTTTGAGGGTTCATGATGCTGTTCTCTCTGAGGTTTTCTGAGGAAGAGTTCTCTAAACTGAGACCTCAAGGATGAGGGGAGCTGGCAGGTACAAAATGAGGTGAGAGGATGAGATGTGAGATGTTGGGTGGAAGTCTTCCAGGTAGAGAGAATTGCATGGGCACAGTCCTAAAGGTGAAGGAGAGTTACTTGGGACTGAAAGCAGCTCAATGGGATTGCATCAGAGGATGGCAAGAGAAGAGGCTGGGAGGTAGAACTGGGGGGTTGGAAGGCAGTGATAAAAGAGTCTGGACATTTTCTTTAGAGCAATGGAAGCCATTGAGCAAGGGAATCCTGACTGAATTCAGGGATTAGAAAATCTGCAAGCAGGCTTGAAGTTCCCAAGGGAGTCTCAGGTTTAGAAAGTCTTCTTTGAGTACTCCAGCCCTCCTCTTTCTGAGCTTTGGATTCTATTCTACCTTCCTTACTCACTGTTATTGCTTCATGCATTACAGGTTCTCTGGTGGCTAAATTGAAATTTCCATACAGAGAAGAGGGAGGGGCTGCTTACTTTTTGCTTTGGACTGAACTGTGTCCTCTGCAAGTTCCTATGTTGAAGCCCCAACTCCTAATGTGACTGTGTTTGGAGATGGGGCTTTTAGGAGGTAACTAAGGTTAAATGAGGTCATAAGGATGGAGGTCCTTGCCTAATAGAATTGGTGGCCTTATAAGAAGTAGAAGAGAGAGAGGGCAGACAGCAGAAGCAAGAAGAACTACAATCCTGCAGCCTGTGGAACAAAAATCACATTCACAGAAAGATAGACAAGATGAAAAGGCAGAGAGCTATGTACCAGATGAAGGAACAAGATAAAAACACCCAGAAAAACAAATGAAATGGAGATAGTCAATCTTCCAGAAAAGGAAATCAGAATAATGAGAGTGAACATGATCCAGGACCTCAGAAAAAGAATGGAGGCAAAGATCAAGAAGATGCAAGAAATGTTTAACAAAGATCTAGAAGAATTAAAGAACAAACAAACAGCAATGAACAATACAATAACTGAAATGAAAAAATACACTAGAAGGAATCAATAGCAGAATACCTGAGGTAGAAGAACGGTTAAGTGACCTGGAAGACAGAATGGTGGAATTCACTACGGTGGAACAGAATAAAGAAAAAAGAATACAAAGAAATGAAGACAGCCTAAGAGACCTCTGGAACAACATTAAACCCAACAACATTCACATTATAGGGGTCTCAGAAGGAGAAGAGAGAGAGAAAGTACCCGAGAAAATATTTGAAGAGATTATGGTCAAAAACTTCCCTAACATGAGAAAGGAAATAGCCACCCAAGTCCAGGAAGAGCAGAGATCCCATACAGGATAAAACCAAGGAGAAACATGCCGAGACACATAGTAATCAAACTGGCAAAAATTAAAGACAAAGAAAAATTATTGGGCTTCCCTGGTGGCGCAGTGGTTGAGAATCCGCCTGCCGATGCAGGGGACACAGGTTCGTGCCCCGGTCCGGGAAGATCCCATATGCCGTGGAGCGGCTGGGCCTGTGAGCCATGGCCGTTGAGCCTGTGCTCCACAACAGGAGAGGCCGGCATACCGCAAAAAAAAAAAAAAAAAAAAAAAAAAGAAAAATTATTGAAAGCAGCAAGGGAAAAATGACAAATAATATACAAGGGAACTCCCATAAGGTTAACAGCTGATTTCTCAGCAGAAAACTCTACAAGCCAGAAGGGAGTGGCATTATATACTTAAAGTGATGAAAGGGAAGAACCTGCCACCAAGATTATTCTATCCAGCAAGGATCTCATTCAGATTCGATGGAGAAATGAAAAGTTTTACAGACAAGCAAAAGCTAAGAGAATTCAGCACCACCAAACCAGCTCTACAACAAAGGCTAAATGAACTTCTCGAAGTGGGAAACACAAGAGAAGGAAAGGACCTACAAAAACAACCCCCCCCCCAAATTAAGAAACTGGTAATACATATTGATAATTACCTTAAATATGAATGGATTAAATGCTACAACCAAAAGACACAGGCTTGCTGAATGTATACCAAAAAAAAGACCCATATATATGCTGTCTACAAGAGATGCACTTCACACCTAGGGGCACATACAGACTGAAAGTGAGGGGATGGAAAAAGATATTCCATGCAAATGGAAATCAAAAGAAAGCTGGAGTAGCAATACTCATATCAGATAAAAAAGACTTTAAAATAAAGAATGTTATAAGAGACAATGAAGGACACTATGTAATGATAAGGGATCAACCCAAGAAGACAATATAACAATTATAAATATATATGCAACCAATATAGGAACACTTCAATACATAAGGCAACTGCTAACATCTCTAAAAGAGGAAATCGACAGTAACACGATAGTATTGGGGGACTTTAACACCTCACTTACATCAAGGGACAGATCATCCAAACAGAAAATTAATAAGGAAACACAAGCTTCAAATGACACAATAGACCAGATAGATTTAATGGATATTTTTAGGACATTCCATCTAAAAACAGCAGATTACACTTTCTTCTCAAGTGCGCATGGAACATTCTCCAGGATACATCACATTGTGGGACACAAATCAAGCCTCAGTAAATTTTAAAAAATTGAAATCATATCAAGCATCTTTTCTGACAACAAAGCTATGAGATTAGAAGTTAATTACAGGGAAAAAAACGTAAAAAACACAAACACAAGGAGGTTAAACAATATGTTACTAAATAACCAAGAGAACACTAAAGAAATCAAAGAGGAAATAAAATAATACCGAGAGACAAATGACAATGAAAACACGATAATCCAAAACCTATGGGATGCAGCAAAAGCAGTTCTAAGAGGGAAGTTTATAGCTATACAAGCCTACCTCAAGAAACAAGAGAAATCTCAAATAAACAATCTAACCTTACACCTAAAGGAACTAGAGAAAGAAGAACAAACAAAACCCAAAGTTAGCAGAAGGAAAGAAATCGTAAAGATCAGAGCAGAAATAAATGAAATAGAAACAAAGAAAACAATAGCAAAGATCAATAAAACTAAAAGCTGGTTCTTTGAGAAGATAAACAAAATTAATAAACCCTTAGCCAGACTCATCAAGAAAAAGAGGGAGAGGACTCAAATCAATAAAATTATTAATGAAAAAGGAGAAGTTACCACAGACACCACAGACACCACAGAAATACAAAGCATCCTAAGAGACGGCTACAAGCAACACTATGCCAATAAAATGGACAACCTGGAGGAAATGGACAAATTCTTAGAAAGGTATAAACTTCCAAGACTGAACAAGGAAGAAATAGAAAATATGAATAGACCAATCACAAGTAATGAAATTGAAACTGTGATTAAAAATCTTCCAACAAACAGAAGTCCAGGACCACATGGCTCCACAGGTGAATTCTATCAAACATTTAGACAAGAGCTAACACCCATCCTTCTCAAACTCTTCCAAAAAATTGCAGAGGAAGGAGCACTCCCAAACCCATTAATGAGACCACCATCACCCTGATACCAAAACCAGACAATGATACTACAAAAAAAGAAAATTACAGACCAATATCACTAATGAATATAGATGCAAAAGTCCTCAAGAAAATACTAGCAAACAGAAACCAACAACACATTACAAGGATCATACGCCATGATCCAGTGAGATTTATCCCAGAGATGCAAGGATTCTTCAATATAGGCAAATCAATCAATGTGATACACCATATTAACAAATTGAAGAATAAAAATCATACGATGATCTCAATAGATGCAGAAAAAGCTTTTGACAAATTCAACAACCGTATGTTAAAAACTCTCCAGAAAGTGGGCATAGAGGGAACCTACCTCAACATAATAAAGGCCATATATGACAAACTCACAGCAAACATCATTCTCAATGGTAAAAAACTGAAAGCATTTCCTCTAAGATCAGGAACAAGACAAGGATGTCCACTCTCACAACTATTATTCAACATAGCTTTGGAAGTCCTTGCCACAGAAATCAGAGAAGAAAAAGAAATAAAAGGAATACAAATTGGAAAAGAAGAAGTACAACTGTCACTGTTTGCAGATGACATGATACTATACATAAAGAATCCTAAAGATGCCACCAAGAATCTACTAGAGCTAACCAATGAATTTGGTAAAGTTGCAGGATACAGAATTAATGCACAGAAATCTCTTGCATTCCTATACACTAACAACAAATGATCAAAAAGAGAAATTAAGGAAAAAATCCATTCACCACTGCAACAAAAAGAAAAAATACCTAGGAATAAATCTACCTAAGGATATAAAAGACCTATGCTCAGAAAACTATAAGACATTGATTAAAGAAATCAAAGATGATGCAAACAGATGGAGAGATATTCCATGTTCTTGGATTGGAAGAATCAATATTGTGAAAATGACTGTACTACCCAAAGCAATCTATAGATACAATGCAATCCCTATCAAATTACCAGTGGCATTTTTTACAGAACTAGAACAAAAAATCTTAACATTTCTATGGAGACACAAAAGACCCCAAATAGCCAATGCAGTCTTGGGGGGAAAAAAATGGAGCTGGAGGAATCTTCCTCCTTGACTTTAGAGTATACTACAAAGCTACAGTAATCAAGACAATATGGTACTGGCACAAAAGTAGAAATATAGGTCAATGAAACAGGATAGAAAGCCCAGAGATAAACCCACACACCTGTGGTCAACTCATCTATGACAAGGGAGGCAAGGATATACAATGGAGAAAAGACAGTCTCTTCAATAAGTGGTGCTGGGAAAACTGGACAGCTATATGTAAAAGAATGAAATTAGAACACTCCCTAACTCCATACACAAAAATAATCTCAAAATTGATTAGAGACCTAAATGTAAGACCGGGCACTATAAAACTCTTAGAGGAAATCATAGGAAGAACACTCTTTGACATAAATCACAGCAAGATCTTTCTCGATCCACCTCCTAGAGTAATGGAAATAAAAACAAAAATAAACAAATGGGACCTAATGAAACTTAAAAGCTTTTGCACAGCACAAGAAACCATAAATAAGACAAAAAGACAATCCTCAGAATGGGAGAAAAAATTTTCAAATGAATCATCGGACAAAGGATTAATCTCCAAAATATATAAACAGCTCATGCAGCTCGATATTTAAAAAAAACCCAATCAAATAATGGTCAGAAGAGCTAAATAGATATTTCTCCATAGAAGACATACAGATGGCCAAGAAGCATATTAAAAGTTGCTCAACATCACTAATTATTAGAGAAATGCAAATCAAAACTACAGTGAGGTACCACCTCACACCAGTTAGAATGGGCATCACCAGAAAATCTACAAACAACAAATGCTGGAGAGGGTGTGGAGAAAAGGGAACCCTATTGCACTGTTGGTGAGATTGTAAATTGATACAGCCACTATGGAGAACAGTATAGAGGTTCCTTAAATAACTAAAAATAGAATTACCATATGACCCAACAATCCCACTTCTGGGCATATACCCAGAGAAAACCATAATTCAAAAAGACACATGCACCCCAATGTTCATTGCAGAACTGTTTACAATAGCCAAGTCATGGAAGCAACCTAAATGTCCATCAACAGACAAATGGATAAAGAAGATGTGGTATACATATACAATGGAATATTACTCAGCCATAAAAAGGAACGATATTTGGTCATTTGTAGAGATGTGGATGCAGCTAGAGACTGTCATACAGAGTGCAGTATGTCAGAAAGAGAAAAATAAATATCGTATATTAATGCATATATGTGGAACCTAGAAAGTGGTACAGATGAACTGGTTTGCAGAGCAGAAATTGAGACACAGAAGTAGAGAACAAATATATGAACACCAAGTGGGGAAAGCGGCGGGGGTTTGGGGTTGTGGTGTGATGAATTGGGAGATTGAGATTGACATTTATACACAGAGGTGTATAAAATGGATAACTAATAAGAAAATAAATAAATAAATGAACAAAAAATAAAAAGGAAAGGAGATCCAGGCAGTGCCTCACAGTGTCCACCTACTCCACACACCCACATGCATACCTCATGCTGTCAGTGTTTTTCATTTTAGCCATTCTGGTGGGTGTGTAGTGGCATGCCATTGTGGATTTTACTTTGCATTTCTCTAAGGTCAATAACATTCATATGCTTATTGGCCGTTGGTTATCCTCTTTTGTGATGTACCTGTTCATGTCTTTTGCCCATTGTTTAAATGGGTTGTTTGTCTTTTTCTTGTATATAAATATTAGTGCTTTATATTTTCTGGATGTATATTTGTAAATATACTATCCCAGTACAAAAAAAAAAAAAAAAAGAAGTAGAAGACAGAGAGGTCACTCTTTCTCCACATGTAAGCACTGAGGAAAGGCCATGTGAGGACACAGCAAGAAGGCAGCCACATGTAAGCCAGAAGAAACCTCTCACTAAAACTGGACCATTCTGGTACCCTTATCTCAAGCTTCCAGCCTCTACAAGGATGACAAAATAAATTTCTGTGGTTTAAGCCACACAGTCTATGGTGTTTTGTTACAGCAGCCCAAGCAGATGAAGACATTCTTCCAGGCCCCACTCCATCCAGTAATTCTGGGCTGGGACAAACCTTAGACATTTGAAAATCTCTTAAGTCACTGATCTTGATCAACCATTAAAGAATGTCAATATTATACTCCAATCATAATCACAGTTTCATATTTATATACACAAGTGCTTTTCTTAACCATTATGAAGCCAAGATAATGTGTGAGGACATGGTTCTACTGCAGCAATAAATATGTATAATAATCTGATGTTAACATAATCACCCATCTCTCCAGTTTACTCTGAAAAGACATGTCTTAGGTCTGTTGGGTTTTTCCTACTTGAAAACTCTCGATCATTACATCAACATGCAATTGCTAACTCCCAAGGTTGGGTGAACTGCATGTGGTATTTTGGGCACGTTTTTATAAGAAGATAGCCTTTGTTTATATTGATAGTACAATGTTATCTTCTGCTGGCAGCCTTTCATAGACAAGGCAACTGTTCAAAACAAATTGCTTGGCAAATGCAAATTGTTTTGAACAAATTTTGCAAATTTGGA